>NC_083431.1:49113400-49800900 GCF_020745735.1 Hemiscyllium ocellatum
CAACAACAGCAGCAACAACAGTAACAACAACAGCAACAACAGCAGCAACAACAGTAACAACAGCAACAACAGTAACAACAGCGGGAGCAACAACAGCAACAATAACAGCACCAACAGCAGCAGCAACAACTGCAGCAGTAACCGTCCTCTCATCTGTGACAAAGAGAAAGGAGGGTGAGAGAAGGAGCATTAAAACAATGGGTTAGAGAAACTAACAAAGGTGTGGAGAGAAGCAAAGACAGAAATAAATAATGAGAGGGAGAGATACAACACAGAGAAAACTCAGCAAAATACAGTAAGAAAGAATAAGCATGTGTGTGAGTAATGTTTTGTACTCAGGATCCATGCCACATTTTCTTTATTAATTTATTGGATAGTGGTGTTGGTGATAAGGCCAGAACTGATTGCTCAGCCCAGTTTTCCTGAAGGTGGTTGTTGTGGTGAACTTTCTTCTTGAATACTACTGAGTGGCTAGCCTATTTCACTGAGCAGTTAAGTGTCAGCCATGTTGGCATGGGTCTGGAGTCTCATGTAGGCCAGACCGAGTAAAGATGCCAGATTTCCTTCCCTCAAGGACATTAAGGAACCAAGCAGGAAATTTTTTTTCATCCTGACAGCCCAGTAGTTTCATGGTTATCATTACTGATACTAGCCTTTTGTTCCAGTTTTAGTTCCACAAATGGAGGTCAATTCCCTCAGCTGCTGTTTGAATCTACGCCTGCAAGTTAATTCTCCAGTGACATGTCGACTATGCTATCGCCATCAAAATCCATCAGGATTTCCCCTACAAACACAGAGGCCACCCTAGCTTCACCCTGTATACTCTGCCAATTCAACCTCCATCTTGAAAAGGGCTCTGCTCTGAATTCTCACATTTCCAGCATACAATATTTCCCAAGATGGCGGCACTGGCAAGGTAGGCAGCATTCAGTCTCCTGGGCCCATCCACTCCAGACCGGCTGCTTCCTCCCTTCTTTCTCTTTTCTTCACCTTCTTCCTGTCAGTGGCGATGGACAAAGGTGACATCACAGAGGAGGGCAGGCAGAGCGGTTCTCTTGGTGAGGAGATGGCATGGCCTGGCAATGAAGGCAAGGGTTCCTGGTTGCGTTAGGCCCAGGGCAGGGTCTGCTGGTTATCGGTGAGAGGCAGCTGCAGCAGCAGATCTGAGGACTCCTGGTTGTTGGTCCAGCATGGGACCCAGCGTTAGCAGCCTGTTGGTGAAGTGGGCCCAGTGATGAAGAGATGGCTACTGAAGAGAGGTGACTCTCACAGTCGGTCAGCCCACTCATGCCTTATGATGGGGGGAACAACAACAAAGATGGACTCTCTTTGAGCTTGATCTTTTTATTCTTTTTAATTCTCAAATTACTCAAAATGGCGCAGGATTGTGGCAACTGTTGGAACTTTTCGCTGTATTTTACTGTGCTGGTTACTGGAGAGTACAAGTCACAATAAATCATCATTTATTCGTATGACGTCTCTTCTCACAATGTGAACACCTTTTTTTGTCTCCACAGCCATGGTGCACTCATTAAGCCATCATTCAGTTCTTGCATGAGTTCCGAATACCATCCAGGACTTACTAATTCGCAAAAGTGTAAAAATAGACAGCTTTAAGTTCTCTGGCGGAGGAATTTGGACATTTGAATCTGAGGATGGGGACAGATAATCCAGTCTGCTTGGGGTGCATTTTCCAGGACAGGTTGAGTGCAATTCCTTCGTAGCTGCTTGTGATTGTATCTCTATAAGCGCGAAGGAAGTGATTTTGTGCTTGAAACTTTCCAAATCCATGGTTTAGTATCTGATGTGTAATATGGTAACCGTGATAATCATGTGGATAGTTAGGGAGAGTTCAGATCAGATTTACCAGGATGTTGCTGGGTGTGGAAGGTTTGAGTTATAACGAAAGGTTGGGTAGGCTGGGGCTAAGTCTTTTTTAAAAACTCAAGCACTTAGCTGAAACAGTTGAAGAAAAACACTTCTTCTTCAAGTCCTCTAACTGCCAGCTTTCAATCTCTAGATAAAAAAAAATTCCTCTCCAGAGCCAGCCAGGTGCAGGCCTCCCCAGATATAAAACAATCTCTCCGTCCTCACGGATATTTTTTTTCCACGCAATTTTTTTGAAGTGTAAAGTTTCAAATATTTTTTAAAAATCCCTCTCCTGTTTGACACTTGACAAACACATGGATTCTCTCCCACACAACTCTGCTTTTAAAAAAAACCCTTCCTTTGCTTTTTTTTTGCCTTTATTGTGGACTATAAAAGTTCCAAAAACTGATTCAAAATAAAACATTTTATGCTTCTGATGTGTAATAACCATACAAAATCTACAAGGAAGTCTGCAACTCAGTTTTTTTTTCTGTCATTATTCATACAGAGAAAATGGCCAATATTTATTGCCTGTCCATGGTTGCCCATTTGAGAAACTGCATTCTCAAACCGCTGCGATCCATGTGTTGGGGGTTGACCCGCAATGCCCATAGGGAGGGAATTCCAGGGTTTTGACCCAGTGACAGAAAAGGAATGGTGATATATTTCCAGGTCAGGATGATGAGTGGCTTGGGGGATTTTTTTTTCCCCTGTATCTGCTGCCCTTGTCCTTCTAGTTGGAAGTGGTCGTTGGTTTGGAAGGTGCTGTCTGAGGATCTTTGGTGAATTTCTGCAGTGCATCTTGTAGATAGAACACACTACTGCTATTGAGCGTTGTTATTGAGGTCTTTAACTTTCCAAGTATTGACTGGGAATACCATAGCTCTAGTACCTTAGATGGGTCCGTTTTAGTTCAATGTGAGCAGGAAGGTTTCCTGACAGTCAGTAGACAGGCCAACATGGGGCGAGGCCACGTTAGATTTGGAACTGGGTAATGAACCCGGTCGGGTGTTAGATTTAGAGGTAGGTGAGCACTTTGGTGATAGTGACCACAATTCGATTATGTTTACTTTAGCAATAAAAAGGGAAACATATATACCACAGGGCAAGAGTTACAAATGGGGGAAAGGCAATTATGATGCGATTAGGCAAGATTTAGGATGCATAACATGGGAAAGAAAAGTAGAAAATAGAAAGGACCAGCTACTGTGGGTCCTTGATAAGTATGTACCGGTCAGGCAGGGAGGAAGTGGTCAAGCGCAGGAGCCGGCGTTTACTAAGGAAGTTGAATCTCTTGTCAAGAGGAAGAAGAAGGCTTGTGTTAGGATGAGATGTGAAGGCTCAGTTAGGATGCTTGAGAGTTACAAGTCAGCCAGGAAAGACCTAAAGAGAGCTAAGAAGAGCCAGGAGGGGACATGAGAAGTCATTGGTGGATATGATCAAGGAAAACCCTAAGGCTTTTTGTAGATATATCAGGAATAATAAAATGACTAGAGTAAGATTAGGGCAAATCAAGCATAGTAATGCGAAGTTATGTGTGGAGTCCGAAGAGATGGGGAAGCGCTAAATGAATATTCTTTGTCAGCATTCACACTAGAAAAAGACAATGTCGTCAAGGAGAATGCTGAGAAACAGGCTACTACTCCAGATGGGATTGAGGTTCACAAGGAGGAGGTGTTTCAAATTCTGGAAAGTTCAAAAATGGATAAATCCCCTGGATATGGGATTTATCCTAGCATTCTCTGGGAAGCCAAAGAAGGGATTGCTGAGCTTTTGGCTTTGATCTTTATACCATCATTGTCTACAGGAATAGTGCCAGAAGACTGGAGGATGGCAAATGTTGTTCCCTAGTTCAAGAAGGGAAGTAGAGACAACCCTGTTAATTATAGACCAGTGAGCCTTACTTCAGTTGTGCCTAAAGTGTTGGGAAAGGTTGTAAGAGAGAGGATTTATCATCATCTAGAAAGGTATAGGTTGATCAGTGATAGTCAACATGGTTTTGTGAAGAGTGGGCTGTGCCTCACAAACCTTATTGAGTTCTTTGAGAAGGTGACCGAACAGGTGGATGAGGGTAAAGCCATTGTTGTGGTCTATATTGATTTCAGTAAGGTGTTTGATAACATTCCCCACGGTAGGCTATTGCACAAAAATACAGAGGCATGAGATTGAGCATGATTTAGTGGTTTGGATCAGAAATTGGCTAGCTGAAAGAAGGCAGATGGTGGCAGTTGATGGGAAATGTTCATCCTGGAGTTCAGTTACGAGTGGTGTACTGCAAGGAACTGTTTTGGGTCCACTGCTGTTTGTCATTTTTATAAATGACCTGGATGAGGGCGCAGAAGGATGGGTTAGTAAATTTGTGGATGGCACTAAGGTCATTGGAGTTGTGGATAGTGCTGAAGGATGTTATAGGTTACAGAAGGACATAGATAAGCTGCAGGGCTGAGAGGTGGAAAATGAAGTTTGATGCAGAAAAGTGTGAGGTGATTCACTTTGGAAGGTGTACAGGAATACAGAGTACTGGGCTAATGGTAAGATTCTTGGTAGTGTAGGTGGGCAGAGAGATCTCAGTGTCTATGTGCATAGATCCCTGAAAGCTGCCACTCAGGTTGATAGGGTTGTTAAAAAGGCATACTGTGTATTAGCTTTTATTGGTAGAGGGATTGAGTTTTGGAATCATGAGGTCATGCTGCAGCTGTACAAAACTCTGGTGCAGCCCTATTTGGAGTATTGTGTACAGTTCTGGTCACCGCATTATAGGAAGGGCATGGATGTGTTGGAAAGGGTTCAGTGAAGATTTATGAGGATGTTACCCGGTATGGAAGGAAGGTCTTATGAGGAAAGGCTGAGGGACCTGAGGCTCTTTTCATTAGAGAGAAGGTTGAGAGGTGACTTAATTAAAACATATAAAATAATCAGAGGGTTAGATAGGGTGGACAGTGAGAGCCTTTTTCCTCGGATGGTGATGGCTAGCATGAGGGGACATAGCTTAAATTGAGGGGTGATGGATATAGTTTCTTTACTCAGAGAGTAGTAGGAATGTGGTGCGCACTGCCTGCAACAGTAGTAGACTCACCAACTTTAAGGGCATTTAAATGGTCATTGGATCAGCATATGGGCAAAAATAGAACAGTGCAGGCTCGATGGGCTTTGGATTGGTTGGTGCATCATCAAGGGCCTGTGCTGCACTTTAATATTTTATATTCTATGCAATTCAGGCCTATTATTCATTGACTCATAGAATCCCTACAGTGTGAGAACAGACCATTTGGCCTAGCAAGCCCACACCGAGTAACCCACACAGACCCATTCTCCTCCCCTATTACTCTAAGTTTAACTCTGACTAATGGACCTAACCTACACATCCCTGAACACAATGGGCAATTTAGCAAGACCAATTCACCCTAACCTACACACCTTTTGATTGTGGGAGGAAACCAGAGCAAACCCACGCAGACACAGGGAGAATGTGCAAACTCCACACAGACAGTTGCCCAAGGCTTGGATTGAACCCATGTCTCTGGCACTGTCAGGCAGCAGTGCTAACCACTGAGCCACTGTACCCCTCATTATACTAGCATATGACACATCCACATGTTAACTCTATTCACCTGCCTTCATTCCTTATGCCTGGGTAACCATGGCACTTATTTCTATTGACCATAACCTATTTACCTTAATCTTGAAAAGTATAATTGTATTTGGCTTTTAAGAGAACGGAGGTTTCAGATTTCGACAAGGCCCTTGGATAAAAATAGATCCTGATTTCCTCTGAAAAGGCTGGACTTTAATTTTACGACTGTGTTCCCTTGGGTTTCTTTTGAATGAATGAATGATTTTATTGTCATGTGTAGTTTACAGTAAGAATACAACATAATACAGTGAAAAGCTTGGATTTGTTGCCTTGAATCAGCATCATTCTGAATAATTCAAAAATAAGGTGATAGTCACAGCTGAGGTGCCAGAAGACTGGAGGTTGGCTAACGTAGTGCCACTATTTAAAAAAGGTGGTAAGGAAAAGCCAGGAAATTATAGACCAGTGAGCCTGACCTCAGTGGTGGGCAAGTTGTTGGAAGGAATCCTGAGGGACAGGATGTACATGTATTTGGAAAGGCAAGGACTGATTAGGGATAGTCAACATGACTTTGTGCATGGGAAATCATGTCTCACAAACTTGATTGAGTTTTGTGAAGAAGTAACAAAGAGGATTGATGAGGGCAGAGCGGTAGAAGTGATCTATATGCACTTCAGTTAAGGCATTCGACAAGGTTCCCCCTGGCAGACTAGTGAGCAAGGTTAGATCTCATGGAATACAGGGAAAACTAGCCATTTGGATACAGAACTGGCTCAAAGGTAGAAGACAGACGGTGATGGTGAAAGGTTGTTTTTCAGGCTGGAGGCCAGTGGCCAGTGGAGTGTCACAAGTGTCAGTGCTAGGTCCACTACTATTTGTCATTTACATAAATTATTTGGATGTGAGCATAAAAGATATAGTTAGTAATTTTGCAGATGACACCAAAATTGGAGGTTATTGTGGACAGCAAAGAAGGTTATCTCAGATTACATCGGGATCTTGGTCAGATGGGCCAATGGGCTGAGGAGTGGCAGATGGAGTTTAATTTAGATAAATGTGAGGTGCTGCATTTTGGGAAAGCAAATCTTAGCAGGACTTATACTCTTAATGGTAAGGTCCTAGGGAGTGTTGCTGAACAAAGAGACCTTGGAGTGCAGGTTCATAGCTCCTTGAAAGTGGAGTCGCAGGTAGATAGGATAGTGAAGGCGGCGTTTGGTATGCTTTCCCTTATTGGTCAGAGTATTGAGTACAGGGGTTGGGAGGTTATATTGTGGCTGTACAGGACATTGGTTAGGCCAATGTTGGAATATTGCATGCAAATCTGGTCTCCTTCCCATCGGAAAGATGTTATGAAACTTGAAAGGGTTCAGAAAAGATTTACCAGGATGTTGCCAAGGTTGGAAGATTTGAGCTATAGGGAGAGGTTGAATAGGATGGGGCTGTTTTCCCTGGAGTGTCAGAGGCTGATGGGTGGCCACATAGAGGTTTATAAAATCATGAGGGGCATGGATAGGATAAATAGACAACATCTTTTCCCTGGGGTGGGGGAATCCAGAACTAGAGGGCATAAGTTTAGGGTGAGAGGGCAAGACATAAAAGGGACCTCATGGGCAACTTTTTCACGCAGAGGGTGGCATGTGTATGGAATGAGCTGTCAGAGAAAGTGATGACACTGGTACAATTGCAACACTGAAGAAGCATTTGGATGGGTATATGAATAGGAAGGGTTTGGAGGGATATGGGCCGGGTGCTGCCAGGTGGGACTAGATTGGGTTGGGATATCTGGTCGGCATGGACGAGTTGGACCGAAGGGTCTGTTTCCATGCTGTACATCTCTATGACTCTATGGCCTGATTAGGTATTTACCAGAACTTTGTTGGAAGCTCAGAAAGAGATTGCTGGGCCTCATGGGGAGATATTTGTATTATCCTTAGCTGCGGGTGAGGTGGCAGAAGACTGGAATTGGCTCATGTGGTGCCATTATTTAAGAAACAGCTGGAAAAGCTCAGCAGGTCCAGTAGCATCAGTGGAGAGAAATCAGAGTTAACGTTTCAGATTCAGTGACACTTCCTCAAATGTCAGTCACTGGAGCAGAAATGCTAACTCTGATTTCTCTCCACGGGTGCTGCCAGACCTGCTGAGCTTTGCCAGCAATTTCTGTTTTTGTTTCTGATTTCCAGCATCCACAGTTCTTCCATTTGTTTCAGCAATTTTAATCACCTTGGGCCTAAGCTTTGCAACTCTTGCCTGTTGAATCTGTATATTTGACATGGTATGTTTTCAGTAGCATTTTGTGGTTGTAAATCATATCCTCTCAAATATTTGCACAAATGAATAGTAATGTTGCAATTTCAGTTTTAGCTTTTTTCCACCTTTAATGTCCAAAAAGGCTAAAATTGGGTGTATTGTCGTATTAATTCCAATCTGAACAATTGTGACAACACAGAAGAAAACAATTGCCTGAACTACAATGGGAAAGATATCAAAAACAATTTAATTATCCAGAAACACAAAAGAAAGCAGGCAAATCAAGCAAATTACACTGTACAGGTACATAATCCTTTATCCAGAATTTCAAAATCCGAAAAGCTCCAAAATTCGAAAACTTTTCGTGTAGTGTGCAGCATCATTTTGGAGTTTGGCATTCCACACCCACTCGAACCACATCACCCAGATGTGGCGTGATGGCATGGCACAGCATTGGCAGACATCAATTGTGTCTCAGCGCTCGTAATATTCACACGTGCGTCTGCTATTAGGTTTTTTTCAATCTTAATTTTACTGATAAAATGTCATTTATTCCGAAATTCAAAAACTTCCGAATTCCGAAAAATAACTGGCCCCAAGGATTTCGGGTAAAAGATTATGTACCTGTACAATGATTACAAAACTAAATGACAACTGGACGTGAATGGTAATGCATGCACGAGCAAGGGCTGACAGGCTGCCGTGGATCAGTGGGATATGCGAGATTGAATGGACAAGTGTCTGGAAAAGAATTGCGTACCCATCAAAATGAGACATGAGACAAATCAAACTGCAACAATAGTGAATGCAGAAGTATGCTCAGCTGTGAAATGAACTTTGATGTCAGGTACAAACATTATGAAAATGTTCTAAAGGTTTTGCTAAAAGCAAATAGTGTAATTTGTCTGAAATTAACAATTTGGTGGAAATTCTCAAACCATGAAGGTTTCTATTCTGTTCTATTCCAGAAAGCCAGCTGGAGAGGGTAGTTCTGAATCAGTCTTTATTCTATTTATTTAGAAACATTATACATTTCCTAATGGGAGTCAGTTAGTTGGACAGCTGGTTGTGACGTAGAGTGACTCCAACAGCACGAGTTTGATTCTCACTGCCCCACTTTCTCAACCTTGCAAGTCATCTCTCTCTCTGAGTGCAACTGATAGTTATGGAATTAGAGGATCATCGAATCCCTACAATGTGGATAGAGGCCATTTGGCCCATCGAGCTCTACTGACCCTCTGAAGAGTGTTGCACCTTATCCCTGTAATCCCACATTTTACTATAGTTAACCCATCTAGCCTGCACACGAAGGAGCAATTTAGCACTGCCAATCCACTTAACATATACATCTTTGGATTGTGGGAGAAAACCCATGTGGAGAATAGACGGTCACCCAAAGCTGGAATCGAACCCGGGTCCCTGATAGTGACGCAGCAGTACCAACTATTGAGCCACCTGGGCCTATAGCGACTTTAACCTTTATACCTCCAACCACACCACATTTTCATTAAGTGCCTCATCGTTCTTTTTTAAACATAAACCTGTTTGAACATGCTAAAGTACACCTCCATGTCTATCATACATTTAGCTGGGCCTTTCTGGCCCACAGGTAGGGACACTACCAATGGCATCAACAAACCCTCAAAACTCTCAGGAATCTATCTTAAAATTCAGAAATGAAAATCTAATCTTACTAATATGTCTCTAACATATCAGTAAATAATATTGTGATGTAAATGTAAACAAGAACAAAGCTAATGGCTAAAAGTTTCATTTTATTCGCATCAATAGTCATGTGTCTGTTGTTGCTTTGTGGTCAAACTCTAATCGGAGTCAGTAAGGGTGGACTCAAGTCACCACTCAGAAACCTGGGCACAGAATTCAGGCTGATATTTCACAGCACTGTTAAGGATGCCAATTTTCAGATGAACGAGCAAATCAAGGCCCAATCTATCCTCTCAAGTAGATATAAAAGATTCTTTGGCACTACCTTCAACAACAATGCTTATATAAGCTCATTAAAAGTAATAAAACATTCCAAGACTCTCTATAGCAGCATTATAAACAAAATAGGTACTGAACCACACAAGGGGTGAACCTGCAAATCATTTTATCATTGGATGCAAACTCATTGCTAGTGGCAGTAACTAATCTTTTATTCCAAAATAAAACTCCTGCAATTAACAGAGGTTCTGCAGCAAATTTTTTGCAATTAATGATTTTATTGATTAAATGCAACAAGCATTAAAATGAATTCAGTAGTTGAATTCTATAAAACCAGAGTTATACTCATACAGGTCTATGTACAGAATTGCTCAGTCTACATTGGTCAAAAATAAGCAACAACAAAAACCATTACAACAGTTTCCTCATTCCATAAGTGACTCACTACATGTAATTAACAAATTCAGTTGCAGACCTATTGCAATTACAGGAAGTCCCCAGGTTATGAACAAGTCCCATTTTTAAGTCTGTTCGTAAGTCAAATTTGTACATAAGTCAGAAGTTACGTACGGGTCATATCTAGCGTCAGATTTACGCTTTGAAGCCATGATTGAGAGTAAACACATAAAAAAATTTAAGTCAAAACACAACGTACGCAACAATGTTTACACGATCAGACTTAAAATGGCAACGACGGCGTGGTGCTGTTCTCCCTCGGGCCGATGAACCACTGAAAACGCAGTGTTTTGAGCATCGCGCTAAGTAGTTCGTCCGTTCATTAGTGCGAACCATTGTGTGTTACTTGATTTTTTAAAATAATGTTTTACGGAGGACGGTTCATAAGTAGTAGCGTTCGTAACCCAGAGAAAGCCTGCATTTTTGAGATTAAGTTAAATATGTAACTATGCAATTAAATGCAGACAACCACTGAAGTTGTAAATAAAATAAATTAGCCATATGTTAAACACCAATAGATTTTTTTTAGATTATGTGTAATACTCAACTAATTATTAAACAATAAGTAACTGCATGCTAGCTGAATTGCTCTTAAGACTCGATTGCAGATTACAGAATAAATGAAATGTTTAATGTGTACTTTCCCCGTCTCACATACTTGCTGTGATATCAGAATTCAACAGTTGACAGCAATTAGAAGCAGAACTGAAGGAGCAGAAAAGCTATTGGTCAAATGTGGCAAGCAAACTATCAACTAGATATGGAAACATGCAAATTAAAGTTGTCGTTGTTGTATTGCCATTCTCTTACCAGACCATAGGGGCTGTTCTGTTATGAGAGAGAAGCAACCGGTGGTGATTTAACCTGAGTCATCACACCTCAGGCGAGGGAAGAAGTTGAGAGAGAGAATCTTTCATGGTAAACTCAAACTGATGATGGGAATTGAACCCACACTGATTAAATCAATTAAATACTAGGTGGAGTGTTCACTGTCATTTTTGTTTCTATAACTAACATTGATAATATTTGAAAAGAGTTTCTAACATAGAAGGGACATCTGAAAATTAGATAATTTTACAATCAAACATTAGCGATTAAGTTGTCCTGTGTTTTATTGAATTCTTAAAGATAATTTAAATAATGAAATTAAAAACAGAATGCTACAAATCAACACTTCAGACAGAATAAATAGGATTTAAGTGTTGAAACATCAGAAAATTAGATTTTCACCTCATGGAACTTGCTATTTTGAAAATACTTCACATCAAAGTACTGAGAGCTCTTTTGAGATAGGCATTCTTTTTAATTCAACTCGATGGCTAATCTGGTCAATTTCTCCTCGACCCACGAATCAGTCCTATGACCTTCGTTGAATTCCCTTTGCAAGCATATTCTCAGATAAAGGACCAAAACCTTACACAGTATTTGAGGGCTCATCTTACCAAATCCTTATACAACACAAATTATTTTCTCTTATACTCTAACCTCTTTGTAATAAAAGCTAACATATGATTGTTCTGCTCTACCAGCATGTAAACTTTGTGATGCACATACCACCTCACACAGGGCCCTCACAAAACTAACATTTCATAGTCTTGACATATTTTTTAAAAATGTTTTTCTACCTTTCCCACCAAAACAGAAAGCATCACAATTCTTCACATTATAACCCCAATTACCTAATTCCTTCATTCAAATAACTATAAAAGGTGCGTATATTTATAGATGTGCAGTTGCTCCTTGACTCTTTAGATTGCATCCCTAACTTTCCATTGTCAGCAAATCTGAATGCATTGTACTCAGCTCCCCTTTTATCTTTATTTAGATTGTGAAATATTTGAGGTTCAATTATTGCTCATCACTTTTTTAAAAAAGCCCATTAATTCTTACAGCTTGCTCCCCCAATCTTATGACACCTGATTCCATAAGTCCTAATTTAATGCAAGAAATTGAGATATCACCTTCTTTGGACTGGGGGAAGCAAGGAAAATCAAGGTTATGAAGAAAATGATGTACAACCATTCAGTATAAGTCAATGAGAGGTTTGGCGGAGGCACATTTAAGGAAATTGTAGTGGTGGGATATAGTTCTGTACACATTTTTGACAACAGAGCTGCTAAGTGAAAACCTGTACAGGGAAAATAAATGCCACCAAGAATGAGGAAAGGGAATCCCATTTAGATTACCACATGCAACAATCCATATTATTAGGATTCTATTTCCTTGTGACGCAAGGACAGAAAAAAAATACTACCTTTTTAACATTCCACAGAGGATGGTTATAAATGGTGATACGCACATGAAGTTCTGTCACACGAAGTGAATGACAAATAACTCTTGGACTTTACTGTCAATGAACTGCAGATTGTCCAACATCCACTCCAACCCCATCCCTACCCATTCTCTCCAGAGTTGAAAATGGATCTCTCTTCAGCAAATATTACTCTCCTTTAAATCTGATATTATTCCTCTCCTTAAAAAAAGAGACCTTTGATCTGAAATCTCACAACACCAGGTGAAAGTCCAACATGTTTATTTGAAATTACAAGTTTTCGGAGCGCTGCTGTTTTGTCAGACACAGTGTTGTTTCACCTGATGAAGGAGCAGCACTCTGAAAGCTCACAATTTCAAATAAACCTGTTGGACTATAACCTGGTGTCAGATGACTTTGTCCACACCAGTACAACACCAGCACCTCTACATCAACCCTTGACCAGTTACTGCAATCCAGACAAAGTTCCAGAGTCACAGTAAGAGGAGACACAGGAACAGAAGCAGGCCCTATGCAGAAAAGACTTGTTAGAAAGCAATAGAAAGCCAGTTCTGCACAGATGGGGGTCAATGAGAAGTCAAGAGCAATTGGATAACACTGTTAAGTTTGAAGAAGGGCTCAGAAGCAGTGCGCACGAGGTTCAACCAGTTCAGTAAACATTTCAGTGCAGTTTCCAAAATCAGAAGAGTAGAATCCCAAGGCGAACTCAGAATATGAACAATCACTGAGTTCATGACAGCAGCTCTTTAAAGGATTGTCAATGCTAATTGAGAACTATCCCTTGAAAAGCTTTAGTGAGATTTGATAACATACTTGGTCACTTCTGTCTAGGCAATGGGTGAACTTTGCTGCAAAATCCATGGAATCCACACTGATCAGAAATGCTGTCGTGCGTTCTCTTTAGGGTATTTACCATTTTTTTTGTTAGGTATATTTGCCTCATTTGTTAAGTTTGGTTTGTTAGACTTAATCTTCGGTCAGTAATCGGCATGTTTGAGAAAGTTTTCTGAGATCCTTTGTTCACTAAAGAAACCTGGCTCACATGTCTCTAATACTAAGGCAGGCATAATCTAAAACCTGGAGATAGGACAGACTGCAGATGCTGGAAAGTCAGAATCGATAAAATATGGAGCTAGATAAAGCACAGCAGATCAAGCAGCAGAGGAGCAGGAGAGTGTACAATTGGACATATCACCACCATGCTAAAATTTTAAAATTTGTTCTGATCAAACAGAGGGATGAAACTTGGGATTGTTGCACCCCTCCAACCTCAGTTATAATACTATTTCCTACACTTCAATCCCTCTCATCAGGTTCCTGCCATGCCACATGACCAAACCAACTCTCATGTTCACAAATCGGATTGCAAAGGTGAATGTTTCATCATCCCTCTGTACAGATCTACTGTTTTTGACATACTGAATCACAGCATTCTACCTTCCTTATCCAGCTGGACACTACTGCCTTCATCTGTTCATAGCTTATCACTGCCAGAGATAGGTCATCCTGCTCTTGTATCAACACCCCTAGTGATCAGCAGAGATGTCCCCTTTGTATGTTGGCACTGAGAGGCAGCAAGTAAATGAGACAAAGTGTGTTTTTTCTCAAATTGAGAGCATCCAGTTCTGATGAACCACTTCCCTCAAATCCTCCAGTGGCACTAACTAGCAGACTGCTTATCGAACATCCAACACAGAATCAGCAAAATTTCTCCAAGTTAACATTGGAAGGACTAAAGCCATTGCTCTCAGTCCCTGCTCCAAATTCTAATCCTCAATTAATGAATCGAATTTTCTCCCTGGGAAGAGTGTAAAATTGGCGATCTGCCATATTTGATCCAAGAGGTGAGCCTCTGAGCTGATATGCCATCACTTCAAACTGTTTATTTCCACCTCTGTAATAGTATATAGCCTAACTTCATCTTATTTACTGCTGACACCCTCCCATTACTGCTGAACTGGACTTTGGCAAAGCACTCCTGTCTAATTTCCCCACAGTCTACCCTTCCTAAACAGGAGGTCATCCAAAAATTGCTGCTTAACATCTAAAGTCAGCCATTCTCATGTCATTTGTGTGTTCACTGCCCTGCAGTAGTTACAGGCCAAGCAAAAGGGTCTCAATTTTAAAAATTATTGCTATTCACACTTCTAATTTTGATATGTCTGAGTACACACTTCTAATCAATACAGCAGTTTGCCAGTGTTACTTACATGAATTCCATAAGCTAACCGTAACATTTGCAAAACATTAAGACTTACAAATATTGGATACTTAATCAAGGCTGCAGAGATGTCTAGTGAAACATCCCACACAACTACTCTGTCAATGTCTATGTAGGGAGGAAGAGGAGATAAGCTAGCTGGGGATTCTGAAAATACTGAAAAAGGTGTGCACCTGACCAGAACCTTAAAATACAGGCTGTCAAATTATGCAGATGAAGTTAAAAATCACATAACACCAGGTTATAGTCCAACAGGTTTAATAGGAAGCACACGAGCTTTCGGAGCGATGCTCCTTCATCAGGTGATTTGCTCCTTCATCACAACGACCTGAAGAAGGAGCGTCGCTCTGAAAGCTCGTGTGCTTCCAAATAAACCTGTTGGACTATAACCTGGTGTTGTGTGATTTTTAACTTTGTACACCCCAGTCCAAATCCGACATCTCCAAAATTATACAGATGAACGTTGTCCAGAAATAAAAGGCATTGAATCCACAAAAGTCATCATTTCAGAGACACTTTCAGGAAGAACTAGGGAGGCAACTGGCTCATGGTATTATTGCTGCACTGTTAATCCAGAGAAACAGGTTATGTTCTGGGGACCTGGGCTCAATCATGCCAAAGCAAATGGCAGAATTTGAATTCAATGAAAATCTAGAATTAAGAGTCTAATGCAGACTACAAATCACTGCAGATTGCCAAAAAACCTATCTGGTTCACTAACATCCTTTAGGAAAGGCAACTACCATCCTTACCTGTTACCAGCAACATGGTTGACTCTTAACTGCCCTCTGGGCACATTAGGGTTGGGTAAATGCCCATTCAATAATGCCCTCATCCTATGAATAAGAAATGATTAGTGATAGTTATCTGATCTGCTTTAGCATAATTACAATGAATGGCCCTAGGCTTCATCTCGGAAGTATTTCTGCTATTTGAAAAAAAAAGTACATGGTAAAATATGTACATCTTAAGTCTTTGGGCTACAGCATCTAATTACATATTGGATAGTACAAGTAATAGCTTTCATTTCAATTGCACCTTTAATGCAATTTACTTCATTAAAGTATTATCTGACAAGAACTGACATTTGGCCAAAGAGATACGTTTTAGAATCTAAAGGGAGAGGGGGATGGAGGGATTTAAGGAGAGAAAAAGATACACAGCAAGAAAATTACAAACTTGACTAACTGCAGGAATACAAAAGTATGATCATAGAGATACATTCATCTGAGTCAGATTGGAGTGGGTGTTTTTTATGCTCTGTAAAAAAGGTGTACCCAGACCTTTTCTAGATCAGATACAAAGATTCGATTGCCCCATCTCACTTTTCACTGCAATAGTGAGCCCATAACATCCTTTGTATGATCACAAGTTGTAGTACAGACCCTCACCTGGCTGAAAACTAGTTAAGGACTCTTCCAAAAAAGGAAGATAAATTACAAAACCCTGATCATATTGTATTTGTAATGTCATCCTGTAATAACCACTCCGTACTTATCAGTTTCTTCCTATGGTGTTTAACTGTTTTTACCACCTAAAAATGTATGGAGTAGGTCCAGAAAAATAAACTAACACAGACCTTTATCAAGAACACATGACTATGGCTTACTTAGCACAAGTGATTGATATTTGCATTTAATGTATAAAAAGCATTTCAAGGTGCAAGAATAAGCTCAGAACTCAGCATTCAAATTTCATTTATTCCAGGTTTGGAAATCTTGTCAGGCAAGATCTTTCCAATCACAAAACACATACATTTAGGTCAAGCTGTAGGTGTTCTGTTGCTCACATAAGTCTTTAAAATGCAATACAAGATTGACTGATCTTCATTGGAAGAAATAATAACTGCACACAACGTTGAGAAATGGTGCTAGTAATTTAATTAGTTTAGAGATCTCTCATGGCAAACAGACTTAAAAACCGCTAGCAAACAGACAGACATACAGCAGTGACCAGTGCCACTTGTCTTGGCGTGTTTGCAACAGGTTGGAGTCCTCCTGTTCTGTACACATTGATGCAACCACTCATCTATTTCCTGTTCTTCACAAAGTCCTCTCCTTTCTTTATAGAGCCCTTCAATTCACTCATAGCTTCAGCTACAAGCTTCTCTTCAAAGGCAGATAGTTTTCCTAGTCCAAGATTCTTTTCAATCCCATTTTTCTGGAATAAAAATTAAACACAAAGTTAGAAAACATTTTAAAATAGATGTCTAGGAAGGATTTGATGTATTCTAGCTGACAAGATTATTAGTGACAGACTTTACAAATGAAGAGTTATACAATGTTGCACTGAGGAGTAAACCAAAAAGAAAATCAGGAAAATCTCAGATCTATTCGCAGCTCTGTGCCAAGTTAGTTGATCACAGCTAAAATAAGTGGATGCTCTACAGTTGGCTGAGGTGGGCCCTTGGTGGTGGGATAGAAGATAATAAGTTTCATGATTACTAACATGATGCCTTCTGGAAAAGGTGTACACAAAAGGCATGGATGGCAGGAGTGAACTCAGGTGGGGTGCTTCCAAAGTCAAGTAGTTCACCATACACTACCAAGGTTCTCAGTCCAGATCATGTCAAAAGCACTGGGTGTAGGTGGGTTTGCACTATGCTCACCACCTTAAACACTCAAAGGCAGCCTTCAGGGGTCTTCATGCAGAACATCCCCATCTACTCAGGACTGAAGACAACAGTGACCAGTACTCAATTTTGACAGTGGAATGTCTTCTTCACTCCTTTGGATCACTGAGGTCATACAAAGAAAAGAGGCAGCAAGCAGACTTCTGCCATTTTGATTCTAAATGCAATAATTCTGGAAAAAGACGGCTGATTTAAAAGACCAAGTTTTGCAGAGTGGAAGGTGGCTACTTATTATTATTTAAAAGCTGAAAAGTCTGACCAATCTAAACAGTACTCAAACTCACCCCGAGCAGCAGAGGTGTAGAGAAATACGGTGATTCAGTTTCTTCGGATCTGACAAACGCACATTCCACCACTCCTTCTTTACCATTCATAGCATCCAAAAGAGAGAAGACAAATCTGGCGCCGGCGTAAGCCATGGACAGGGTGGCAGAACCTAAATGTTACACAGGAGATACAAAAACTGACCTTCAAATCTGCAGTAAAAGCCATCATTGTATCGTGCACTGAAGGAGCAGGATGGTGACTCAGTGGTTAGCACTGCTGCCTCACAGCACCCCCAGGGACCAGTTTTCAATTCCTGCCTTGGGCAACTGTCTGTGCGGAATTTGCACAATTCTCCCAGCGTCTGTATGGGTTTCCTCTGGGTGCTCTGGCTTCCTCCCATTCCAAGGATGGGCAGGTTAGATGAATTGGCCATGCTAGGTTGCCCATAGAGTTAGGGGTAAATGTAGAGGAATGGATCTGGGTGGGTTACTCTTCAGAGGGTCAGTGTTGGAGCAGAGGGGGTAAAGAGTAGCAGCTGGGAGAGAATCCAAATTAGATCTTTTATCTTTGTTCTCCAGAGTTATACCAAAATGGTTTAATCCTGTTTGAACGCAACATGTATGTATATGAACCAGTATTTCCAAACAATGAAGTCTAAATTATTGAACCAATGTCTATATAGCACAAATACCAAATGAAATTTTCAGCAGGTACGTGACGAGCTTAAATCCATTTGTGGATGCAATGCTGTTGCAATGAATAAAATGGCAAATAGAAGACAGTTTATACTGGAACAGTTAATTTGAGAAACCATGAATCAATTCCTGCAACCGGGGGAGTGACTAACAGGACTGACACTGGGTCCATGTCTGCACAAGTGGTTTGAAATCTTGCACAAACCTGCTCCAGCCTTGGCTTTTACCACCTCTGTACCAGCCTCCTGGATCCTGCCTGTTAGGGCCTCCAGCTGGTCCTGGGGAAATTCCACTTTAGGATTGCACTAGAATCAAAACAAAATGGAGGAGTCAAGCACTGTACTCAACTGCTCAATGCCTATTTGCAGAATACCAATTCTTTCATAAAATTAAAGAGCTTGTCGATCATGTAGAAACTAATTCAGATTCATGAAATATGCTTTTAAACAGTGAAGCCTGGGTGTTTGCGCCGAGGTCAAAGACAGATTTTAGTCCACTTCCAGCTTGTCCAGTGACCACTACTGATTCGACTCCAGCACTTGCTTCGGATACCAATTTTAAGATTAGTATATACCAGCTTCAGAGCCAAGTCATTATGCAAAACGTTTTTTTCTGAGTAACTGGGCTACATATTTTGAAGTGACAGAGACTAAAATCCTGACAGATATTTGTAATAATGGGAAGAATAGAAAGTGCTGATGCAGAACAACTTCCCTCCAGCTATGAAGGACAAGAAGATTGATTCAAATTGAATGTGGAATGACAGACCTGGAAACAATTAAGTGGTTTAGAGTCATAGAGATGTACAGCATGGAATCAGGCCCTTCGGTCCAACCCATCCATGTCTATCAGATATCCCAATCCAATCTAGTCCCACCTGCCAGCACCTGACCCATATCCCTCCAAACCCTTCCTATTCATATACCCATCCAAATGTCTCTTAAATGTTCCAATTGTACCATCCTCCACCACATCCTCTGGCAGCTCATTCCATACACTCACCACCCTCTGCGTGAAAAGGTTGCCCCATAAGTCTCTTTTATATCTTTCCCCGCTCACCCTAAACCTATGCCCTCTGGTTCTGGACTCCCCGATCCCAGGGAAAAGACTGTATTTATCCTATCCATGCCCCTCAATTTTGTAAACCTCTATAAGGTCGCCTCTCAGCCTCTGATGCTCCAGGGAAAACAGCCCTGGCCTGTTCAGCCTCTCCCTATAGCTCAAATCCTCCAACCCTGGCAACATCTTGGTAAATCTTCTTTTCTGAGCCTTTCAAGTTTCACAACATCTTTCCGATAGGAAGGAGACCAGACTTGCACACAATACTTCAACAGTGGCTGAACCAGTGTCCTGTACAGCTGCAACATCACCTCCCAACTCCTGTGCTCAATACTCTGACCAATAAAGGAAAGCATACCAAACGCATTCTTCACTATCCTATCTACCTGCCAGCCCACTTTCAAGGAGCTATGAACCTGCACTCCAAGGTCTCTTTGTTCAGTAACACTCCCTAGGACCTTACCATGAAGTGTATAAGTCCTGCTAAGATTTGCTTTCCCAAAATGCAGCACCTCTCATTTATCCGAGTTAAACTCCATCTGCCACTTCTCAGCCCATTGGCCCATCTGATCAAGATCCTGTTGTAATCTAAGGTAACCTTCTTTGCTGTCCACTACACCTCCAATTTTGATGTCATCTGCAAACTTACTAACTGTACCCCTTATGCTCACATACAAATTATTTATGTAAATGACAAAACTTAAAGGACCCAGCACTAATCCCTGTGGCACTATATTGGTCACAGGCCTCCAGTCTGAAAAACAACTCTCCACCACCACCCTCTCTTCTACCTTGGAGCCAGTTCTGTATAAAAATGGAGTGAATAATATGCAGAAAGTGGGAGTATTGTGTATTCTGTCCTTATTAAAAGCAAGGCAAAGCATGCTCAATATATTTAACACCGATACTTTTCATTTTAGCTTTCCTATTCTACACTTCAAGGACAAAAGAAAGTTGAGGACTGCAGATGCTGGAGATCAGAGCTGAAAATGCGCAGGTCAGGCAGCATCCAAGGAGCAGGAGAATCGACGTTTCGGGCACGAGCCCTTCCTGAAGAAGGGTTTAGGCCTGAAACGTCAATTCTCCTGCTCCATGGATGCTGCCTGACCTGCTGTGCTTTTCCAGCAACTCATTTTCAGCTACACTTCAAGGACCACAAACTCAGTACTTCAGCATTCTCAAAATGTAAAAGTGGATGTTGAAAATTATTTTACTGCTAGTTCAATACAATCCTCAAGAATCTATAACTATTCATAGCATCAAACAGTGGTATATTTCAGACTTATTTGCTGTATTGAAAAAATTTTGATACCAGACAGCTGGCAGTCATCTCTGGTTTGACAAACGCCTAACATCCTTACCTGAGAGATCAGGGGAATGATCGTCTTACCAGCATGGCCTCCAACCACTGGGACAGACACACGAGCTGGGTCAAGGCCCTGAAAACAGGAAGCTCAATTAGTGTGGGAAAAGCATGAAGTAATAGAGTTAAATAAACATGTTACTACAGCAAAATCAACCATTTAACATCCAGAGTTTCAAATCAAAATTCAGGAACGGTTAGTTATTTGGCAATTACAATGACTTGCATTCAGAAGTCATTTAAAAAAAGTGACAGGTATATTGCTCTAGAATGATCATGACACCTAGCTTTCAGTGATACACATTCCAATAATGCACCTTAGGGCAGGTGACCACCCTGGCCAACCCTACTTAATGCTGTTTCTGGTCAAAATGCTCTGGACCCTGGTTTCAACATCTTTTCTCAAAAGGAGAAAAGGTACAAGGCATGAAATACACAAACATGGCATTGCCCCAAGTCAAAAGACTATAATTAAGCTAAGTGACCTAATTTTAGGAGACCTTGAAAACAAAAAGTTGTTCCATACATGTGGAGCAAACTACAGTATCATAAGGCATAATGGTAATGTCCCTACCTCTGAGCCAGCAGACCCAGGTTTGAGCCTCACCTGTTCCAGAGGTTTGTCATAACATCTGACAAGATTTAAAAAAGGAAATCAAATAACAGTGTCCCTTTTGCCACCCCCACCCCAACCTATTGCATCCCAAAACATAGCCTATCCTATTCAAAGTCAGCAAAATGTTGCAGCTGCTCATCAACTTCAGGAAGCAGAGTGGAGAACACAGGCATCTGTATCAACGGTGCTGAGGCAGAGGTGTAAAGAGCTTAAAGTTCCTAGGAGCAAATATCACCAACAATCCATCCTGGGAACGTTACAGTCAAGAAAGCGCACCAATGCCTCTACAACCTCAGGAGGCTAAGGAAATTTGGCACGTCCACAATGACTCATCAATTTTTATAGATGCACCACTGAAAGCATTCTATCCAGATGCATCACAGCTTGGTATGGCAACTGCTTTTCCCAAAACCACAAGAAATTAGGGAATGCAGTCCAGTCGATCACGAAAACCAGTCTTCCATTGACTCAGTCTACACTTCTTGCTGCCTCTGATAAACCAGTCGACATAATTAAAAGCTCTCCCACCCCCATTATACTCTCTTCCACCTCCTTCCATCGGGCAGAAGATACCCAAGTTTGAAAGCAGGTACCAACAGACTGTAAGACAACTTATTCCTTGCTGTTATCAGACTTACAAACGAACCGCTCATATTAGAGTCGATTTTTCTCTGTATCTTCTCTGTAAGAGTAACACTATACTCTGCATTCTATTACCATGATGTACTTAAGATACAATGTATCTGGTTGGTACACAAAACACTACTTTTCCCATGCTTACCTTCAGTTCACCAATAAACGTGTTGGCTCTGACCACATCCAGTGTTGTCACGCCAAAGATTTTGTTTGGGTTGTAGACTCCAAGTTTCTTGAAAACCTCTGACGTGATTGGTATGGTGGAGTTCACCTTGTAAAATGAAATAGGGTCTGTCTTAACACTAGGAAGGTCAAAAATAAATTACAGCATTTCCAAAGTCAAAATATAAGTGGCATTCATTACAAGTCCCCACAAGATTGCAACGATATAATATTATCTTTACAGAGCTTTAAGTACACTTAATTTTCAGAGAAAGTGCCTCCTACCAGTGAGGATGTTAAAAAAAAACTGGGATTTTTCCTCAGTTGACTAGAGCAAGAGAACTGTGCCGCAACTTAAAAGTTTTGCCAGTGAATATACTCTATACAGAGAAAGAGGGACTCAATATTTACAATGGATGGGGGCAAGGGCATTTAGCCATCTTAGATCATGTATTCAGGAGTGGGGGAGAGGGGCGAAAGAAAGAAAGAGTGCGAGAAACAGCATGCGACAGACCTATTCCCTCCTCTATTTGGAGTTCAAAATTTTTCCCACCTCTACCTTGATGAAAAAGCTTTGAAAAATTACTTACCCAGCAGTAACCAATGACCCAAATGACCAGAAACATTAAGTCCTTGTTTTAGTCTCCCTACAAACCTCAAAAATTATTACTCCCATTTAGAAGTGCACACTGGATAAATGGTAATGCTTCAGCTCAGTTACTTACTTTCAAAGCTAATAATCCCCCAATTTTTAGCCTTCTCTCAAAGGTAAAGCATTGATTCAGTCAATGTTTTCCTTCAGTCTTAATTAATAAAGCTAAACATTATACTCAAGGAAAAACCTGATCAGGCCACTGGAGAAATTTACCAGCACCGAATCTCACTGCTGTCTGGAAGAAGTGTTTTTCGGAATATACTTAATTGGAAACGATATCACTCAAAAGGTACAAAAATTTAGGTCAGTGGCAAGAGAGAGCGCGTGCGCACAAGTGTGAATGAGAGACCTGATTTTAGGAGACTTTTTAAGACCCCAGAAAATTAATTTATCCCTGAAAGCAAGAACAATTCAATTTTGCGCAATTCATTTCTGGGAGGAGTCAATCACAATAGTCAAATTATAATGTCGAGTACAGATCTAGCACTGGCACAGTGCAAACTTACAGGATTGGAGATGATACAGATCATGGCCTCTGGACAAGTCTGAGCACAAGCCTCTGTTAAAACCGCAACTATTGTAGCATTAGTATTGAACAGATCATCTCGAGTCATGCCTGCAATTAAAGCAATTTGGATATTTGTCACCTAACAGTTTATGCAAGGTTAGGACTAATTAACAATCCTACCACCAATTCTCTACACAATCTATACTTTGCTCAATGATGACCTTTGATTGGATTCTGGGTAATCCAAGATGGAGGACTGGAAAACTTTCTGGCTGTAAGAGCTGCTCCTTTTTTGAGTTATTTTGTGTTGGAGGTGACTTCCTCGAATTCCAGGAGCAGCAATTACTGTTTTATATGCTGTTGCATAGTTTTGGAACTTTGGAAAAAACAAAGTCAAAACAACAGTGGTTTAAAAAAAGGGAGAAGAGCAGACAAAGGCAGCACATGGTGAGTACAGGGGAGGGCAGGAGGGAGGGAAGTTACTGCCTTTGCTGTTTGAATTAGTGTATCGCTGGACATCGGAGTGCATCTGGGGAAATTAACAAAGTGAAATTCACAACTAATCTTGGAGGAACTGTTGGGCGAAGTTCACAGCACAGAATCAGATAAGTTAACTGTTGTTTTAAGTCTGTCCAAGCGAAAGGCTACAGTAGTGAGTTCAGTGGATTCTTTCTTGATCATATGCTTTTGAAGATAAGTCTCTTGATTAAACTTAAAATATAAGCCATAGCAATTAATTTAACCTGGGGCAGTGTTTGCAGAGGGATAAGATGGTGTTATTTTCTGGGGCTGTAGATTGTGAAGGAGCAAAAATGGCCTTTGCAATGATATGTACTTTGTCAGATGTGGGAGTTTAAAGAGAGTTTAAGGGTTACTGCGGATTATATCTGCCATAAATGCTGTTGGATGCGAATCTTATCAGATCGACTGGATCAGTTGGAGACAGATAGAAGCGATGAGGAATTTGCAACAGCATGTGATGGATGGCAGTTATAGGAAGGGGGGAGAATCTCAGATACAGTCACATAGATGGGTTAACTCCAGGAAGGGCAAGACAGGTAGGCAGCTAGAGCAGGAATTATTTTTGTGGATATACCCATTTCAAACAGGTATGCTGTTTTGGAAAGTGTTGGGGTGATGGATTCTCAGGGAAACGTAGCATGAACAGCCAAGTTTCTGGTATTGAGACTGGCTCGAATGCAACGAGGGGTACATCTGCTTCCAAGAGATCAATTGTGTTAGGGGATTCTGTAGTCAGAGGTACAGACAGACGTTTGTGGCCAGCAGAGAAAAAGCAGAATGGTGTGTTGTTTCCCTGATGCCAGGATCAAGGATATCTCAGAGGGTGCAGAATGTTCTCACAGGCAAAGAGGGACCAGTAGAAGGTCACTGTCCACATTGGAACTAACAATACAGGAAGGGAAAAGGTTGAGATTACACAGAGTTAAAAGGAGGTCCTCAATGGTAGTAATACCTGGAATACGCTCAGTGCTACGAGCTAGTGAGGGCAGGAATAGGAGGATAGAGCAGATGAATGCATGGCTGAGGAGCTGGTGTATGGGAGAAGGATTCACATTTTTGGATCATTGGAATCTCTTTTGGGGTAGAAGTGACCTGTACAAGAAGGATGGATTGCACCCAAATTGGAAGGGGAATAATGTACGTGGATGTCACGGTGGCGAGCACTGCTACCTCACAGCGCCAGAGACCCAGGTTCGATTCCAACCTCAGGCGACTGTGGAGTTTGCACATTCTCCCACTGTCTCCCTGGGTTTCCTCCAGGTGCTCCAGTTTCCTCCTACATTGCTAAATTGTGCAGGTTAGGCGAGTTGGTCATGCTAAGTTGCCCATAGTGTTAGGTGGACGGACGGATGGTCGAACAGTCAAGGCAGGCAGGGACAAGGTAGGATTAATAAATTAAACTGCATTTATTTCAATGCAAGGGTCCCAACAGGGAAGGCAGATGAACTCAGGGCATGGCTAGGAACATGGGACTGGGATATCATAACTACAGAAACATGGCTCAGGGATGGACTGGCAGCTTAGTGTTCTAGGATACAAATGCTACAGGAAGGATAGAAAGGGAGGCAAGAGAGGAGGGGGAAGTGGCATTTTTGATCCGAGATAGCATTACAGCTGTGCTGAGGGAGGATATTCCCAGAAATACATCCAGGGAAGTTATGTGGGTGGAACAGAAATAAAAAATGGATGATAACCTTATTGGGATTGCATTGTAGACCCCCCTCCCTCCCCCAATAGTCAGAGGGAAATTGAGAAACATACTTGTAAGGAGATCCCAGTTATCTGTAAGGATAATAGGGTAGTTATGGTAGGGGATTTTAACTTTCCAACACATCAACCTGGACACCCATAGTGTTAAAGGTTTAAATGGAGAGGAATTTCTTAAGTGTGTACAAGACAATTTTCTGATTCAGTATGTGGATGTACCTGCTAGAGAAGGTGCAAAGCTTGACCTAATCTTGGGAAATAAGGCAGGGCAGGTGACAGATGTCAGTAGGGGAGCACTTTGGGGCCAGCGACCCTAATTCTATTCATTTTAAAATAGTGATGGAAAAGAATAGACCAGATCTAAAAGTTGAAGGTCTAAATTGGAGAAAGGCCAATTTTGACTGTATTAGGCAGGATCTTTCGAAAGCTGATTGGAGGTAGATGTTTGCAGGTAAAGGGACAGCTGGAAAATGGGAAGCCTTCAGAAATGAGACAACAAGAATCCAGAGAAAGTATATTTCTGTCAGGGTGAAAGGGAAGGCTGGTATAGGGAAGGCTGAATGACTAAAGAAATCAAGGGTTTGGTTAAGAAAAAGGAGGAAGCATATGTCAGGTATAGACAGGGTAGATTGAGTGGATCCTTAGAAGAGTATAAAGGAAGTAGGAGTATACTTAAGAGGGAAATCAGGAGGGCAAAACGGGGACATGAGATAGCTTTGGCAAATAGAATTAAGGAGAATCCAAAGGGTTTTTACAAATATATTAAGGACAAAAGGGCAACTAGGGAGAGAATAGGGCCCCTCAAAGATCAGCAAGGTGGCCTTTGTGTGGAGCCACAGAAAATGGGGGAGATACTAAGTGAATATTTTCCTTCAATATGTACTGTGGAAAAGGAGATGGAAGATATAGACTGTAGGGAAATAGATGGTGACATCTTGCAAAATGTCCAGTTTACAGAGGATGAAGTGCTGGATGTCTTGAAACGGTTAAAAGTGGATAAATCCCCAGGACCTGATCAGGTGTCCCCAAGAACTCTGTGGAAGCTAGAGAAGTGATTGTTGGGCCTCTTGCTGAGATATTTGTATCATCGATAGCCACAGGTGAGGTGCCGGAGGGCAGTAAAGACAAGCCAGGGAACTACAGACCGGTGAGCCTGACCTCAGTGGTGGGCAAGTTGTTGGAGGGAATCCTGAGGGGCAGGATGTACATGTATTTGGAAAGGCAAGGGCTGATTCGGGATAGACAACATGGCTTTGTGCGTGGGAAATAATGTCTCAAACTTGATTGAGTGTTTTGAAGTAATAAAGAAGATCGATGAGGGCAGAGTAGTAGATGTGATCTATATGGACTTCAGTAAGGCATTCGGCAACATTCCCCATGGGAGACTGGTTAGCAAGGTTAGATCTCAATACAGGGAGAACTAGCCATTTGGATACATGAACTGACTCAAAGGTAAAAGACAGAGGATGGTGGTGGAGGGTTGTTTTTCAGACTGGAAGCCTGTGACCAGTGGAGTGCCACAAGAACCAGTGCTGGGTCATCTACTTTTTGTCATTTACACAAATGATTTGGATGTGAGCATAAGAGGTACAGTTAGCAATTTTGCAGAGGACACCAAAATTGGAGGTGTAGTGGACAGCGAAGAGGGTTACCTCAGATTACAACAAGGTCTGGACCAGATGGGCCAATGGGCTGAGAAGTTTAATATAGATAAATGTGAGGTGCTGCATTTTGGGAAAGCAAATCTTAGCAGGACTTACACACTTAATGGTAAGGTCCTAGGGAGTGTTGCTGAACAAAGACCTTGGAGTGCAGGTTCATAGTTCCTTGAAAGTGGACTCGCAGGTAGATAGGATAGTGAAGGCGGCGTTTGGTATGCTTTCCTTTATTGGTCAGAGTATTGAGTACAGGAGTTGGGAGGTCATGTTGCGGCTATATGGGACTTCGGTTAGGCCACTGTTGGAATATTGCATGCAATTCTGGTCTTCTTCCTATCGGAAAGATGTTGTGAAACCTGAAAGGGTTCAGAAAAGATTTACCAGGAAGTTGCCAGGGTTGGAAGATCTGAGCTACAGGGAGAGGCTGAACAGGCTGGGGCTGTTTTCCCTGGAGCGTCAGAGGCTGAGGGGCGACTTTACAGAGGTTTACAAAATTGAGGGGCATGGTTAGGATAAATAGACAATGTCTTTTCCCTGGGGTCGGGGAGTCCAGAACTAGAGGGCATAGGTTTAGGGTGAGGGGGGAAAAGATATTAAAGGGGCAACTTTTTCATGCAGAGGGTGGTATGTGTATGGAATGAGCTGCCAGAGGATGTGGTGGAGGCTGGTACATTTGCAACATTCAAGAGGCATCTGGATGGGTATATGAATAGGAAGGGTTTGGAGGGAAAAGGGCCGGGTGCTGGCAGGTGGGACTAGATTGGGTTGGGATATCTGGTCGGCATGGACAGGTTGGACTGAAGGTTTCCATACTATACATCTCTGACTATGACTATGAATTTATTTAACCCTCACAAAGCTGAGTGCTATCGCTGTGCAAAGTGTACACGTACAACTCAATAAGTAGTGAGAAACTAAAATCTATTTAACAGCCAAAAGGCTGTACTGACAAATGTTAACAATCGTGTTTAAGCCAAGTAGTACTCATTTTATTTCGGAAAAACAATGCACTTTGAAAGAACTAAATAAACCTTTAAATGTGATAAATGGTTCTCTGGGTTTGAAGTGATATTTTGCTAATTACACATAAGCTCTAGCAGAGAGAAAAAAAAAGTTTTATTTTTAAACCAATGCAGTCTTTTCGCTTTGTCAAAGGACAGCATCTCTCGCCACCTAAACCTGGACTTCAGTACAATGCTAAGCCTGACTAGGTTTCATTTACATTGAAACATATTCATTTCATTAAGAATAAAACAACACACAGAACAAAATTTCAAATGAAAAACAATTAACAGGAGCTGCTGGGTTGAGTTACTATTAGAATTACTAAAAACAAGTGCGATGGAAGTTGACAATGTTATTGTTTGGGAACTTAGCTCTGAAGTTTTTTTTGTTCGGGGTCCGAAACACACTAGTCGCAAGTCAAAACAGCATTTCTAAAATACCATCTGACTAAAAGATTACAGAAGCTGGGCTCGTGAAATAATTGCTGAAGAATTTACTGAACTGAATTTTCATTATCTAGAGCAGCACAGGAGCAGGTTGAAGTTCAGAAGATCCATAGCAATGCAAGGGCAGGTTAATTTCTGACAGACTATGTCAGAGATGGAAAGAAACCTTAAGCTGTTTTAGAAGTTCTTCCTTGAGTGAGAAATGTGAAATTAACCAGTGCCAAAGTCTCTTAACAGAGAATCACAATGGTGACTAAAATATGCTGAAGGGTCATTGTTTGTGGCCATGTTAAAAGGAAATCTTGAAGTGAAGTGCTTCAGTGGGGTTACATGTTTGCAAAGTAAATAGCTGCAAAAAAAAAAACAACAAAAAGTTCGTTCGTTCATGTTAAGATCTTCCCAATAAGCTACTTGTGCGGCTATGTGGGTGCCGTGATCGTACAGTGGTCAGTACGCCATTGATGCCGCAGCAACCTTGGCTCGAATCTGCGTCTCCGCAGTAGGCGCTTGCCATGTTTCACCTTGGGATTGGAGGATCCTCATTTCCCTGAAAACTGGTTAAATGGTAGGGTTTAGGACCTGGCTTTGTTGCTCCTCTCCCTTGTAAAATTGCTGTTTCTGTGTAAACAGCTGTTAATGTTAAATTGTTTTGTAAACTGAATTGTTTAATTAAAAAAAACTACTTGTGTTCAGCTAAAGACACATTGAACATACTCAGAGGCTGCTAATGACTGGCTATCATGGGAAACGAATTTTAAAAACAAGCTTATGGTTAACCAAGTTAGGTTTAGCCCAGAAATCTGATTTGAACAATGCCATTGCCAGCTAGGATCATAAAATATATTTTAACTGAATCACTGTCAGTAGATTGACAATTTATACACTTGGCTTAATCTTCAAGAAATTCAATTAATGAATACTTTGATATAGTGGGTTCCATGGTAAATTAGGTGATTTGACATTTAACTTTAGAAGCTACATTTCTAATTGCTTAGTTTGTTTAAGTTAATCCAACTTTGACATCATATTACAATTCTCTTACTACATGCTGAAGAAGCAAACATTCTTCAGCGGACTTCGATTCCACACTAGAGAAATTATACATTATTAGGTGACTTAAACTTCACTTCACAGGTGGATAAGTCACTACCTTCTATGGGAAACCTTAGTTATATTGTTCAACAAGGACACTGTACTCTAGAATACAAGGGCATCAGTAGAGATACTTCGGTGAAGTGTTAGGCATAAGAAAGTATTTCACAAGAGCCTGAAACACAAATGATATGCACTAATACTTCTATGGATTGTAAATCTATATCAATAATATCTTAATATTCCATATGGGGTAAATTTAAACCATAAATTGTGGATGGCCATTCGTCTTTGGGGGATAGCCATTCACAATCTTTTCTGAAATCACTACACCTGAAATTCCCAGAGCTTGTGGATTCCCCATAAGAGTTGAAACTCTTAATTCTTTGAGGGAGAATAGTGATTTTGTTTGTAGACTCCCAGAAGATAAGCATCACAAAACACAAGCTTACAGATCTCTCTAATCTGAAACAAACCTCCAATTGAGAGGCTGTAGTCTTAGTTACCTCTAAATGATAGTGTCATACTGTATTTTATGCCAGGCAGCCAGATGTACACTGCATTAGCAATTCTGAGATAACGCAGATATAATGTGCATCAGGACTCCTCAAAAATTGTATGCAAATATTTGTCTGCTTTATCTTCGGTCTGATCTGACTGACCAGAGCCTCAGGTCTGGTAGCTGCCAGTTTTTGGTAGTTATCTTATCACCTGTGTCAACCAGTTTTCTTCAACAGACTACATGTTAAGCTCACTCGTGCATTTTGCCAGATTAATTTTGCTTTCATACACTGCACAATCTAAACTATGTAGTCAATTGGTGTTGGTTATCATCCAGTTAGTGTGGTGGGAACCCCATTCAAGCTTTCATTGCTTTAGTGGAAGGAATAACAATATCACCTTGTAAATACATCGCAATAATCATCAGTTTAAAGATCTGTAAAACTCAACTGAGCAAGACTGGCAGCTCAGTGAGCAAAGTATCATCCCTCAACATTTAATTACCTACCTGGTTTCCGAGGTACTCCAGCAGGAATGACCACCAGTTCACTTCCTTTCAAGGCATCAGGCAGCTGTTCGGCACCCAAGTAACCTATGGATAAGCATCACTTCAGTGAGCCCTTCATCATGCAGAGCCAAACATACTTACATCAGAGACTGCCAAGATTTTTGTACTCCAACCTACAGAGCAGGACTTGAATTCATTTGTACCAAGCTCATTTTCTTCAAGTTATTCAACTTTTGTAAACTGCTTTATTAAGGGCACTTAAACTAAGGTTTGCTGTATAGAAATATACCTTAGGTTAATGTTCAAATCTATTAAAGATTCAATATTAATTTACACATTTACATATACTTGACAGGAGTTGCATTATGTTAATACGTACTCACCAGTAACCTTTGCTCTAGTCTCAATGTGACTGAGATCAGCTGCAACACCAGGCGTGTGTGCAATATCATAGAGTGAGAGGTCACTCACAAGAGGGCTGTTCTTCAGTAGCAGAGAAAGAGGCTGTCCAATGCCACCTGAGGCTCCTAATACTGCTACCTTGGCATTGTTCTGTGAAAAAAAAATCATTCATGTGATCTTGAGAACAGCTAGGAAGCAACACTAAATGTTAATAGTTGAACAAGGAGGTGCCATTGCTTGCTATTTGTGATCAATTAGTTACTAGCACTTTCTAAAACAATTTGGAGTTTGACAGATATCCAGCCAGGCTCACATTACTATAAACCCCACTGTCAAAGTTTAGGTGATTGGGAGTTCTGTTTTTCTCTATCAAACATGAAAGCCTAGAGCTCACCTCAAGAGAAGAGCTTTACTTCAATTTATCTCTAACCATTATTAATTATGTATCTTTAAAAACCACCAATATGAGATTAGAACCAGAACAGGCACAACGGTAAGTTTTCCTCACTTAAAAATATCATTCACAACTTTATAATCTAAGTGTCACAAGAACACAGTAAATACAATTCATATTTTTAATTTCTCATGATGGGATTGAGCCCTCACTCGCAGGATTATTAGCTCAAGCCTCTGGGTGGCTCACTCAAAAACTGATTATTCATCTCCCCACATTGAACTTTCGTAAAAATATTCATTCATGGAATGTGGACATCACTGGTTAGCCAACATTTACTGCTCGCCCTCAGGTGCCCTTAAGGCAGTAGTGAGCCGCGTTCCTGAACCTCTGCAGTCCACTTGCTGTGGGCTGACCTATAATGCATAGGTAGGGAATTCCTGAGACACTGAAGCAATGGTGGCATACTTCCAAGTCAGGACAGGGAGTGTCTTGAACAGGAACTGGCAGATGGTGCAGTTCCTATGTATGCCGTCTTTGTCCTTCTAGGTAGAAGGTGTCATGGGTTTGGAAGGTGCTGTCCAAAGTGAACTTGATGAATTTCTGTACAGTATCTGGTAAATGATACATACTGCTGTGCATCGATGGTGTCAAGCTTCTAGAGTGTTTTTGGAGCTGCATCTATCCAGACCACTGAGGAGTGTTTCATCACACTCCTAGTTTGTGCCTTGTAGATGGTGGACAGGCTTTGGGGAGTCAGGTGGTGAGTTAACATTAAATGAGCTATAGCAGCACAATGATAGTGCCCTGACCCCTGAACCAGAAGGTCCAGGTTCAAGTCCCACCTGCACCACAGATGAGTAACAGTGTTAAGAAAGGTTAATTTTTTAAGAAAAAAAAAGGACTGTATAATTCAACCATTTCCATTTCTTCACTTTGTGGACAGGAGTGGCTGGCATTTTAACATTCCCATCCAAACCACTTGTTGACCCCCAGAGGGCATTCCATCCAAAGTTAAAATCTTTGAAAATGCATTCAATTTCAAAGTTTGTGCAAAGATTTGTAGCTCGGGTGCTCATTGTTGTGGTTCTGTTGGCAGAGCTGGGAATTTGTGTTGCAGACGTTTTGTCCCCTTTCTAGGTGACATCCTCACTGCTTGGGAGCCTCCTGTGAAGCGCTTCTGTGATCTTTCCTCCGACATTTGTAGTGGTTTGAATCTACCGCTTCCGGTTATCAGTTCCAGCTGTCTGCTGCAGTGGCCGGTATATTGGGTCCAGGTTGATGTGCTTGTTTGAATCAGTGGATGAGTGCCATGCCTCTAGGAAGTCCCTGGCTGCTTTCTGTTTGGCTTGTCCTTATAATGGTATTCTTGTCACAGTCGAATTCATGTTGCTTGTCATCTGCATGTGTGGCTACTAAGGATAGCTGGTCATGTCGTTTCGTGGCTAGTTGGCGTTCATGGATGCAGATCGTTAACTGTCTTCCTGTTTGTCCTATGTAGTGTTTGAACAGTCCTTGCATGGGATTTTGTACACTACATTGGTTTTGCTCATGCTGAGTATCGGGTCCTTTGTCCTGGTGAGTTGTTGTCTGAGAGTGGCTGTTGGTTTGTGTGCTGTTATGAGTCCTAGTGGTGGTAGTAGTCTGGCTGTCAGTTCAGAAATGTTCTTGATGTATGGTAACGTGGCTAGTCCTTTGGGTTGTGGCATGTCCTCGTTCCGTTGTCTTTCCCTTGGGCATCTGTTGATGAAATTGCATGGGTATCCGTTTTTGGCGAATACATAGTGTTCTCCTTCCTCTTTTTGCAGTTCTGGTGTGCTGCAGTGTGTGGTGGCCCTTTTGAACAGTGTCTTGATGCAACTTCTTTTGTGTGTTGGGGTGGTTGCTTTCGTAGTTCCACTCAGACCCATCATATCGCTACCAGGGACACCATCACACAAACTGGCTAAAGAACTACAACAGAAACGGAAACACCTGATCAGCAGATCCAGACACTCTATACACTCAACACAGGAATTCTTGGACATCAGAAATATACACATGAACAAGGAAGAAACTGTGGTCTCATTCAATGTAACGGCACTGTTCACCTCTATCGACAAAATCCTAGCCAGAGAAACAATAGCCAACCTACCTACTGGACATACAGAACAGACAACAAGACAGTGAACCTATCAACAAAGACTGCATACTTAAACTACTGGACCTGTGCCTCTCAATACACTTCACATTCAACAACCAAATATATGACAAACCCATGGACTCACCCATCTCTGACTCACAACAGAAGCTGTAATACAAAGAGTAGAACAAACAGTCTTACTGCAAATTCAACCCAAACTCTGGATCAGATATGTGGATGACACCTTTGTAATCATTAAAAAAAACACAGAAATAGAGAACACACACTGGATAATCAATGCCACACTCTCAGGAATCCGATTCACTAGAGGAAGAAAAGGACAACCAACTCCCATTCCTAAATGTGATGGTACAGAGAACACTGAACGGAGGTTTCACCACAAAGGTATACAGGAAAGCCACAAACACAGACCAAGTCCTGAACTACGAAAGCAACCACCCCAACACACACAAAGGAAGTTGCATCAAGACACTGTTCAAAAGGGCCACAACACACCAGAACTGCAAAAAGAGGAAGAAGAACACCCCTACAACGTATTTGCCAAAAATAGATACCCCCACAATTTCATCAACAGATGCCCAAGGGAAAGACAACGGAATGAGGACATGCCACAACCCAAAGGACTAGCCATGTTACCATACATCAAGAACATTTCTGAACTGACAGCCAGACTACTACCACCACTAGGACTCATAACAGCCCACAAACCAACAGCCACTCTCAGGCAACAACTCACCAGGACAAAGGACCCAATACTCAGCATGAGCAAAACCAATGTAGTGTACAAAATCCCATGCAAGGACTGCACAAAACGCTACATAAGACAAACAAAAAGACAGCTAACGATCCGCATCCATGAACGCCAACTAGCCACGAAACGACACGACCAGCTATCCTTAGTAGCCACACATGCAGATGACAAGCAACATGAATTCGACTGGGACAACACTACTATTATAAGGACAAGCCAAACAGAGAACAGGCAGGGAATTCCTAGAGGCATGGCACTCATCCACTGATTCAAACAAGCACATCGACCTGGACCCAATATATCGGCCACTGCAGCGGACAGCTGGAACTGACAACCGGAAGCGGGCAGATTCAAACCACTACAAATGCCGGAGGAAAGATCACAGAAGCGCTTCACAGGAGGCCCCCAAGCACTGAGCTTGTCACCTAGACAGGGGACGAAACGACTGCAACACAAATTCCCAGCTCGGCGAACAGAACCACAATAGCATTCACTTTCACTTGAACCAAGACATCGGTGCAATTTTCTCAAATGATGTAAAGGTTCCTCTGTACCCAAACAGCAAGTACACTTAATATACTTGATCCATATCCGTAACAACTCCTCACTGATACTTATACATTAACCATGGGTCACTTTAAACTCAAGGTTGAGACCAGTTACTCCTTGTTACTTAAGCTCAATAATTAGTTCTTCTAGGATTCCACAGCAAGCAAGCCGAAGTATAATTGTTAATGGATGCTTATCTTTGTGCCCTAATTATACAATCCAAACTATATAAACTAAACTCAGACTCGCTCAAAAGGATTAAAAACTACCTAATGGTGGTGCACCTCCATAACAGATTGCAATGTCATTGAAAAGATTTTCCACTTTCACATGAACAACCAACACAGTCTCTGAGAAAGCAAGTTATTCAGTATATGGGTCAGCAGGATTGTGGTACAGTTTCTTTGTTTCAGTTCGAACTGCTACATGGGACAGAACAGTCAGTAACTGGGGACTGAACCAAAGAGTGTAAAGATACAGCACAGAGGTTGGCTTAGCACGACTAGAGGAAAGTTGGCTTAGCATGACTGAACAAAGAAAAATAAGCCAGCATTAAAATGATAAAGCAAAAAAAAAACTGAACCAGTCTGTATAGAATGGAAGAATGCAAAATTGCGTTAAATAATCAGAGGTATAACTTAGTATTCCTGCTTGGCAAGGCCACAACCTGATGTCCTTATTTTGACATTTAGTACATAGGGTTTGAAGTGAGAGTCTGAAACCTACCATTAATGATAAGAGTACAGATGGCACCAAAAACTGAAGGTTAAACAGAAGCAGTTATTGATGGCATTTAAAACAAACCAGGCTGACACTTCTGAATGACCCTGATTGTAAGAAGAGACAAGTCTCAAAAAGCCTGACAAGTGAGTTGGGCACCACAGCAAGTACAAACATGAACTATATTTAGGTTGGTCAGTCACTAATAATAAATTTATCTAAACACATGCAGCACATATTTAGATATCTAAGACTCATCAAGAGCACCATCATAAAAGGGTGCTCAACATCCAGGTGAACCACTGTTCTTGTCCCATTACTGACATTTGTTTGTTTTTCTTTCCTTACCCTCAATCACACACCTAACCCAGAGTACATTCTGCTCCCCCATCCTGCACAAACACCAGCCCAAGGTACCTGACGACACTCCTCCTACAGGATTGAGTTCAAAACGATAGACAGTAACCCACCACTTGTGACTTGCTCAGACGTAAACAGATCCACTCTTTATGGGATGCAGAAATCATTAGTTAGTCAGCATTTATTTTCAATTTCCCACTGCCCTCAAAAGGTGGTGGTGACCTACTTCCTCAAAGCACTTTCTTGTCAGGGAGAATTCCAGGATTTTGACCTAGCAACAGTGAAGGAGCAGCAATAACGCACAAAGTCAGAATGGCGTATGGCTTGCATAGAAACTTGCAATGATGTTTCCCGAATTTGCTGCCTACGCCCTTGGACAGTCAATAGGCAGTCTTGGTGGAATCAGAAAGTTACTCAGTAGAGAACTCCCAAGCTATTGAACTGCTTTTGAAACAGTAGCATTTATGTACTGAGTCCAGTTCAATTTCTGGTAAATGATAACCCTTAGTGTTATTAATGAAGGCTTGAACAACGATAATGTCATTCAATGACATGGGAAGATATTTGGATTATCTCCTGTAGGAGAATGACCATTGCCCATTACCTGGGTCTTTCAAAAGTTATTTGCCACTCATCAACCCAAACCAGATAGAGTCTTGCTGTTTACAAACACTAATGATTTCACTTGAGGAATCACAAATGGTGATCAATCAACAAGCATCTCTAATGTTGATCTTATAACAAAGGGAAAGTCATTGATGAAGCAGCTGAGGAACTAACGGCTCGTGGGGTGTGGTAGCAGCAACTGTACCTCTAGGCCTGGATTCAAGTGCCACCTCCTCCAGATGTATGTTATAACATACCTCATTAGGTCGGTTAAAAATTTATTCTCTGCCATGTTGTTTTGGCCTGGGCATGACTGTACTCCATCTATCACAAACATCCTCCTCTGCTATGGTTTCAACCAGGGGAGTATTTTTCCACAGGTCCCATCAATTTTGTTTGGGTTCCACTATGTTATGCTCAGTCAAGTGGTACCTTGATATAAAGGCCAGTCACTTACCTCACAGCTAATGTTCAGCCCAAAATTGCAGTCAGGTCAAGATCTGAGTGGTGCTGGTAGATCCCATACCAAGTACCAATGCTAAGTCGTCTGATCATATTATTTGCTACTTATTTGATGTTATTGGATTTATATACAATCTCTACTTGTATATTCTACTGAATAGCTACACTTAACTAGAAACTATTTTTTATGATATCATTTTTGATGGCTTCATCTAATGCTAGTCAACTGGCTGCTCAATGTGACTATCTTCACCTGAAATTCCAGCATCTTGCACTTCATCCACTCACTTACAGATGGAAGTAGACACTTTGGTCAACCACATCTATCCCAACCAAGTCTCCCGAATGAAAACTAGTGTGTCACTTACCTGTATATGTCCACACCCATATCAACAACCAACCCTGCGGGCAACCACTAACTCTCCTTCCCACTGCCCCAGGGACATGCAAGTCCTGGAACGTCTCTACCACTAAATCAAAAACACCCACCACCTGGAGGAAGAATGCCTCGGCCACACCTTCAACCACACAACATCAACATCGATTTCATCAGTTTCCAAATCTCCCCACCCCAGATCCAACGCTCCAACTTAGCATGACCCTCTTGACTTGTTGGACCTGTCCATCTTCCTTCCCACTTATTCACACCACAATCCCCACCAATCTATCACAATTACCTTTCACCTGCATCCATCTATTGCCTTCCCACCTACCTTCACCCCAGCCCACACCCACATTTCCCCTCCACATTTCTGATGAAGGGCTTTTGCCTGAAATGTCAATGCTCCTGCTCCTTAGATGCTGCTTGACTTGCTGTGCTTTTCCAGTGTCTCACATTTTGACACGAAATCTTCAGCATTTCCAATCCTCACTTTCTCCATATCCCTCCAAACCTTTTCTATTTATCTACTGTCAAATATCTTTTACATGTTGCAACTGTACCTTCATCTACCACTTCATTCCACATACAAACTATTCAAAAAAAAAATGTTGCTCCTCAGGTCCATTTTAAGTCTTGCTCCTCTCACCTAAAACAATTGCCATTAGTTTTGAACCCCCACTGCCCAGATCTGAGGGAAAAGACCTCTGCTAGTCGCCTTAACTAAATCCATGACTTTACAAACCTCTACAAAGTCACCCCCCACTCTCCTACATTCCAATGAAAACGTCCAAGCCAATCTGGCCTCTCCCTACAACTCAAATCCTCCATTCCCTGCAATATCCCAGTAATGTTGTTCTGAACGTCTCCAGTTTGATAATATCCTTCCTATAGCAGGGCAACTAGAACATGAGTGTCCCAGAAGAGGCCTCACCAACAAAACTTCAACATGTCCCAACTCATATGCAAAAGGTCTGAGCTATGAAGGCAAGCATGATAAACATCTGAACCACTGTCTACCAGCGATGCAACTTTCAAAAGAACGATGTGCCTGAACCCCAAGTCTGTTCGACAACACTACCCAGGACTTTATCATTAAGAGGATAAGCCCTGCTTTTGGTCGCTTCACAAAAATGCAAAGCTCACACCTAAACTAAGCTGCATCTGCCGCCACTCAGCTCATTGATCAAGATCTGTGTAAGCTTAGATAATCTACTTCATCGCCAACTATACCATCAATTTTGGTGTCATCTACAAACTGACTAAACATGCATCCTAAATTCTCATCCAAATCATTTATGCAAATGACAAACAACAGTAGGTCTGGCATCAATCCATGTGGAACACTGCTGGTCATGGGTCCCCAGTACCAGAAAACAACCTGTCACCGCAACCTTTTGCCTCCTACCACAAAACCAGTTCCCAGAAGTCCATGGGATCTCACTTTACCAGTTCAGAAAAAAAGTGAGGATTGCAGAAGCTGGACAGTCAGAGTCAAAAAGTGTGGTGCTGGAAAAGCACAGCAGGTCAGGCAGCATCAGAGGAGCAGAAGAGTCTGTTATGGGCAGAAGCCCTTCATGAGGCCCTGAAGAGCTTATGCCCAAAACATAGACTTTCCTGCTCCTCTGATGCTGCCTGACCTGCTGTGCTTTTCCAGTGTCACACTTTACCAGTTAGTCGACAATGTGGAACCTTGTCAAAAGCTTTACTGAAGCCTATGTAGACAAAATCTATGCCTCTGCCCTCAATGTTTTTGGTTAACTGCCTCAAAAACTTTAAAATCATGTTTTGGATACAATTTCACTTGCGCAGAGCCATGCTGACATCCTTAACTGGTTCCTGCCTCTTCAAATGCATGGAAATCCAAATCTCAGAATCCCCAACATATACCCACTACTAATATCAGAATCTCTGGTCTATAGTTTGCAGGCTTCTCCTTATAGTCTTCTTTAAATAGAGGCATAATATTAGCCACCTTGCAGTCCTCTTTTACCTCACCCGTGGCTGGAGAAGATATTGTCACTTCCATTACTTGCCTTGCCTTAATTCCTAACAATATCAAGTTTCACTCCTTCTCTAGTAAGTAAATCAAAATATTGATAACAAAATTTTCTTAACACAAATTCCTCACAATCCAAGCCATTAATACTATGGCAGTGCCAGTTTATCTTTGGAAAGTTAAAATCCACTATTGCAATCCTATTGTTCTTACATATATCGGAGATCTCTCCATATATCTGTTCCAGTTTCTCATTGACTGCCGGTGGGCCTAGAGTACAATCCCCATATGATCATCGTCTTCTCATTTCCAAGTTTCACCCATATGCTTCCACTGGATGATGCCTCAGAAATATCCTAAGTACATCAGAAATGTTTTCCCTAGTCAAAACACCATTTTTCCTCTTCTCTTACCTTCTTTTCTCTGTCCCATAGCATCTACACCCCAGAACATTGAGCTGCCAGTCTTGTTGCCCCCTCAACCATGCCTCTGTAATCGATATAATGTCCCAGTTCCACACATGCCTGGAGTTCATTTGCCTTACCTGTAAGACCATTGAAATAAATTCAATTTAACTCTTCAGTTACCTCATTCTAACTTGCTCTACCCTGCCTTTCTAATTAACTTACTGTTTACCTTCAGAACCATCCTCACCTGTATCTCTATTTTCAATACTGCTTAGGATTACTCACCCCTCTCTTCTAGTTTAAAGATTGCCGGATAAAACTTGCCAGGGAACTATAATATGGCATTCCTGAGGTCAGTGGTGGGTAAGTTGCTGGGGGAGATTGAGGGACAGAATTTACATGTATTTGGAAAGGCAAGGACTGATTAGGGATGAGCATGGGAAATAGTATCTCACTAACATGGTTGAGTATTTTTAAACAAGTGACAAAGATGATTGATGAATGCAGAATGGTAGTTTTGTCTATGTGGACTTCAGCAAGGTGTTTCAACAAGGTTCCACAGAGTAGACTGGTTATCAAGGTTACATCACATGGTGTCCAGGAAGAGCTAGCTATGTGGATACAAAATTGCCTTGAAAAGTACAGAGGGGTGGTGGTATTGGGCTGTTGTCCAGACCAGGAGCCGGTGACCAGTAGTGTGCCACAATGATCAGGGTTGCATCCACTGCTTTGTGTCATTTCATACAAGTGATTTGGACACGAATATGGGAAGTTAGTTTACAAATGGACAGTGAAGGTCTTGTGTACAAACCTTGGATCAGATGGGCCAATAAATCAAAGATCAGCAGAAAGAGTTTAATTTAGATAAGTGTGAGGTGCTGCGTATAAGGCAAATCAAGGCAGGACTTGTATATTTAATGGGAGGGCCCTTGGAAGTGCTGCTGAACAAAGTGACCTTGTGATACAGTTACAGGCAGGCAGAGTGAAAAAAAAGCATCAGGTTCATTTACCTTTACTGGTCAGTGCATGGAATATAGGAGTCGGGAGTTCATGTTGCAGCTGTACAGGACATTGATTAGGCTGCTTTTGGAGTACTGCATTTAATTCTGATCGTCCTGTCATAGGAAGGATGCTGTTAAACTTGAAAGGATTCAGAAAAGATTTACAAGGATGTTGCTGGGTTTGAGCTATAGGGAGTGGCTGAATAGGCTAGGGCTGCTTTCCCTGGAGCAGAGACTGAGGAATTACCTTCTACAGGCTTATTAAATCATGGAGACATGGATAAGGTGAACAGCCAAGGTCTATCTCCCAGGGAAGAGATTAGAGGACATAGGTTACAGATTTAAAAGGGCCCCAAGGGCAATTTTTCCATGCAGAGGGTGGTGCGTGCACAAAATGAGTTACAATAGGAAGTGAAGGAGGTTGGTAAAATTAGCATCTGAATCGCACATGAACAGGAAGAATTTAGAAGGATATGGGCTAAATGTGAAATTTTTTATTTATAATACCTGATCAGTTTGTACAAGTTAGATTGAAGGGTCTGTTTCCGTGCTATACAGACTCTATGGTGAGGCACATATATGCAGAAATAGAAAACTTCTGATGAAGCACTGGTCTCGAAACATTAACCCTACTTCCTCCTCAAATCTGCTGCCAAGTCTTGCCAGCAATGCGTTTTTGTTTTCAAATTTCCAGCATCCGTAGTTATGGAGTCAGATGTACAGCATGGAAACAGACCTTTCTGTCCAACCCGCCCATGCTGACCAGATATCCCAACCCAATCTAGTCCCACCTGCCAGCACCCGGCCCACATCCCTCCAAACCCTTCCTATTCATATACCCATCCAAATGCCATTTAATTGTTACAATTGTACCAGCCTCCACCACATCCTCTGGCAGCTCATTCCATACAGGCACTATCCTCTGTGTGAAAAAGTTGCCCCTTAGGTCTCTTTTATATCTTTCCCCTCTCACCCTAACCCTATGCCCTCTAGTTCTGGACTCCCCAACCCCAGGGAAAAGACTTTGACTATTTGCCCTATTCACACCCCTCAATTTTGTAAACCTCTATAAGGTCTCCCCTCAGCCTCTGATACTCCAGGGAAAACAGCCCCAGCCTGTTCAGCCTCTCCCCGTAGCTCAGATCCTCCAACCCTGGCAACATCCTTGTAAATCTTTTCTGAACCCTTTCAAGTTTCACAACATCTTTCCGATAGGAAGGTTGTTTGATTTAATAGAACACGCAGGGCAGCCTTGGGCCTGGTTTGTGCAAAACCTTCTCCTCGTGGCTCTCACCCTTTCAGCTAGAAACCCTGCACTGATCAAAGCCAGGGTCACAATGCAGAGTGCAGGCCTATTCCAACAAGAAGCCGTCCTTGTCTTGCCTTCTTTCCCCAGACCCATTCGACCGGCTCCTGAAGAGGTTTCCCAGTAGCCCGCTATCCCCTGGCCTCCCAAGACATGGCCGTGGCTGGCTGTTCCCCACCTTGTGCAACCACCCAGCTTCACAGGAAGTCAGGCCCCAGGCTTCCTCGGGGTGACGGCTGGGCTTGTGTGAGGCAGGGGAGCTCCTATCCCAACCCCTTTACCTGCGAGGAGACGGAAAAGGTCCGGCCAAGCACGGAGGCTGCAGGCCTAACAACGCGGCTGAACATTTCAAGCGGCGACCGATCCCTCAACGACGGTGACTCCAACGACCTCCAGCCAGAGGACTTTCCAGGGGGCGCAACCGAACCTATTGGGCCCAGGCTATCCGCCAATCACAACCAACCGAGCACCCGAAGCCTCTCTGCCATTGGCTGGAGTATCACGTGACAAGCACAGCGTTTGGTTGACCGGCAAGACCCAGCGCCCGCCCCTCGTTCATGATTGGTCGAAACTGTCACAGCGTACCTTTCCGGTTTGGCTGTCTGTCAATCAGAGAGGGGGTCGGCAACGGAACCCCACTCTCGTCCGTGAGGTCATTTCCTGGATACGACGCGGAGCCTTCTGTAACTAAGAAGCCACTGAGAGACTGCAGCTTATTTGCTCCTTTACTGTTGTGATGGCTGGAATCATCTTTTGTGAAGCCACAGAGCTCTATAATTTATTGAATCAGTGCACAAACTACTCCAGGTTAACAGAGCCTATTTACCTTTATTTAGTTGGTGAGTAAAGACCACAGCAGGGAGACTGAGGTCATCACAATGAAATGTATTGGGAACATATTACAGTGCAGAAAGGAGGGTATTGCACCATTAGTGGTCTGTTAAAAGAACAGGGAAAAGAAAGAAAAATAATAGATATCAAACAAGGGCTGGGTGAGTTAAGAACAAAATTAAACTCTGAAATAGTGTATGAGCACAGGAGAGATTTGATTTGATTTATTATTGTCACATGTACCTATTTGGTGTGCAATACAGGCAAGATCATGACATACAAAGATCATCGGATGATTGAACAGAGAGAAATACAAAATTAAGGCTGCAAAGGAGGTGCACAAAAGCAAGATCAACATGAGTTTTGAAATTTGAGATGTCCGTCCAGAAATCTAATACCAGTGGGAAAGAAGTTGTTCTTAAACCTGTTGTTCATGTGTTTAATTTTTGTATGTTCTGCCTGATGAAAGAGTTTGGAAGAGATTATAACCAGGATGGGAGATGTAATGATAGAAGAGTTAGTGGTTTATGTTCTTCATAGCTGTAACTGTTTCTCTCTCTCTCTCTCACACACTGTATCTCAATCTTCAGATTTTTTTTATATTGAAGTTGAAAAAGTGTAATTTGCTTGTCAATAGGTTTCAGTATGTATTTCTTTTCCCAGGGCAACTAGATCACATGGCCTGCCACTACTTAGAAATTTAGTACAATCCCAATTCACAGTTAGAACAAAACCCCTTAATTTAGAGGAGACATTTTAAAATTTGAGGTGGTTGTCTGGTGCTGTAGGTAGATTTCTGCCTCTGAACCAGAAGCCCCTAGTTCAAGTCTCATTCCGTGATTAGATGGAATGGAAGGCACATTGATAATGTGATCAAACATGCAAAGTAACAATTTGGTAATCCTTCCACCATAGGCCAATGGCAGGCAATAAGAATGAAAAAGATTCCTGGTCGTTCCACATGATGAAAAGAAATTGGAATTTCTAACATCACTAACAATAGCTCCAGGCTACAACAGGTTGTAAAAGTATATGTACCTCATCAACTCTGCCTCTTTGGGGTCAAGTTGATTTGGGGTCAACTGCCTCCATCACAACCACATCACTCCTCAAGCAAACGGACCAAAACTGTACACAGTACTCCACATGTAGTCTCACCAATGCCTTGTACAATTTCAACAACTGTTGGAATATTGCATGCAATTCTGGTCTCCTTCCTAACGGAAAGATGTTGTGAAACTTGAAAGGGTTCAGAAAAGATTGACAAGGATGTTGCCAGGGTTGGAGGATTTGAGCTATAGGGAGAGGTTGAACAGGCTGGGGCTGTTTTCCCTGGAGCGTTGGAGACTGAGGGGTGACCTTATAGGGGTTTACAAAATTATGAGGGGCATAGATAGGATAAATAGGCAAAGTCTTTTCCCTGGGGTCAGAGAGTCCAGAACTAGAGGGCATAGGTTTAGGGTGAGAGGGGAAAGATATAAAGGGGCAACTTTTTCACACAGAGAGTGGTATGTGTATGGAATGAGCTGCCAGAGGAAGTGGTGGAGACTGGTACAATTGCGACACTTAAGAGGCATTTGGATGGGTATATGAATAGGAAGGGTTTGGAGGGATATGAGCTGGGTGCTGGCAGGTGGGACTAGATTGGGTTCGGATATCTGGTCGGCACGGGCGGGTTGGACCGAAGGGTCTGTTTCCATGGTGTACATCTCTATGATTCTAAATAGGAACATAATAGTGATTGGAGACAGTATAATGAGAGGAATAGATCTTAATGTCTTCTGTGATCCTGAGTCTGAGTCTGAAAGGCAGCATTGCCTGCCCAGTGCCTGGGTCAAGGACATTTTCTCTGGCTGTAGAGAAATTTGGAGGGGGAGGGGTGGGATCCAGTTGTTGACATCCACATTGGTACCAATGACATCGATAAGAGTGGAAATCCGTCTTTTCGGAAAGAATTTGAACACTTAGGAGCTAAATGAGAGCGCGGAATCTTCAAGGAAATAATCTCAAGATTACTACCTGAGTTATGGGCAAGGGTAAATAAAGTCAAGGAATTAACTGCGTGGCTCATAAATTGTTCTGGGAGGAATAGATTTCAGGTCATGGGCGCTGACAGAAGTACTCAGGGAGGGGGGAGAGGGAACTGTTCCTGAGTATGGGCTTTACTTAAACTATGCTGTGACTGAGTTCCTGGAAAATTGAATATACAGGGCTAAAGAGAGGTTTTAAACTAATGAGCATGGATGGGTTTGGGAGAAGGGAAACATAGGCTTCCAAAGGTTATGGTAGTATTTCTGGGCAGCTGTTTGGATAATATGATGATAATATTGTGATTTAAATATGTTGTTTCCACCCTGCTAATATCTCTCCCACAACTTTCTGTTCAGATCCCCTGAGTCTACTTTCACCCTACCAACAAAACTGAGATTTATCTAGTTAAAGTTGCTGATGCCATCATTTTTAACTGTACCCAGCATTATCTTTCCTTGTTCATTTGATTCCTCGTTACAAAAACACATATCCTATTCACTGCCAAGATTATCCATTTCATATCCCTTGCATCAATGACTTTCACTCTTACTTCATTGTCACCTGTACACTGCTGCATCTTAAATTCTCATTCCCTGCATTTGGAGCTACACAGTCACACCTTGCCAAGAAACTCAGTTATTTTGATGTCAGGGATCTCAGCAATTTGAGATTGAGAGTTTTGATGGAGGTCCATGTTTAAAAAATATTGTGGGAAGGCTCTAAGAATTAAATGACTCTAACAGTTGAGGAAGGAGAATTGGACAAAGAGTTGTTTTGCTTTGCTTGACACTACTGCGCACATCCAAAACTGTATAACATTGACCTTTCCATGCTGTGACAGTGGTGGCTGGATGAAGCCCTTAAGTACTCGTCAATAGGACGAATGGCAGGTGGGCCTCTTGAAGTCTCCCCACACCCATAAAAAGTTCAAGCAGGTCAGGGTGGGTGGGTAAACAATGGTGAGATTTCCTGCTAGATTTTATATGACCCTCATCTCATCACAGCTGTTGAGGAATGTAAAATACATCTCTGCCCCTCCTGAAAATGGTAACTGTGTTTTTCATAGTTCACTACATTTCTGAGTTTTGTGACATCTGCAAACTGTGAAGTTATGGGCTGAAAATGTGTTGCTGGAAAAGCGCAGCAGGTCAGGCAGCATCCAAAGAGCAAGAGATTCGACATTTCGGGCATGAGCCCTTCTTCAGAAATGAGGAAAGTGAAGAATGGCTCATGCCCAAAACGTTGATTCTCCTGCTCTTTGGATGCTGCCTGACCTGCTGCGCTTTTCCAGCAACACATTTTCAGCTCTGATCTCCAGCATCTGCAGTCCTCACCTTCTCCACACTATGAAGTTATGCCCTGTATCCTCAATTAAGCTGTGAAACCAATATTGGGCCCTGAGGGACAACACAGCCCACTGAACACCAGACTGAAAACAATGATTGATAATTATTCTCTACTCTGTCTCACTCTTAGCCAATTTTATAACCTTACAGCTACTGCTGTTTTAATCCCATGGTCTTCAACTTTACAAATATTTTCTAGAAGTTCATTGACACAACATCAGTCAGGCTACCTTATTAACTTGCTTTTATTTCAGCAAAGAAGTAATTCACATTATTCAAAGGTTTGTCTTTAAAAGTACCTTCTGACTTTAGTTTTCTAAAATTAAATTTTAGTCACATAACTCATGTAACAGATACTCAATAAAAGTTATTCATTTATGAGAAGCAATTTTTTTTTAGCACACAGATAGTGAGACATTGAGTCAATAAAAATCATGCCTCGTTGCTGCTTTATTCTCAGGTAACCAGACCAAGTGCCTCTGGAAAGACTTCAGAATGTTAACATAGGGACCAAAATGGTGTAAATTGGAAGACATAATAAAAACTCATCCCCAGGCATATTCACATTTTTTTCCGAAACCAATTATTTTTCAGATGCGTTTGTCAGTGAGTCATATGCAGCTTTTATTTTCAGCTAACAGAGGAGGAGGTAATATTGGCTGATTTGATCCACACAGGATAAATTTGTATTCAACATTGATATCATTGTGTGCGGACAGGCTATTTGTGAGTTAGTGAATTTTGTTTTTGTTATGTCCCTGCTAAGCCTACTGCTCAAATATCATCAACACCATTAGTCTTTAATTTGCTAAATATCTTCAACTGGTCTGCGTGTGCTTGAATCTTTCTTAGAATGCTTCCCCTGTATTATTTTAGTTCTCATATGTTGCAATCGTTCTTCTGAATGCCTTTTTCAGGATGGTGCTGAGAAAATAGGTTGCAAGCAATCACAATAATGTCTCATCTTAGGCTACAGAAAACGATGGAGTATTTCTTGAGACTTGGTTTAATGTTGGAAAGATCAAGTGAATTATTTTACAAAAGATAAACGTCCAACTTAAATTACAGTCACATAATTATGCAGAATGGGCCTACATTTATGGTGGACATATTTTATACAAGTATAAAATATAATTAAATGTTTCTACTCTAGGGAATAGCTAACTCTTTCTAAAATATTTTAAATTTTTCTTTTTTTTATCACACTTGGAATCTAACTTATCCAAAGTGGTGATTGGAAATGAAAATGGCTTTATTTTTCTCTTTCTCAAGTTTAAATTAATTTGAACATTTCAAATTGACATTTCAAACTGAACCATGTATTCAAATGGAAACACTCCTTTTATATTTTGTCAGTTTATAAAGAACAACTCAATCAAATACAATCTGAATCATTCGTGCAATTTTAAATAATCTTTTTGTCCAAGATGCACATTCTATAATTATCTGACCTGCAGGTTTTTTTTCCATACATTTGCACTCAACAATTGAATTCAGTGATATAATCACTAATTGAAAACTAGATGCAAATATTTTGATTTTGCTATAATAGCACATCCTTAATTTAAGTGCCGCATGTTTTCCACATTACACTTCTAAATGACTTTGACCACTAGAGTAGGGGTACTGGTGGGTTTTTTTTACATATAATAAACACTATTTATTTAATCTGAATAAAAAGAGTAACTGTGGAATTTAATGTTCCAAACACTAGTAAAAGTCCCATAGTAATTGAAACAGTAGTTTAAAGTTTGACACCATTACAAAATATCCCAAAGTAGAGATGCTAAGAGAGTCAGGAGTTTATTGCAAACCAGTACATACCTCTTATACTAAAAGAGTTAGCATAAGTGGTAAACAGGTTTGAACTTCGCTTAAAAAAAAATCACACAAGCAGCAACAAATATAGCTTCTTTAAATTTCTTTGCTTAAATGTATAAATTATGAGCAGATCAGGTAATAAGCCTTACAAAACTTCAGAAACAGAATAAACATTTCATGCCTTTTCTATCATCTAATAAGAACAAGTTTTCACTGTAATAGAAATTCAATTTCAGCATAATTTGTTTTATTACAGATGTACGAACAAAGTCTCAGTATGATGAAAGTCATGTGATAACAGCCAAGAGAGCAAAAATGGTAACATTCATTTTCTGTTCTCATTTTAAGATATTGTATGTTAGAATGTTGCTGAAGTTTTTTGACTAGCAACCATCAAATGCAATAATACCAAACATGTAACAATCACAAATATTTATCCTGGAGGAGAAAAAGATGCTGATTGATTGATGTACCATCTCTGATTGGCCCAAATATGGTGAAAGCTTTGGGGATGTATAGGCTTCCCAAGCTTGGAGTTAAGTTAAAAAAATACAACGTTTGGACATATTTCCTTTTGTTCAGCGAACATCTCTCTGAATATGAACGTATGTCAATTCTGTCAAGCTTTATTTGAGCCATCTTATGAGCTGATTGGTTATCTTAAATTGATGTTTGAGGTATTATGATCGGTCTTGGGATTATTCAGCAAGTGTGACCCAATTATGGAATCACATCTAATAATGTTTTGGAGTCTGAAAGCGCAAGCTGAAAATCATAGAGTTGTTACAGTGCAGAACTATGGGAACCAAGGAACATGGAGTAAGTGTGGGAAGGTGAAGTTGAGGTAGAAGGTAATTTATTGTATGTTGAAGCATCTCAATGGACTTTACAACCTGCTGTGACTCTTCTTTCTTTAGATTCTATTATAATTGATATGACAAATGATGTTGAGGAGTTCTGACCAAATAATTACAAAATGTACCATTCTTTACAATTAAGTAGTGATAAAAAATAAGAAATTCAAAATTAAATGAACTGCATGAGTTTGCTTTCTCATTAGGTAGGATCAGCCATTGACAATCATGTGGTTTTTTTTGCATTTGATATAATTAAGGGCTTTCTTTATAAGAGAGAGGCTGAATAGGCTGGGGCTGTTTTCACTGGAGTGTCGGACGCTGAGGGGTGACCTTTTAGAGGTTTATAAAATCATGATGGGCATGGATAGGGTAAATAGAGGAGGTTTTCTCCCTGGGTGGGGGAGTCCAGAACTAGAGGGCATAGCTTGAGGGTGAGAGGGGAAAGATGTAAAAAAATCATAAGGGCAACTTTTTCACACAGAGGGTGGTGCATGTGTGGAATGGACTGCCAGATAAAGTGTTGGAGGCTAGTACAATTGCAACATTTGAAAGACATCTGGATGGGTATGTGAATAGGAAGGGTTTAGAGGGATATGGGATGGGTACTGGCAGGTGGGACTAGATTGGGTTGAGATATCTGGTTGGCATGGACGAGTTGGACCGAAGGTCTGTTTCCGTGCTGTACATCTGTATGACTCAATGACAGAGTTTCCTTGGCCTTGGGAACTTTGAAACCTTTAGTAAGATGAGAACAGCCTTTGGAATAAAACAAGAAATTATTTCCTCTGGCCTTTCAATCTCAGCCAGAATCCGATTTCTCCACAATATAAACCTCACAGCATGCAATGGAATCTGCACACAATCTGCACATAGATAGGACAAATCAAATCGGTAACAATACCTATAGAGGAGGAATTCCTGGGAGTATGTACAGGATGGTTTTCTGGACCAATACATGAAGGAACCAGTGAATGAACAGGTCATCCTGAAATGGATATTATGTAATAAGAAAGGAATAATTGGCAATCGAGCTGTGTGAGACCTTTTGGGGAAGAGTGGCCATAATGTGATATAATTTATCATTAAGGTGGAAAATGATGTGATTGACTCTAAGACTAAAGCCTCAATCTAAACAAAAGAAACTGTGATGGTGTAAGGTACAATTTGGCTATGATATATTGGGGAACATTACTTAAGGGGCTTACAGTACATAGGCAATGGCTCATCTTGCCTGCACGGGGATTCTATTATATAGTGCTAATCTCCTCCCTCTTCTAAATCCCTGTACACCATCTATCCCAATAAAAATTCAATGCCCTCTTAAAAGCCTCAATTGAACCTGCCTCCATGACATTTCAGGGCAGTGCAAACAGTACTCTTAACTGTGTGAAATGCACTGTGTGAAAAAGTTTCTTTTAATATCATTCTTGCTTTGTTTACAAATCACTTTAAATCTGTGCCCTCTGGTTCTTTATTTCTTTTATTAGCAGATACAGTTTCTTCCTACGTAATCCATCCAGCTCACTCAAGATTTTGAAAACCTCTATCAAAACTTTTCTTGGCCTTCATCTCCAAGGAATATAGTCCTAATTTCTTCAGTCTATCCTCATAACTGAAGTTTCTCATTCATGGAAACGTGCTTGCAAATCTCTTCTGCATTATTTCCAGTGCATTCACATCTTTCCTATAATGTTTTAGATTAGACTAGACTAGACTTACAGTGTGGAAACAGGCCCTTCGGCCCAACAAGTCCACACCGACCCGCCGAAGCGCAACCCACCCATACCCCTACACTTACCCCCTACCTAACACTACGGGCAATTTAGCTTGGCCAATTCACCTGACCCGCACATCTTTGTGACTGTGGGAGGAAACCGGAGCACCCGGAGGAAACCCACGCAGACACGGGGAGAACGTGCAAACTCCACACAGTCAGTCGCCTGAGTCGGGAATTGAACCCGGGTCTACAGGCGCTGTGAGGCAGCAGTGCTAACCACTGTGCCACCGTGCCGCCCATGTGATGCTCACAATGTTATACAATACTCTAGCTGCGATCTGACAAGTGTCTTGTACAAGTTCAATATTACCTCCTTGCTCTTGTACGCTATGCCCTGAATAATAAACTAAGAATGCTGTATACTTTATTAACTGCTCGTCCACCTGGTTACCTTCAGCTCCTGCACTTCATTTAGAATCGTACCCCTATCTTTCAGTGTTCTTCTGACCAAAGTGTATACCTCACACTTCTCTGCATTGAACTTCATCTTGCTACCTATCTAATCATTCTCCCAACTTGTCAATGACATTTTGGAGTTTCAAATTGTCCTCTCCACAGTTTACAATTCATCCAAGTTGAGTGTCATCTGCAAACTTTGAACTCATCCCTGTATACCATAATTAATAGATATCATGAAAAGCATGTGTTCAAATATCAACATCTGGTATTTCCAGACAAACCTTCTTCCACCCCAAAATATATCCATTAACCATTAGTTTTCTATCCCTCGGCCAGTTTTTTTTTATCCATTTAAAGATGCATAGAGAATTCCAACAAGTATTCATTCTTGTCTGGTACTAAACTAAAATGGGAAAGATGGCTCAACTGTGGCTAACAAGAGAAATTAAGGATAATATTAGATCCGAAGAAGTGACATGCAAACTGACCAAAAAAAGCAGAGTTTAGGATTGGGAGCAGTTTAGATTTCAGCGAAGGGAGACAAATGGATTAAGAGGAGAAAAGTAGAATCCAAGAGTAAGCATGTGGAGAACATACAAACTGATTGTAAAAGATTCTTTGTTATGTGAAAGGAAAAAGATTAGTGAGAACAAATCTAAGTCCTTTACACTCAGAAACAGAGGAAGTTATAAAGTAAAACAAAGAGATTGCAGACCAATTAAATGCATTCCCTGTACTTTGGTTCTGTTTTCACACAAGAGGACACAAATAACATTCAAAAAATGTTTTATACACAGAATCTAGTGAGAGGAAGGGACTGAAGGAAGTCAGTATTGGTAGGAAAATTGATAGAATTTAAAAACCAATAAATCTCCAGGGCCCGATAATCTATATCTCAGAGTATTGAGGGAAGTAACTTAAAAATAGAGGATAGTCATCTTTCAAGTTTCTATCGGCTCTGAAAAGGTTGAATGGATTTGAGGGTAGCTAATATTACCCTTTCTTAAAATAGTGGAGTTGAGAGAAAATAAGGAATTATATGTCTAACATTGATAATGGGGAAAATGCAGGGGTCTATTGTAAAAGATTTAATAGCAGAGTCCTAGAAAAACCACGACTAACAAGGGAAATTATGGATAGTATTAAATCCAAGGAAGGGGCATTCAAATTTATGAAAGGCAAATCATGTTTGATAAATCTGCTGAATTAATTTAGGGATGTAACTAGTAGAATGGAGAAGGGTGAGCCAGCAGATGTGGTTCATATTTTCAGAAGACTTTTGATACAGCCCCACATAAGAGATTTGCATGTAAAATTAAAACATATGGGATTAGGGGTAGTGTGTTATCATGGATAGAGAGCTGGTTGACAAAAAGAAACAACAAGTAGGAATAAATAGGTGCTTTTCTGAGTGGCAAGCAGTGACCAGTTGGATACTGCCGGGATCAATGATTGGATCCCAGCTATTCACAATGTATATAAACGATTTAGATGAGGAAAATTTGTGTCATATCTCTAAGTTTGTAGGTGACATTATGCTGAATGTGAGAGTAAACTTTGAGGAGGATACAGAGATGCTTCAGTGTGATTTGGACAAGTTGAGTGAGTGGGAAAATCCTTAGCAGATGAAGTACAATGTGGATAAATGTGATTACCCAATTTGATAGCAAAAGCAGGATGACAGATTATTACCTGAAATGACAATAGATTGGGAAAGGGGGAGGTGCAATGAGACCTGGTATGGGAGGGGAAAAAGATTACTGAGGACAAATGTAAGTCCTTTACACTCAGAAACAGAGCAAGTCATAAAGTGAAACAAAGAGATGGCAGACCAATTAAATACACCAGTTGCTGAAAATAAGTATGTAGGTGCCTCAGGCAATAAAGAAGGCAAGTGGTATGTTGGCTTTTATAGCAAAAGGATTCAAGTGCAGGAGCAAGACCACACCTGGAGTATTGTGTGAAGTTTTGGTCTCTTTGTCTGGGGAAAGATGTTCTGGGTATTGAGGAAATGCAAGAAAGATTTATCAGGCTGATTCTTAGAATGGCAGGACTGAAGTATGATGAGAGACTGAAGTATGAGGAGAGACTGGATCAGTTAAGTCTATATTCACTGGAGTGCAGAAGAATGATCTCATAGAACCAGACAGGGGTGGGCCTGTGGAATTCTCTGCCACAGAAAGCAGCTGAAGCCAAAACATTGAACGTTTTATAGAAGACTGAAGGAATCAAAGGTTATGAGGACAAAACAGGCACATGTTACTGTGTGGGGACAATCAGCAATGATCATATTAAATAACAGAGCAAGCTTGAAGAACCAAATGTCCTATTTTTATTCCTATTTTCTACGTTTCTATGAACCAAGGCTTTTGAGTTTCCCAAAGCACTACTGAGCCCTCTCGGTCCCAGCTTATCAGTATATTTAAAAACAACCCGTGATGTCTAACAGAATATTTAAATGATTTATAAAAAGTTGTCCCTTTACTGGTGCAGTGGAAGCAGCCTGGGAGACTTTATACCTTCAATGTGACCAGGGCCTTTGCCTGAACTGAAATATTAGGCCCCCAGAATAGTACGGTGTGATGTTAATAATTTTCCCAACTTTTCCAATATAGATTTTTATTTTATACAAGTAATTTAGTCACTGCTGTTGCTTTTCAGGATGCATATGGTAATTATTTGCTACCACAAGATATAGAGCTTGAGTGTGTAAAGTATTGTGTGGTATATGATGGACACACAAAATCATCTGACGTGGAAGGTAAATAGAAAATCAACATATACAGTTATAATCATTTAGATGAATTAAGAAGTTATACCATAAGATTACTGATGATGATAATAAACGTATCATATATCCCATCAGATATCCATTGACAGATGGAGGGCATGATGGATGTCCAAGGCAATGCGGCTGATTTTATGCCATTGACCAAAGTGTATTTTTATTATATGGTGTGTACATTTAACAGTACTGACTACCTCGCTGCCTCAATGGGTTCAGCCATTAAGCAACTGAGTCATAACATAGGGAAAGATGGCTTGATTTCAGTTAAGCTAGTTGGGTTAGCTAGTCTTAAAATGGGTGGCAACAGAATTCCATAGTTGCCCTTTATGCTTCTGAATTGAGAAGTTGCACTTATATAATCTGAGTGCTGAATTGTGATGTTCTCCCTCCTCTCTTATCAAAGAACCTTTGTTTTACATTGCATCTCCTCTTAAGAGACCTGAAAGAAAATGATCACCAATGTTCCAACTTTTCCTGTCCAAAAAATAATTTTGAATTATGAATTTGGGCATGCAGTCAGTTCGATGAGACATACAAACATACTAATTAGGAGCACTTCGCCCTCCGATCCTGCTCTGTCATTCAAAATTATCATGGCTGATTACTCTACATTCCCACCTACCTGAAAAAAACCTTTAACTGGTTGCTTATCAAGAATCTATCAACTTCTGCCGTAAAAATATTCAAAGATTCTGCTTCCACTATTTTGCAGAAGACATTTCCAATCTCTATTCTTGAGAAAAAAAAAATTGCCCTCATCTCTGACTTGAAAGGATGACTGCAGCAGATGGTGTGTCTTCTTAAGCCCCTTATGTGACCCTTAATTATTTCAGTTAGCTGTGTGCCTTTGATCAGGACAACTTCCAATCTCATTGCTAATAAAATGGCTTAGTCATGGGGCTGTATTGGGAAGCTTCCTAGACATGACTTTGTGGCATGTTACCACCCTCCACCTCCAGCCTGCTAACCATGGCCCAGTAAAATCCCCCTTTCAATTCTGAATTATCATCAAGCAACTGGGATTCATAATCCACATGGGCTTCACTCCAAAGTCAGGCATGTGCAATTCAGGTTCAGGAATTCATGGACTGAGTGTATGACTGATTTCTTTAAACTGAGTTTTCATAATACTATCATCTTGGGCTAATAAGTCATGATACTAATTAATTCTGTATCAATTTGAGGTCCTGCTATACTATATGCAAAGCTACTGGAAGTTTTCAGTCGCCAACCTATCATGGTCCTAAATGGTGGGTACGAATTCTTCTCTGCCTGCTATCCATTCTTCAGGACACAGAAAATATTTTACATGCCACAGGTATGTTTGGTAATCTTGAGCCATCTGACTTTATGTTCTGCCTGTTGGATCTGTGTTATAAAAGTTAGTTGCATGGGGTATTGTACACTATCCCTATGCATTCTTTGTGAAAATCTGGACCTGTGACATGGTTTTAATGATGGTATCACTTTTGTTGGTCAGAAAGAAGATTCACATTCAGATTGCTCTTTCGCTTCCCTAATAGGTGTTAAAATAAGAATCAATGTAGCTCTGCTAAGTCCGCTGCACTTGCCTTACTGTTGAACAAAGTAATTGTGTTGTTCGTCATTTCAAAGATGTTTTCACAAAGAGGGACAAAGCAGAAACTGTTGTTAAGGAGGAGTAATGTGAAATAATGGGTGGGATTAACATCGTGAGAAAAGAAACATTAAGGTGATTGGAACATTGAAAGCAATCATATCACCCAGTGTGGCTGAAAGGTATCCCAGGCTGCAGAAGGAATAGAGGAGGATCTGACCATCATTTTCAAATTATCTTTGGCTATTGTCATTGATGCCAATAGACTGGAGAAATGTTAATCTTCTGCTGTTGTTTAAAAAGAGAGAAAGTCTGAGCAATTGCAGACCAGTCAGCTTGAGCTTGCTGCTCAAGAAATTATTGGAAAGCTTTCTGCAAAACCATAGAATTATTATTTAGAAAGACACAGATTAATCATGGACATTAGACATCGCTTTGTTAAAAAGAAGTGTGAGTCTGACTAAAATGATTGAAATGTTTGAGGAAGTAATAGGAGGATTGATCAGGGCAGCATTTGTAATGTAGACTTTAGCAAAGCTTTTGACAAAATCCCACATGGCAGACTAACCTCCTGCTCTCAGATTTAATTCTTCTGTTCCTATGTGGGACAATGGCCATAAGACAGCTGCCAGCTCTGGTCCATCTCTTTTGCTGCATCCCGGGTGATGTACACATGGCAGGCTGATCTTCAAATTAAGAGATTCATGGGATTGGAGGGAAAATGGCAAGTTGAAACTCAGTGACAGGAAGCAAAGAGAATTGGTAGGTAATTGTTTTAGTGATTTGACAGGCGTGATTGAGAAGATTACAACTTGGATGATATGGGTGAGAAAGGAAATCACAGAATATAAGAAGATATCAATGAACTAGTTAGTTGAGGAAAAAAGGTGACAATTACAATTCATTCTGGAGAAGCATGAGGTAATGTATTTAGGGTCGACAAATAGGGCTATTGAACACAGAGTGTTTGGTGAGATTCTGAAATGTGTGGAGGAACAATGGGATCTCAGTGTATATGTCAATGGATATCTGAAGATTGCAGGACTGTTACATAAGGTGGTCAGGAACGCATTCTGCTCGTCTAAGGAAAGATATATTAAATGGAGTGAATCCAAGTTCACTAGATCCTGGGATGAGAGCATTTTCCTATGAAGTGAGATTCGATTTATATTTCTGAATGTTTAGAAGAGAGAGAAAGATGATCTCATTGTGTATAATATTATTGAGAGAATTGGGGTAGATTCTAGGAGGCTGTATTCTCAGGCTGGAAAGTTCAAAACTTGGGATCATGGTCACTAAATAAGGTCTGGCATGGCGGTAAATATCTTCATGCAAAATGTTTTGTCCTTTTGGAATTATTTACTCCAGAGGACTGTGTGTGCTTAGTTTAGATCAGAGTAGTGTTGAAAAAGCACAGCAGGTCAGGCAGCAACCAAGGAGCAGGAAACCTGATGTTTTAGGCAAAAGCCCTTCATCCTGCTCCTCGGATGCTGCCTGACCTGCTGTGCTTTTCCAGCACCACTCTAATCTAGACTCTGATCTCCAGCATCAGCAGTCCTCACTTTTGCCCTGTGATTGCTTAGTTGTTGAGCATACTTAATTCAGAAATGAATAGATTAATTGATACTAAGGGAATCCAGGGATAATGTGGGGAGATGTGGCTGAGTTAAAAGACCGGCCATAACTTTATAATAGAGGAGGCTTGAAGGGCAACGTGGTGTCCTCCTGCTCCTAGTTCCATTCTATCCTGAACAAAGGGATCTGAGTGTCCGTGAAAAAGGCGAGGTGGTAGTACAATGCTAATACCACTGGATGAATAATCCAGAGGACAAGGCTAATAGTCAAATTCCGACCACCATCTGGTAGAGTATGAAGTTAGGAGAAAGTGAGGATTGCAGATGCTGGACATCAGAGTCAAAGAGTGTGGCACTGGAAAAGCACAGCTGGTCAGGCAGCATCCGAGGAGCAGGAGAATCAACGTTTCAGGCATAAACCTGAAGAGAATATGAAGTTTGTCTAATGGCAACTATGAAGTCATTTAAAAACAATCTGGTTGATTGAACTCTATGGTCCTTACCTGGTCTGGCCTTCAAACATATTCCTGATCCACAGCAATGTGGATTCTTAAATGCCCTTTGAAATGTCCTAGCAAGCTGCTCAGTTGTATCAAACAGTTGCACAGTTAGGATAGAACGAACAGAGTTGGTGGCACTGGTGTTACACTGTCAGGAGGAGTTGTCTGGGTGTCTTGGACATTGACTCTGGACCCCATGATGTCTCATGGAATCAGGTCAAACAGGAAGAAGGTACCTCTGCTGATTACCACCTACCTTACCAACTCCACTTCCTCAGCTGATGAAGCAGTACTCCTCCAATTTGAAAGCCAGTTAGAAGAAGCATTGATGATGGAAAGGTCACAGAATATAATCTGATGGGGGCTTTTAATATCCATCACCAAGAGTGGCTGAAAAGCACCACTACCGATAAAGCAGGCTGGGTTTTAATGGATACTGTTGCTAAACAGGTCTCAAGGGAACCAAAACGAAAATTACTTCTTCCTTACCAATTTATATGTCATAGATACATCTATTCATGACAGTATTGCTAAAGGTGACCATCACATAATCTTTGTAGAGATCAACTTCGGCCTTCACAATGATAGATGAGTAGCACGACCACTGTGTGAAGTGGAAAAGATTTTGAATAGATTGGCAACTCAAAACTCCATAAGGTGTTGTGGGCCTTTGGCAGCCACAGAATGGTATTCAAGCAAAATGTATAACTTCATGAGTTGGCCTATCTCCAACTGTTCCATTACCACCAAACTGGGGATTGGCTTGTTTCAATGAAGAGTGTAGAAAGCATGACAAGTGGCACTGTTAGGTTCGTTTTTCTTGAGATTCTTACACATTTGATGCAGCTGCAAAACACCAACTTCTGTGAACAGCCAAAATTTTATTAAGCAAGTACGAGCTGTGGGAGGAGCTCTTAACACTCTTTGCAATGCTTGCGAAGCCTGTCAAATGACCTCTCTGAACAAGGAAACAGTCCTTCCTATATATAAAATCTTTACATCCCAGTCAGTAATGTCCACAAGACAACCCTCAGCCACTCCCCCACAGTCACAAATCACTCAATATGCAATGCAGTGACCTGATCATCTCCAGAAACAGTATAATGTGAATCATTCTTTAAGGGCCAGATCTGTTGTAAATTGTGTTTTTAACAAGGGTGCAGTCAGAATTCCAAGTGCAATATTCTTATTGATTCTGAATAGGGGTTGATGATGCAAATAGAAGGAGAAGACAATGTAAATTTACTCTGAATACTTAGGAAATGGCCATGCAAATGACTCTGAATGACAAGGGATGACAATGTAAATTCCTTACATTCTACCTTTAAGACAGAGACATACCACTCTAAGACAGAGGCATAACACCCTACCCTCAGGACATTGTATTTGCTGCAGGTCAGCAGAGCAAATTAACCCTTTAATATCTCAGCACACATAGTTAAAATTGAAGTGCAACATAGTGAAGCAATAACATAGGGCTACTTGGGTGCCAAACTGCAGAAGGAGCATGCAATAAACAGCAAAGTTAAATCCCACAATGAACAAATCAGATCTAAATTTGCAGTTCTGCCACATCCTGTTGTGAATGATGGTGGGTCAAGGTTGAAATATTATTTTCTGTTGTAGTCTCTTTTTGAGACTTATTGAGATCTACATATTGATTCTCGAAGTATACTTTTCATTTTCAGGGGATTCTTTTTCATTCTCACTAACTTATTCATTCAATATGGTGTAGTTATGTAGTAACAGTATCTATATTCTATACACCACCCCTCCACTAAATTAAAGCCACAACACACAAGGAAGGCAAGCTTTAATTACCTTCTAGATGGTGGACAGGCATTGGGAAGATAGGAGGTGAGTTATTTGCTGCAGAATTCTGAGCCTGTAACCCGCTCCTGTAGCCACAGTAATTATTTGTCTTGTCCAGTTCAGTTTCTGATCAATGGTTAACACCTGGAATATTAACGTTGGGGGATTCAGTGGAGATAATGCAACTGAAAGTCAAGTGGAGTAGATTAACATCTCTCAGATGTCATACTTCTATGATATGAATCTTGACAATTATCAGTCAAAGCCTGGATATTGTAGCAAATAGCATTCGGTATTGCTTAGCCATAAACTGCTTGCTGATGCTCAATTTGGGTTTTGCTATGGCCACTCAGCTCCTGACCTGATTACAATCTTGGGAAAACAGCTGAACTCTCTAGAATTAAGGTGAGAATGACTGCTGTTGACATCGCAGCAGCATTTGACCAAGAATCTTAGCAAATCCAGAGCTCATGGGAATCAGGGAGAAAATTCTCCACTGTTTGAAGTAATACCTGGCACAAAGGAAGGTAGTTGTGGTTGTTGGAGGCATCTCAGTTCAGACACATCACTGCAGGAGCTGTTTAGCACAATGACCTACATCCAACGATCTTTCGCTGCTTCATCAATTACCTTACCTCCATCCGAAAGTCAGGAGTAGGATTGTTTGCTGATGTTTGCACAATTTTCAACACCATTTACCACTCCCCAAATATTGAAAGAGTCCTGAAGCCCTGAAAAAGGATCACTGGACCTAAAATGTGAACTCTGTTTTTTTTCCACAGATGCTGCCAGACCTGCTCAGTTTCTCCAACAATTTCTGTTTATATTTCAGACTTCTAGCATCCACAGGTCTGTGTTTTATATTACTGAAGAAATGCATGTCCATATGCACAAGAAATGGACAATATTCAGGTTGTGGCTAAAAGATTGCAAATAATATTCTTGCCACACAATGCCAAGATTTGATCAACACCGACAATAAAGCTTCTAATTATCTCCCCTTGAGTCCACAGTCTTATGGCAGAATGGGGTCAAGGAGCCAAATTGGCATGCTCTGTTTCCAAATTTGTACTTTCCTATCCCTTTTTCCCAGATGAAGGAAAATCTGATTTCTATAAAGACAGAAAAGTATGCAGGTGCATGCAGTATAAGCAATTTATGCAGGTTCTAACTTGATGGAACAGGGAAATTTTAAAATTTTCTGCATGATGAATTCTCTCTAGGAGCTGGATGCTTTTGAACCCTATCCTGCTGAGATTTTACCAGCCAAACTTTACATGGGTGCTTTTAAACAAGCCTCTGACAGAAAGATGCAGAAAGATCTAAAAATCAAGGCTTACCTCAACCTCTGTCGTGAAAAAGAGATCATGTGAGTGATTTAAACAATACTCTTTGCTATCTTGTGGATACCATTCCTCAGTAACTCCCTTAATGATTATGAAAAGACTGCAAGATCAGACCAGACGAGTCAATGGTGGCTTTTGAAACCTTGCGAGTGTGCGGATCTACACATGGTTCTCAATTTACAAATATCTGACTTACAAATGCACATACTTACAAAATCAATCTCATACAGGGGTATAATTTTAAAGATGCGACAGAAGCAAATTTAATATGCTGTAAATGGCACCTTTATATTGTCTTGCATTGTGTACCAATTTGCATATAATCTATCCTTTTGGACTATAACTTGGTGTTGTGTGATTTTTAACTTTGTCCACCCCAGTCCAACACCAGCACCTCCAAATCATAACTTACTTACAAGTAGACTTGCGAACAGACTCTGCAACGGAACTCATTCACACCCCAGGGACTGCTGTACATACTTTCCAGCAGTTTTGTGGGAACAGACTTTGATGGTTACATTTTCTGAAAACAGATCAAAACTGAGCATGAGTATCCATTTATCTATAAATGTACAAAAGCTTGGGCAGAAACTTCTCCAATTCCTTGAAATTTCTAACTCATGAAGGATCCTGTTGCACAGGAGATCATTTAATCCATCATCCCAATGCCTTTTTCTAAGGAGTTCAGCAAGTTGTCCCACGTATCTGCTCTTCTTCATAGCCTCGTGAATCTTTTCAACTATATATCCAATTATTTTGTACTGACATTGATCTACAATAATACAATTATAATTTATATGTACTACTTATTCCACAATGTGGTTCTGGTCTTATGATTGTATGATAACATATTACAAAACAATTATTACAACCTGTTTGTCATTTTAGCATTGCAGAAGAGAGCTTTACTCCAATATTACACATTCCTTCTTCAGAAGAAACTAATCTTCTGGCCCACTTCCCAATGATGTGTGAATTCCTCGGTGAGTTTAATTACTACTCCTGCAAATACTAAATTTCCTTTGCAGCACACAAATGCAAGTGTCACAGTATAAACGTGCACTGTGTCACTTCAGTGAGTTAATAGTTTGCTTGTCAATGCTGAGGCCTGCAGACCCTGTGCTATAAAAGTTGACATGTTAGGGAAGAGGTTTTGATTTTGTGGTTAAAACAACTTCATTGAAGCAATCCACCAGTTGCAATGTTACTGGGACTTCTTTGTGCTCATGAAAGTCAGGGACATTATTACGAGAAGGTTACAAATGAAGGACTCACCTTCTTAATCTTTCCCCTTGCCTCAGGTATGGTGACTCTCAGATTAGGAGAAAGTGAGGACTGCAGATGCTGGAGATCAAAGCTGAAAATGTGTTGCTGGAAAAGCGCAGCAGGTCAGGCAGCATCCAATACCGTACAACCCAGATGGCCTCCTTCTTCGAAGACCGCAATGTCCCCCCAGACGTGATCAACGATGCCCTCCACCACATCTCCTCCACTTCCCGCTCCTCCGCTCTTAAGCCCCACCCCTCCAATCGCCACCAGGACAGAACCCCACTGGTCCTCACCTACCACCCCACCAACCTCCATATACATCGTATCATCCGTCGTCATTTCCGCCACCTCCAAACGGACCACCAGAGATATATTTCCCTCCCCTCCCCTATCAGCGTTCCGAAAAGACCACTCCCTCCGTGACTCCCTCGTCAGATCCACACCCCTCACCAACCCAACCTCCACTCCCGGCACCTTCCCCTGCAACAGCAAGAAATGCAAAACTTGTGCCCACACCTCCCTCCTTACTTCCCTCCAAGGCCCCAAGGGATTCTTCCATATCCACAACAAATTCACCTGTACCTCCACACACATCATTTACTGCATCTGCTGCACCCGATGTGGCCTCCTCTATATTGGGGAGACAGGCCGCCTACTTGCGGAATGTTTCAGAGAACACCTCTGGGACACCCGGACCAACCAACACAACCACCCCGTGGCTCAACACTTCATCTCCCCCTCCCATGCCACCGAGGACATGCAGGTCCTTGGACTCCTCCATCGCCAGACCATAGCAACATGACGGTTGGAGGAAGAGCGCATCATCTTCCACCTAGGAACCCTCCAACCACAAGGGATGAACTCAGATTTCTCCAGTTTCCTCATTTCCCTTCCCTCCCACCTTTTCTCAGTCCCAACCCTCGAACTCAGCACCGCCTTCATAACCTGCAATCTTCTTCCTGACCTCTCCGCCCCCCACCCCCACTCTGGCCTATCACCCTCACTTTGATCTCCTTACACCTATCGCATTTCCCAAGTCCCTCCTCCCTACCTTTTATCTTAGCCTGCTGGACATTTTCGTCATTCCTGAGGAAGGGCTCATACCCGAAACGTCGATTCTCCTGCTCCTTGGATGCTGCCTGACCTGCTGCGCTTTTCCAGCAACACATTTTCAGCTCTGACTCTCAGAGTAAACCATCACCAGTCACCTGTCTAATGAGAGACTAGCTTTATGGTCTGGTAGGATTGTGACAACTTTATCTTTTTAGTGTGGGGAATAGGATATTTTGTTTTAGGAATCCATTGGTTGTATCAAGCAATCGCTGCTTAGGTAACAGCAGACTAAGTCAGAATATCTCAACTAGAATTTCAGAAAAGTACCAGTGCAAGTCAGTTTATCAGTGTGGTGAGGTGATATGTGTGTTGCTGGAAAAGCACAGCAGGTCAGGCAGCATCCAAGGGGTAGGAGAATGGACGTTTTGGGCAGAAGCCCTTCGTCAGGAATATGCCTGAAAAGTAAATTCTCCTGCTCCTCGGATGCTGCCTGACCTGCTGTGCTTTTCCAGTAACACGCTCTCGATTCTGATCTCCAGCTTCTGCAGTCCTCACTTTCTCCTGGTTAGGTGATATGACTATTTCATCTGAAACTCCCTCCAGGGTAGTTTAATGTCAATTTCGGGACAGTCTTGTCCTGCTTTAATACAAAACAAAAAACTTATCATTCAGTGACTTGTAAATCACAGAATTATAGAATTTTACAGCATCAAAAGAGGCCAGTTGACCCATCGTGTTTGCACCAACTCCCAAAAGAGCTATACCCATTCTCCAGCCCTTTCTGTGCAGCCCTCTACATGAAAAGGAATTAATTCATAACATTGTTGTCAAAGACCTTTTAGGAGAAAGTGATCATAAAAAGTAATTGGGTGACAAGGTGGCTCAGCAGTTAGCACTGCTGCCTTAGAGTGCCAGGGACCCAGGTTCCATTCCAGCATCGGATGACTGTCTTTGTGGAGTTTGCATATTCACCCCGTGTCCGCATGGGTTTCCTCCCACAGTCCAAAGATGTGTAGGTTTGGTGGATTGGCCTGGGGAAATTCTGGCTAGCAGGGGTAGGGGAATGGGTCTGGGTGGGATGCTCTTTGAAGGGTCAGTGTTGACTCCATGGGCCAAATGACTGCTTCCAAAATATAGAGTCATAGAGATGTACAGCATGGAAGCAGACCTATCGGTCCAACCCGTCCATGCTGACCAGGTATCCCAACCTAATCTAGTCCAATTTACTCACACTTGACCCATACCCCTCTAAACCCTTTCTAGCATGATTCTGCAATCATGCTAGAATTCTTCACTGAGATAGAAAATGATGAGTCAAATCTGAAACAGGAGTCCTAAATCTAAACAAAGAAAACTGCAAAGTTATGAGGGATGAGTTGGCTGGAAGTATACTGGGTAACTTCATTAAAAGGCATGTCAGTGAATAGGCAATGGTTAGTATTTCAGGAACAAATGCATGCTTTGCAACATTTATACATTCCTATTGGGCAGAAAGAACACAACAGAAAAAGTGGCCCAACTATGGCTATCACAAGAAACTAAGTAATAGATTCAAAGAAAAGGCATATTGAGTTGCTAGGAAAGGGAGCAAGGCTGAGGACTGAAATTCAGCAAAGCAAGACCAAGAAATTGATTAAGAGGGGAAAATACACCATATGAGGAATATAAGAGTGGACTGTAAGAGATTAAATAAGAATGTATAAAGTGGAAATAGTGAGCACTGCAAATGCTGGAGAGTCCGAATCAATAAAATGTGGAGCTGGAAAAAGCACAGCAGGTCAAGCAGCATCAGAGGAGCAGGAGAGTTGACTTATCAGGCAGGACCCACCATCGAGAATGTCTAAAGTGAAATATTAGTGCCGACAAATGCAGGCCCCTTACAGTCTGAAAATGGAGTATTGGTAATGGAGAACTTTGAAATGGCAGAGCATTTAACCAACTACTTTAGCCTTTCTTCACAGAGGAAGACACAAATAATTTACCAGAAATGATACAGAAGCAAGGGTCTATTGTGAAGGATGAATTGAAGAAGATCAATATTATGAGTTCATAGTGCTGGAGAAATTAATGGGACTGAACGCTGATAAAACTCCAAGGCCTGATAATCAGGGTATTGAAGTAGGTGGTTATAGAAATAGTGGATGTGTTTGTCATCGTCATCCAAAATTCTTAGATTCTGCAACAGTTCCAACATATTGGAGTATGCGAAATGTAATCCGACTGTTTAAAAAAGGAGCAAGTGGGGAAAACGGAGAATTATAGACTGGTTGGTTTAATATAAATGGAAGGAAAAGTGTTAGTGTTTATTATAAAGAATGTCATAACAGGATACTTAGAGAATACAGAAGGGATGACACAAAGTTAAAATTGATTTATAAAAGATAAATCATGTTTCACGAAACTACTGGAGTATTTTGAGGACATACTTAGTAGAATAAATCAGGGAGAACCAGTGGATGTAGTAGGTTTGGATTTTCAGAATGCTTTTGATCAAGTTCCACATTTAGTGTGCAAAATCAAAGCATATTGGATTGGTGGTAATTGAGAATTCGTCAGTAGACAGGAAACAGACAGCAGGAATAAATGGGTCATTTCTGGAGTGGAAGGCAGTGACTAACATAACTGAAAATGTGTTGCTGGAAAAGCGCAGCAGGTCAGGCAGCATCCAAGGAGCAGGAGAGTCGACATTTCGGGCATGAGACCTTCTTCAAGAATGAGGAAGGTGTGCCAAGCAGGCTAAGATAAAAGGTAAGGAGGAGGGACTTGGGGGAGGGGCGTTGGAGATGCGATAGGTGGAAGGAGGTAAAGGTGAGGGTGAGAAGCCAGAGTGGGGGTGGGGGCCGAGAGGTCAGGAAGAAGATTGCAGGCTAGGAAGGTGGTGCTGAATTCGAGGGTTGGGACTGAGACAAGGTGGGGGGAGGGGAAATGAGGAAACTGGAGAAATCTGAGTTCATCCCTTGTGGTTGGAGGGTCTCTTGTGGTTAGGAGGCTGGTAGGATTAGAGAACAATGGATGAATAAAGATATTGAGGTTTTAGTAAAAAATTTAAAATATCATAAATTACATATAGACAACTGGGTTCAAATGAATCTCTTGAACGGTGAGGGAGGCCAGTGGGGCAAATGAGATAGCCTTGGCAAATAAGGTTAAGGATAATCCAAAGAGATTCTCCAAGTACATGAGGAACTCGACAGCAGGTAGAGAGAAAGTAGGACCCTTTAAAGATCAAAGAAGTTGACTATGTGTTGAACCTCAGGAGATGGGAGGGATATTAAATGAATATTTCCCATCAGTTTTTACTGGAGAATAAATGAAGGCAAGAGGACTGAGGGAGTGAAATATTGATGTTTTTAAACCGTTCATATTACAGAAGAGGAAGTGCTGGAGGTCTTAGAAAACATAAAGATGGATAAATCTAGTGGATAAGTCTCCAGGACCTGAGCTAGTGTATCCCAGGACATTGTGGAAAGTTAGGGACGAAATTGAGGGTCTTTTGCAGTAATATGTATATCATCCATAACTGCTGGATGAGTGGAGAGTGGCTCATAGAGTCATAGAGATGTACAGCATGGAAACAGACCCTTTGGTCCAACTCGTCCATGCCGACCAGATATCCCAACCTAATCTAGTCCCATTTGTCAGCACTTGACCCATATCCCTCTAAACCTTTCCTATTCATACACCCATCCAAATGCCTTTTACATGTTGCAATTGTACCAGCCTCCACCACTTCCTCTGGCAGCTCATTCCATACACGCATCACCCTTGGCGTGAAAAAGTTGCCCCTTAGGTCTCTTTTATATCTTTCCCTTCTCATCCTAAACCTATGCCCTCTAGTTCTGGACTCCCCACCCCATGGAAAAGACCCTTGTTTATTTATCCAATCCGTGCCCCTCATGATTTTATAAACCTCTGAGGTCACCTCTCAGCCTTCGACACTCCAGGGAAAACAGCCCCAGCCGATTCAGCCTTTCCCTGTAGCTCAAATCCTCCAAATCTGGCAACATTCTTGTAAATCTTTTCTGAACCCTTTCAAGTTTCATAACATCCATGTGATAGGAAGGAGACCAGAATTGTCACAATATTCCAAAAGTGGCCTAATGTTGTGCCTTTGTATAAGAATGGATGTAAAGAGAAGTCTGGGAACTATAGACCCATGAGTCTGCCTTCAGTGGTGGGTAAGTTGTTGGAAGCAATTTTGAAAGATAGGACTTATATGCATTTTAAGAGGCAAAGAATGATTGGGAATAATCAGCTTGGTTTTGTGCAAGGGAAATAGTGTCTTACAAACTTGAGTTCTTTGAGGAAGTAACCAAGAAGATTGATGAGGGCATGGCAGTAGATATTGTTTATTTGGACTTTAGTAACACCTTTGACAAGGTTCTACATAGTAAACTAATAAGTAAAGTTCGATCACATGTGATTCAGGGTGAATTTGCCAATTGGATACAAAATTGGCTTAATGGCAGGAGACAATAGAGTGATGGTGGAGGGTTATTTGTTGCACTAGAGGCCTGTAACCAGCAGTGTTCCACAGTGATCAGTGCTGGCCCACTTTTGGTTGTCATTTATATAAATGATTTTGATGAGAACATAGAAGGCATGATTTGTAAGTTTGTGGATTACACCAAAATTGATGGTATAGTTTTTTGTATTTATTGATTTTATGGGATGCAGACTTTGCAGGCTGGCCAGCGTTTATTGGTCGTCCCTAGTTACCCTTGAGAAAATGGTGGTGGTGAACTACCTTCTTGAACTGCTGCAGTCCACCTGCTGTCAGTTGACCCACAATGCCATTAGGGAGGGAATTCCAGGATTTTGACCCAGTGACAGTGAAGGAACAGTAATATATTTCCAAGTTCAGGATAGTGAATAGCTCGGAGGGGAATTTGCAGGACATGGTGTTCCTGTATATCTGCTGCCCATGTCCTTCTTGATGGAAGTGGTTGTAGGTTTGGAAGGTACTGCCTAAGTAACTTTGCAGTGCACCTTGTAGATGCTGCTACTGAATGTCAGTGATGGAGGGAATGGATGCTTGGGGATATGGTGCAAATGAAGGGATCTGCTTTTCTCTGGATGGTGTCAAGCTTCTTTAGAGTTTTTGGGGCTGCACTCATCAATAAGTGGGGAGTATTCCATCACGCTCCTGATTTGTGCGTGTAGATGGTGGACAGGTTATTACTCACCACAGTACTCAGAGCCTCTAACCTGCTCTTGTAGCCACTGAATTTATAGGGTGAGTCCATTTGAGTTTCTGATCATTGATAACTCCCATGTTGTTGATCATGGGGGATCTCGACAATGGTAACACCATTGACTGTCAAAGGGCAGTGGTTAGTTTGTCTCTTATTGGTGAATATCATAACCTGGCATTTGGGTGCCGTGAATATTACTTGCCACTTGCCTGAATATTGTCCAGATCTTGCTGCATTTGGACATGGTCTACTTCAGTGTCTGAGGAGTCATGAATGCTGATGAATATTGTGCAATCATTGGTGAAAATCCCCACTTTAGACCTTATGGTGCACAGTGAAGAAGATAATCTAAGATTACAAAGAGATCTTGATCAACTGGGGCTGATGGGTGGCAGATAATTTGGATAAATGCAAGGTATTGCATTTTGGTAAAGTAAACAGGGCAGGAATTAAGCAATTAAAAGTAGGGACTTGGGTAGTGTTGTGGAATAGAGAGACCTAGAAGTTCAGTTATATAATTCTTTGAAGTTAGCATCATACATACATACATAGGGTGATTACGAAAGCATTTAGCACGCTTTCCTTCATTGCTCAGAGGTTTGAATATAGGGGTTGAGTCCACATCTCTGCTGTGGACGGACGGACGGACAGGCGCACGTGCGCGCACACACGCACACACACACACACACCTCCTTTATCATCGGCCCCTATCCAACAGCATGCCATAGTAAGGTTGCAACAAAGCATATCCTAGTTTTCCATGCCCACACCCCAGTAGTGTTTGCTAGAATGATTGAGCAAATTCAGGACCTATGACCTTTTTTTCTTGATTACATGTAATTAAAGAAGTTTAATATGAGGTGTATCAAATGTACATTAAACACATTCCTTTCTTCCAGATGACCAATTAGATAAAGGTGTGGTGCTGGTATTCTCCACTTTGGGTATAAGTCGTTGCTGTACTGTAGTGATGGCCTACCTCATGCATTCTCAGAAAATTACACTGAAGGTAACTGAAAACGTTTACACAAGTGAAGTTATGTGGTGGTATCAAGGCCTGCTATACTCTGAGAACAATATGATAACACCTTTCTTATACTATCTTTGCTTTCACTATCATCTGGTTAAGGGGCAGCACGGTGGCACAGTGGTTAGCACTGTTGTCTCACAGCACCAGGGACCTAATTATGATTCCACTCTTGGCTGTGTGGAGTTTGCACATTCTCCCTATTTCTGCGTGTTTCTGCTGGATGCTCCGGTTTCTTCCCATAGTCCAAAGATATGCAGGTTAGGTAGGTTAGCCATGCTAAGTGTGGGGTTACAAGGATAGGGTGGGCAGGCTGGATTTGGGTGGGATGCTATTTGAAGGGTCACTGCAAACTTGATGGACCAAATAGCTTCTTTCTGCACGGTCGAGATTCTGTGATTACAGTGTGAAAAGCATGAGTGGCTGATTGTCTGGATTCTCAAAAAAATGGAAATATAAAGGAAAATTATTTGAGATACAGCCTTAGGACATGATGTTTACTGTGGCATGCCTTTGGATAGGGACCAGTGATAAAGGAGGTGGAACCTCCTAATTGTGGGTATTTCTGCTTTTTTTGGACCAAATGTTGGGTAGAGTATAGTGAGTCCCATTGTACTGTGTTGATGTTGACCATTGTCTCGCTACAGTCCCTTTCCCCAACTGTCACTTGCAGTTTGAGTAGCTTAATTTGTACAGCATGAGAACGCATGGAACAAAATAAAATAAATCTCTTCCCAAACTATGGCCAAAATTTTTGTTTTTACTTTAAAGTGTGGTGAGAACTGCGACTCTGTGTCGAACACAAATAGGAAAGCCCACCAAATTTTGTGCCTAACACCTAAGCTGCCCCTTGGTGGGATTTTCAGCACATCACTTCCTAGGACAGCTCTCAAACTGTTGGAAAATCAGAGATCAGCAGCTACAGCACAGGCTTCAAAACTTGTGGCCTCTGGTACACCCAAACACCAAAGTCCAGGAGGAATCAACATGGGGAATGGGTGTCAGAATGTCAGCAATAAGTGATGAAGTTCCATGGCCAGCACTGTTCCCAACCCCTCACCCACATCTCTGCCCACCCCCACCAATCAACCTCAGTAAAAGGCAGATCTTACCCCATCAACCTGTTTGCTGGCTGCTCTACTTTATCAATTAGGTGAGCTGCCATTATTCTCACCTGCTAGAAGCACAGTTAATTGTCATGGGGGTGCGGAGAGGCCCTTAAGTGGTTGTCAATTGGTTGCTAGTTGACCATTTAAGCCCTCAATTGTGGCAGGTAAGAAAGATGAAGCCTAGGTTCTGCCGCCTCAAGATTTTATTTCCTGTGCTGGTGGGAAGCCAAGTCCCTGACATCAGCCTAACTGGTAATGCTCCTCTCCAGCCACTTGCCTCACAACAGGGAAAGATTCTGTTCTGTGTATAATTCATTTTCTCCTGAGAAAAAAGTCATTTGATCACCACTCCCATAGAATCATAGAATCCCTACAGGGTGGAAGCAGGCCATTCGGCCCAGTGATTCCACACCAACCCTCCGAAGAGCATCCCATCAGACCGACCCCTCTACCCTGCATTTCCCAGGGCTAACTCACTTAGCCGGCACATCTCTAGACACTATGGGCAATTTACCATGGCCAGTTCAACTAACCTGGACATCTTTGGACTCTCAGTTTCCCAGTTTAAATGTTTTTCTCTTTGAGTCACAACCTGGGAAGAACTATTTCTTCTTTCTATTGTTGCTTGAAATGGAAATGTTCCTGGGGTGCGCTACTTCTATTTCTGCTTTATATTCATTCCTTCAAATTCTGTTAAGGTGCCAATTCCCAATGATGGGACTTGGAGGGGACATGAATCTTTTATCAGTTGTTCAACCCCACCTCAACTTACTGCAGTGACAACTTGTCAATCTATTTACTGCATTTCTAGTTAAATGCCCCGATGCGTAAGCCAATAATAATTGTAAAGGCATAGTTCAGGTCTACAATTCGCTAAGGTAGTTGGCCCTAGGAGAACAAATCTGAAATTTATATTAGAAAAATTCTTAGGGTTTCAAAGGGTCAATCCAACAAGAATGTACAGATCTTTCTCACAAAAGAAAGATCTTTCAAACTCCAAAAAAGTTCTCACTGAGAAAAAGAAAGAGGAAAAGGGCACTGTGCCAGACTCCAGACCATGGGGAAGACCCATCTCTCCCTGTCCGACTCCAGGGATGAAAATTGAGCCACAGTTTTTACTTGATACTACTGAGAAATCTAAGTCATATTTTTGGTTGCCATCATTTGAGCAGTGGAGTTTCCAGATGAATTAAAAGTACCGAAATGTTCTTTTCCCTTAGGATGCTTGGGCGCTTGTTCAGAAGTGTAAAGCAAGCATTCGGCCACATCGAGGTTTTGTATGGCAGCTTTCTAAATGGGAGAAATCTGTATTGCAGCAAACGATCACAAATGTCTCTGACCCTTATTACTGAAATCTTTGTAAGCTGTAAAAACTAAGGTGCATTCACCATGAATTTACAGTTGAATGCATTTCTGTTTTTTAAGAGTTAATAATTTAATTACATGAAAGATGCCCAAGATTTAATTTATACTGACACTGATTTTAGTTTTCTGTAGCATTCTTAATTGTGTTTGTAACATTTTGTATAACAACAAATGAATACATCTTGGATTATATGTAGTGGATTTATCATTAATTTGTATTTCAAGCTTTCATATGAGTGCAGTGTTAAATATTGTTTTAAATGATGCCTGACTGTCCCAACTGTTATCAGAAAACCAGGCTGAGCAGCTATTGGGGAAATTAGTCATCATATTGTTTGGATATATCTTGCCCTTTCCTGAATCAACACTTTTTTTCACAGTTGAAAATGGAATTAAAAATGAGAGGAAATTGAAAACAACATAATATTCCTGTGAGTAAAGATGTGAAATGAGTCAGTTTTGAAACAAAGAAATCACTGAAGTGGGAGATGGCATGGAGCAGGGTGACACTAGGCACACAAACACACAAGATGGCCGCTGAGCCATATGTTGGCCACTTGACACACAAGATGGCCGTTGGACCACAATATGGCGAGAGATAGCAGAGCAAACACAGACACCGCCTGGGCCACCAGAATGTCAGCACAATGCAGTTACAACCTAGTTGATTATTTTAAGGTGGGTGGGTCTAATTGCTACAGTACTGAATTAAAAATATTTAAGTGCATGTCTGTGGAGAAGAAGTGTTTACTGTATTAACTGTTGTAAAAACCTGCTGTTTATGCTGAATCAGCCAGAGGACAAGGTAGTGCCTGTCTCAAAAACCCTGTCCTAAATCAATTGTTAAGAGGGGTAGCCCCCCTTTGTGAAGGTTGGGATTTGAAGTGGGAACTGAGGCACCAAGGGCACTCGAAGTTGTGAAGCACAAGTGGCAAAGTCAGGTAACATTGGACTCTGTAGGGGCGAACAATGCAGAGTCCAGTTAGAGTTTAAAGTTGGGTGCTGCCTGTACTTGTAATTTCCAATGTGGTGAGGAAGAGGAGCTGATCACTGTGACCAAGAGCCAAACCTCCGGGTTTACCATGTTACCAAGGTGGGGAATGTGGACACTATGAGTAATTGCGATACCCTGTCAGTCCGTAGTAGAGCAACAAAACTTGAATAGTGGGGTGGCCAGGAGGGTGAAGAGTCCCACCAGTAGAGAGCACACTGGGCTAGAAGTAGATTTCTGGGCCTATCGGGAGGTGTTGAGTCAGTAGAGGTGGCCAGGAGGGTAGAGGAGTCCCAGTAGAGAGCACACCCTATTGAGCCACCATTTCCAGCCGACCGGTAGGTACCGACTAGTAGTGGTGGCCGGTGGGGGGAGGGAGTTGGGGTTAGAGAAGTCCCACTGATAGAGATCACAACTTGCTAGGAAGATGCTACAGCCATACAAATCGTGCTGGGACAGTATTATTGGCCGGGGGTAGAGAAGTCCCCACTCGTTAGAACACTTTACTCTTGGTGGTATCTGGGGGGACACAATCTGAGATGGCAGATCAAAGTTTTAAAGGGGATACTGCAGGTTCTCTTATTGAGAAATACAAGGCAGACAGACTAGCGCTGACAGAGCAAATGAAGAAAAGTGGTCAGGATCCATCCCAGAGTGAGTAGATAAACAGAAACAAAATAAAACTAAAGAGATAGGAGTAATGTTACTGTACCAATTAGCAGGCCCAATTGAACAAGTAGGTGCCTCCACTAGCAGGTGGAGAAAAGGCCAAGAATGAATTGAGAAGCGAGAATACAGATTAGAAAAAATACAGGAGGAAAGGGAAATTGACATTCTCCCCAAATCATGCAAGAGTATAACTTAGCACCTGTTACCAGAGGAGGAACAGACCCAGTGCCCAAAGTGAATTCTAAACCATTCACCCCAGGGTAGAGGCAACAAATTATGACATCCCTGGGCAAATTACAGCCCTGAAGCACAAATACCAGGTTCTGGGAAGAGCTAGATAGTGTATGGGCAGGGCACCAACTACACCTGAGGGGCATACAGCAAGTGGAGGCAGGTAGCTGGCGGCCCCAAAGCCACAGCAGCCCGAGACTTTAAGGGAGGACGGTGGACACATCCCCTTGCCCTCCAGCTGGGATAGGTGCCCAGCAGGCCCCGTTCACCAATTTTAAAGAAATCCAGAGGGTGTTAGGAAATGCTTCCACAAACTGGAGCAGGATCACGAACACTAAGCAAAGGGGAAGGAGCCTCTGGATGTGGGGAACGATTATTTAGGGTCTATCAGGAATGTTCAGGGCAAGCAAACCCAGATCGGGGGGACCAGGCATTTAAAGATGGGCTCTCTAGTGCCCACCAAGCCATCCTGAAAATGGGAGTAATAATGTACCAGGATTATGATGATCTAGTTGAGTGGGCCAACAGAGTGCAGGAGGCAGAAGCTCCTGCAACAAAGGCAAGACCTGACAAAGTAGCCTACTGGAATGGAGGGGAGAATAGAATAAAATGATCCTGCCACAACTGTGGCTGGCAGGGACATTTTGCTCAAGAGTAAAGGGTCCCACAAGCAGGGGATAGAGCAGGGAACCATGTGAAATACTGCAACCACTACAAAAGAATAGGACACATAGATGCAGTGTACTGGGAAAAGCATTGGGCATCCCCAAACATCACCCGGAACACCATGGAAACATGTGAGTCCTGAGGGCAGCAGAGCTGCCCCATTTGTGAGGGTAAGGGAGAGAGAGAATTTACGTGCCTGCAGTAATAGGAGGGAGGAAATGTGAGATGCTAGTAGACACAGGAACGGCTGTATCCATCACAAACTAACCCTTACCATATACAAACAAAATGGTTTACTTAACTGGAGTAGGAGGAGATAAAACAGCAACTTACCTAAGCGAAACTACCCACGTAGAAATACACTATATAGATATATATGTATATATCCCCATGAAATTCAATGCATGCCAAAATAACGAGGGCACCATAATGGACAATGATCTTATGAGAGAATATAATGTTCTAATCGATTGTGCAAAAGAGAAATTGACCTGGCCCAGACAGGACGGTCGGAAGACAGACTGGGAAACTAACAAGTCACCTTGAAAATTTTAACATGGCTACAGTCACCAGTAGGGTCTGGAACCTCGAAAAGGGGGAATTCTGAGCCATCTGAGCCTCCGACCATGGAACATGGGCAGAAACAAAGTTAGATACAGGTCTAGTTAACATAGACCCGATAAGGGTTCCCAGACTGGAGCAAAAGCCCTGCCAGCAATACCCAATAAAACCTGAAGCAGAAAAAGCAGTTGTGGAGATAGTGAAAGGACTAGTGAGACAGGGAATCCTGAAAGAAACCACAAGTACAACTAATTCCCCAACGTGACCGGTAATAAAGCCTGATGGGAGCTACAGGCTCACCATTGATTATACAGGACCTTATAAGATCACCCCCAAATTGCACCCCATTGTAGCAGACCCCGCCACCATTTTAAACGGCCTGGCCCCTGAACACAAGACTTTTACTGTTTTAGACAGAGTCAACGGTTTCTGGTCTATCCAGTTACACCCTGAGTTCCAGAATAAATTCACTTTTACAGTAAGGGACAGGCGGTACACGTGGACTCACCTGCCACAAGGGCTCCACAACAGCCCCACTATTTTTCACAGAGTGATGAACGACATCCTGAAGAAAATAGATTTACCAGAGGGTAGCGCTGCCCTCCAATATGTAGATTATATCCTAATTGCCTCAGAGTCCGAGTCGGGACACCAGGAAGCTTTATGTCTAGTATTGCATGAATTGGCAACCAGAGTGTTGAAAGTTAGCCCCACAAAGGCGCAAATTGGCAAAACACAGGTCTTATACCAGGGACACCTTATATCCCAGGGACTCAAAGAAATACCCAACGACTGCAAGAAGGCAATCCAACAGATGCCACAAACTGCCACTATCAGGGAGACAGAAAGGTCTTGGGGCTATTCGTCTAGTCAGAACTTTATACCCGAGTTCGCAAAATTGGCTGAACCGATCCAGAGTTTACTTAAAGGAGGCAAGCCCACCTTTCGACCTGTAACCTGGGAGCCAGAACAGGAGGAGGCATACAGCCAGCTTAAAACTCAACTCATATCAGGCCCCAGGCTAGCTCTGCCAGATCCCAGCAAGGATTTTCACATCCGCTGTGGTGACGAAGGAGGATTTTACTCCGCAGTGGTCACCCAAGATCACAGGAGCAGGAGAAGGCCCATAGGGTACTACTCAACTACAGAAGGGCCAGTGGTCACTAGGTTGCCCAGGTGCATAACAGCCTTAGACTGTGCTGCTTGGGCCATTAGGGTCAGCAAGCCCATAGTAATGACAGGGAATGTCATCCACCACACTAAACACGGCCTGCTAGAGCTGCTAAACACAGGGAAACTGAGGGCTGTTTCCAATATGAGAAGGGAAAAGTGGGAGGGCAGTTCCTTCACCCCCAAGTCAGTCTGTGGTAATAGTTAGGGATACAGGGGAAAACCCAGCTGAGGGAATTCTATCTAGCTTTAGGGGAAACCGCACAACTATGGGGATATAGATAGGGATGAAAATAGAGTGAAGAGTAAAAGATACCCCCATAACACAGCTGAGGAGACTCTCTTTGTGGATGGGTCATGAAAATACATAGCAGGGTCTCCCCAAACAGGACGGCTGTGTTAAATGATAAGTTAGAAACAGTTATGTCCGGTGACATTGAAACTGACAACAACCACACTGAAATAAACAGCTGTGCTGGAACTGACAATGACTGCACTGAAACTATTAACGATTCTGCAACATTTACCATAAACAAACCATGTTACAAGGACAATACCCTCATCACCGACCTATTATTACAAAATGTATAAAAGTATCTTGACATGTGCTCCAGGTTGGGAGAGGAATCGCAGCTGACCACTGTGCAGTTGGTGTCTTTCTCTCCAGTATTTCCTTGTACAATAGACTCTGCCATTGGACTCAGAGGCTGGTGATTTTCCCCACAAACAACCTACTCAGAAAACGAAAGTGTCCAGTAGAGGTGAAATCATTTTTATTCCACTTTCTCTTTCTCTTTCAGGTATGTAATATTTTTTAGAATTGAAAAGGATATTTGATACTATGACTGAGAATTGTGTAGAAGAGATTTGACAGGCTTCTGCCACAATTTGGCCAAAAAAAACTGAGAAAAACCCCAGAGTTGTTTACTGAATTTCTTTAGGGCTTGTGATTTTCCTGCTCCTTGGATGTTGCCTGAACTGCTGTGCTTTTCCAGCACCACGCTAATCTAGAATCTGGTTTCCAGCATCTGCAGTCATTGTTTTTACCTAGTTAGCATTACTGCTCTTGCTTTAAAGGGTTGTGCTGGACAGAAGGAATGCCATCCCTCATTTATGCCAATTGTTAGGACCTAGGTTCCAATTCAGGGCGTAAAGTGCCAGGAGCCCCAGTCCCAAAGCACTTGTGTCAGTTTAACTTAGTTGTAGGCAGCTTACCATTAGCCTCAAAAGTTTGTGGGCTTGATTTCCATCCTTCGGTGAGAATGGATAGCCTAAGTAAATACTGCCATGCTGAATTATTCAAGATGTTGTAGTCTGCTTGCACGACCTCAGATGAAAATGGAGGCAATTCATTGAATGTTTTTAAGATAGAGTCATATAGATTTACAGCACAGAACAGATCCTTCAGTCCAACTCGTCCAGGTCTACCAGATATCCTAAATTAATCTAGTCCCATTTGCTAGCACTTTCCTCATATTCCCCTAAACCTTTCCAATACATGGATCCATCCAGATGCTTTTTAAATGTTGAAATTGTACCAGCCTCCATCACTTCCTCTGGCAGCTCATTCCATACACGTACCACTCTCTGCGCGAACAAGTTGCCCTTTAGATCCCTTTTAAATCTTGCCCCTCTCATCCTAAACCTAAGCCCATTAGTTTAGATTAGATTACTTACAGTGTGGAACAAGTGCCCAACAAGTCCACACCGACCTGCCGAAGTGCAACCCACCCATACCCCTACATTTACCCCTAACCTAACACTACAGGCAATTTAGCATGGCCAATTCACTTGACCTGCATATCCTTGGACTGTGGGAGGAAACCGGAGCACCTGAAGGAAACCCACACAGACACAGGGGAGAACGTGCAAACTCCATACAGTCAGTTGCCTGAGGCAGGAATTGAACCCGGGTCTCTGGCGCTGTGAGGCAGCAGTGCTAACCACTGTGCCACCGTGCCTCCCACAGGACTCTCCCCAGGGAAAAGACTTGTCTACTTAAGCTTTTAAGAAATTATCTATGGATGGAGCTGAATTACTCTTTAGGAATGATTTGGCTGGAGTAAAATTCATAGCTTCATCGATAATCACAGAAAACCCAAATGAGATAAAAGAGATGGAACAGTTATAGGAATAGGTTGTAGTGTGTACAGTTCACTCCTCAAGGCTCTACTATGACACTCCCACCTTGATTTGACTTTCCAAAATACAAGACCTCAAACTGATCTATATTTGACTCTATTTGCCATTTTTTGGACCATGTCCCCAGCTGATCAAGGTCCTGCTGCAATTTCTAACAACCTTCCTCGCTGTCCATGATACCACCTATTTTAGAACTGTCTGCAAATTGACTACTCATGCCTTGTACATCCTCATCCAAATCATTGACATAGATAACAAACAGCAATTGGCCCAGCACCAAGCCAAGACACACCATTAGTCACAAGCCTCCAGTCAAACAAGCATCTTTCCACTATTACCCTCTGCTTCCCACCATCAAGCCAATTGCGAATTTGCCAGACACCTCTGGATTCCATGTGAGCTAATCTTTCAGAACAGTTGACCATGTGGAACCTTATCAAAGGCCTCACTAAAATCCATGTAGACTACATCTACAGCCCTGCCCTCATCAACCTTCCTGGTCACTTCAAAGAACTCTAACAAATTAGTAAGGTATCATCTCCAATGCACAAAGCCATGCTGACTGCTCCTAATCAAACGTTATCTTTCCAAATATAGATATATCTTATCTCAGAAACCTCAAGTAACTTAACATGCTAGACTTACTGGTGGCGAGGATGAGACAGAAAACTTGTAGAGGTATATAGACAGGTTTGGCGATTGTATTCCATTTACCAAGTTTTTTGCCCGAAGTGCAAAAAATATTTGGCAATTTGGCAGGAAGAATAGAAGAGCTGAATATTATTTAAATGGAGAAAACTGCAGCATAAATGGATTTGGCTGTACCCATGCATGAACTATAAATAACCTAACATGCAAGTTCAGCAAGTAACAGGGAAAGCAAATTTCAAAGGGATGGAATATAAAAATAGGGACGTCTTGCTAAAACTGTACAAGGCACTAGTCAGACCGCAGCTATAATACTGTGAATATATTTGTTGCCATTATCTAAGGAAAGATATCAATTAGTCCAGAGAACATTGGTTCTAGGCATGGGAAGATTTACTTATGTTGGAGGGGTTAAGAAGGTTTGTCCGGTGTTCTTTGGAGTTTAAAACAATGAGGGGTGACCATAATGAAACATAAAAGATTCTGAGAGGACTTGACAGTATAGATACTGAGAGGTTGTTTCCCTGTATGGAAAAGCCTAAAACAAGAGGGCATCATCTCAGAGTAAGGGTCTTTAAGACAGAACTGAGGAGGAATTTCTTCTCAGACTAGTGAATCTGTGAAATACTTTACCACTGAGAGATATGTGGAGACTGGGTCATGAAGTATGTTCAAAGCTGAAATAGACTTTTTTAAAAAATTAGTAAGGGAATCAAGGGACATGGAGAAAACACCTGAAAAACTGCCTAAAAATGCTGAGGGGTGACATTACAGAGGCTTATAAAATCATGAGGGGCATGCCTACGGTCTTTTTCCTAGGGTGGGGGAATCGAAAGCTAGTGGGCATATAAAGTGAGAGGCGAAAGATTTCAAAAGGACCTGGAGGGGTAACCTTTTCACAGAAGGTGCAGCATATATGGAATACCTACCAGAAGTGGTAGTTAAAGAGGGTACAATTACAACATTTGAAAGATAATTGGACTGGTACATGAATAAGAAGAGTTTAGATGGATATAGGCCAAGTGCCGGCAAAATGGGACTAGGTCAGATTGGATGGCCAAACTGGACCAAAGGATTTGTTTCAGTGTTGTATAACTCTATGACACTACATGCAAATGCATGTCGAGGTTGTTTAGGAAGCACTTGCTGACAACGCTGGACAGGTCTGTCTCACTGAGGCAAGGAAGGGATGGTAGGTTGAAGGAACCTTGGATGACAAGGGATGTGGAACATCTAGTCAAGAGGAAGAAGGAAGCTTACATAAGGTTGAGGAGGCATGCATTAAACAGGGCTTGAGAGGGTTACAAGGTAGCCCGGAAGGTACTGAATAATAGCTCAAGGAGAGCGAGAAGGGGGCATGAAAAAACTTTAGCGGGTAGGATTAAGGAAAACCCTAAGGCATTCTACATTTCAGTGAGGAACAAGAAGATAGCCAAAGTGAGGGTAGGACCAATCAAGGATAGTGGAGGGAACTTGCGTCTGGAGTTGGAGGAGTTAGGAGAGGTCCTTAATGAATACTTTGCTTCAGTATTCACTATTGACAGGGACTTTGATGTTTCTGAGGACAGCGTGAAACAGACTGTTATGCTGGGACAAGTTGATGTTAGGAAGGAGGATGTACTGAAAATTTTGAAAAACATAAGGATAGATAAATTCCCTGGGCCAGACAGGATATACCCAGGTTTTCTACAGGAAGTGAGGGAAGAGATTACTGTGCCCTTGGCGATGATCTTTGTATCCTCACTGTCCACTGGAGTACTACCAGATGATTAGAGGGTGGCAAATATTTCCTTGTTCAAGAAAGGCAATAGGGATAATCAAGGGAATTACAGACCAATCACTCTTACATCTGCGGTGGGCAAAGTATTGGAGAGAATTCTGAAAGACAGGATTTATGATTACTTGGAAAACCATAGCTTGATCAGAGATAGTCAGCATGGCTTTCCTGATGAAGGGCTCTGGCCCGAAACGTCGAATTTCCTGTTCCTTGGATGCTGCCTAACCTGCTGTGCTTTAACCAGCAACACATTTTCAGCTCGGATCTCCAGCATCTGCAGACCTCACTTTTTACTCGATGGCTTTGAGATGGACAGGTCATGCTGAATTCTTTGAGGATGTGACAAAACATGTTGATGAGCAGTGAATGTGGTGTACATGAATTTTAGTAAGGCATTTGATAAGGTTTCCCCTGATAGGCTCATTCAGAAAGTAAAGAGGCATGGGAGGCAGGGAAATATGACTGTCTGGATACAGAACTAGCTGGGCTGAAAATGTGTTGCTGGAAAAGTGCAGCTGGTCAGGCAGCATCCAAGGAGCAGGAGAATCGACATTTTGGGCATGAGCCCTTCTTCAGGAATGAGGAATTAACAGAATTAGCTGGCCCATAGAAGACAGTATGGTGGTAGATGGAAAGTATTCAGCCTGGAGCTTGGTGACCCCTGTTCCACAGGGATCTATGTGATTTTTATAAATAACTCGGATGAAGAAGTAGAAGAGTGGGTTAGTAAATTTGCTGATGACATGATGGTTGGTGAATTTCTGGATTGTGTGGAGAGCTGTTATAGGTTGCAACGAGCCATTGACAGGATGCAGAACTGGGCTGAGAAGTGGCAGATGGAGCTCAACCTGGGATAGTGTGAAATGACTCATTTTGGAAAGTTGAATTTGAATGCAGAATGCAGGGTTAAAGGCAGGATTCTTTAGCAGTGTGGAAGAAATGACCGATCTTGGGGTCCAAAAATGTGCAGGTTAGATGAATTGGCTACGCTAAATTGCCCATAATGTTGGGTGAAGGGGTAAATGTAGGGGAATGGGTCTGGGTGGGTTGCTCTTCAGAGGGTCGGTGTGGATTTGTTGGCCAAAGGGCCTGTTTCCACACTAAGTAATTCTAATCTAATCCGTGAAATTTGCTACCCAGTTGATAATATTGTTAAGAAGACATATGGTGTGTTGGCTTTCATTAGCTGGGCAATTGAGTTTAAGAGCCATGAGGTTATGCTGTAGCTCTATAGAGCCCAGGTTAGATCACACTTGGAATATTGTGTTCAGTTCTGGTAGACTCATTATAGGAAAGACCTGGAAGCTTTAGAGAGGGTGAAGAGGAGATTTATCAGGATGTTGCCTGAACTGGAGGATATGTCTTATGAAGAAACATTGAGGGAGGTAGGGCTTATTGGAGTGAAGAAGGATGAGAAGTGACTTGAGAGAGGTGTACAAAATGATGAAAGACATAGATAGAATGGGTAGCCAGAGACTTTTTCCCCATGGTGGAAATGTCTATCACGAGGGGGCATAATTTTAATGTAACTGGAGGCAGGTTTAGGGGAGATTTCAGAGGTCAATTCTTTATACAGAATGGTGGGTACATGGAATGCACTTTCAGCAGTGGTAATAGATACATTAGCAAAACTTAGATAGACACACGGAAGATAATATGGAGGTAGTGTGATCTTCGTGTTGGGTAAAAGGCCGGCACAACGTCAAGGGCTGAAGGGCCTGTGCTGTGGTTTGGTGTAATTAAAGAAAGATACATGATTAAACAGTCACTAATTGTTCCTAGAGTTGTGTCATGTTGACTTCTTTATCTCTGAGGTGAAAAGTATGTGAATTAGTACACTCATTGGAAGTGCCTTTGTCTCTCTGAGCGCTTCTATGCATTGCTCCCCCAAATGTGATACCAAAGGGCTGGCGTAAAACTACTGATGTTTTTGGACCACAACTTCTAACTTTTCTAAACCTTGGGTGCCCTGGTTTAGACTGCATTTCCTCAGTTTTAGCAGCAGATGGGGTTGTGAGCTGACTGATGACAGCTAAAAAATTGGCAAAGGCAGTTGTGGATGCACAAATGCTGTTATTTCAGAGAGCAGCATATTTATGCTCCACAAAGCTACTAGCTTTTGTTTTCAGGCAACATTTCAAAAATGATAAATTTAGACTTCAAACTGCAAACAATTGCAATCACCTGCTTACCCCTTGGAGCACTGCTGTCAGCCAATATGATGGCATCCGCTTACGTTAATATGTCATGAAGTAGGCCTTGCATGGCAACAGGTTTATATACCGTACTAGGAGAAAGTGAGGACTGTAGATGCTGGAGATCAGAGCTGAAAATGTGTTGCTGGAAAAGCACAGCAAGTTAGGCAGCATCCATGGAGCAGGAGAATCGACGTTTCATGCATGAGCCCTTCTTCAGGAATGAGGAAAAAGTGTTCCTTTTTCCTCATTCCTGAAGAAGGGCTCATGCCCGAAACGTTGATTCTCCTGCTCCTTGGATGCTGCCTGACTTGCTGTGCTTTTCCAGCAACACATTTTTAGCTCTTATATACCATACTGCCAGCACCAGGAAAATGGCAGATCAATCAGGCTAGTTGCCAACTGAGGGCCTTATACCAGCTCTGCTAAAGTTTTTGCCTATGGGTAGGGGCGAGAGATTATCTGAATCGTAGAATCGCCTACAGTGGGGAAGTAGGCCATCCAGAAGAAAGTGAGGACTGCAGATGCTGGAGATCAGAGTCAAAAAGTGTGGTGCTGGAAAAGCACAGCAGGTCAGGCAACATCTGAAGAGGAGAGTCAACATTTCGAGCATGAGCTCTTTATCAGAAATTCCTGAGACAGCGAGAAACAGAAAGGTCAACTGGGTGGTGATAAGTGGATGCAGGTAGGGGGTTATGGTGATTGGTCAATGGGAATAGTGGAGTGGATAGGTGAATAGGAAGATGGACAGATTGGGTCAGGTCAGCGAGCTGAGGAGTGGGGTGGGCTGGACATGGGATGGGAGAGTGGAGGCATTTTGAAGCTGCTTAAGTCAATATTGAGGCCATTGGGCTGTATGCTCCCCAAAATATCAGGTATTATTCCCCCAGTTTCCATTTTACTTCACTCTCAATGGAGGAGGCCACATGTAGACAGGGGGAGCAGGAGGGAGAATTGAAATGGATGGCAACTGGAAGGCCGGGTTGGTTGATGTGTTCAGAACGCAGATTCTCCATAAATCAGTCCCCGAGCTTGCATTTCGTCTCCCTGATATACAGGAGACCAGATCGAAAACATTTCCAGCTTCACATCTGTTGACTGCATCTGCAGTCCTTCCGGTCTTCAAACATTCCAGAGGACTCCATCTGGGACCACTCAATTGCGTGTTGCTCCTTTGCGTGCTTTTCTTTCTATTCAAGTCTCCACAGCCTGCAGCTTCTCTTCAAAATGAACTGGCTGCACTTAAGAGGTGTAGGTGAGGGGTGTGTCATTGTACTAATACATGTGGTTGGGTCCCATGCTGAGCAAGCTGTCAGTCAGCAGCATATGGCGCTGCTGGGTTGTGATTATTTCAAAAATTTAAAACACACCTGAGGGGCAACATTTTCCACAGAGGGTGGTGCGTATATGGAATGAACTTCCAAAGGAAGTGGTACAGGCAGGTACAATTATAACATCTTATAGCCATTTTGACAGGAACACTGATGGGAAAGATTTAGCAGGATATGGGCCAAAGGCAGGCAAATAGCACTAGTTCAGTTTAGGAAATCTGGTCAGCATGGATGAGTTAGGCCAAAGGGTCTGTTTCTGTGCTACATCAGGCAGCAGAATTATGTTTATATACTGTCTGCCTCAATGCAAAGGTGCTCATGGATCAGATGAGGAGATGACATGTATTGCATACAGCTTCATTTGTTCAAAAACTCAATACATGAAAATTCCAAATATACTTTTTATTGTTCAGTAAAATGAAATCTAAAACCATGTACAAGGAAGTTTACACAAGCTTTAAAATTAGCTAGGGAGCTGATTCCAGGAATTTTCCATATAACCAATAGAAAATTTCTACTTATTCTGAACAGACAATATTTTCCAGTGTAGAGAAATGATAGATTACAAACATTATCAGACCATGTGCATGGAACGGACCAGTTAGATCCTCATTTATTGTGTTGTCATTTAGTCTACCCAAGTCTCTGCAGAACCATTCACTTCTTTCCCAAAGCAGGAGAAAAAAAAACACCACAAAGTGAAAACAAATTTCATAAAAGCTATCATATGACAAGTTCTGAAGCATTTATGCCTTGTTCTTAATTCTGCTCCTGACACAGTCAGTTGCACTACAAAATAAAAACTGCATTCAATGCTATTATATTCAAGACTCATTGAAAATAATACTTAATGAAAACAAAAATCTTTCAATGCGTTAACGTTTTGAAATTATACATTCAATTAGAAATATGTACTTCCCATGAAAGTACATTTGCAACAAAACATTTTTTGTTTCCTTCCAAAATGAAGTGAGGAGAAAGCATTTGTTTGACAGTTTCTTTCAGATACTATCCTTAGTCTGGTCAGAAACTGGATTTACATCCTTGGGTTTCTTCACCTTTCATTTACCCACACCAACTTTCAAATTAAAATTACATTGTTAAATCCTGTTAATTAATCTTGTTTTTAAGATAAATCTTAATTTTGAAAAGTAGAGACAGGATTTAAAACGTGTAACTAGTTAGGAGAGCAGTTGAAAAATGACAAGCTTAAAATAAGCTAAACTTAGAGTGGATTTTGAAAGTTTGGAAGACAAATGGATAATATAATATGGTAAATTAATAAAGCTTTCTCAAAGGGTTCAATTTAGATTGCCATTTCCAATAAATTAATTCTGTTAATTAAATTCATACTCCTTTCTTTTGATGTAGAAAATACTAACGTGAAATACAAGTAGAAAGTATAGTTCACAGGTGGTTTCATTTCTAGTGCTAGTTGATTTTAATTGCGCAATAAACAAGTTATTCTATAGACTTAGGTTTAACATGTCCATTCCATCTGTTTCAAATGCAGCCTTCCTGATAATACATTGATTTTAGTTATTTTTCAAACACAAGGCATTTAAAGTATTTTGATATTAAACTACTTGGAGTATTAATTTCTGATGAAAAAAATAACATTATGAAATTGGTTTCCAAAGATATGTGGTTTGACTACTGATTACCTCTTCATGTCACAAAATCAATTGCAGCCCATGTATAATTTCCCTCTAATGTAACAGGTTAACTCAAACTACTACTCATTCCTGAAGAAGGGCTTATGCCCGAAACGTCGATTCTCCTGCTCCTCGGATGCTGCCTGGCCTGCTGTGTTTTTCCAGCATCACATTTTTCAACTCAAACTAGAACCCATTCATTTCCATTTCACTGTTGATTGAGCATTGGGCATGTCCATCACAAGCATACTTCATAGTAATGTCGTAAAAACAAGTGATAACAGCTCTCGTTTTCTCAGCTAAAAGTCATATATAGCAACATTAGCCTTTTGCTAAAATCTTCCCTCATTTATCATACATTTTACTCAATTCAAGTAATAAATGGTTAGAAATGAAGGTATTTATCTCAATATTTCTGGTTCTCACAATAGTTCAAATAAAAATCCTGAGATTATCCAGCCCCAAACTCCAATACTCAATAATGGGGTGGTACAAAATGTATGAAAAATTGCCTCATTTTATGTATAAAATACTTTGAACATGTTCTGGGAGACTTTTGGTCAAAAGAAAGCTGGCTCTGACTTCTTTAAAATGGGAACAAGTATAGACTTTGTCCATCCAGTCCAACACCGACAACTCCACATCAAAAAGATTTAAAGCAATATCTAAGGCACTTCAGACAACATTGTGATTTTTGTTGCTTTTACTTTTGGACTGTTAGTTTTGTACTGGGAATAATCAGCCAAATCTCACAAACAGTCTGCCACTTTATGAGGTCTGTAAACTACCACAGTCAAATAACAGTATCAAGAGAAAACTGATACAGAAACACAGCACGCACGGAGTTGGAAGGAAAAGGGTAAATTAATTTGGCTATAAAGATACTTATTTCTCAAATCTAATTCTTCTACAATTATGTGCAGATTTGCAAATCATCAGAGAAACTAAAGTGTGATAAAGATCCCAGTGCAGGAACACTCAAGCTGAATGTCCACGTAAGAGGAAAAAAAGTAAAAATGCATTGGAATGAGTTTCAATGAAGTTACATTGGACTTAAAACATTGACTCTGTTTCTCTCTCCACCGATGCTGCAAGATCTGCCAAGTTTCTCCAACATTCACGGTTTTATTTCAGATTTCCAACATCTGCAGTGGTCTGTTTTTGTAAAAAGAATGTGTTTTTTGCTTGCTACTTCCAGTTAGAGATTAATATAATAGAAAATCTCAAAGACAATAGTGGACTTGAACTTTCAGTAGATTGTCCATATCACTGTGCTTTATGCAGAAGCCAATTTGCCGTGAGACAGCAAAATATTGCATTAGCAGTTTGTTTTTAAGAAAAGGGCTTAGAAAATCCACACAAAAATGCTAGTAGACACTAAATAGAACACCTGGTGAAGCTGTAAACACGGCAGTTCATTCAGGTTGTAGAAACCTCTGAACTGTAGGAAAGCTTTTCACCACCCCCTCCCCCCGCCAAAAAATCTAGCCTTTACATTCATTATTTTACTTGTTTTAGTTTGATTGCAAGATACTTAAATAAGATGAAGCCTAATATCCTTGAGGCTTCCACCCAGTATAGCTTAGGCAAAAGGTGAGAGGTTCCCAGGTTTACATTTATAAATGGCTCGTTACAGTGAAAGAGCAGGACAAAGGGGGTTGAAGAAATTTATCCCTCTTGCTCCCATTCCTTCATTATCTCAATGAAATCTTCGCATGCAATCTACTGTGTTTAATACACCCAGCACCACCATCTCAATTTAACCTCTCCACAGTGCCATTTACGTTACAACAAGATATAGGAGAGGAAGGAAAGTGTTGGTTTGTATGCATACATACAGAAAGGGCAATCTGTGAAGAGCTTTACTCAAATCAGCAAATTCCTGCCCTTCAGGTTATGCACACCATACATCCACACACTTAAGTGGCATTCACTTGATGTGTTGTGGACAGGGAAAAAAACTAAAACAAAGTGTGAAACTGTACAATATTTCCTGATTTCAGGCAAGTTCAAGGTGGCATTTATGAACTAGGGCATTACTTTGTTGATTTATTTCTTCCCATGAAACTAAGCCACTCCTGCCAATATGGATGAGTGAAAGAGTGATATGTTTTTTTAATATCTGCATAACACGAGGAGATCCATGTATAAAGCTCTTGACAGGGCTTTTCTTGGACTCCAATGGAGATCTGTTATTTGCTCATCTACTTCAGGAATATGTGGAACAGTGGTTGGTGCTAATAAACCTTTATCCAGGGTTTAGAAGTTTACAGGATGAAAGGACCAAGTACATTGAGGTGTAATTCATAAATCACATTTTACATCATTCTGATCCAGAAACATCAAGGCTTCTCAAATATTTGCATTAATGTAAACGCAATAACTAAGACATTGGTTGACATACTTCCCACATGAATTATTACTTTAAAGATACAAGCAGCACCATTTCAAATATGTGCACAGCTAGCTTACAAGTTGACATAAACCCTGTGATAGAGCAGAGGATTAAAATGGGAAAAATGTAGTTTAAGATCATTGTGGCAGGAAACAGCTTTCGATCCTGAGAAAAAGTGGGAAATTGTAAACATGTCTCTGCAAATAGACAAAAGTGGCAATTCTCCATTATTAGAATAACCACAGGTACAGTATAATAAACAGGCTAAACAATTGACAGATTGATTAAAATCAAATTGATTAGAATCCAAATATTAATATACCAAAATGTTTGCATATTGAAAACTTAATTGGCAAGTAAAGCACTATACAGGTTAGACAACTTCAAGGCACAACAGATTTGCATGTTCCTTAATAAAAGCCACTTCATGAAAAGTTAATTTGGTATCACGGTTTTTGTTTGGTTTTGAGGGCAAGGAGAAGAAAATGAGAAATGAAATTTTACAGGGTAAAATATTGGTACAAGATCAGACAATGATGGTACTGTCAAAAATTGAAAATCAGCACCTACAAAGAAACAAAACAGGTTTGATAAAGTACGAGGGCACTGGGACCAACCGCTCAATTTGGATGGTCAGCAGGCAGAAACCAATTAACATTTTAACAGGATGCACAATGTTACATTGTTTGAACTTTAACCTGTTTTATAATCTTGTAAACATTTACATGCCATTATTGCACTGTAGGCATCAATGCAAAGTTAAAGATCAATAGGTTGGATTTAAATAATAACCTTGTGTTTACTTTTTAAATTGTGCACATGTACTGATTTTTAAATATATACATTCGATCTATGAAGCATAGGAAAATTCAGATAGCACAGAACTGTACAAATTACATGGATTCAAGTTTAATTTGAAGGTTTGGGGTACAACACAATGAAGATGGTGCATTTTATCAACCCAATGTACATTTAACTGCTGGGCAAGGTTATCTCCTATAGCAATCAAATGCATTTGAAAAATACTTCTCATTTCTACATTGTAATAATATATTTCAATATATTCACTGGTTTTAGGTATAAATATTAAACTAAACAAACAGGTAACAGAGCCAAGTTTCAGCTGGCATTGAAAGATCTTCATCTGTTCCACTTGCGTTTTGACAATTAGCATGACGACATACCAATACTTGCTTATTTTAGTGCTGCTCAATTTCTTCTATTATAATTTCTCATTTAAGTTTCCACTACATAATTTAATGACCAACCCATCAGAAGGAATTACAAGATCGAACAAATTGCATTAATTCTAAGGTGCCTACAGCCATTCTGATAAATTTTGATCAAAATATTAGTACATATCCTTTCAAAATGTACCAAATAACCTAAACAGAAGCTATGTTATATTTAATCATTTCCCTTTCTCTCTGCTGCCTCTACCTGCTCTTGCATTCTGTCAATACACCCCCAATTTCCAACATTACTCAAATGCTAAAACAGCTCAACCATACCTGATCTTATGGCACTCCATGGATCAGTGATTCTTGCCTAACTTCTTTATTTTTGGCTTTTTCTTGTACTTCTCTTTCCAATTACATTTCTTTCATTCATTCCTACCTTTCAAGAATGGGTGAAGTTACAGTTATATAGACACCCTTTCAACCTATCGAAGGTAAATGATATATATTTTATGATAAATATTTTCTACATGATTAAATAGTGTTTTCATTCAGTGAAGTCAAAATGCATTAACTGACGTACTAGCAGTAACAGCAGCCAGATATGTTTAGATCAGCAGCCTGAGTCTGGGTTGTGAAAATGTCCATCTCCAATTGATCTGATATGGTTTCACAGTAGTTGCAATTATTCAAGACTTGAAGACATGTACAGCTCGGATAACAAACTGCCTGCAAATGGGGCATTCACTCATGCGTTTCCCACACTTAGTACACGTGACCATATGGCCACACTCCAACAGCACACAGTCAATTGGAGAGTCCATGCATATTTTACAGAGATTGTCATCGATACCTGACGATTCATTCCCACCTAAACAAAGAAAAGAATAATTATTGGAGAATGCCATGACTATGAGGCAGGCTGCAGCTATAAAACAGCAAACTGGTTGAAACTGAAAATATGAATACCAGACTTGAGAAATTAAATGCTTTCTATTTTTAGTTTCCATCCATAGATAATTTGTTAATGTTGAGACTATGTCAAAGCATGCAAACAGAGTGCTGTCTTGTCACTGATCTCAGTCTGTCACCATAATTTTGGGCTGTTAATCGAACATTGCATTCCACAGATTAGCTCCAGCCAAAATAGAAGAGTACAAAGAAAACTGCAAGAATGCCAAGACTTTACTCAAGTTTTCACCTCAAGGTTCTGAGTTTGAAATCAGCCAAGTTAACTCTCCAATGGCTACAGATGTTACAGTTAAGAGTTTGTCCAGCTTCAACCCAGAACAAAACTGTCCAAATTTCAACACCAATTGGTATTAAGAATGTAAACCAGAGGCTTGTTTGTGTTACAAATGGAAAGCTTACACTGGACAATGGTAACATTTTTCTACAGTTTCTATTAAGGCACCCATTCAACAGAATCAATGAATTTGATGCAAATCAAAAGGATCAAGAACACTTTTAGACAAATTTTGGGTGTAAAACCTAGAAAGTAATCAAATATCGAACATCAATATTCCTTTTTTGGGAACACAGAAATCTGCCAGTAAAGTTACAACAGATAACAGACTACAGCATGGCCAGTTTTCAAATGTTTCTCAAGAATGGCTACTTGGGAAGTTCTAGCTCCTCCAAATTAATCTGTATCTATTTATGAACAAGTTTATATAATTATTGAGATGTTAATACAGATTATTACCCCCATTGTGTTCAGTTGTCAACCTAAACAAAAAAAGAAATTAGATGAGAAAGGGTATACAGGGGAACCTCGATTATCCGAACACCAATTATCCGAAAACCAGATTATCCGAAGGAGATCTCAAGGTCCCGACAGAAACATTACATCAAAGACATGTGTCCAACACTAATCATGTCTTTTGTTTACAGTGATTAAAAGTGCTACTGAGAAGAGTCCAGGACTGATGGGAGCGCAGGCACCGTCTCTAAATGACTGATCTCCCAGCACCACCACCCCCCCTTCCCACACTTTCTCTGGAGTTCTACACAGGCGTGTACCCTAAACCCCCCTTCCCCAGATAATCTCTCTAATATTGTCCTGTATAGGGCAAAGGTAGAACCTGTCAAAAAGTTGCAGTAAAAAGATATGTGTACGCGTGCGCGCTATCTGGAGACTCACTCCCTCCAAAAGGCAGTAGTAGCAGCATTGTTGTTGGTGTACAGTCCTGCTGCCCCGGAGAGAGATGGGGGTGGGGGTCACGCAGGGGGTGGGCAGTATTGGGGGCAGACCCGGGTGGGGGGGGGGGGGGTGTGCAGACAAGGCTTGCACCAGCTGTGCTGCTGCTAGTCTCCTGAACAGGGAGTATACTTAATAGAAACCTCCAAGCCCCAGAGGAAAGGCATTGAATTGATTAACCGAAATAATCAATTATCCAAACAAAATAGTGCCATCCCATCTCGTTTGGACAATCGAGGTTCCTCTGTATACCAGTCAACATAATGAAATATCTACCATAGTTATATAATAATATTAAAATCTTCTTACACTGATTCTGAAGATCCTTTTGTTCATTATACAGCCTTGTCACTCGCTCCATCAGCTCCCACTTTTCGCAGCACCCTTTGTAATCTACAAAATTTCGTGCTAGTATTTCTTTTAGCTGACGTACTGTAAGAGCTTCGATATCTTCAACACAAGTCAAATCTGATAGGGAGGCTCGGTGCCGGCCTGGAGCCGTGATCTCCTCTGAATCAATGGACTAGGACAATCAAGACCCAAACAGACAGTATTATTGATTACAGGTACTTAGGTATGATGTTTAAAGTATCATGCAAGAACATGTGATCTCTCATGCTACAAACTATATACAATACAGTAAAACTGTTGTCCTATAACTTTACATAGAACTGAGAGGTCTCTAACCTTGACCAAACAAACTTTGCAGGTGTCGAGAGTGTGGTGCCAGAAAAGCACAGCAGATCAGGCAGCATCCGAGGAGCAGGAGAATCGATGTTTCAGGCAAAAGCCCTTCCTCAGGAATGAGGCTGAACTTTGCAGGTGGTTAATTTAGGATGGTGATGTAAAGTGTTTAGCCTCTACTCATATCAAAGCATTTAAAAGAGAATTAATCCTGCATTCTGTCAAGGAAAGGAATGAAGTTCACTTAAGCTAGATTATGGCTGTTATCCTAGCAAGTCCAGTAATTAAGATGATAGTTTGGACTTTAAACTAATATAGGTTAAAAGACAGTTCAGATATAGTGAAATTGAATTTAATTTAGAAAACAGGATCAGATAGAGATTGCAGTGAAGGAACTCACTGCTTCTGAAGCAGTTGCAAAGTGCAGTAACCTCATGCTACCACAGATGAAGTAAACATCTGCACCTACAAGGGTTTCAGCTGCAAGATATTGAGCTGGGGTCTGTGGCGCAGACATGGCAAGGCATCAAGAATGGGGATGGGAAAGAGTTACTTGGCCATTTTTACGCAGGATTCAATCACATCTCTCAGGTCAGGTAACAATGTAAACTTGATTAATGGTTAGGGACAGGAGAGTTTGATTGATTTAAATAGACAAATGGAGCACTGATGCAATGGTGGGGGCGGCTCAGCCTTCGTCATTGTCCAAAAGGTATAAAGGTACATGGCATCAGTATTTATGAAGCAAAGATAGCATAGATGATGGGCAGACTAAATACGTAAGAGGTCATTCAATTAAGTGCAATGAAAAGAAGTTAGGACCAGGATAGCCAGGCATATGTAATGTTTCCTGAAGCTCAGGCTGAGAGTTCTAAAGTTCTGCTCAAATGCAGGTTTAAGAACACCTTCTTGCAGTTGAAAAAGAACTCTGATTAACAGGAGACACCAACTGCTATGGTCTACCTAGAAACTAATGACTAAGGTAACACAGGTGGTTTAAGAAGCTGGTGTCCAAACTATAAAGCAAAATTTCAAATGTAATAATCACTCAATCATCATCTGAGATATATAGAAATTCAAATGCAGACATATGTAGATGAAAAATTGGAGAGGTTTCGATAACCAGGCCACTGGTACCACAATTACAGAAAGTGGGAACAAATCTGTTGGGTTGGGCGCCACTGTGTTCATAAATCACATATTGATTGGACTTCCATCTGATACAGGTGAGGGTAGGTTTAGGCGAGGGTAAATTTAAAAGCCTAGAGACAAAAATGTCAAGGCCCCAGCAGATGTAGTAAATTAGCTGAAATCTAAACAGATGTTGTCAGGATCATGTAGAATTTAATAATAAAATTACAGTAGTAGGGGCATGGAACACTCTGCCTGCAACAGTAGTAGACTCACCAACTTGAGGGGGTGGTCGGGGGGTTGGATAAACATTTGGATGAAAATTGAATAATGTAGTTTCGATACGCTTTACATAGGTTTCACAGGTCGGTGCAACATCAAGGGCCGAAGGGTCTGTACTGCACTGTAATGTTCTATATAATACTAGTGGGGCAATAGCAATCAAAGCCATATCTGGGAAAAATAATGGGAAGGCATAACAAAAGGTTGTATAGCTAAATGCACAAAAGCATTTATAACAAGATAGATGAAATAATGGCAAAAAGAGTGATAAACTGGTTTAAACCTTGCTGAAATGTGATTGCAGAGTGAACAATGTTGGGAAGTAAATATTCCAGCTGAAAATGTGTTGCTGGAAAAGTGCAGGTCAGGCAGCATCCAAGGAGCAGGGGAATCGACGTTTTGGGCATGAGCCCTTCCTCATGAATTCCTGATTCCTGAAGAAGGGCTCATGCCCGAAACATCGATTCTCCTGTTCCTTGGATGCTGCCTGACCTGCTCAGCTTTTCCAGCAACACATTTTCAGCTCTGATCTCCAGCATCTGCAGTCTTCACTTTCTCCAAGTAAATATTCCAGGTTACTTGACTTTTGGAAAACAGGTAAAATGGTTTTAAAAAAAAAGAGGTGGGATAGTCCTGACAATAAAGTCTGAGATTAAAAAGAAGAATAATCTTTCCTCATAACTAAAACTGTTTATTCTTGTAAGACTTTCTGCAGTCAGATCCCTCCAGTAATGAGGTATTCAGAACTGTATGGGACTCCAGCTGCAATCTAGTGCTTATGCAATTATAAACAGAACATCCCTGTTCTTATATTCTGGATTCCACCAAGAGACATTCTAGACCTAAGCTACTACTAGGATTAATCAATAACTAAGTGTCAGCGATCACAGCACAATAAAATTTCAAGGTCAAGTTTCAAAGGATAGATCATGACGAGTTTTTTAATTCTAAACAGAGGTTATGAGGAGTGTTTAGAGGCAGAGCTGGCTGTGGACTCTGGAATATTATAAACTGCAGCAATTGAGAGGTGAATAATTGCAAACCAAGTCTACAGAACATTTGCAATCACAATATCTATCGGTTAGTGCCCGATACAAACGCTATAATGCTGAGGCATCAGTTGAACCTAGAACCAAGTTGCTGCAGAAGACGAGAGATCATGGTGAAGGAGTTAATAATTTGCCATGAATAAAAGATTGGTTAGTTAATGGGAAGCAGGTAGTAAGGATAATTGGGTCATTTTCAGATTGACAAACTGCAACCTTTTGACTGCCACAGGGAACAGTGCTGGGTCCTCAATAACTTCTAATCTATATCAAAAATTTGGATGAGAGGACCAAATGTATGGTAGCTAAATTTGCCACTGATACCAATCTAGGTAGGAAAGCAAATTGTAAAGAGGAGTCGGAAAAACCTCAAAAGATTTAGGAGAGTGAACGGGCAAAATATTGTCAGATGGGGTATAATGTGGGTAAATGTGATCTTGTGCAAAGTTAGTATTCACAAAACGATTTGTGAGGTGAGTGGAATACAAGTTTAGAGAGGTTCACTGCAGTTGTATGAATTGTAGGAGACCACATCTGGGATATCGTGTATAGTTTTATCCTCCTTATTTAAGGAGAGATACAATTACCTGAGGAGAGAAGGTTCATGGGCTTCATCCCTTGGATGAAGGGCAAATCTTATGAAATTGAACATGTTGGATTCCTATCCACTTGAGTTTAGAAGAGGAGATGGTGATCTTATTGAAACATGCTATACCTTAAGGGGACTGGTTAGGTTGAATAACAGAGAGATATTTCCTCTTGTCAGGGAGACTTAACCTAGAATGAAAGGTTTCCCTTTTAAGACTGCAATTAGAAAAGGGTATTTAAAGATGTTGGTAAAGGTAATGGAAACTAGGTCTTCAAATTTTCTCAAGGCTGATTTAGATTTTTGATTTACAAGTTTAAGATCATGGGGGCAAACTGAAAAATGCCATTGAGATCACAGAGATCAGCGATGATCAGGTTATTGAGCAAGCTTGGAGAACCAAATGACCTATTCCATGTCAAATGTTCCCAAAGGAAAGCATTTTTTATTCCTTCTGGATCGGTCCAGTGTCCCTCTGGTTCTCTAGACTTGTCAGAATTATACAAGCTCTTGCCTTCCTTGTTCTTTCCAAATTCATTCCCTCATATTCCTCCAGAGTGAATTCTATTTGAAACTTATCCATCCACCTGACAAGCCCATTGATATTATCCTGTACTGAAAATGTGTTGCTGGAAAAGCGCAACAGGTCAGGCAGCATCCAAGGAACAGGAGAATCGACGTTTTGGGCATAAGCCCTTCTTCAGGGCTTATGCCCGAAACGTCGATTCTCTTGTTCTTTGGATGCTGCCTGACCTGCTGCGCTTTTCCAGCAACACATTTTCAGCTCTGATCTCCAGCATCTGCAGACCTCACTTTCTCCTCGAAGATATTATCCTGTAGTCTACTTTCTTCATCATCATCAGCCATGCAGACAATTTTCATATCATTTGCAAAATTCTTAGTCATACTTTCTCTATTAGCCCATTCATTGATGTCAAAGACTCTAGAGTTGTATAGTATGGAAACATACCCTTTGGTCTAACTTGTCCATGCCGACCAGATATCCTAAATTAATCTTGTCCCATTTGCCAGCGTTTAGCCCCTATCCCTCTCAACCCTTCCTATTCATATACCTATCAGATGCCTTTTTAAATGCTGTAATTATACCAGCCTCCACCAGTTCCTCTGGCAGCTCATTCCATACATGCATTATCCTCTGCCTGCAAAAAGTTACCCTTAAGGTCCCTCTTAACTCTATGCCCTCCAGTTTTGTGCTCTCCAATCCTGGGGAAAAGCCCTATCCATGCCACTCATGATTACATAACCCTCTGTAAGGTCACCCCTCAGCCTTTAACACTCCAGAGAAAATAGACCCAGCCTATTCAGCCTCTCCCTATAGCTCAAATTCTCCAACTCTGGCAACATCCTTGTAAATCTTTTATGAACTTTCAAATTTAACAACAGTATGCTGTGACAAATAAAGGGTCCATAGCTAATGAGAGTGAAAAACTTAAATGCTATTAAAGATAAAATACTGGAAAAATTAATGGTACTTAAAAGCTGATAAATCCCCTGGTCCTACTGACTTAAAGCTTCAGGTTTTAAGTGGTGACTGTAAAGACTGTGGATTGGTTTTGATCTTGCAGAGTTCTCTAGATTGGACGATAGCAAAAAGTCAACATAGTTCAACAGTTCAGACTGTCACAAAATTAATAGTTTAGGATGGATGGAATTTTGAAATTAATAGCTGCAAAGTTTGAAAGCCTGCTGTTTTGTAATAGCGCTAGTGGTTTTATGTGAAAATCTGTGGGTTGGAATATAATTTGTCTCACTCAATAAAAACAGGCTATTTTGATTAAAAGTGTGATCAACATAGTACATATAACATTATTATTTGCTTTAGAAAACATCACTGGCTATCTTGTACTGGTGTCATTTACAGAATTCTAAAAATCAAAGCAGAACTACTATGTGGCACCATGAGTGAAGATGCAACACACCTCTGTCTCATCCTCCACTTGTGGCACAGACTCATTCTGATTCTCTGTCGTTTCTGTATTCAACTGTACATGTAAAAACAAGAGAAATTGCATTATACTTGTATTCCAAAATGGTCAATGAAATGAAAATGAAAATAAAATCGATTTATTAGATTAAAAAGGTCAGAACTAAATATTAAAGGATCCATTTGTAATTAGAGTTCACAGCACAAACCGTTAATAATGATCTGTACCACTTGACTGTTTACGTAGACTGTTTTTATAGCATTTGCCAGTAAATGCAGCAAACATCACCATTAGCTACTATTTTATTAAACAAAGGAAGTTCTTTATTTCCATCTAGGAAGACAACCACAGGAATAATTCTTGCACATGATTAATTTCCATGATAACTTGGTAAAATTAATTAATTTTGTTTAAACATACATCATTATTCAGTTGTTGAGCTGCATTTAATGGGCTGCAAATCTATAACTTATCTACGAGACACAGTCAAGTGGCCAATATGACTTAATTCTTATTTCTTCTTCCTACCATTGATATAGAATTAAGTTTGACACAAATCCGCAAAGTTTTTAAAAAATCTTGTATGACTACTGTTCAGTCTCCTAGATTTATGAATTACCAGGTTTGCTTGCCGAGACTGTTCTGGGCTACTTGCTCCATATGGTGGTGGATCATCCCGTGAGGTAGAAGCTGTTGTCTCTGTATGTGCATTTGGAATAAAGTATTGCTGCTCAGGATTGTCCATTCTATAAACAGGAATATGCATGTGATGGGTCAGAGCAATCGGAGGGCGCTGTCCCAGCACTAGGTCCACCAGGTCTGACTTCTCCCTACACATCTCCATCGAAATCTCATGTAGTTGGAGGTAATCGCGCAAGTCTTTCACTTTCAGTTTCATTAGCTCTCCTCGCTCAAAGTCAGTGGCACGGAATCTCTGACAAGTGTGGCACATTTTGGGACTGTTCTCAGGTTGGACTGAGCAGGCCGTGCAGAAATCCTTCTTACAGTCCACACATACGTGCTGGGGAAAAAACAAAAATGTTAATGGCACTGTACATCACTCAACTTTATAAGCACAAATAAAGCCAAATTATTGATTGACAGTGTGCTCTTTCTTTCTACTAAACATTTTGCTATAAGAAAGCAATGAACTAGTAATGCAAAGAATTGTTCCATATTTCCAACATAACAGCTGGTATCGCAGGAGATTACAGTACTTATTTTTTAAGCAGGGTTATACCATTTAGTTTAAAATATATGGAGTCATTTCTCAGCTGAGGCCTTTTCTAACAAATTAGAGAAACAGACTCAGATTATTTACAGATAAAGAGCTTTTGAAACTTTCTTTGCAAATTGAAATGCACTCATTGGCTTCTGGCATAAAATTAGAAATATAGGCCACAACTATCCGCATTTTAAGAATTTTTTTCCATCCGTGGCAAAACATTTGTGAAGTGCTACCTGTGCCCTCATAAATGCTGTCTTTGATATATTACTGACAGAATATCCACAACATTGGTCAAGCTCAGTGAAATGTTTCTTTGTCTTATAGGGACAAAAGTATTATGGTATGTTGTGCGCAATGTATTATCTTTCTGGCAGAATAAAGCAGTGTACTTTTAAAATCATAGATTCACCAGTTGTCAATAAAGAGTGAGTGAACTTATTCAGGTTTTAATTGTCAGCTAGTCTACAGGTCAGATTTCTGACAAGCTTCTATTTAATCCAAATGGCTGCTGTTGTCTTTATATATTAAAAAAGAATATCAATTAAGGCTTTGGTACTTTCTGTTCTGGTTTGTTTCTCTTCATGTTTTCAACTAACATTTCATTTGAGCTGGTCTGCTGCACGGAAGATCTGAAGTTCAGTGCATGCCGATGGCATGCTGACACATTGGACTTCTGGTTTTGGACGTCAACACAGCACACAAACCTTAAAAGGTCCACACACCGAACTACTGGTTCCAATCCTCCAATTTTTATTTAATAAAGCTCCCCTACCTCTTTTTCCTTCTCTCACCTTCAGCCAGTTTGGCACAATGACTAAGATGACATTAAAAGGAGAAAAATGCGTGATTTTCACATCATCCACAAAGTTTGGTGTCCCATCAAGTCACCCTTTATTTGCATGTGGAAAGTTCTTGACACTGATCCAACTGCCTCAGAGCCAGCACTCCGAATGAACGGGATGTCTGTCAATTCTGTTTATATGTCAGCCAGGTCTTCCTGCTGGACCAGATTAACAGCCCAAATCAGGGAACTCATTCTATGAGGACTAATTTACAAAATACCATGTAAGGACTGTAACAAACACTACATTGGACAAACGGGCAGAAAACCTGCCACCAGAACACATGTGCATTAACTAGGCACAAAACGACATGACCTTGTCTCACTAATTTCCTTACATACAGATAAGGAAGTACACCACTTCGACTTGGACAACATGTCCATCCTTGGAAAAGCCAAGCAGAGAAACACACAAGAATTCCTAGAAGCATTCCAACAGGAACCCCATCAACAAACACACTGACTTGGACCTGATTTACCACCCGCTGAGAAAAAGAACAGGAAATGACATCACCAATCAAAAAAACCCAAACATATAAATAGAAAGCAGGAATCGGTGTGTGGACCTTTTAAGGTTTGGGCGGCACGGTGGTACAGTGGTTAGCACTGCTGCCTCACAGCGCCAGGGACCTGGGTTCAATTCCCACCTCAGGCGACTGACTGTGTGGAGTTTGCACGTTCTCCCCGTGTCTGCGTGGGTTTCCTCCAGGTGCTCCGGTTTCCTCCCACAGTCCAAAGATGTGCGGGTCAGGTGAATTGGCCATGCTAAATTGCCCGTAGTGTTAGGTAAGGGGTAAATGTAGGGGTATGGGTGGGTTGCGCTTCGGCGGGTCGGTGTGGACTTGTTGGGCCGAAGGGCCTGTTTCCACACTAAGTAATCTAATCTAATCTAATCACTGGAGCCGAATCATCAGCAATGTTTCGTCCGGAGGCTCACTGAAGATGTTACCTAGTAGGGTGACAAAACGTCTAAACACGAACCTTCCAGCTCAACGAGCAAACCACAGACAATAAAATAAGCTAGAGCATTCCTAATTGCAATTGGATAAACAACACAGTTATACACATGAACAGGGAAAAGAATCAAGTATCAATATGAAGAAAAATGATAAGTCTCCACACCAACCTAAGTACCTTTCTCAGAAGCAACAGGTTCACTTCATCATAAAATAATTTGCAAATAATCTTTTTAAAGGATTCTCCATGTAGGCAATGGCTCAGATGTCTTTTGATAATAATCACTAGTTCTTGTGGGTGTTTTCATTATTAAAGAACAAACCAATACTTCCTGATTCGACACTGATTCTCAATGACTGGTTATGGAGAAACCAAAATTGCCAAACTTTGCTTGCTAAATTCATATGGGCCCAAGCTGTCTGTCAAAGATTTCATATCATAAGTTTCTGTGTAAAAGCCAACAAAAAGTTTGTGAGCAAGTTTAAGAGTAATGAATGGTTAGCACAATTCCTTTGCTGTTAACTTTTGGGGGAAAAAAAAACACTGTAGCAATCATTGCTTTCAAATTCTTGGACAAAAAAAACTTTTGTAATCCCATTTCACCCCTGTTTAGCAAACAAAAATGCTAAAAATGTACTTTTTCCATATGTACGGTTAAAAAAGTTTTAATTTAATGTTCCAAGTCTACTCTGAATTAATTTGGAAAACTAATTTTAACTTTCACAGCCTACCAAAAGACACAGGTCCAGATATCTTGGAGTGGCTGCAGAATGTTCTCAAGGGGGAGAGTGAGCAGCCAGAAGTCATTGTACACATTGGCATAGATGATAAAGGTAGAAATAGGGATGAGGTCCTGCAGAGTGTCCATAGAGCTAGGAACAAAGTTAAAAACCAGAACCTCCATGGTGATAATTTCCAGATTACTTCCAATGCTACGTGCTAGTGAGAGTAAGAACAGGAGGATATGGCAGATGAATGTGTGGCTAAAGATTTGGTGAAGGGGGCAGGGATTCAGATTTTTAAATCATTGGGATTTTTTCTGGGCCAGAGGCAACCTGTTCAAGACGGATGGGTTACATCTGAACTGGAGGGGGACCAATACCTTGGTGGCCAGGTTTGCTAGTGCTGCAAGGGAGGGTTGAAACGAGATTGGCAAAGGGGTGAGATCCTCAACAGCAGGGAGGCAAGTGCAAGGGAGGAAGGAGATACAGTAATCAGAAGTAGAAAAGAGACAAGGTCAGGCTGAAACAGGAAAGGGAACAAGGGATTCCTGTTGAATGAAATTACATTTTTTTTCAATCAAGACAATGACAGGTAAGGCCGATGAACTCAATATGGATAGGTATGTGGCACTGGGATATTACAGCCATTACAGAAACATGGCTAAGGGAGGGACAGGACTGACAGCTTAATGTATCAGGATATAGGTGCTTTAGACTGGACAGAGGTGGTGGAAAGTAGGGAGGGGGAATTGCATATTTGATTATGGAGAGTCTCACAGCAGTAATCAGATGAAATAACTGAAGAATCATCCAGTGAAGCTCTGTGGGTGGAGCTAAGAAGGGATAGTGGTGTTATGGGGTTGTGCTGTAGGCCCCCCAAATAGTCAAGGAGAATTAGAGGAATAAATATGCAGGGAGATTGGGGAGACTTGCAGGAGCAATAAGGTTGTCATAGTAGGGGATTTTAATTTTCCTAATATAGACTGGAACTGCCAGAGCATTAAGGGCTTAGACGGAGTGTAATTTGTCAAGTGCGTTCAAGAAAGTTTCCTCAAGCAGTATATACAGGGTCCTACTTGGTAAGGGGCAAAAGCTTGACCTACTCTTTGAAATAGGGAAGGACAGTGACTGAGGTGACAGTGGGGCTGCACTTTGGGACCAATGACAATAGTTCTACTAATTTTAAAATAGTTATGGAGGGGGACAAAACTGGTCCACAGGTTCAAGTACTAAACTAGGGCAAGCATATTTTGGTTAAATTAGACAGGAGCTTGCAGGAATTGGTTGGAGTAGTTTGTTTGCAGGCAAAGGGACCTCTGGCAAGTTGGAGGCCTTTAAAAGTGAGATAGTTAGAGTTCAAGGTCTATGCATTCCTGAGAGGATGAAAAGCAAGCCTGACAGATATAGGGAACCCTAAATGACAAGAGATATTGAGGTTTTGACCAGAGAAAAAAAAAAGGTGTGGCTCAGGTACAGGCAGCTGGGATCAAGGGAATCCCTAGAGGTATATGAGAGATACGTGAGTTTACTGAAGGAGGAAATCAGGATGGTGAAAAGGAGCCACGAGATAGCCTTGGCTAAGAAGGTTAGGATGAATCCAAAGAGGTTCTTTAAGTATATTAAAGGAAAAAGACTAACTAGAGAGAGAATAGGACCTCTCAAGGACCAAAATGGGCATGTATAGAACTGCAGGAGATGGGTGAGGGCCTCAATAAATATTTCTCTCCAGGTGTTTACTGTGGAGACAGACATGAAGATTTGGCAACTTGGGAAAGTTAGTGATCATATCTTGGGGGTAGTTCATGTCACGGTAGAGGTGATGTTGGATGTATTAAAGTATATACAATGTGGATAAATATCCTGATCCTGACCAGATATATCCAAGAGGCTAGAAATTGTGGGGATCCTGGCTGATATTTTTTGCTTCATAGTTAGCCATAGGTGAGGTCCTGGAAAACTGGAGGGTAGCGAACGTTGTGCCCTTATTCAGCAAGGGCTGCAAAGAAAAACCAGAGAACCGTAGACCAGTAACTCTAACGTGTGTGTGTGTGTGTGTGTGTGTGTGTGTGCGTGTGCGTGCGCGTGCGCGAGCGCGTGATCATGCTTCACATATTTGTTAGAGTTATTTGAAGAAGTGACCAGGAAGTTTGATGACGACAGGGCAGTAGATGTAGTCTATCGGGATTTCAGTAAGACCTTTGATAAGGTTCCACATGGTATGCTGCTCTGGAAGGGTAGATCGCACAGAATCCAGGGCAAACTGCCAAATTGGATATACAGTTGGCTTGATGAGAAGAATCAAAGGGTAATAGTGGAAGGATGCTTGTCAGACTTGAGGCATGTGACTAATGGAGTGCCTCAGGGGTTGGTGCAGGGCCCATTGCTGTTTGTTATCTGCATGCCCCATTTTGCCAGCAGTTGGCCTATATCTATCTAAACCTCTCTTATTCATGTACCGATCCAGCTGTCTTTCAAATGTTGTAATTGTACGCTCTTCAACCACTTCGTCTGGCAAGTATTCCATATATGCACCGGGGAGAAAGTGAGGTCTGCAGATGCTGGAGATCAGAGCTGAAAATGTGTTGCTGGAAACGCGCAGCAGGTCAGGCAGCATCCAAGGAACAGGAAATTCGATGTTTCGGGCATAAGCCCTTCTTCAGGACTCCTGACCTGCTGCGCTTTTGCAGCAACACATTTTCAGCTTCCATATATGCACCACCTTCTATGAAAAGATTATCCCTCCAGGTCCTTTTGAAATCTTTGGCCTCTCACCTTGTATGCCCAATGGTTTTTGGCTTCCCCCCCTGAGAAAAACGACCTTGGATATTCACCATAGGCATGCCCCCTCATGATTTTAAAAGCCTCTAAGGTCACCACTCAGTCTCCATTGTTATTATTTTTAGGCAGTTTTTCAGGTGTTTTCTCCATGTCCCTTGATTCCCTTACTAATTAAAAAAAAGTCTACCTCAACTTTGAACATACTTCATGACCCAGTCTCCACATCTCTCTCAGTGGTAAAGTATTTCACAGATTCACTAGTCTGAGAAGAAATTCCTCCTCAGCTCTGTCTTAAAGACCCTTACTCTGAGATGATGCCCTCTTGTTTTAGGCTTTTCCATACAGGGAAACAACCTCTCAGTATCTATACTGTCAAGCCCTCTAAGAATCTTTTATGTTCCATTATGGTCACTCCTCATTGTTTTAAACTCCAATGAACACTGGACAAACCTTCTTAATCTCTTCACATAAGTAAATCTTCACATGCCTGGAACCAACGCTCTCTGAACTGCCTCCAATGTCTTGATATCTTTTCTTAGATAATGGCAACAAACAGTATTATAGCTGCAGTCTGACAAGTGCCTTGTATAGTTTTAGCAAGGCGTCCCTATTTTTATACTCCTTCCCTTTGAAATTTGCCTTCCCTGTTTCCTGCTGAACTTGCATGTTAGATTATTTATAGTTCATGCATGGAACTCCCAAATCCATTTGTGCTGTAGTTTTCTCCATTTAAATAATATTCAACTCTTCTATTCTTCCTGCCAAAGTGCTAACTATTTTTGCACTTTGAATTCCAATTACCAAGTATTTCTGCCCGATCACTAAACCTGTCTATATACCTCTATAATTTTTCTTCTCATCCTCACCACCAGTAAGCCTAACATGGTGGGCAAGTTACTTGAGAAGATTCTGACAGATAAGATATACCTGCATTTGGAAAGACAACGTTTGATTAGTAGTCAGCATGGCTTTGTGCATGGGAGATGATGCCTTATTAATTTGTTAAAGTTCTTTGAAGTGACCAGGAAGGTTGACGAGGGCAGGGCAGTAGATGTAGTCTACACGGATTTTAGTGAGGCCTTTGATAAGGTTCCACATGGTTGACTGCTAAGAGATTAGCTCACATGAAATCAAGCAGTGTCTGGCAAATTCACAATTGGCTTGATGGTAGGAAATAGAGGGTAACAGTGGAAGGATGCTTATCTGACTGGAGGCTTGTTACTAATGGTGTGTCTCAGGGGTTGGTGCTGGACCCATTGCTATTTGTTTTCTAGATCAATGATTTGGATGAGAATGTACAAGGCATGATTAATAAGCTTGCCAATAACACTAAAATAGGATCTATTGGGAACAGTGTTATCAGAAATTGCAGCAAGACCTAGATCAGTAGGGGAAGGGAGCTGAGAAATGGCAAATGGAGATTAATTTAGATAAGTGTGAGGTCTTGTATTTTGGAAAGTCAGATCAGTGAATGGTAGGGCCTTAAGGAGTGTAGTGGAATGGAGGGACCTTGGAGTTCAGGTGCACAGTTCTCTGAAAATGGACTCTCAGATAGACAGAGCAGTGAAGGCAGATTTTGGCACACTGGCCTTTATCAGTCAGGGCATTGAGTATAGAAATTGGGAAGCTATGTTGCAGTTATACAGGACATTGGTAAGGCCACACACCGAGTATTGTGTTCAGTTTTGTCACCTTGGTACAGGAAGGATATTATTAAATGGGAAAGAGTGCTGAAGAAATTTACAAGGATGATGCCAGGACTCAACGATCTGACTTATAGGGAGAGGTTGGACAAACGAGGACTTTTTTCTTTACAGCGTAGGAGACTGAGGAGGGACCTTATAGAAGTGTATAAGATCATGAGAGGCATGGATAGGGTGAATGCACTTAGTCTCTTCTCCAGGGTTGGGGAATCAAGGACTAGACAGCATCACTTTAAGGTTAGTGGGGAAACTTCCTTTTTACACACAGAGTGGCTAGTGGAAGTGGTTGGTGCGGGTACATTAACAACATCTAAATGGCATTTGGACAAATACATGGATAGGAAAGGATTAGAAGGATATGGGCCAAGTGCAGGGGAATGGGGTTAACATGGATGGATATTTTGGTCAGCATGGACCAGTTTGGGCCGAACAGCCTGTCCCATGCTGTAGGACTCTATGACTCAATGAATATCACTTCCAAACCTTGGCTCCATAGGTGGGCTGAAATCTTATGTTTAAGGAAATAACAAAGGCAGTTTACTTTTTTTTCTACAGTAGAGATTTTTTAAAATATCAGGTGATCTGTCTTTAATCAAAGCAAAACACTGCAAATGCTGGAGATCTGAAATGAAAACAGGAAGTGCTAAATAAACTCCATAGGGGCTGGGAGCATCTAGGGAGAGAGAAAGCGTGTATGTTTAAAAATAAATTCTCTCAGATACCTCAAGACAAAAATTAATTTGGGGCTTTGCAGGAACAGCTTGGATTAAGAGCAAGTGAAATATAGGTAACTGCTGAACTGAGGAATTATCCATTCATGAAGCTTTCCATGTTAGTAAAAGTACACAGAATGTACACTTCAAATGCAAGTGCTTCCAGCATTGCTTAATGAGGTTATCATGTACTAGGACAGTCATAAAGACAGCATAACAGATTCCAAAACTAGAAAGTGGTATCTGCTCTGAGAGTTCCCCATCAATTTGGTCTTCAGTGTTTAAAGTCGTCTCTGCATACATATCAGAAGAAATGTGCTAATATAAAGGACCAGTATTTTAATTTCATTCCAAAGCCATTTAACCATTTCTGAGTACAAATATTCTTAGTACAAGCTCTGCCTACCTCCCAGTTGCTCCTTTAGGACCACTTTCTGACCACATACAAATTCTACTTTGGGACCATTAAACATTTACTACATCTGACTCATAGGAGGAACACATTCCTGATCCACAACTGCAGTTGAAATACCACATATACTCGAGTAATAGTCGCTCTCATGTAAAAGTTGACCCCCTATTTTTGGCCAAATAACCTGGAATTGTCCATATATCTTGCATTAAAGTTGACCCTAGTTCTTCACAGATAACAGATCAATCTTTAGAAGTGAGTGCGCTGGCTGTCACGTTCCACTCCAGCTTTCCAATCTGTCAGTTGTTCCACTCTGCTCCCGGTCTTCCAGTCCACTGGCTGTTGTAATCTGCTCCAAGCTTTCAGAATTAACAAATTACAGTGAGTTTTTGTCTTTATTTGCTTACAGATCAATTGGGATTCTGCTTATTATACAGTATGAGTTTTGATGGACATGAATTTCAGCGCCTCAAAAGTAGTATCCATGTAATAGTAGACCCCATATATTTAATTTTATAAAGTAGTCAAATAAATTGAACTATTACTCGAGTATATTTGGTATTTATGCATCTGTACAAGCTACCTCAGGGTTAAAGATGAGCTGATTTTCTGAGCTCATTTGGCTCATTTTATCTGTGAGATGAAAGAACAGCTATTCAGCCTACTCAAGCTTTCAAATTTTGTCCTGTGACCGTATGTTTTGGGACTTGTTACAAACCAGGTTAGGTTAGGAGGGATAAATTGGCCCCCTTCCTATGGTCACAACACAAAACTTAATTTCTTTTTAGCAAGCAGATAAACGACACTTCAATTTAAATGTAAAATTAGTCAAAACTAAGAAGCCAACCATAAGGACTTAAGTGAAAGGAAGAGGAATTTCATTTCTTATTAATACAGAGAAAAAAATGATAAAACACAGACACACAAACATAGATGGAATGTCTTGCACAGAAAGGATGATCAAGAATCGGTAACTCAGGTTCTTCGTCTTTGAAAGGTTAGATTTCAACCAGAGACCATAGTTTTTTTTAGTTGATGACCTGTATTCTTAGTATAGTGAAATTTATAGTTTTCTTTTGATTCCTCAGTGAATTGACGTTAATTCAATTTGCTTTGTCATAGGTGCTATTTTTCAAGAAGCTGAGGGAAGCAGAGAGGTGGGGAGAAGCGAGAGACAGAGAGAGAGAGTGAGAGTGAGGAAAGCGAAGAGAGGGGGTAGGGGGAAGGGAGAGAGAGTATGAGAGAGAAAAATAAAGTCTTTCAGTTTTGTTACCGATCAAGTTTTCCTTTTTCATCTTTGCCAAAATTCATTGTTTGAAATCCAGTTCACTTGTGCATTCCCATATCTGGTTTCACTTTTTTTTGGAAGATGGAAAATCAGGTGACTTTCAGGGTATTCCACATAAAAGTTCCATAAAGGCATGAATCACACAAGAGATAGAGATAAAGATGTGAGTTTCAATATCTTTTTTATGACATTGTTATTTTCAGTTCAGACTGATTCTTGTTCATTGACAGCCTCATGAGTTTGGCTCAGGGTCAGGTTAACACAGTCGTAAATCTTAAGTGGTGTGTTTTTTTCCAATCATTTCAGTCAATGACTGATCCCAGGTATTAAAATAAGATGATTCAGGTTGGAAATTGATAGTCTAATCTCAAACTTTTTCAGCATACTCTGGAAAGCCTTCGCATTCTTTCTAAAGTACACTTGCCAAAATTACAGACAACACTCCAACTGGGGAACATGTGCTTTATAAAGATTTATCATAACTTCCTTGCTATTGTATTTATGCTTCTATTTAAAGCCTAGGATCCCATATTCTTTATTAATGACTATCTCAACCTGTTCTGCCACTTTTGACAATTTGCACGCATATCTCTCTAGGCCTTTCTGCTCCTGCACCTGCTTCTGGATTATGCCCTTGAGTTTATGTATGCATCCTTGAACTTATCAAAATCTAAGTTTCCTCACTTCTCTGCATTATCATCATCAAACACATCCACTCATTCTGCCAGTCATCTGTGTCTAAGTCTAACACTATCTCCTCAGTCTATGTGCATGTCCTATAACTCGAAAATTGACATTACACTCCCTGCACAACATTCTGTCTAAGCAAGGTGGCAGTACACATATGCAGCAACTCAATGTCCACGAATGGTGATTGGCGACGCGCACACACACACACACACACACACACACGTACGTTACAACACTGATTTCCAGTTTGGAAGTTGCTGCCACACATGCAGCCTGGAAGTTATACAGAAGAAAATAAGTTGCCTACATGCACAAGTTTTAATTTTAATAAAGCAGTAATCAATGCTCGGGAAACTTTGCTACACTTGGAGTTCTGTGAACTGATGTGGACACCACACTTTAAAAGGATACACTGACATAGGAGGGAGTACAATGCAGGTTTTAGTCCTCTATCTGCTCTACATGCAGCCACAGAAATCCATAAACATGTTTGTTAATTATCACACACAAAAAATCCATTCTTACTGATCCTCCCTGCTTTAAGAGAGATGTTGTTAAACTTGAAAGGGAGCAGGGAAAATTTATAAGGATATTGCCTAAGTTTGAGTTATGGGGAGAGCCTGAATAGCCTGGGACTATTTTCTTTGAAGCACTGGAGGTTGAGGATTGACCTTACAGAGGTTTATAAAATCATGAAGGGCATGGATAGGGTGAATAGACAAGGTCCTTTTCCCAGGTTTGCAGGGTGGGGGGGGGGGGGGGGGGGGGGGCGTCCAATTTTTTTTGGTCGAGGTTTAAGGTGAAAGGGGAAAGATATAAAAGAAACCGAAGGGGCAACTTCTTCACACAGGGGGTGGTGCCTGTATGGAATGAGCTGCCAGAGGAGATGGAGGAGGCTGGTACAATTATAGCATTTAAAAGGCATGGGTAATATGAATGGGAAGGATTAGAGGGATATAGGCCAAACGCTGGCAAATGGGACAAGATTAATTTAGGACATTTGGTCAGCATGGACGGGTTGAGCCAAAGAGTCTGTTTCCATACTCAGTGATGACCAAAAGCAGTTGAATTATAGCATGACTGCACATGGACCCTCTCTTTATTATACCAATTACTACTTTGATGTACATTTCTCAATTTGTATTTAATGTCTTCAGTACACAAATATTCTGGAAGGCCATAAATTAAGCTTAGAATCTCCAAGAAGTATGGGAAAAATTGCTAGTAACCATGGCTGTGGACAAGATTCATTCTTTGAACCTAGATTCTCCATTCAAAGGAAATGCTTCGAGAATTATTAGTTTCACATGGTTCTTTCAATCTCCCATCTCAACTCTACTGGAAGCTGTACAAAAACATTTTTTGTCACCATTTCTGGAGTTGATTTAACATTTGTATGAGCACAAGATGCAATGCTGATTACAGAATGTCAAACATTAGCTGCATCATATAAGGGAAATCTAAACGCCGCTTTCCTTATTAAAGAGAGATTCTAAGTAACCATGCTATTAGACATGTTGCACATTTGAGAACAAAAGAATGACGCTCCACCCAAACCTATGGAATTAGGAATATTTATGAAGAGAGTTGAAATAAAAGATTCACATTTGGACAAGTTCCCTAAAGCAGTTTACAGCTAATGAAATACTTTCAATGTGCAGTATAAGAAACATGGCAACTAATTCACACACACAAACAAAAATATGACCAAACTGTTTGCCTGAAAATGAGGCCACAACTTTAAAGGCGAGGGGGGAGAATTTCACACACAGCAACTGTAATGCTTGTATCTTCATTGTTCTTTGCTGCGGGCGGCCGCATGACACAACAATAGCGCAAAGAATCACAGAGCCAATGAGTCAAATTCTAGAATTAGCCCTAAATCTCTCTTTCTGCTCATATATATGACTGACCATTTATTCATAAATGGTTGTTCTCCTGCATGTGAGAAGAGGGGCCCTGATTATTTCTGATGGTCATCTCCTATATAGATTATTTTAGTGTCTGGTTGCACAAACCCAGCTCCATTTTAAAGCAGCTAGTTTTGGTTAGGTTTTTTTCTAAAAAAAACAGAAAGAGTTGTATGTTCTCGTGATGGAGAAAGTACCCTTCTCATGTCCAGACTGCCATGTCCAGTCCTTGGATCCACAGCAGCATACATTCTGACTGCACCAGCACAGGAAATTTGGCATAAAACATTTGAGTTCAGGAAGCAAAGAATGAATGCCTGGATGTGACATTACCATGTAACAGGTTGCAGAGTTTTGCAGGTGGTTTCAACTCAGTACTGGCAAAGAGGGAGTGTTTAAAATCTGATTGAAGATTTGTAGCTCGGGTATCCGGTGTTGTGGTTCTGCTCGCCGAGCTGGAAGTTTTTGCTGCAAACGTTTCGTTCCCTGGCTAGGGAACATCATCAGTGCTGTTGGAGCCTCGTGGCTCCAACAGCACTGATGATGTTCCCTAGCCAGGGAACAAAACGTTTGCAGCAAAAACTTCCAGCTTGGCGAGCAGAACCACAACAAGAGGGAGTTTCAGCTTATAGGTGCATTTTGATAACATTTTCGTCAATTTAAGGAGCAGAAGAATTAGAAGCCAGAGTAGCCCACATGCCTGCTTCATTAATCAAGAAAAAAGCATGCCCACTTTCATACCTGCTCCCCAAATCTTGCAATTCCCTGACAGGCCAAAAATTTGTTTAACACTCTGGAATCATGGTTCCTCTAAATAATCTTCCCACCCTATCATTTAGTTCCTCAAATACATCTTCCTTCCAGGCTCACTTGGTCAGCTGTGTTTGCTTTTGAAAAGGGTCCTTCAGGACACCTGTTGTATCTCCTTATGAACAACAACTCTGAATTCCCCATTCTTCTTTAATTGATCTTTCATTCTCCTAGCATCTCAATAGCTTCATCAACATTGGCCTCCTAGGACTTTGCTGAGGAGTAAACAATAACAGCACTGTACTTCCCTCTGGAATGCTAATAAATTCATAAACAAGCTTTTGTCTCACTAAGTCATGACTTTGACCATGACTTTCCTTATAGTCAGCAACAACATCCCTCACTGAGCCAAATGTCCCATCAACTACTTCCAAAGCAACTTGATGATTCTGTAATCATTATTATGGAGCATACTTTCATGCTCCCCACCTTCGCACAGACCACCTGGTTTTCTCTGGTTTTCCTTTAATCACTCATCTTCCACCAACCCAGTTTCTCAGAGGTTCTTTCCCCACAATGAGCAATTTCTCATCTTCAATATTTAAATCCCTAGCCCAACTTGCTCTCCCTTCTATGCGTGAACAGTTCTGAAACCTCTCCTTTCATATTCACAGCCACCTCACCAGTCCCATAAATTTCAGCACTGACTTCTGATTACTTCCTCAGATCTCTCATGACCCGCAATATTAATCTCCTTTCAACCTCATTTCCTTCTGTACTCCAAAACAAACAAAACTACAATTATATTGATAAATGACAGATAATGAATCTTCCATCACTATAATTGCTAGAAAACAAAAGATGTTGGAAATCACAGCGGGTCAGATAACATCCATGGAGAGAGAGCATGCTAATGTTTCGAGTCTAGATAACTCTTCATCAATTTTTGTTTTCACTACAAAATTTCCGCAACTGTAAGTAATTTGCTACTACCATAACTGCCAGGTAGCACAGGCCAGCTCCCTTTAATACATACACCACTTGTATTCCATTCCTCACACATTTATTAGCACATCATTTAGATTCTTAAAATTAATAAAAGTAGCTGATGAGGTACGAACCCCAGGAGCTTTAATCTTCTGAAAAGCCACAGATGCAGAGTTTATTTTTCATTTTACTGCTAGAAGTCCCTTTAAGCAAATTTGCATATAGCAAGTTTCATTAAACAGCAGTGTAATAATGACCAGATGATCTGCTTTAATGATATTGGCTGAGAGATAAATATTGGTCGAGTCACCAGTGAGAATCTCCTGGTCATGTTCAAATAATGCAGTTGGATATTTTATGGCTACATGAGGAGTCAGACAGGGTCCACATTTAATATTTCATTTAGAAGATGGAGCCTCTGACAGTGCAGCATACCCTTAATGCTGCACTGAACTTTTAGCTTAAATTGTGATCATAACAGTAACCAAATACGTCGTCTTTCAGAACTGAGGTTCTATAGAGTATGATGCAGCAAGGTTAAAAGAGAATGGTTATAAAACTGAACAAATTGCAGACTGGAATAACAGGTTTGAGCACAAGACAAAAGGAAAAAGAGTGATGGATGTGCACAACAGAAGTTTCAGTACCAATCAAACTTCTGTGGAAGGATGATTGTTAAGAAGGTGTAAGGAGTACTGTACCTTTAAGAGTTGAAAAGCTAGCGAGGACTTACAGAGGCAGAGACTCAGGAAAAGGCAACAATGTTACGCTTGGTCAGAACAGCTAGCACTGGCTGGGTTGCTATGAGACAAAAAAAATTCAAATGCGGTCGGTTTAAATTATGCCTCAGAGACCAAATTCCAATCATGTTTAAATTTAGTATTCTGACAATATTAAAACCAATAAAATGATCTGATGTTTTGGGGTATAAGTATCAGACAGTTTGAACAGTTAGTCAGAGCAGCGAAGTACGACCAACTAGAGACAAACTGCTTGTAGAAACATCTGGTCTCTTAAAAAGGTACCTTTATCTATCAATGACCTGTGAATCTAAGACAAAGAAAGGAAGACAGAAGAAAGTCTACAGAAGATACTCGGCAGAGCTGACTGGTTTTGAAAAGTGATTGTATTTTCTGTAAGTTGTAATCAGGATGTTTTTTTTTAATTTGGACCAGAATTGTAGAGGAGAAGGTAAAAGATAGGTTGAGAGAAAGGAATTGTAAATTGTTTTTGGTTAATTATTCTTGGTCAGATTTAAAGAATAACGTTCTTAAATTTGTTTTTACTTTAAAAAGTGACTTTGGGATAGTTCTTTGCCTCTCAAATTTTCACAGATTACAGCACGGGGTGAATTTTTTTCTGTGTTGCTGTTTTAAATTAGAAGAGGGGTTCACCCAGTGTTGTAACACAATAGTTTCAGCATGAATCTTAAATAACTTCTGCAGTTTGATTCAGACACTAGAAACAGAAAGTAATAAAACAGTGGTTTTGGCTCATGGTTTAGGAGAATGAAAAGCTTCCATTTCCTTCAAAATAAATCAGCTTGAATTCCTGTAAACTGCAAAATTAGTTTTACTTCTGCTCGATCTAGAATTTGAGAGCTTTCCAAAAAAAATGTAAAAGTTTATGTAATGTACTGCATATTGAGTGAATTACTTTATGTGGAAAATGCAGAGAACTTTAAAACCAACGTTACAGTAGTCAGGGTATGTCCTTTTGAAGCATGCATGCTGAAAAGCTGTGTACCAAAGTCAGAGAGGCAATATTATGTCATTTAACTCCTTTATTAAAAATTAAACATAGTTAAAGGAAGAGGTTTAACGTCAGAATCCTAATAGTGTGATGATGTCAGAGATCCAACCCCAAATTGATATGGAAAACACAATATATGTTTTGAGAAGATTTGTAGTTCAGGTTGAGGCTCTGGATGTAGGTTTGCTCGCTGAGCTGGAAGGATCGTTATCAGACATTTTGTCACCATACTAGGTAACATCTTCAGTAAACCTCCAAATGAAGCACTAGTGGTGTAGCCCACTTTCTGTTTTGCTGTTTGAGTTTCCTCAAACATATAAATAGAAAGTGGGCCACACCACTAGTGCTTCATTCAGAGGCTCACTGAAGATGTTACCTCGTATGGTGACGAGATGTCTGAAAATGAACCTTCCAGCTCAGCGAGCAAACCTACATCCAGAATATATGTCACGATTGTGATTTACAAATAGATAGTTTGTTGCTCAATTAGTGTGGTAAACTTTGGAAGCTAGTGTATTAAGGCAGATACTGATCTGATTGAAAGAACTGACAAAATACAAAAGCTATGATGCATTCAATGTATTTTACAACATTGAAAAGTCAGTTGTTTTTCAACTTCACATATACATACACTGATCATAACAGAGAAACTGAACATAGGACCAAGAGAAGGTTATTTGTCCCTTCGAACCTGCTCTGCCATTCAATATGATCATGGCTGATCATCCAACTCAATCCCCTGTTCCCAGTTCATCCCCAATCTCTTTGGTCCATTTTCAAATGAGACCAAACTGTATACAATATACCAGGTGTGGTCTCTCCAAGGTCCTGTAGAGTTGCAGCAAGACATACCTGCTCCTGTATTTAAATCCTCTCAATTTGAAGGCCAACATACCATTTGCCTTCATCGCCTGCTGCACCTGCATGCTCACTTTCAGCAACTGATTGTACAAGGACATGCAGGTCTCATTGCACCTCCCCCCTTTTCCAATTCAATAGCCATTCAGATAATAATGTCTTCCTGGTTTTGCTACTAAAATGGTTAATTTTACATTTATCCACATCATACTTCATATGCCACGTATAAATAAGAATCTGCATGTTGAAACGGGCAGGTATACTAGAATGTAGGAGTGAGGAAAGAGTGAACAGTCAACAGTATTTGGAGGAAATTTGCAAGACAGTTCATAACAGAGATTGTTTCCAGAAAATGAGAGCACTTTCTATACAACTATATGTAGATGAAAACAAAAATGAAGGAAACAGTCCCTCGATGAATTAATTGCCATGTCCAATGGGAAACAAACTCTTGACCTTAAGAAATTAAAGAGATATGAAGTTAACTAATTTATATAGTTTCTTCTTTACAAAAGACAAATGTAATTAAGGCAGTTAATAGGATTTTGGCTTTTATTGCTGGGGGATATAGTTTACAAATACGGAAGACTTGTTACAATTATGCAGGGCGTTGGTGAAGCCACGATTAGAGAGCTGTGAACAGTTTTAAGAAAGAACAGTTTTAAGAAAAGTCCAGTTCAGTAAGCTGATGTCTGGGATAAAGGGACTGTTTATATCACAAACAGTTAAACAGATTAGGTTTTTATTCATTAGCAATTAGAAGAATAAAAGGTAATTTTACTGGCATAAACGCGATTCTGAGGTGGCTTGACAGGTTTGAAGTTAAGACAATGTTTCCACCAGTGAAGGAATCTCAAACTAGATGGCAATGTTACAGAATAAGGGGACATGACTTAAAACGGAGATGCAAAGCAGCTTTTTTTCTCCGAAAGGGTCATGAATGTCTGGAATTGTCTACCTCAGAGTTGTGGAGGTTAGATCACAGTTGAAGGCTATGATGAGCTGGCAAAAAAGAGCAGTTGAGGTCTGGGGCAGATCAGCCATGATCTTACAGAATGATGGGGTAGCCTTGAGGAGCAAATGATCTATACATGCTTCGATCCCTTATGCTCTTACGATCTCTGCAACTATAGTTTTTAAAGGCACTTAATTTGACTATGTTCAAATTCAATATACAATCACCCTAACAAACTTGCATCATGCCACAGTGGTTGAATAGTTCTTCATCTGCATCCCTCTCCAACCTTACTTCCTTCCATGCTTGCCCCCTAGAAAGAAGCTCTCTCCCAATTCACTTTCAAAATCACAATTTTCTAGCCTTGGTGCTTCATTGGCTGCATTTCTACAGGTATTGTACACATTCAAATACATCTTTACCAGCACCTTTGAATCCACTACCCCTATTAAACTATTACCCTCTCATCCTGGTGTGGCTTTCATCTCCACTCAAATCCAAACAATGTTGAATGGATATACTGGAAAACTCGTTAAACCATTCATCATCACACTTGGTGGGGCCACATAAGTAGGACCCAATACTGCTTTTAATGCTCACTAATCTAGCATCATCTTGAAATGCAAAAGATAACTCCAGTTTTCCCCCCACTGTATGACAAATAATTTTAATCCATCCCTCAACTCTAAGAAGCAAGAGGAGTTCATGGGCTTCTCTACTACAGAGTTAAATTTAGCTGATCAAATGGTTTCTACAAATCTCCTTACCTTTCCCTCGTCCACTGGGGCAACTCCCTCTTTTGTTTCTCTCACGGCCTATAATGGTTTTCATTAGTTGATATTGCTAATTCTCTCACCTCAGGTATTATTTCCCTTTCCTTGCAATTGCTATCACTCACTTACTATTAAAAACTGACTGATCTGTCCCCATTTGTTACTACTATCTTCAAACACCAAGTTTCTTGCCTTCCATATCCATGCCCATCTTTTCCCAATCTCCAAATCCAATTTGTTTTCTACTTCTGCCACATCACCATTGAAACTCTGAAAAAAGTCATAAACTACAATCTCTGTCACAATGATACAGGAGATAATGGCCTGGTAGTATTGACACTCAACTATTAATCTAGACATTCCGATGACGTTCTAGTTCGAATCTCTCTATAGCAGGTGGCAGAATTTGAATTCAATAAAAATCTGGAATTAAGAGTTTAACCATTGTTGATTGTCAGAAAAACCAATCTATTTCATCAATGCAAACTTTAGGGAAGTTGAGTCATCTTTACTGGATCTAGCCAGATTTACAGCAATGCAGTTGGCTCATAGTTACCCTCTGGGCAAATGGGGATGTACAATGAAGGTTGACCTAGTCAGTACAACTCACATCCTGTGAATGAAGGAAAAAGGATAAATCCTGATCATCCTTCTTGACTTATTGTCAGCCTTTGACACAATTAACCGCACCATCATCCTCAGTGCTTCTCCACCGTCACTCACACGAACATTAAAAATAGGATTGAATGGCCTCATTTCTGATCCACCATTAAAATGAGACCATGGCTGATCTTCTACTTCAGACAAGGTGAGATGGCACTGGTCCGGCTCCATCCTTATTTATCCAATCACAGCCAGAGAATTGCCTGCAATAGTTTCCCTTTCTGCTCCCATCACCTCTGGTGTCAACCAAGAATCTGTTTGAGTCCCTTTACTTCCGACTACATGCTACCCTTCACTGGCAATAGAAGATACTCTTGTGCACACAGTACTTGTATTAGCTTTCATTTCCTGATTATATACTCAAGACAGAATAAAGCAAAGAAAATGCAGCTACCATCAGAAAATAATCCAAAACTATCTCAAAACTGCAGTTTAATATGTCACACTTTAATTAAATATACATCACCCTTAAATAATTCAATATCAAGAAATATGCATTGTTTTTCTCAGCAAAAATACTTTAAAAATGTTGGAGGGGGTCATGCTTTATTCTGTTTTGATGCTGTTGAAAAAACTAAATTCCATAGGACAGAATAAATCAGAAAATGACGGCATGTTTAAATAAAAACACACTCCATTTATCATGGATGACTGCTAATCTGACGGCCTCAATCTAATTGAAAATTATAAAGATAGCAATGAGGATGAATTCATAGAGTGCAGATGGGACAGTTTCCCACAGCAATGGGTCATGGATATGACCAGGGGTCACTATTTGTATATCACCAGATTCGAAATAAAGAGGCAGATTTAATAAATTATCTTGGAGTAAAAGAACCTCTAGAAAACAGTGACCATAACTTGGCAGAATTTAGCATTTCATTTGGGAGGGAAAAACTTGGGTCAGAAACAGTTGTGCTGAACTTAGACCAAGTTTATACAAAGGAATGAAGGGAGAGTTAGGAATGGACTGGGAAAGCCATTTTGCATGGAAGACGGTTGAGGAATTATGGATAACATTTAAGAGAATAGTTCATAGCTCACAACAAAGATCTAAGCCAGTGGGAAAGTAGGATTCCAAGAAGGGGATAAGTCAAATATGATTAAGCAGGGATAGCATCAAATTGAAAATGTACAAAGTGGCAAATATTAGTAGTAAGCCAGATTATTGAGAGTATTTTACTAATCAAAAATGACTCAAAAAGGTGGAAAAAATAGCTTTTGATGGCCGACTTGAAGTAATATCGGGACAGACTGCAAGTGCTTCTTTAAATATATAAAAAGGAATAGAGAGAACAAAGTGAACATAGGCTCCTTAGAGGATGAGGCTGGGGACATAATAATGAGGAATCAGGAAATGGCAGAGGAGTTGAATAAATACTTTGTATCAATCATCACAGGATAAAACATTAATAGTATCTTAACAACTATCACTCGAGATAAAGTACTGAGGAAACTAATGGTGTCAAAGACCAATGGGTCCTCTGGACCTGGTGAAATGCACCCTAGGATATTAAAAGGAGTGACAGAGATTGCAGAAGCACTGTAGTAGCTAGGACAAATGTTTGGCACAACATCGTGGGCCGAAGGACCTGTTCTGTGCTGTGTTGTTCTATGTTCTATGTAGTAATCTTCCAGAAATCCTTAGATTCTGGAAAAGTTCCTAAGGATTGGAAAATTGCCAACATAATTATTACAGGAAGAGGACAAAACTAACTTAACTATTGGCTAGTTTGTTTAATTTCTGCGACTGGATTGTAAAAAAGGGTGTAATAGCAGGGCATTTACAAATACATAATATGACCAAGCAGAGTCAGACTGGCTTCACAAATCATTTCTAACAAATTTATTTCAATTCTTTGACATGGTAACAAGCAAGATATGTAGAGAGGAAGCAGTTGAAGAAATATATTTGGATTTTCAGGTGTTTATTAAAGGTACCACATTAGGCTATTAAAAGAGGAATGGCACTGAAGGCATGCATATTTACATGGATAGTAGATGATGAGCTAACTAATAGAAGTAGGGAGTTAGGATAAGGGGGAATTTTCAGGATGGCAACCTGTAACTATTGGGAGTGCCACAAGGGTCATGCTGGTACAATTGTTTTTACAACAAATGTTAATGACTTGGATGAGGAAAGTGAATGACTATAGCCAAATTTGCAAATGCAATTATGTGGGAAGGCAGGTAGTTTCCCCCTACAGGCAGGGGGCGAGTTCCCCTACTCAGCGCTATTGGCACTTTACATGTTGGTTTGTTTTCTGGTTTTTGTTTTTTTTTATTTTTAAAAATTTTGTATGTTTGTTAAATGTAGTGGTTTTAGTCTACATAGTTTATATATTTGGTGGACCATGCGACACAAAGGCTCAGCAATTTGTGGTTCGGGTTCCTCCTCTCTGGAATTTAAATGTAATTAAGGTTAATGAAGATTATGGCTAATGATTTGATTAAATGGTGTACCTGGAATATCAAGGGAAGTCACTCACCAATTAAGAGGAAGGTATTCTGGAGTCTTAGAAAGGAGAAGGTGGATATTGCTTTGTTACAGGAGACACATTTGGATGACAAGGAGCATCTGAAATTACAGCAGAATGGCTTTGACCGAGTTTATTTTTCATTTAATATCAGAAATAGGGGAGTGGCTATATTGGTTAGGAAAAATCTCTCATTTAAATTGTTGGAATGTGTTAAAGACACATACGGGAGGTTTGTAATTCTTAAAGCCTTGATAAATGGGGAAGAATATGGCATTTTAAATGTTTATTGTCCCCCAGATCATCCTCTTAAATTCTTGGTAGATGCTTTTTCTAAACTGATAAGTCTCAAGTCTCGGCACATCATTATAGGGGGAGATTTTAACTGCCTCATGGACCCCACAGTAAACAGGTTGCCTAAAGGTCCCTCGATACCCTCTGTACGAACCAAACAGTTATTGGGTTTGTGTGGGGAATTAGGATTGGTGGACGTCTGGAGATGTCTCCACCTTACAGGTAGGGATTTCACGTTTTTCTCCAATCCGCACAGATGTCACACAAGGATTGATTGTTTTTCTGACCCCTGCGGTAACCCTGGATCTGGTGGCATCCTGTACGATTGGTAATATTGCCATCTCTGATCATGCTCCAGTGTACCTTATGGTTAAAATTAAGGATGTTACAGTGGATTCAAGGTACTGGCGAATGGACCCCTTTATTCTCATGGACAGCAAGTTTGTGTAGTATTTCTCTAGGGAATTTCGGGCATTCCTAGACATCAACATAGGCTCGGTTGATAGCTCATCTGTTTTCTGGGAAACTGCCAAAGCTTAGGCCAGAGGGTTAGTTATTTCATATTCCGCAAGTAGGCAGCGGCAGAAGGGTGAGCAGCAACGTCTCCTTGAAGCACGGTTGAAAGTAGCTGAGAAGGCCTATTTTGACAGACCCTCGTTGGTCAAACTACAGAGGATTACAGCACTGCAGTCTGCACTAAATCCTGTGCCCATGCAGACGGCAAAGAAGGAGCTGGCTTTTGCAAAGCAAAGGTTATACGAGCATGGTGACAAGCCAGGCAAATACTTAGCATACCTTGCCAAAAAGAGAAGTGCCCCACAAACCATTACAGCGATTAGGGAAGGGTCTGGGAACCTAATATGTGATTCTAAACAGATTAATGTGGCGTTCCAGAGATTCTACTCTAAGTTATATCAGTCTGAGAATTGTGAGGAGGGGCAGGCCAAAATGGAATCCTTTTTTTAGAGATCTGAAGTTCCCGGGTGCGACTCCCGAACAACAGTCCTTTCTCAATGCCCCATTATCAGAGCAAGAAGTGCAGGAAGCTGTGAGGCAGCTTCAGAGTGGAAAGGCGCCCGGTCCTGGTGGACTTCCCAGTGAATTCTATAAGGAAGTTATAAGTATACTGTCAGGCCCGATGCTGAACATGTTTAATGATTCATACAGTCATGTTTGTCTCCCACCATCTCTGCGAGGGGCCAATATTTCACTTATCCTTAAAGGGAAGGATCCGGAAGACTGTGCTTCATACAGGCCCATCTCGCTCTTAAATGTGGACTTTAAGATCCTCTCTAAGGCTCTTGCGCTAAGGCTGGAGACGGTGTTATCCTCTACTATTAAAGAGGATCAGACGTGCTTCATAAAGGGTCGCAGATCGTCCAATAACGTTAGGAGGCTGCTTAACATAATTCAAGCATGCCAACAGCAGTCAATACAGGGATTGGTGATTTCTTTAGATGCAGAGAAGGCATTTGACCGAGTTGAGTGGCCGTACCTTTTCTATACTCTAGACCGGTTTGGTCTGGACGAAGTTTTCATAAGATGGGTAAAGGTTCTCTACAGTGTACCTCCCTGCGGTCATTACCAACGGGGTACGATCAAGCAATTTTAATATTTCTGCTGGCTGCCCCCTTTCACTATTATTTTTTATGTTGGTGATTGAACCGTTGGCAGAGGCCATTCGTGGGGATCTCAATATATCAGCTCCAGAAGTGGGGTCAAAATTACATAATATCTCACTGTATGCAGATGATGATCTAATTTTCTTGACAAATCCAGCAATCTCAGTGTTTTGTCTGATACAATGCATTCACGCGTTTGGCACTTTTTCAGGGTATAAGATTAATTTTGCTAAATCAGAGGCTATGCCTATGGGTGTTCTTACGAAAGAGTTGGCTCTCGAGAGTGACTATAGATTCCCATTTAGGTGGTCACAAGGGGGTTGTGTGTATTTGGGCATATTCGTTACTCCAGTTCTGGATTGGCTGTTCAAAGCCAATTTTACTCAATTATTTGAAAAAATTAAACAAGATCTCCAAAGATGGGAGGCACTTCCAGTCTCATGGTTGGGTCGGATAGCGTTTATTAAGATGAATATCCTCCCTCATTTGCTCTAACCTATACGGATGCTCCCCTTGATTTTCAATAAACAAACACTCAGGAGACTGAACAGTTGGTTCAGCTCCTTTATCTGGCACGTAAACGGCCCCTCGTTAAATTAGCCAAACTGCAGTTGCCTCACAGATTGCAGGGAGTAGACCTTCTGGAAATTAAAAATTACCAATTAAGCTCGCTTTTGACCTACGTAAGTGATTGGGTTTGTGGGGACCCTCTTTCAATATGGCTAGATATCGAAGTCTCCCAGGCAAGGTGCCCCCTTTCCAGTTTGCTGTTTTTGAACAAGGTGAGGACAGTTAGGGAACAACCCAATAGTCATCAATACTGTTAAAGCATGGAGGGCAATTCGGCAGAGGGATGGTAATATTGGCAAAACATCTTTGTTTACACCTTTAGTGGGTATGCCGAGTTTTCAACCAGGTATGATAGATTCAGGATTTAAACATTGGGCAGCTTGGGGTATATCTTGCATGGGTGATTTATTTGAGGGAGATGTAATGATGCCCTTCGATCAGTTAGTATGGAAGTACGAGTTACCTAATAGAAGCTTCTTTCGTTTTTTTCAAGTTAGGGATTTTATTCAAAAAAAGACCAAACTTTTGACTGATCCCTACAAATCTGACATAGAAAGAGGGGTACTAAGGGCTAAGAGTACACTCTCTGTCAGTACTTTTTATCACCAATTGGGGGGGTGCCACCTCAGAGGAGTCTGATCGACTCTGCAAGATGTGGGAAAGAGAGCTGGGTGTTGAAGTTTCTTCAGAGGCATGGGAGGATATTTGGGAGAATGCAAGGAAGATATCAATTTGCAATAAGACTCATGCTTTACAGTTGAAGATTCTGCACAGGGTCCACTTAGCCCCGGGCTGTTTGTCAAAATTTAAACCAGGGGTATCTTCAGCACGTCCCAAATGCAAGGTCTGTACGGGTACTCTTACCCATTGTCTTTGGTCTTGTGACAGGCTTCAAACATATCGGAGCGCTGTGGTGGGTGCAATGGAGAGGATTTTAGGTGTAGGGGTGGAGAAGGACCCTATTACACACCTTTTGGGCCTACCCATTGTATTTCCTGCAGACTCGCATAAGGCAAAACTTTTCAATATTCTTACATTCTGTACAAGGAAGACTATCTTGCTAGGTTGGATATCAGAAAACCCCTCAGGCCTGTCGGGTTGGCGGAAGTTTGTTATGGAGCATATTCCCCTGGATTTTCTCACAAATATAGTACACAAAAAAAAAGAGAATTTTTACAAGACATGGCAACCCTTTTTGAAATACCTGGACACAGATTTATCTGCCACACTAACAAGGGCTTTTATATAGCCATAACGATTGTGTTTCATGAGTCCAATATCCAGGGAGGGGGAACTGTGAATGCATGAGTGTTTTGTTTGGCTGGGCTGAGTTATTACTATTTATTTGTTTGTTGTTAGGTATTTATTTAGTTAGTTAAATAGCTAGTTTAGGTTTTTTTAAATTTTATACTCTATATATGTTTATACATTCGTACAGGAGGGTGGGTTGAGGAATATATTTTATATTTGGGTTTAGTTTTGTACTATTTTTATATTTTCTTAATAAAAATATTTTATATAAAGAAAGTGGAAGATGAAAGAAGGCACACAAACAACAAGCTCTGACATGGAATAAGTCCTCTACATTGTCAAACAAGACAACTCCAACTCCAAACATTTAGGCACAGGTACTAACTAAAAGTTGCAAAATGCTAAGCTAAAAGCATTGCTTTTATTCAAAATATGATAATTTTTTGAATATCAACATTATAAATATTACTTTGGATGCTAATTTTGAGTTTACAGATTTCAAATTCATACTTTATTTCATTGGTTTGTCTCTACCTTGTCCCTCAGTCACCTATTATTTACAGGCAGATTCTCCTGATGCACCCTATGCCTTAGGAACTGAGAGATGAATATTGCAAACAAATGAGAGAGTGATTGATAGATTCTTGGTAACTAAGGGATTCAATCTAGGGATAAAGGACAGGAAAATGAATCAGAGTTTGAAGACCAGTCAAAATCTTAATGAAGGTCAAGATGAACTGTTGCTCCTATTTTACATTTTGAGATGAGATTAAATTACTCAGTGTAGAAACAGGCCCTTCGGCCCAACAAATCCACACCAACCCTCTGAAGAGCAACTCACCCAGACCCATTCCCCGACATTTACCCCTTCACCTAACACTATGGGCAATTTAGCATGGCCAATTCATATATGAGAACAAGACAGAAAGGCTGAGGATGTATAGCAGAGATAATAAGTGCAAAACAAAGGGCACAGGGAAAACAAAACATCAAAGAGACTACCTGAAATCATTAGAACAAAAAGTTATTCAATTGACGTAGTACTGATAGGTGAGAGACAAAGAATGTAACTAAAATCAGACACAAGCAGCAAATAAATTTAGGAGAAATAGGAGATTTTCATTATTAATAATGTCACTGAAGCAGAAATTGTATACTTTGGGAAACACAAATCTTGCAGTTATCGATTTAAAAAGCTTCAAGTTGCTTCAGAACACTACAGCGGCACGGTGGCACAGTGGTTAGCACTGCTACCTCACAGCACCTGTAGACCTGGGTTCAATTCCCGACTCAGGCGACTGACTGTGTGGAGTTTGCACGTTCTCCCCGTGTCTGCGTGGGTTTCCTCCGGGTGCTCCGGTTTCCTCCCACAGTCCAAAGATGTGCGGGTCAGGTGAATTGGCCAAGCTAAATTGCCCGTAGTGATAGGTAAGGGGTAAATGTAGGGGTATGGGTGGGTTGCGCTTCGGCGGGTCGGTGTGGACTTGTTGGGCCGAAGGGCCTGTTTCCACACTGTAAGTCTAAGTCTAAGAACTGATGCCTAAAACTGACCAGTTTGTTCCAAATTGCAAGCTTTCCTTGTCAAGCAATAATTAAAGCCTTATTGATCCAAATGCTAACAAAGCAATTATTTATTAGGAACTCAAATCTTAGCAGAATTTTATATATTTTATGTATTACATCATTTCTTATTTTATGGAAATAAGAAGTCACATGATCTCCCATGCAATATCCTTACTCTAAAAGTCACCTGTCTGAAGAATTTCTGATTTTTGCCTCAAACTTCATTGACAATAACAAGTCACAGCCAGAAAGGGAACCTCTCAACAAATTGCATCTTTAATGATGTTAATGCAGAAAAAAAGAAATAAGCTTCTAATTAATTTCAAGGGACTATTCCCAATAATAAAACCATGATATCCTTTAACAAAGGGAGTGCGCAAGAAACGAACAAGTTATCAAATTAAGTTTAGCAAGTATTAAGAGAGAACATAATTAGCTACTGCCTCAGCAAAAGTTTTCCAACACAGATTAAAATCAAAGTTGACACCATATGATCTTTAAGCCATGTTTATATCTCAGTTGCAACTTCCATTGAAAATTAGTCTTTATTTCTGTTTAAGGGGAGATCAATTTAATTTAATCAATTTATGTCTAACCTCTAACTCACCTTTCTCAGTGGATTTTCAAATTGGGAACCGCAAGCTCTGCACGTGTGTCCCAATCCAGCTGGAGATGATTGAGAGTTGTAGCCTGCATTAGTGTATGCCTGCCTTCTAGGATTATGTTCAGGTTCATCCATGGTCTGGTTGTCCACACAGAACCAGTTGCAGCATGAGGCCCACATTGCAGAGCCGTCTGTGAAAACACAACAGTTCATTTACAACTCGCAGAAATGACTATTGCACGGCTATATTTGCAATTTTAATATATTCAACTTCACACAAGTTATAACGTCCTCTGCATTCATTTATTCTAACTAACTGGGCATCCCTTACAAGGGCAGCATTTGTTGCCCATCCTGATTGCTCCTGGGAAGCTGATGGTGAGCTGCCTTCTTGAACATTATAACCTGTACCATGAAGGTACTCCCAAATTGTTAGCACTTTGACCCTGCAACTAAGAAGGAATAGCTGATACACTTCCAAGTAAAGATGTGCTCAGTTTGAAGTGGAAAATGGAGTTGGTATGATTCCCACATGCTTTCTACCCTCCTTCTAGGTAATCAAATTCCACGGCTTAGGAAGTGCTATCAAAGAAGCCTTGGCAAGTGGGTGCACTGCATCTTGAAAATGGTACACAATATAGCCGCAAGTGAAAGGAGTGAACATAGAACATGGTGATTGGCTATCGATCGGGCAAATTATTTTAGATGGTATTGGGCTACTTGAGTATTGCTGGGGCTCAAATCATCCAGGTTAAGAACCAAGTACTCTAATATTCCTCTGACTTGTGCCATGTAAACAATGTTCTGACTTAGGTGATCAGGAGGTGAATTAGTTATCTCAGGATTCCAAGCCTCAGACTAGCACTTGTTGCCAAAGTATTTACGTAGCTGACAATGTTGACATTTAGGATGCTGATGGTGAGGTTTAATTATCATATTGTCTGAGAACGTCACAGGGACATGATTTGATGACTTCTTGTTGGAAATGGTCACTGCCTGTCACTTATGTTGCACAAGCTACGTGCCACTTATCAGATAAGTTTGAATGTCGTCTAGGTCTTCCTACACATGGATATGGACTGCTCCCATTATTGTGAATAAAACTGATTATTGGATAAACAACAAATATGAGCTGAAAAGGTGCTGCTGGAAAAGCGCAGGTCAGGCAGCATCCAAGGAGCAGGAGAATCGATGTTTCGGGCATGAGCCCTTCTTCAGGAATGAGGAGAGTGTGCCAAGCAGGCTAAGATAAAAGGTAGGGAGGAGGGACTTGGGGGAGGGGCGTTGGAAATGTGATAGGCACACTCGTCATTCCTGCCCAAAACGTCGATTCTCCTGCTCCTTGGATGCTGCCTGACTTGCTGTGCTTTTCCAGCAACGCATTTTCAGCTCTGATCTCCAGCATCTGCAGTCCTCACTTTTTCCCTAAGTAACATATACTCTCACTTCTAACGTGATAGAGGAAAGGTCATTGCTAAAGCAGCAGTTTAGACCAAGGATATCATCCTGAGGAACTCCTCCAAAAACAGACCCAGATGAGATGATTTACCTCTAGCTGCAAATGCTTTTGTGCTGGTCAGAGTCCAACCAGTGGAGCATTTTCCTCTTGATTCCCACTGACCTCAATTTTACTGGGGCTCTTTATGCCGTACTGTCTTGGTGTCAAGGTCAATCACTGTCAAATCACCTTTGGAGTTTAGTTCTTTTGTCAATGTTTAGTCAAGGCTATAATGAGTTCTGGAGCAGGTTGGTGCCAGTGAAATCTAAATTGTACATCAGTGGTCATACCACAGTATGAAATGTAGAAAGGCAAGATGTGTCTCCAAAAGGGCTGTGGCAGTGATCACTACCAAATATTATTACAGCCGGGTGCAGGTTAGTGAACCACAACAACGGACACCCGAGCTACAAATCTTCAACCAGACTTTATCAGATATCCAATTCAATACCAGATGGGTGGTTTTATTCTTTTTATATATTTTTGAACGGGTTTAATAGATGTATTGTAAATAGCTTTTACAATTGAAAGTCGAGTATTAATCAGAATGAAGTCAAACTGAATAGTCTGTAATCTTCACCCCCTAAAAAGTACTTAGTTTCTTAGAAATCAATAGCACAAAACATTGAAGGAACACAGGAACACTAGTGTTCTCCAAACACTAGTCCAGAAGGCTTTCAAAACATGCTATTGCATAATATGAAAATGTTAAGGAATTAAGATTACTCAAGACAGTGAATTCTAATATACTTTCCTCTAAAACAATCTGGCATAAATCCTTGCCCAACACCAAAACGGAATTCCCAGAAAAGGGAGAAATAATAATTACGACTAAAGTAATCACGAGTTATGCAGGCTTCCTTCAATCTACTGCACATATCCTTCTGGGACACCATGAGTCACTTATTTTAAATTCAAGTCAATATCAGTTTGCCTTCTTTCCTGCCTGCCAACTTGATCTATGTCTTAAGTAGGCAATAATTGTTAAATTTTAGCTACCAGCCTATTACCTGGACCCTTATTAACTATGTTCTAGAAGCATACATAAACTATAGCAGTGGACTTTCTCCTGCCTATAACTATAATTGCAAAAACTTCAGCTAGATTAGTTAGACATGCACTGTTCTTCACAAATCAATGTCAGTTCTCTTCAATCAGATGAAATTTCTGTTAAGTGCCTACGTCACTTTGACCTTGATTACATATTAGAATATCTCTAAAGAGATGCTAGACTAATCAGTCTAAGAGATAAGCAGAATTTTTAAAACAATGGGGTTAGGTCAGCAGTTTTCCAAACAGAAAGCACAATTTTGGGTGGGATGCTCATCGGTGGTTCAGTGCAGACGAGAAAGAAAGGCAAGACAAAATAAAGGATACAATTTTTCTAAAGGGGGTTCAGAAACAGCAAGATCGGAGATGTGTGTTCACAAATAATTAAAGGCTGTCAGGGCAGGTTGAGAAAGTAGTTATTAACGCATGCCGAATCTGGGATTCATGAAAATGAATTGAGCACAAAAGCAGCTTGTGTAGACGCAGCACATAATAAGAAAGGCAAATGAAATCCCGCCATTTATTGCAAAAGGATTGGATTATAAAAGTAGTGTTGTTACAATTATATCTGGAGTACTGTATCTAGTTTTGGTCTCCTTACTTGAGAAAGAATGTGGTAAATACTGGAGACAGTTCAGAGGAAGTTTATCAGATAGATTCCAGAGACAAAAGGCTTGTCATACAAGAAATGATTGAATACCATGGGCTTGCACTTACTGGAGTTAGGAAGAATGAAAGGAGATCTGATAAAATGCTAAAGAGGATTGATAAGGTGGAAGATGAACAGATGCTCCTCCTTGTGGGACAGTCTAGAGCAAGATCATAAACATAGAGTGAGAGGAGGTAGGCTCAAAACTGAGAGGAGGAGATACTACTTCTCTCAAAGGATCGTGAATCTGTGGAACTCACTGTCCCAGAGTGCAGTGGAGGCAGCAACATTCAACAGGTTCACGAGATAGGAATGCTTCTGATGAAGAAAGAGACAAATGACTATGGGGAGAAGGCAGGAAAGTGGAGTTAAGATCAGGATAAGAGCAGCCATAATCATGTTAAAAGGCAAAGTGAGCTCAAAAGACTAAATTGCCTACTCCTACTCCTAGCACCTATGGCCCTATACTCATGTCCAAAACATTGGTAAGTCCCAATTGGAATGTGATGTCCAGAATAAGACACCACACTTTTGGAAGGATAGATGTAAAAGGTATTAAAGACAATGCAGAGAAAATTCATAAGAGCGATTTCATGGATAAGGAAATCCAATTATGTGGATAGATTGAAAATGATGGAGCTCTTTTCTTCAAAGAAAACAGGAAATTTGACGGAGATATTCAACATCATGAGCACTCTGGACAGGCAAGACAGAAAGAAACTGTTCCTGTTAATGGAAGAAGAGAGAACCTGACAAGATGGATTTAAAGTGACTAGCAAAAGAAGCGAGGGAAACACGAGGAACACCTTTAGTAAAACACTGCAGCAAACATTTATGATCTCAAATTCTTTGTCAGAGAATTGTGGAGGTAAATTCAATTGAGGCCTTCAAGACATTTGGATAATTATCTTCTTTTTGCCCATTTACAAGTGTGGGCACTGACTAAACCAACATTTATTGCCATACCAAATTTTACTCGAGAAAATGTGGTGAGCGGTCGTCTGGAACTACTGCAGAGCAAGTGGTGCAAGTACACCAAGAATTCAGTTGCAGAATAAGTTCTAGGATTTGGTCCGAGCAATAGTGAAAGGGTGGCAGCATAATAGATGGTACGTGGCTTGTAGACGAACTTGCAAGTGGAAGTGTTCCCTCTCTGTGGTCCCTATCCTTCTAAGTGATAAAAGTCACAGATTTGGAAGGTGCTATATAAAAAAACCTTGGGGCCATCTGTTGCAGTGCATCTCATAGATGATACAAACTGCTATGACTGTGGATTAGTAAAGGAGAAAGTGAATATTGCAGGTGGTGCATAGGGTCCCAATTTAATGGGCTGCTTGCTCCTGGATGTTGTCAAACTGGAGTATGTTTGGAGCCATACTTAGCCTGCAAGTGGAAATATTTCATCATACTCCTCACTTGTGCCTTTCAAGTACTGATCAAGTTTGAACAGTTAGGAAGTGATGTATACTGCAAAATTCCCAGCTTCTGATGTGCTCTTCAAACCACAGTGTACATACCTGGTTTAGTTCAATTTCTGGTAGAAGTTTTGGATGTTGACAGTGGGTAATTCACCTATCAGAATGCCAGTCACTGTTAAGGATTAATGATTGGATTCTCCCTTGCTAGAGATGGTCATTGCCTGGCACTTGCTTAACAAGAATGCTACATGCCACTTATCAGCTCAAGCCAGAATAGAAAAAGGAATAGGCCATTCAGCATGTTGAGCCTGCCCAGTCATTGAACACTTCAATGTCTTTTACACACCCTATCCCCATAACCTTGTACACCACTGGTAATAAGCAAGCTATTAACTTGTCCTTAAATGTACTCAAAGATTAAGCCTCTACAACCTCGGTGGTAGAGAATTCCAAAAGTTCACAACTAAGTAAAAAACAAATTGTCCTTACCCAAGTTGTACTGTCCTCATTTTTAAAATTGTGCCCCCAGTTCTGGATTCATCCAAACAGAGGGAACATCATATCTGCATCTACCTGGTCTTCCCTCTTAAGTATTTACTAAGTTTCATTGAGATCACTTCTCATGCTTTAAAACGCTAGAGAATACAGGCCCAGTTTTCCCAATCTTTCTTCATAGGACAATTCTGCTATCCAGGAAGGAATCTCAATAAACCTTTGCTGCACTACCTCGATGACAATATTATCTTTTCTGAGATAAGGAAAGCAAAACTGCTCTACACAATATTATACTCCACAAGCTCCTATACAGTTGAAGCTAGACTTCACTATTCCTGTATTTCAATTTTCTTGCAATAAAAGCTAACATTCCATTAGACTTTCAATTAACTTGCTGTATCTGCATGTTCGCTTGCACTGACTTATTGACAAAGACACCAGAGGTTATCTTGCATAACTTGGACTTTCCAATTTCCTACCATTTAAAATTAAATCTCTACTGCTGTTTTGCCAAAATGGATAACCTCCAATTTTTCCATAAATTTCATTTGCCATGCTCTTACCCATTCACTGAGCCTGTCTCAAATCGTCTTCCCACCCAAACCACATTTTACCTTTCTATCATCTGCAAATTTGGAAATATTACATTTGGATTCCACATCTAAGTCATTGACATATATTGGTAAACAGCCGGGACACCAGCTACTGGATTTTGTGTTACTCCACTAATCACAGTCTGCCAACATGAAAATGACCCATTTACTCATATTACCTGCCTGTTATTGTGGTTCTGTTCGCCGAGCTGGAAGTTTTTGCTGCAAACGTTTCGTTCCCTGGCTAGGGAACATCATCAGTGCTATTGGAGCCTCCTGTGAAGCGCTGCTTTGATGTTTCTTCCGGTATTTATAGTGGTTTGTTCTTGCCGCTTCCGGGTGTCAGTTTCAGCTGTAGTAGTTTGTATGTGGGGTCCAGGTCGATGTGTCTGTTGATGGATGTTCTTGCCGCTTCCGGGTGTCAGTTTCAGCTGTAGTGGTTTGTATATGGGGTCCAGGTCCATGTGTCTGTTAATGGAGTTTGTGGATGAATGCCATGCCTCTAGGAATTCCCTGGCTGTTCTCTGTCTGGCTTGTCCTATGATGGTAGTGTTTTCCCAGTCAAATTCATGTTCCTGGTTGTCTGAGTGTATGGCTACTAGGGATAGCTGGTCGTGTCGTTTTGTGGCTAGCTGATGTTCATGGATGCGGATTGTTAGCTGTCTTCCTGTTTGTCCTATATAGTGTTTTGTACAGTCCTTGCATGGTATTTTATAAACTACATTAGTTTGGCTCGTGCTGGCTATTGGGTCCTTTGTTCTAGTGAGTTGTTGTCTGTGTGTGGAAGTTAGCTTGTGTGCTGTTATGAGTCCTAAGGGTCGCAGTAGTCAGGCTGTCAGTTCTGAGACGCTCCTGACGTATGGTAGTGTGGCTAGTCCTTTTGGTTGTGGCATGTCCTCGTTCCGTGGTCTATCTCTTAGGCATCTGGTGATAAAGTTGCGTGGGTATCCGTTTTTGGCGAATACCTTGTATAGATGTTCCTCTTCCTCTTTTCGCAGTTCTGGTGTACTGCAGTGTGTTGTGGCTCTTTTGAATAGTGTCCTGATGCAGCTTCGTTTGTGTGTGTTGGGGTGGTTACTTTCATAGTTTAGGACTTGGTCCGTGTGTGTTGGTTTCCTGTGTACCCTTGTGGTGAATTCTCCGTTGGGTGTTCTCTCTACTAACACGTCTAGGAATGGGAGTAGGCTATCCTTTTCCTCTTCTCTTGTGAATCGTATTCCTGTGAGTGTGGCGTTGATGATTCGGTGTGTTTTTTCTATTTGTGTTTTTGATGATTACAAAGGTGTCATCGACGTATCTGATCCAGAGTTTGGGTTGGATTTGTGGTAGGGCTGTATGTTCTAACCTTTGCATAACTGCCTCTGCTATGAGTCCCGAGATTGGTGATCCCATGGGTGTTCCGTTGATTTGTTCGTATATCTGATTGTTGAATGTAAAGTGTGTGGTGAGGCACAGGTCTAGTAGTTTAAGAATGCCGTCCTTGTTGATAGGTTCGGCCTCCTGTGTTCTGTTATGTATGTCCAGTAGGTTGGCTATTGTTTCTCTGGCTAGGGTTTTGTCAATCGATGTGAACAGTGCTGTCACGTCGAATGATACCATGGTTTCTTCTTTGTCTATGTATGTATTCCTGATGATGTCCAAGAATTCCTGTGTTGATTGTATGGAGTGTTTGGATCCGCTGACTAGGTGTTTCAGTTTTTGTTGTAGTTCTTTGGCCAGTTTGTATGCTGGTGTCCCTGGTAGTGATACTATGGGTCTGAGTGGGATGTCTGGTTTGTGTACTTTGGGTAGTCCGTAGAATCTGGGGGTGTTGTTGCTTTCAGGTTTCATTCTTTGCTGGTCCGCTTTGGTTATCTGTCCGTTTTTTTGTAGATTCCTTAGTGTGTTGATTATTCTATTGGTGAGTTGTGGTGTGGGGTCAGAATCCTTCATTTGGTAGGTGTTGGTGTCTGCGAGTAGTTGTTGTGCTTTATTGATGTAGTCTGATTTATCTGAGATGACCGTCATTCTGCCTTTATCTGCCGGTAGTATGATTATGTTCTTGTCATTTTTCAGTGCTTTCAGTGCTTCCCTCTCCTTGGTGTTGAGGTTATGTGTATGTCGTTTTCTTATCATCATAGGTACAACCGTTTGTCTCACTGTTTGTTGTGTCTCTTCTGTCAGTCCATTATTCCTGAGTGTGCATTCTAGTGCTGCTAGGAAGTCTGCTGTGTTGGCATCCCTGTAGTTGTATTTGAGTCCCTTGGCCAGTATAGTTCTTTCCATGTCTGTGAGCTGTCTGTGGGAGAGGTTTTTAACCCAGGTGTGTGTTGTAGTGTCCTCCTGTTTGTGGGTTAGTTTGTCCATTTTTTCTTTTAGTGCCGTTTTTTTGCGAAGTGTTGTCCTGTTCTGTCCTATAGTGATAGCCTGTTCTATGGTCCGGGTCCATTCCTGATTAGTGGTTTTTAAAATTAACGACTTTTGGCGCGCAATTTCTTGCTTGTATTTGTGCAGTCGGTTGTGAGCGTCTGTGATCATTACCTGGACCATACACTCAGACAACCAGGAACATGAATTTGACTGGGAAAACACTACCATAGGACAAGCCAGACAGAGAACAGCCAGGGAATTCCTAGAGGCATGGCATTCATCCACAAACTCCATTAACAGACACATGGACCTGGACCCCATATACAAACCACTACAGCTGAAACTGACACCCGGAAGCGGCAAGAACATCCATCAACAGACACATCGACCTGGACCCCACATACAAACTACTACAGCTGAAACTGACACCCGGAAGCGGCAAGAACAAACCACTATAAATACCGGAAGAAACATCAAAGCAGCGCTTCACAGGAGGCTCCAATAGCACTGATGATGTTCCCTAGCCAGGGAACGAAACGTTTGCAGCAAAAACTTCCAGCTCGGCGAACAGAACCACAACAACAGACACCCGAGCTACAAATCTTCAACCAGACTTTAAACCTGCCTGTTAGCCATCATTATTCCATCCCAGTACACTATCTCTTTCAGTAATCTTTATCTTTAATCTTTCTAAAGAGCCTAGCTTTTTGGTAATTTAAGTGTACTATATCCACTGATTCTCTTTTATCAAGTTAATCAGATCATTATTGAACTCCAACAAGTTGGTCGAACACCATTTCTCATTTGCACATTCCTACTCACTATGTCCAAAAACTTATCAAGGTATCTATTTATCCAATCCTTTATAGTAGATTCTAGCATTCTCCCCCCTACTAATGTATGGCTAACAGGTTTGTAATTCCCTGTCTTCTCTCAAGCTCCTTTATTAAATAGTGGGATAATACTTCTAACTTCCAAATCACAAGAATCATTCAAGAATCTATAAAGTTTTTAAGAGATAGTCACCAACGTGTCAACTCTCTCTATAGCAACCTCCGTCAAAACTTTGGGATGAAAACCATCAAGTCCGAGGGATTTATCAAATTGCAGCTCCATTAATTCCGACAGTACAAACATTAATTTTCTTCAACTCTCAATTTTCCATAGCAACTTGGATCTCTACTTCTGGAATGTTGTCCAGATTCTACGCTATTTGGATATGGAAGGTTTCAGTATCTGAGGAGTCAAGAATGGCAGTGAACAATTGTCAGCAAATTATTTATGATCCTTTATGATCAAGGGAATAATTGATGAAGCAGCTGAAGATGACCTTGGACATCATCCTGAAGAACTCCTGCAGCAACATTCTGAAGCTGAAATGAATGACCCCCCCCAACAATCACAATGGACTCTTGTGTATTGATTATGATTCTAAAAGTGGAGAATTTTCCCCTCTATTTCTACTGAATCTAATTTTGCTACAGCTTCTTGATGCCAAACTGCCAAATGCGACTTTGATGTCAAGGGCAGTGACCCTCATTTCCTTTAACTTCAGCTAGTTTGTCAATGTTTGGATAAAGGCCAGGTCAGGAGACAAGCGGGTCTGGTGGAATCAAACTGAAGCATAATGAGCAAGTTACTGCCAATTGTTAGTACTGTTCATGAAAACCTTCATCACTTTGTCAATGGTTGAGAATAGACTGAATGAGGGTGTATATGTTTGGATTAGGTTTGTCCTGCTTTTTGAGTACTGAGCATACCTCAGCAATTTTCTACATGGAGTCATACAGCAAGAAAACAGACCCTTCAGTCCAACCAGACTGAAGCCAACCAGACATCCCAATCTGACCTGGCCCCATTTGCCAACATTCATTGCCTATCCCTAATAGCCCAGAGTTTGGTTAAGAGTCAACCACATTGCTGTGGGTTTGGAGTCACATGTGTGCCAGACCAGATAAGGATGGCAGTTTCCTTCCCTAAAGGACATGAGCAAACCGGATGCGTTTTTCTCCACAATCGAAAAAGGATTCATGGTCATCATTAGATTCTTAAATCCAGATATTCATTGAATTCAAATTCCTCCACCTGCCATGGCAGGATTTAAACCAGTGTCCCCAGATTGTTACCTGATGTCTGGACTAATTGGCCCATATCCCTATAAATCCTTTTAAACATTGTAATTGTACCCACCTCCTCCACTTCGTCTGACAGCTTATTCCATATACACACACATTTCCATGTGAAAAATTTATCCTTTCAGATGCTTTTTAAATCTTTTCCCTCACAGCTTAAACTTGTATCCTCTCCTTTTGGACTTCCTCCATCCTAGCGAGAAGACCTTGGCTACTTACCCTATCCATGCCCCTCATGATTTTATAAACCTCTACAAGCTAACCCCAGGCCAAAATGCTCCAGCCTACTCAGTCTCTCTCCATAACTACCATGAAAGCAATAATCACAGTTGCACATAGTTTGATCTGATAAAGAACAACAGTTGAACAGCTATCTTACATCCAGATTGTCAGAACAAACATAATTGCATGGCTAGGTAGATGCCAGTCTGGAAACTGTACTGGAATACTAGGGGTATGGCGATGTTCTGCAGCACATATCTTCAATATATTGACATAATTTTGTCAGGATCCATCGTCTTTACAGTATCTCATGCCTTCAGCCATTTCCTGATATCATGTGGAATAGACCAAATTGACTGAAGACTCACATCTCTTCAAAGTTTGAGAGAAGATTTGTAGCTCGGGTGCTCGTTGTTGTGGTTTTGTTCACCGAGCTGGGAGTTTTTCTTGCAAACGTTTCGTCCCCTTTCTAGGTGACATCTTCAGGGCTTGGGAGCCTCCTGTGAAGCGCTTCTGTGCTGATTCCTCCGGCATTTATACTGGTTTGAATCTGCCGCTTCTGGTTGTCATTTGCTGTCCGTTGCAGATGCCAGTATATAGGATCTAGGTCAATGTGTCTGTTGACAGAATTCGTGGATGAGTGCCATGCTTCTAGGAATTCCCTGGCTGTTCTCTGTTTGGCCTGCCCTATAATAGTGGTGTTGTCCCAATCGAATTCATGTTGTTTGTCATCTGAGTGTATGGCTACTAGGGATAGCTGGTCGTGTCGTTTCATGGCTAGTTGATGTTCGTGGATGCGGGTTGTTAGCTGTCTTCCTGTTTGTCCTATGTAGTGTTTTGTGCAGTCCTTGCATGGGATTTTGTACACTACATTGGTTTTGCTCATGCTGGGTATCGGGTCCTTTGTCCTGGTGAGTTGTTGCGAGGGTGGCTGTTGGTTTGTGTGCTGTTATGAGTCCTAATGGTCACAGCAGTCTGGCTGTCAGTTCGGAAATGCTCCTGATGTATGGGAGTGTGGCCAGTCCTTTGGGTTGTGGCATGTCCTCATTTTGTTGTCTTTCCCTGCGGCATCTGTTAATGAAATTGCGCGGGTATCCGTTTTTGTTGAATACCTTGTATAGGTGCTCTTCTTCCTCTTTTTGTAGTTCAGGTGTGCTGCAGTGTGTTGTGGCCCTTTTGAATAATGTCCTGATGCAACTTCGTTTGTGTGTGTTTGGGTGGTTGCTTTCATAGTTCAGGGCTTGGTCTGTGTGTGTGGCTTTTCTGTATACCTTCGTGGTGAATTCTCCGTTTGGTGTTCTTTGTACCATCACGTCCAGGAATGGGAGCTGGTTGTCCTTTTCTTCCTCTCTAGTGAATTGGATTCCTGTGAGCGTGGCGTTGATGATCCGGTGTGTGTTCTCTATTTCTGTGTTTTTAATGATTACAAAGGTGTCGTCCACTTATCTGACCCATAGTTTGGGTTGTAATTGTGTTAAAACTGTTTTTTTCTAGCCTTTGCATTACTGCTTGTGCTATGAGTCCGGAGATCGCTTCCCTTTATTGGTCAGAGAATTGAGCATAGGAGTTGGGAAGTCATGCTGTGGCTGTATAGCACGTTGATTAGACCACTTTTGGAATATTGCATGCAATTCTGATCTCCCCTTCCTAGTGCTGACAAGTGGGACTAGATTAGACTAGTATATCTGATTGGCATGGACGAGTTGGATCGAAGGGTCTGTTTCCATGCTGTCCGTCTCTATGATCTCACACTCGTCCAGATTACACTCCATCTGTCATTTCTCCACCAACTTTCCACTGATCTAATTCCAGCTGAATCCTTTGATAACTTTCCTCACTATCCACAACTCCACCAACTTTCATGCCGTCTGCAAACGTATTCATTAGACCACCACTATTGTCATCCAAATCATTTGTATATACTTCAAAACAGAGGTAACAGCACTGTCAAACCTCAAGTCAGAAAAACATCCCTCCACAACCACATTTTATCTTCTATGATCAAGCTAATTTTGCATCAACTTACTAGCTCGCTGTGGATCCCATGTGACTTAATCCTCTGGACGATGAGGTGTCGTCCCGTATCCCCCCTCAGTTGAAGCAAAACTCTCAGAGAACAGAGTAGTTTTACCCCCTTCATCTTTATTCCAGGCCCTGGAGGGAGAGAGAATGATCGACCATGTGCACAGAGATATGCCAGTTCACGGTCTTCTATGGAAGAGCAGTTTCTAAATGAATTATATAGTCATGTTACAAGGAGGAGCATCCAGATAAGGCAACATACATATTGATTGGGTGACTGTTACAGTGAGTGTTAATAGTAAAAATTAAACCATCTGCTGTTTACACAATGAATGTTCTTAACCTTACCTGGATTTACATAATGAATACTTTTCACCTCGTTAAACTGACCTTACATAGTGAATTCTTCCAATATTGTTAAATGAGTCTACATAATGAATGCTTTTCTACCTTGTTAACCCATTACTCTTGCCTCCAGCACCCCATTGTTAACTGCATGTTCTTATCTGATCTGAGTCATGCTCAGCTGAACCTCTTGTTTCACAAACTTAACTCTTTCCCTAACTGCTCATCCCGAAACACATTCTCCAAGGGACCTTGTCAAATGCTTTAGTAAAGTCCATGTAGACTACATCTTTTGCCATACCATCAATTATCTTCATCACTTCCTCAAAAACCTTACTCAAATTTGAGATAAGACCTCTTCTACACAAAGTGGGGCAAGGCTATTCTTTAACAAATCTATTCTTTCCTGATAGGTCGACGGAGTCAATATTTTCCAAATGCAAGTATGAAATGAATTAACATACAAGTCTCAGTTGTGCTAGGTGATGCTTTTCAGTGCATTTCTGAAACTACTTAAAGAGGCACCAGATGTAGAAGAAAAACAGCATAAATTTAAACCAAAATCTATGTGTTGGATCATGTTTGTAGAGGGTGGGAGTTTTCAGTGATATCAGTTTTGCGAAATACAAACAACTGACAACAACTGCCGACAGCTACCAATGTTTAACTGACATCACAAAGGAAAACTTTCAGGTATCATTGTAAAGCAGGTTCGTTCTTTTTAAGAGATGGCTCTGCATAATTTAATAAATATGTCATTAAGAAGATTAGTGTGGAATCTCATATGTCGGTGGGTAGGGAAGAGTAGCAGAGCTTGGTCAGGCATCAAGAACTTTGAAACATATTGGTTTAGATAATTGAGAATATGTCTGAAATAATTTAAAATTAGCAATCCAACTTGCAAACTGTCACTTCTTTTCTAGTTAATTCGGTCAGGTTATCAGAGAAAAAAATGATACATTTAAAGAAGAATGATGAAGCTCAATTGGTCAATTTAATTGGTTGGGCACTTAGACTAGATCAGCATTGCAGTTAACAGACAATGATGAAAGCAAGGGTCAAATATAGCACTGAAGAGTTAAACATGGAGAAATCCATACTTCAGTTTCCATCTTGGATGAGACACAACATGAAACTAGCCATTTTTAACAAAGCTGCAGAAACTAATTTTCTTGATGGGTATTCTTGTGCAGATGGCTTCATAACTTTTCTTAAGGATGACAATGGAAATTGTTATTCTTTAACTTGGGAAGGTAAGAAACTGAAAAGTGTTATTAAAAATATTGGTTGCTAAAACATGAGTTCTCATGGAGGCATTAGATATGGGATTCTAATTGTCAATTATTCAGAGAAATTCCGTTCACCAGGATTTCTGAAGAAAATGTGTGTACTGAATATTATGGAAATAATTGTTCATTCTGGGCTATTCTACATTATAATATGAGCAAGCAGGGATTACCAACTGATTGGCTTAAAAAGCAGGAAAGAAAGGATAGTCCGAAAATTAAATGGGTTGATGCAAGTCAAATTGTTTATTTCACACTTCTCTTTACAGCTCTCAGCATGTACAAATAAATTGGGAAATTAGAGGAGGAATTGTTTACAACATAATGTTTTATACAAAATAAAGAAATTTATGTTCTTAATTACGTGCAAGTGTGGGATTAACTGAAGATTTATTTTTGCCCCTACATAAAGATGTATGCCTGTACTGTATAACTGTACATAAATGTTTAAACCTGTAAAGATTTGTAACAGTTTTACTGTTCACCAAATAGCTTTCTGTAGTACAGCAAGTTAGAAACCATCAGACCGTGCCTTTACCTTCAGTGCCACTGTTTTATTTATGAAACTGTTTTCTTGATTATTTTAACTTTAGCAAACTCCAGTCCTAGATTTATTATTTTGGGACTTTATCCTATCCTCTGCTTCAAAGCAGGGCCCAGGAATTGAGTGTACATTCAAGTCCACGTCTCCAATTGTGCTCTGTTAGGGGTAGCAGAGCTTGTGATTTCTGTTCTTGCTTCTGTTTTAAGGACTAACACAAACTCTTATTTATTTGCAATATTATCCACACATCTTTGAAGAGACCACCGCTGACTACTCTTCCTCTTCTAATACATTGTCAAGACTAACATGTTTACAATTGTAAGTGTCTTGTTATACACTTTTCTTTTACAGCTCTCACTATACTTTTTAGTCACCCTTTAATGCCCTCTACATACTAAAAGCTTCTAAATAAAAGCAATTGCTTGTTTTGTTAAACTTGAATGCTCTAATTCTACTGTTCTGGTTTAATTTTCAGTAATGTCATAGGTGTATACTGTTACAATATGGAAACAGAGCCAAATCAAATTAGTCTCCTTCTCTACGTATTCACAACACAATAAAATTAAGATACTCAATGACCTGGACAATTGATCTTAATGGTTCCGACCACGGCTTTGTGAATGCTCAATACTAGACACCAAGTTTATAGCTCAGACAAAGACTTAATTTATGATCAATATAGTACTTTAACATAGCAAAGTTAAACCACAAGGGAATCCAATTAATGTTTAAGATTTAAACCTAATCCTCTTTAATTCTGGCTTCCATTCTCACTCAAAAACAGTGGGCGGCACGGTGGCACAATGGTTAGCATTGCTGCCTCACAGCGCCAGAGACCCGGGTTCAATTCCCACCTCAGGCTACTGACTGTGTGGAGTTTGCACGTTCTCCCCGTGTCTGCGTGGGTTTCCTCCGGTTTCCTCCCACGGTCCAAAGATGTACGGGTCAGGTGAATTGGCCATGCTAAATTGCCCGTAGCGTTAGGTAAGGGGTAAATGTAGGGGTATGGGTGGGTTGCGCTTCAGCGAGCCAATGTGGACTTGTTGGGCTGAAGGGCCTGTTTCCACACTATAAGTAATCTAATCTAAGTAATCCAATCTAATCTAAGACACAGTTAAGGCATAAATTACGAAAGAAAAATAAATGAGCTGGAACTAGCCAGTTCACTTAAACTGTTTCCATGATTCATATCATTACTGGCATATAGGATTACATCTTGCTTGATTTTGCAAGCAAAATCCTTCTAACCCAAACACAGTTTAAAAACCAGTTCAAACTCCAACTTCTCCCTGCCAGACCATCTCCCCACGAGGTCCAAATTAACACTCAACATCTGTCATCTGCTTGAGTAGGAGGCCTCTCCAGAATTGTACCAATTAATGTTCAGGCCTGGCTTCAGAAACAACTAACAGCTTGTTCATTCATGTTTTTAAAAAACCCACAAACTGCTGCTCCAAAGGTCCAAAGTTCAAAGGTCACTTTCAGCTCTCAATTTACAGTTCACAGCTCCAAACCAAAGATGTTTAAAAATACTATAAAATAGTGAAAAATCGGCAAACATTCAAACAGTACCCAAGAACTAATACTTACTATTTAATAGTTTGTATAGCTGACAGAGGTAATCCAGCTGTCATGTACCCATATCTGAATAATTTGATACTCATTACTGTTAGAGCTTAAGAAGGTAGACCACTTGAGCACATTACCTCTAAGCAGCCATTGCCCATGAAGCAATAACCAAGTATGAATTACTGCTTTCAAGGGAGGATGGAAGGTGGCACATGAAGATAGAGTACATCATACTTGAAAAGCCCTTGATTGATCACCAAACAACAAACCAGATTAACTAATGAGTATAATCCTACTGGAACCACAATCCTGTACTTTTTCACTTCTCATGCTTCCTTTGTTTTAATTTCTGTATGTCTGCTCTTCAATTTTCTTTCCATTCCAAGACAGGTAGGTAAGAGCACTTGGCTTTGCGCCCAAAGTTCTGAAGTGTGTACAAGTACTTTCCCCTCCTAAAAGAGGAACAGGAGCTCCGAAAAAGAATTAGAGAAACAAGCCCTATGAAAAGCAGGCCCCAACAGGAAGTGAAGAAAATGATTACATTTTGACATCTTGGAAGTAACTGACATACTTACACTCCAATTTTGACAAAGTGCCAGATAAGTTATACATATGTAATATTCTCAATTCTTCATGACTGATGTAATCAACTTATAATTGATGACACCTAATGGACATTCACTCCACACTGACATTCAAAAATCAAATTCATACATGCCTTTTATTTAAAGACTCACCTTACAAATATAGACACCTGAATTTAGAGGACTGTTATTTTTGTAGAGTAATTTAGAATATAGGGAGGAAAAATAGAATGAAGGCAGAGAAATGTCACAATGAACTGTTACAAATCTGGTGTGAACACTGCCCTCCAACTACCAAGATTCACAGCATGTCACTGGACAATGAAGATCAATTCTCATATCTTGGGAGCTTTCTCTTTTTGAGAGCAGATATCAAAACGAAGCTCACTGTTGCCTCCAGAGTCATGATTTGGAGATGCTGATGTTGGACTGGGGTGTACAAAGTTAAAAACCACACAACACCAGGTTATAGTCCAACAGGTTTAATTGGAAAGCACACTAGCTTTCAGAGTGCCTGATTAAAGAGCAGTGCTCCGAAAGCTAGGGTGCCTCCAGAGTGTCAGTGTAAGCTTCAGCCATCTGAGGAAGAGAGCATACAATGACAAAAACCTCCAACACCACACTAAAGTAATGGTTGACAGGGCAAAGGTGTTAACAACTTTCCTGTATGGATTAGAAACATGGACAATGTACAGCAGGCACTTTGAGGAATATCACCAGCAATGCCTCTGCAATTCCAAACTGAACTCGTACCACTTGCCCGTATTTGGTCCATATCCCTCTAAACCTTTCCTGTCTATGTACCTGACCAAATGTTTTTTCAATGTTAATGTTCCAGCCTCCATCACTTTCTCTGGCAGTCATTCCATATGGTGTGTAAAAGCTGCCCCTCAGGTCCCTTTTAAATCCTTCCCCTCTCACCTTAAACACTGCACTCAAATTTTGGACTTCCCTACCCTGGGGAAAAGACCTTGGATAATGTGGACTATCAATGAGCTGAATTTGTGATTGTCATGGAATTGTGCCACATGACTATCATACAGATAACTGGATAACCAGTAAATGATGAACACAAGTTTTATGTCTAAGTTTATAAGAACAAGATAAATGACTGTCCAAAGACACGCAAGCAAGTTTTAATAAGTTAATTGATCAAACACATTTGAGACGTTTGCTGATGGTCAAACTGATTATTTCCTGGAGAATGGATAGTATCAAGATTTGAATGCAGAGCTTCTTGGTGAGGCAACTCTCCTCAGAATAAAATTAGCGAGTTCAGAGGAGGTCGTCAACTGCATCAACCATTCTGTACCCAAATTTTCTGACAACTGGAAGACAGGTAGAAAAACAAATTGAAAAGAGGATTTTTTTTAAAAAAGTCTACAAAGGGATAGAGATAAGAAGTGAGTTGGAGAAGATGGCAGATGGAATATAATTTTGACCCAATGACACTGAAAAATAGTCAGGATCGTGAGCAGTATGAAGAGGAATTTGTAGGTGATGTTCCCAGACATCTACTGCCCTTTGTCCTTGAAGGTTGTACAGGTCGAGATTTTGAGAAGGGCTCTTGAAGGAGCACTGATGAGTTGTTACAGTGCATTTTGTAGATGCCACACGCTGTTGCCAGTGTGCATTGTTGATGGAGGGAATGAATGTTCAGGTGAGCAGATGAGATGTCGCTTAAGCAGGCTGCCTTGTTCCAGATAGTTTCCAATTTCTCGCGTGTTATTATAGCTGAACCTGAGGATTCAATTTCTTTAAAACTGAAGTCTCTATTATGAACATTCAAGGACTATTCTTTTAAATTTAAGGGCTACTTTTACATTCTCATTAACTCCTTTATTAGATGTTGCAGTCACACTGTAACAGTACCTTCTGCATTTTATCTACCTGTTGCATTCCCTGAAGGGGCAGGTGTACATGCACAACAAGGTCCCTCTGATCCTCAGTGCTCCCCAGGGTCCTCAGTTCAGCACGTATTCCCTTGCCTTATTTGTACTGCATCACACTACAATTATTCAGATCGAATTTTATTTGACACTGGTCAGCACAACTGACTATCCCTTCTGTAATCTAATATTTCTCCTCAAATGTTCCAATTTTCATACCATCCACAAACCTACAGATCAACTGTCCCTCATTCAAATCTATATCAATTATATATACCACAAACAGCAAGGGCCTCAAGACTATTCCTCTGCAGAACCCCACTGGACACAGGCTTCCAATGATAAAACTACCCTTCATACATTATCCTCTGCTGCCATCCACTCAACTAATTCTGGATCTTACTTGCCAACATTTCATGTATCCCACGAGCTCCTACCTTTTTTCATCATTCTCCTATGCGGTACCTTATCAAAACATTTGCTGAAGCACAAGTACTTTGTGTCAAATGCATTATCCTCACCTACTCATCTCTTCAAAAACTTAAGATTTTCTTTACAAAACTATGCTGACTGTTTTTGATTAATCCCTGCTTCTTCAAGTGCTTACTAATTCTTGTCTTCAACCCCCAATCTCTCAACTACAAGCTTTAGGTGATGTAAGAATGCATTTCTTGCATCTTCCTCTCCACTTACTACAACTCAACTCTTGCCTGCTTTTCATTTTAAATGTTGAAAAACTAAAGCCTGGCATAGTTGCTGAAAAATGGACTGAACTTTAATTTACTTAATATCACAAGTTTAATCTTGTATGTAATAATGTTTTTAACTGTGATTTGTGTTTTAAGTCGTATCAGAGATTGTTCGAATTCAGTGGCAAACACAATGCAATAGAACAGAAAGTTGGACTGTCTGATTTTTTCAAAATCACATAACACCAGATTATAGCCCGACAGGTTTGTTTGGAAGTACTAGCTTTCGGAGTAATGCTCCTTCATGAAACATTTTATAAATTCCTACTTGGGAAATAGAACCAGTCTGACTCAAGATTGGGATACAGACAGACACGAACCTCACATCTTTAATGCACTGTATGAGCAGAGATGTCACTTTTTTTAAATAAAACCTAAGTAATCTTGAGAATGTGATTTGAAAGAAATTCTGGGATTTACATATTAATGAATTGAAACCTGCAACCCATTCTAAACGATGAAAGACTTAACGGCAACCTAGGTTTGTTCAATATATCATATCAATTGCATGATATTGTAATCTTTTGCAATACTTTCTGTGTCTTATGATCCTCTTCCAAAGCTACCTGATGAAAGAGCAGTGCTCCAAAAGCTAGTATCTGTACTTCCAAATAAGCTGTTGGACCATCACCTATTGCTGTCTGATTTTTAAAGTTTGTCCACCCCAGTCCAATACCACATTTGCCAAGAAAGACAAGGTGACAAAATTTTAATCAAAGTAAACTTAAATGATCAAATAAAATAAGAAGTGCGATGTCAGAATGTTACATTCAACAGAATAACTTTAATGGGACCAGTTAAATTTCAGGCATTGGTAACAGCAGTCGCTGATTATTTAAGAAAATCACATCTGTCGCCATTTTACCTGCAATGTTTATTGCTCCATGTTAAGTTCATAAAGGCATTTTAGTGAAGTGTTTTTTTCTTTTTCGCATGCACTTGTTTACTGACTACATCCCCTGTTCAAAATGTAGCACCACTCCAGCAAAGATTCAAAACAACAAAGTTGCTCGATTGCAACAAATTCAAGAGACAAGAAAGTCAGTGAGTAAAACACACGAAGCAAATGTAAAAACAATTACACAAAGGTGAGATAATGCAGATTTAAAATCTAAATTTCATAACTGTTTTCATAGATCATAGAACCCCTACAGTATGGAAACAGGCCATTTGACCCAACAAGTCCTCACTGACCCTCCAAAGAGTATCCCTACCCTATTACTCTACATTTATCTTTGGCTGATGCCTCTAGCCTACACATCCCTGGACACGATGGGTGGCTTAGCATGGCCAATCCACCTAACCCACCCAATTCTTTGGACTGTGGTAGAAAACAGGAGCACCAGGAGGAAACCCACGCAGACACAGGGAGAATGTGTAAGTCCCTCACAGACTGTCGGCCAAGACTGGAATCAAAACCAATCCCTGGCATTGTGAGACAGCAGTGCTAAACACTGAGCCATCATGCCGCCCCGTCACAGTAAGTGTTTAACAGGAGGACATCGTCAAAGTTACCAATTTCAATAATCTCTAACAGGCTCATGTGGAGACCAAGTGGAAGCAGCATTCGCATATTTGAGCCTTCACGTCCTCCTCTTTAGCAAACACCTGTACTATTCAGTCACTTCCAGACCTATATCACCAGAGTAGAAGAAAGTCATCCTTGATCTTGAGGGAGTGCCTAAAACAATGACAAATCAAAAGGCTGTCGTAACTCTGGAAATCAATTTTCTGAGTTAGATATTGCCAAAGTTTATACGTACTTATGTAGTACCTATTCAATTATATACAAAATGTATTTATAGAGACCCTCTGTGAGATTTAAAATTGAGTCTGCAGTTAATTAAGAATAATTTTGGAGCAAGTATGTAGCTAACAGAAGCCAAAAGATCAGGTAAGCTGCATGAATGTTGTCCACGTGTACTGAAGGTCAGTGCAGCAATCAATAGCATTACATTTTGACGTCAGTGTGCAAGTCATGAGAACAGGATAATGAGGAACCTGATGGAATTTTGTTTCACGAATCACTCTAATAGAAACAAATTATGGCGTTTTGCATTAAAATGCAGTCTTAAATCAGGACTGGATTAGCAACCTGCATGCAACCATGATGGAACATGCATTCCATACATAGGAACGTGTGTGCACCAGCAACCTGAAGATACACGGTAGGTAATAGAAGAGTATTTGTCATTCTACCATATAATAGTATGGTAGAATACAGTAAAAACAAGACACCCTCCAGGACGGAGGGTGCTACATGGACAGTGCAAAAGTTCATTAATCAGAAAACAAAGCTGGCGACTAAGATGTGGAAGCAGAAGCAGAAGCAGAACCAACAAAAATCACATTTCTTGCAATTGAGATTAGGCAAACATTACAAAACTTGAGATTAATTATTGACTTATTATATCATGTATTATTTAGAAGTGTATGTCTCAAAAGGATTTTGCAAAGTCTATTTTCACTACAATTCTAAATCTACAACAACTTGTTATTTACATAATAAAAACTTCACAAATTGTAAACTTAGCAGCTTTGTAAAATTATGTTTCACATCAGATCTCCAGATATAGCAAATAAAATTAATATTCCACTTCAAATCCAAGTGTTCATGTAGCAGGTAGATAAATTTTAGACAACACACTGAACAATGGCACGAGTAGGTACTCCCAGATTGTATTTCCACGCTCAACCCAATCTAACAGTCTAAGTACTCCCAGAGAGGTCTTAAAATAATCATGGTTGAATATTTCAAAATTAACCTAAAAAATGCACATATTTGAAAGCTGCCTCTCAAAAAGTGAATAACTCTAATGCTATTTAGACAGATCTAAATTGTATCATTAGAAATTCAATTTCCGATCCAAGTCTGCAGAACTCTAAACCTAATCTCCATTTCAGTGTTAACAAAGTTTGATTGAATACCAATAAGAAAATGAAAGAGATAATAAATCATATCATACCAGCTTTTTATCAGGCATAGAAGTTTTATAGAAGGTAATTTTATACAATCAACCAGCACAAGGGTTGGTTGTATCTACATGGAAGGTAAAAAAGCAATAAAGAACTTGTTGCCATAGTCTAGTTGAGGTAAATAGCATAGATGCATTTAAGGGAAAACTAGATTCATACCCGAAGCAGAAAGAAATAGAAAGGTATTCTGACAGAGTTCGATAAAATAAGGTCAAAGAAGTCTAGTATGAAGCATTACTGCTCACAGATCAGTTGATTGAATTGTCTGTTTCTGTGTTATTTGTTGCAACAGTAATGAAACTGTCAGTGTTCACTACTATTATACCACGAAACTGACAGTCAATTTGCCTGTTCTCACCTTCCCAAATTAAATTTAGGAGTTATTGTTTGTGAATCTCTCGTACCTGTCTAAAGTTTGCAAATGGAAACCAATGTGAAAAATTACTGAATTGACAAACATTCACACATCTACTATTATTCTTGCTTTCCAAACTCTTGAGAAAAGCATGCCTTGTTGCATGAGGGGTAAATAGGGTCTTAAGATAATACTAAGTCACAGCCTGCATCCAATAAGTACTTGATTTGAATGGTATGAATTGTGGAAAGCTCAGCGGAGGCCATGGGTACACTAGGTTCCAAGGGAGAGGATGAAGAAGTGGTACAAAGAATCTATCTTGGACACTTTTACAAATCCCGGAGTCTGACACTGATGAAAACAATGGCAGCCTAGGGAACAGGCTTCCTAAGTGCCTTATTGGACTCCATGAAATTGAGTCAGGAACACTATAAAGCATTCTAGGCCTATATTGCCATAGTCACATGCGGTTGCAGCATGTACTGAAGACCAAATTCACATATACAATTATTCAATAGCGAAATCTTAAATTGGAAAATTTATGGGTTGTGTTTTATGTTACACCTATTACACAGAATTGCTGAAAACAAACATTTTGATAAAATGCTGATTCCTGACACTTCCACCCTCCCCACCTTAAAACTTATGAATTGCTAAAATTCAGCAACATTGAGCAGAATAAATGATCTACCAAAGCCTGGATAAATTTTTCACTCACCCAATTTTTGGATTAATAAAAGTACCACCAAGCAACTTCTTAATCTGAATCATATCAGCTTTACGGAAGCACGCTTACCTTTAGGAATGAGCTACTTTCTTATTCACAGGTAGACAGTGTGGTTAAGAAGGTGTTTATTATGCTTGCCTTCACTGCTCAGACCTTTGAATATAGGAGTTGGGACGTTATGTTGAGGCTTCTTCTTAAGTATAGTGTACAAATCTGGACTCTCTGTTACAGGAAGGATATTAATAAACTAGAGAGGGTTCAGGAGAAAGATTTATCAGAATGTTCTCAAGAATGGAGGGTTTCAGATATAAGAATAGAGTGGAAAGATTGGGACTTTCTTTCCACTGGAGCATAGCAAGTTGAAGGGTGACTATGGTGGGTGTTTCAAAGCTCGTGGGCATATATATGTTTTAAAGGTAAGAGGAAGATTTAAAAAGGACATGAGGGGCAATTTTGTTTTGGTTCATGTGTGGAATGAACTGCCGGAGGAAGCGGTGGATGAATAGGTTCATAAATAGGAAGGGTTAGACAATAGACAATAGGTGCATGAGTAGGCCATTCTGCCCTTCGAGCCTGCACCAACATTCAATATGATCATGGCTGATCATACTTAATCAGTATCCTGTTACTGGATATGGGCCAAGCACAGGCAGGTGGGATTAATTGAGTTTGGGAACATGGTCGGCGTGGAGTGGTTGGATCAAAGGGTCCTTTTCAATGCTGTAGGACTCCATGACTGTGTAATGACATTTCTGAACCAAAAAAAAAGCTATAGGGTTGCATTGTCAGTAAAGTCTCTTTCATTGTTTGCTTGGTAATTAAACAAGATGTTCAACAAACGGGCATTTGAAAAAAAAAGCACACAACTATAGACTGGTGGTGAACAAGTTGTTGGAGAGAATCCTAAGGGACAGGAGTTACATATATTTGGAAAGGCAAGGACTGATTAGGAATAGTCAACATGTCTTTGTGCATGGGAAATTATGTTTCACTAACTTGATTGAGTTTTTTGAAGAAGTAAAAAAAGAATGGATGAGGGCAGAGCTCTGGGCGTGATCTATATGGAAGAAAACAGTTGCTGGAGATTAGAATAGAGTGTGCGCTGCTGGAAAAGCACAGCAAGTCAGGCAACTGGTTAACAAGGTTAGATCACATGGAAACTGAAAAATATGTTGCTGGAAAAGCGCAGCAGGTCAGACAGCATCAAAGGAGCAGGAGAATCGACATGTGCTTGGCGGAGTGGGAGGGGGAGTTAAAGTGTTCAGCCACGGTGCGGTTGGATTGGTTGGTGCGGGTGTCCCAGAGGTGTTCTCTGAAACGTTCCGCAAGTAGGTGGCCTGTCTCCCCAGTGTAGACATGCAGGTCCTTGGCCGCCTCCATCGCCAGATCATGGCAACATGGCACCTGGAGGAAGAGCGCCTCATCTTCCGCCTAGGAACCCTCCAACCACAAAGGATGAACGCAGATTTCTCCAGCTTCCTCATTTCCCCTCCCCCCACCTTTTCTCCGTTCCAAACCTCAGACTCAGCACCGCCTTCTTGACCTGCAATCTCCTTCCCGACCTCTCCACCCCCACCCCCTCTCCGGCTTATCACCCTCACCTTAACCTCCTTCCACCTATCGCATTCCCAACGCCCCTCCCCCAAGTCCCTCCTCCCCTACCTTTTATCTTAGCCTGCTTGGCACACCCTCCTCATTCCTGAAGGGCTTATGCCCGAAACATCGATTCTCCTGCTCCTTTGATGCTGTCTGACCTGCTGCGTTTTTCCAGCAACACATTTTTCAGCTCTGATCTCCAGCATCTGCAGTCCTCACTTTCTCTTAGATCACATGGAATGCAGGTAGATCTAACCATTTGGATACAGAACTGGTTCAAAGGTAGAAGACAGAGGCCTGTGACTAGCAATGTGCCACAAGAATTGGTGCAGCGTCCACTGTTTTTCATCATTCATATAAATGATTTGGATGTGAACACAGGAGGTACCTTTAATAAGTATGCAGATAACACCAAAATTGGAGGTGTAGTGGTCAGCAAAGGTTACCTCAAAGTACAATGGGATCTTGATCAGATGGGCCTATGGGTAGGAGATGGAGTTTAACTGAAATAAATGTGAGGTGCTGCATTTTGGAAAGGCAAATCAGGCAGGACGTATACACTTAATGGTAAGGTCCTGGGGGAATGTTGCTAAACAAAGAGACCTTGAGTGCAGGTGCATAGCTCCTTGAAAGTGGAGTCAAGAGTCAAAAGTCAAAAGGATAGTGAAGGTGGTATTTCGTATGCTTTCCTTTATTGGTCAGTGCATCTAGTATAGAAGTGTACAGGACATTGGTTAGGCCACTTTTGGAGTACTGTGTACGATTCTGGTCTATAGGAAGGATGTTATGAAACTTGAAAAGGGTTCAGAAAAGATTTACAAGGATGTCGCCAGAGTTGGAGAGTTTCAGCTATAAGGAGTGGCTGAATAGTCTGGAATGTCCGAGGCTGAGGGCTGACCTTATAGAGGTTTATAAAATCATGAGGGACATGAATAGAGTAAATAGAAAAGGTCTTTTCCCCAGGGTGTGGGATTCCAAAACTAGAGGCATAGGTTTAAAGGTGAGAGGGGAAAGATTTAAAAGGGACCAGTGGGTAACATTTTCATGCAGAGAGTGGTGGTGTGTGGAATGAGCTGCCAGAGGAAGTGGTGGAGGCTGGTACAATTACAACATTTAAATGGCACCTAGATGGATATATGAATAGGAAGGGTTTAGAGGGATATGGCAAAAGCTAGCAAATGGGACTAGATTTGTTTAGGATATCTGGTCGGCATGCACAAGTTGGACCAAAGGGTCTGTTTCCATGTTATATATCTCTATGACTTAAGAAAAAACAAGTCAACTGATTCCACTTAATTCATTCTTCAAGAACAAATTCACATTTCCCTCACCACTGCAGTCATTTCTGTTTCCTTTAAAGGAAGTCCATCTATCAATTGAGACCAAATTGATGGCCTTTTCAAAATCCAGATTTTGAGTCTTTTGAGTCCAACGTTTTATGAAGACGACCATTTCACTGTACACAATACTCCAGTGTGCTCTCAAAAAAGTCTATATAATTGCAGTAAGACTGTAACTTACTGTTCCAACTCTAGTTCTCTTTCAATAAAGGCCAACGTACCATTCGCATTCATAACTGCTTGTTGTAACTGACATTTCAGTTGTCTTTCATTAAATGGAATAAAATTGATAGATATAACTAAGGTAAATCTGTCCACGTTGAAGCAATATTTAATTTAATTAGTTTAGTCTGCTCCAATTAGTCTTGTTAGCTTCAAAGGTGGACACCAATATGTATAATCTAAAAATGAATTCAATACAACTAAAATAATTAGAAAGCAACTGAAACAATCAATTGGATAAGAAAACAAGGTAATTAGAACTCAGCCAATAACCTTGAAAAAGAAACTACAGTTAGCCAAGCAAGAGGACCTTGCGATCTTGTTCGGATAATCCAAAATCTGGTTAATCAAATGCCGGATAATCAGGGTTCCTCTTGTGTATATGAGCCTTAAAGTACTGGCTGATACAAGACTAGTGGAACCAAGATAATGGCCATTGCAGCTAGTGTCCTGGCAAGTAATAACCATTATCAGGATTAGTTAGAAGAGCAAGTGGCTTTCCAAATATTCGCATTTAATTTCATTCTGAAGTAGCCTCTTGTCACTTTTTATTTAACTAGTATTTCCATTGGGATGATTACAACAGAATAAGTAAAATTATTTTGTCTACAGGTCCTGATGTTTCTGTCATGAATGAGACATGTACATGACAGGCTTACATCTTAACCTCGGTATCTTAAAAAATGCAACACAGTTCTTTAGCGCATTTGAGATTTTAAAAACTAGCTAAATGGTGAAGCATAACGATTTCCAACTGTTGACCATAAAATGGTTAGGTACTTCATGTCCCCATCATTGGAGCAGCTCAAATCACTATATTTTCTTTAAATATTCATTTCACATAATTAGATTAGGGGAAAGAAAGTTTGACAATGTGACTTAAAGGCTACATGGAGGGCTTATTGACCAGACAAGACCCCTTCAAAATATCTCAAGAAGGTAGCCTCGACCCTAACTTCTTATTTTAAAGGCAGACGTGAGGTGAATATTCCAGGAATGATGCAGCTGGTCAAACCACTTGGCTTTAAGCAAAACAGAATTTTTTAAAAAAACTACAACTGAAACACGAACAAAAGAAAACAGAATTTAGAATAACTTAACTATTTGAAAATTCAACTGACTCAATACCGCAACTTAACGAAGGAGCTGTTCCAATTCCCGCAATATCCCATAACACACCCTTTGGCACAAAGTAAATTCAAACACAGGTTCTTACAGGCAGGAGATATTTCAGAGAGAAAAGCCAGTCAAGAATCATCTCATGAAGCATGGATCCTTTTCTCTCTGCAGCAGCTTCCAAAGAGATTTCAGAGAGAAAACCAGTTAGGAACCATCTGAAGCTTGGAACATTTCTCCAATGCAAGCAGCTTCTCTGCTACAACTAAATCAAACTGGGGAACTGGCCACTCCCCGGCCATTGTTAAAGCAGGCTCCTTCAGAGACATTTCAGGACCTCTGCCTTTACGAGGTACCTTCAAAAACCCAAGGACAAAATAACCTTGTTAAAGTGATGGCATCGTCACAGAAAGACTAATTCATTATACGCTTAAGGACATTGGAAGACCAAATGACCATATTATCTTATTTGAAGATCTAGCCGAAGAGTAACAGATGGAGTTTAGTTTGGATAAAATGTTAGCTATTGCATTTTGGTAAAACAAACAAGGGTAGGATTTTCACAATTAAACGCAGCACTTTGGGTAGTGTTGTAGAACAGAGGTTCAGGTACATAGTTCTTTGATTTAGGATGTCATGTTGACGTTGTACAGGATGTTGATGAGGACACTTCCGGATTACTGTGCCCAGTTCTGGTTGCCCAGTTATAGGAAGGATATTATTAAACTGGAGAGGGATCAGAAAAGATTTACCAGGATTTGCCAGGAATGGATAGTTTGGGTTGTAAGGAAAGGCTGGGATGTTTTTCAACTGAGCATAGATGATTGAGGGGTGACCTTAAAGAGGTTTATAAAATCATGAGGTATAGATAAGGTGAATGGCAGATGACTTTTCCCCAGGGTGGGGAATTTTAAGACTGGAGGCATATTTTTAAGGTGAGAGGGGAAAAGATCTAAATAAAACATGAAGGACAATTTATTTACACAGTGGTTCACATGTGGAATGAACTTCCGGGGAAGTGGTGGATGCGGGTAAATGTTGAAATGACATTTGGATAATGTTTGAATGGATATGGGCTAAACACAGGCAGAAGGGACTTTGGGATTGGACCGAAGGATCTGTTTCCATGCTCTATAACTCTCCAAGGTGGTGCGTTATAATGTAGCTTTTGTCAAGTTGCCATTGGACAAAACATTTTTTGCCATTTTCTGTTATTAGAAGGTTGAAGAATTAAATCAAACTTTTGCTTGTTTAATTTAAGAAATTTAAAATTTGATGTTCATGGTCACTTTATCATATACCAGTATTGTGAAATCAGTTTAAAAATAAGTTGATAAACTGGGTCATGTTTTAACAGTCACAATGAAAATGGATGCAATTCTTACTCCCAAAGGAATGAGAATGAAATCAAGATGAATGGAACAAACAAGTTTCATATTTCAATCCCTTTTTCAACAGTTAAACTGCAGCTTACTATGCAAAATAACCTGACAACCAGGTCATCTAGAAATGATGTTGAATCAATCCCAAGGAAAGCTGACACCATTTTCTGAAAGCAAGTAACAATTGTCAAAATGATGTCAGAACAATGCTCCTTCTGCTAAACACTTTCATACTATTCCTCAAATTTACAGAGTACTATAGCTGGTTAAACATCAGTTAGCCTAATCCATGGTTTTATGAACTCTCACACTTCACTTTCTGGATTTAGGCAAGTAGGGCAGGTTTCTGTAGGAAGGACCCACACAGTCTATCAAGTATTTTGATTTACTAGTCTGAAGCATGGTGTTGATTTCTGCACAGATTACACCCAAGCAAAAATAAATTAGGTAAAGCTAAATTCTATAAAATTGGAAATGCTATATAGCCTGCTCCCGTGTACAGTCACAAACCGTAGAAAGCTTTCCACATTCTAATCAGCCAAACTTAATTGCAATTACTTTGGATTTCATTTTATTTTTACAAATTATAGGTGATTTCAAAAGATACATTTTTTTTTGTTATTCCAACATTTTGCTCATGTAATGGATCTTCTAATACAACACAACTTCCAGTCCTGAGTTAAATCCATCTTAAAGTAAAATTTGAGAAAACGATCTGAATATCATCTGGAACCAGGCATGAGATGTTAAAAAAAACGCTCTTGTTAACTGCTTGCTTCAGCATTAGAAGGGTTAACAAGTTTATGCATATTGATGGTTATTCAGTTTTGATTTTGACAAATAAAAATGGGAGAAAGAAGTTCCGCTTGAAACTCAGAAGAGAAAAGTCCGTACAGTATTTTGAAAGAGATAGAAGTCAGCCTCTTTTCTTACAATTGATAAAGTACATGTAATTACAGTCATTAAGATTATTGAAGGCACTGACCAAAGTCAGTACTATACTTACAATACGAACATAGAACATAAAATGTGCCATTCAATCTCCCAACAATGCACCAAAAAATTAACTGTTTACTTGAAAGTCAATTCATTTTAGTATTTTCAGAACTGCACAGCAAACAAAGGTGAAACAGTCAGAACCTGAAGCAGTGTCTTATTTCTCTGAAAAAGGACAGTAGCCAAGTTGCAACATATCTACATGATAGGAACTATAGATAACTGTATACTTGATAAACACTCTTAGACTAATTTGCATGATATGAAGTATTGACGCTTGAAATTTTTTTTAAGAAAAATGGCTCTTTTCATGTTGAACATTTACAAAGTTCCTAAAACAGTGGCAGGGAGTGGAAACATTTCAAGGATAACCTGAAGACAACAATTATGAAATGTGACATTCCACTGGAAACATAACAATGAGCAGAAACTGCACAGATTGAACATTTACTTTGGAGACAACTGTGTGCCAAAAGGAGGAACATCTTGTTTCAGTAAAGTCAACCAGCAACATTTGAAATATGACAATACTGGACACATGACTGTTAACACGCATCATTGAATATGAACTTTCTTGTACTGCTATAGATGATCCGTTTCAAAGTGACCTGGACTTGTTTGATTGGAGGGGTGTTTGGCAGACATGAAGCAGCATACTTATACAAGTAATCACTTGGTTGTGCAACTAGAGAATTGCTGAAAATACAGATTTGCTTCTGTGTCTATCCTGATAGCTTTGACAGGATGTGCATTTTTTTCTCCAAGTAACAGAAATCTATGGCATTTCCAATTAACTGATGTGGATTGTACACTTTTTAAAAATTCATTCATGGAATGTAATTGTCACTGGCTAAGCCAGCATTTATTACCCATTCCTAACTGCCCAGACAGCGGCTAAGAGTCAATGGCAGTAGGTCTGGACTCATAAGTAAGCCAAACCAGGAAGGATATTAGTAAACCAGATGTGTTTCTGTGGCAATAACATGGTCACCGATGGTCTAGCTTTCAATTCCAGATTTTCCACCTACCATGGTGAAATTCAAACCCACATACCCAGGCTATTCACTAGGGGCTGTGGACTAACAATCCAGTAATGTTATCACTACACTTCCAACTGCAGCAAACTCCATTTATCCATATTCAGATACTCTGTTAAAAACCAAGTTGAAAACCTTGTTGAAGTTTAACATAAAGAAAGTTTGGAGAAGCCAACAGAGCAGCTGGTGGAATTTATGTTAAATAAACAAATCCGGAGTTGAAAGCTAGTTTCATGGTCTTCTTCAGTGAAACTATCATTTGACTCTCTCATGCCCTTAAGGAAAGGAAATCTGCCAACCCTTCCTGGTCCGGCAAACATTTGACTCCAAACACAAAGCAATATGGTTAATCTTTAACTACCATCTGGAATGGCCTAGCAAGTCAATTAGTTCAAGGGCAATAAATTCTGTCCTTGCCAATGATGCCCACATTCCATGAAAGTATAAAGAAATAAACATTAGTACAGTGAATTATAGATTATTTAGTTGAGGGGGAAAAATCCAACTTCCATTAATCAGTGTAGCTGGTCAATAATCTTTAGCAGTGTGGAGTACTGGCAAACACAGGCACCAGATTACCAAATCCACAATATGGGAGACAAATTGGATTTTACTTTGGAGCATTGTTTCAAGGTAGGCAAATATAGCAGCTAATTTATAAGCCGTCACATCAGCTTTGAGATAAATAATCAAATCTGCTTCCATAATATCAAGTCAGATACAATGTTAGCCCAAGCTTTTCTTTCAAAAATGTAATAAAAACTTTTCTGGCCAAAGTTTGGGAGAAGATTTGTAGCTCGGGTGCTCGTTGTTGTGGTTCTGTTCGCCGAGCTGGGAATTTTTGTTGCAAACATTTCGTCCCCTTTCTAGGTAACATTTTCAGTGCTTGGGAGCCTCCTGTGAAGTGCTTCTGTGATATTCCCTCCGGCATTTATAGTGGCTTGTCTCTGCCACTTCCAGTTGTCAGTTGCTGTCCGTGGCCGGTATATTGGGTCCAGGTCGATGTGTTTATTGATGGCACTCATCCACAGATCCTATCAACAAACACATCGACCTGGACCCAATATACCGGCCACTGCAGTGGACAGCAACTGACAACCGGAAGCGGCAGAGACAAGCCACTATAAATGCCGGAGGAAACATCACAGAAGCACTTCACAGGAGGCTCCCAAGCACTGAGGATGTCACCTAGAAAGGAGACGAAACATTTGCAACAAAAACTCCTAGCTCAGCAAACAGAACCACAACAACTTTTCTGGCCACTTAAGAGAACAGATGTTGCTTCATTCAATAGCCACCACCTCAAATGGAGCAGCATTCCTTCAGCACTGTACTGACACATCAATCTAGATTACCCGCTTAGGTCTTGAATCCATAACTTCCTCGACACCTAAAGGACAGACTGGACTCTAATCTCCAATGAGAATAATACATCTGGACACAAACTTCGAAGGACATTGTTCAAGACCTATATGAAAGGGGAGATGGGTCAGTCACAGCACTCTTAATTTGGAGTTCGAAAGCTGTGGTTCAAGGCGAGTCCAAAATGCGAAAATATAATGTCTCATGTCTCAATGCAGTTTTTGTTTCCATTCATTCATGGAAAATGGACTTTCATGACTGCCAACATTTTTACACATCCCTAGTCGACAAGGTGGCAGCGAGCTGCCTTCTTTGACTGCTACAATTCACAGTTGTAGGTAGATCCAAAGTGCCATTATGAAGGGTGTTCCAAGATTTTGATCCAGTGAAAATGAAAGAATGGTGATATATTTCCAAGTCAGGATAGTGGGTAACTGAGGGGAACTTGCAGATGCTGTTCCCATGTCCTTTTATATGATGGTGTTCGTGGGTTTGGAAGGTATTGTCGAATGAATAGCCAGTCTATTGAGGGTGAGCTTCATTGTTAAAGGTACCATCATTCAAACATGAACCAAGGCTCTATCTTCCTGTTCAGGTGATTGTGAAATATCCCATGGGACTAAGGACAAGGGAGATCTGCATATACAATACCAACATTAATTCCTTAACTAATGCCTTCAAAACAGATTAACTAGCCATTCTTCTCATTCGTATATGCACAATATATAGTTATCTATGAAGTCAAGTGATTAAACTCAAATAAAATCAATGAATGAAGTCTTTCAAAAGTTTCAATTAAAAATTACCATTCAAAAATTAACACATGAAATTAATGCAACAAAGCTCCAAATGCATTGCAATGGGATTTCTTATTACTGATACCTTGCGAGAACAAGACTAGTGTCCATTAGACCTGTTAAAGTAAAATTGAGCATTTTAACAGTAGCAAATTTAAAATTCCATAAATATATTGCATTGTCCAAAATTAAAATTAATTCACCAGTTATAAGACCAGCATATCCAGGAAAGTTCTAGCAGAAGCAATGAAAAATTCAGAAAAGCTGATGCTCCCAGCATAACGTTTTACAAAGTAACTGTAAAAGAACAACCTGCGCAGCACAAAATATATCAACATTACTTAGTGGAACAGCAACAATAGCCCTACTCTCACTCAATCAGCCATAACTGTATTTCACTTAATTTCAAAATTTTTCAGGTGGTAGTGGCATTATATTATCACTGGACTATTAATCCAGAGCATCACGCAAGCAGTCTGGGAACATGATGGAATCTGAATTCAATAAAGTTCAGAATTAAAGGCTTGTCCAACATTATAAAAACACATCTAGTTCACGAATATCGCTTAAGAAAGGAAATCTGCCATCGATACCCAGTCTGGCCTACATATGATTCCATACTAAAGAAGTGTGGTTGAGAACTAACTTCCTCTAAGGGAGCCAAACAGTTCAAGTGCAATTCAGACAGGAAATAAATGTCTGCCTTGCCAGGAACACTGACATATCATGTAAAAATGAATAAAAAGTACCTATTAATTTATGATTACTGTCTTCCCAAGATTTTCCATTTCTCCAAAAATCTCAAGTACTGAGACTAGCAGTTCTGCTGAGTGCAGGCTGCATGTCTATACCACATTTATATTATTTCACTCTGAATGAAGGCTGCAACGGATCCTCAATTACCCAATTCATATGAACAACATGGCTACTTCTGTGAGGCTCAGACTGAGCAGAACACACTCACCTGAACTGACAGAAGTCTTCACCTCACCTTTGGGAATAGTGATCTGTAATTACACACCATAATATTACCATTTAATGGGAAAAGATGATAAATATGACTACTACTTCTAATAGCTGCTGCAAATAAGATTACAATTCTAAGAAAATATCATTCTTACAACTGATGCCTCAATTTAAAAAAAAGTCTGCAGAAGCGAGCATTGTTGGCAGACCAGTGTTCCTGGCCAATCCCCAATTGCTTGAGTAGGTAATGGTGTGTCACCTTCTTGAACACTGCAGGTTATGGAGTGGAGGTACACCACAGCACTGTTAGAAGCTTCCAGGATATTGATCCAGCAGAGAACAAAATGGTACGAGATTGAAGAGGAACTTGCAGGTGATAGTAATCCTGCGTGCCAGCTACCTTTGTTCTTCTGTGTTAGACATTGTGGGGCTAGCAAGTGCTGTCAGTACAGTATTGGCATGTTAAGTACTTCCGTGTAACTCGCAGGTGACACCCATTGTTGATGATGTGCCAGTGGAGGGAGTAAAGGTGGTGCAAGCTGACTGCTTTTCATTGGACAGTGTCAAACTTCTTAACTATTGTTGGAGAGGCACTCATCAAGGCAAGTGAAGAGTATTTCATCATACTGTTGACTTGTCAATGTTAGGCATGCACTGGGGAATTAGAAAGAGAATTACTTGCTGCCGAATTCCTAGCCTCTGACTTGCTCTTGAAGCCACAGTATTTATACAGCTAGTCCAGTTCAGTTTTTGAGAACTGTGAACTACCAGATGATGATGGTGACGAGTTCAGCAATTATCAGGTCATTGATATCAAAAGGAGAGGTTTAGACTCTAAGTTGGAAATCGTTATTGTTTATACTTTGTAGTACTAATATTATTTGCAACTAAACAACCGAAGGCTGTGTTGTTCAGGTCTTGCTGGACAGGGGCAAAAATTGTTACAGAAAAATGAAAGCAAAATACCATGAGCAGTGGAAATGTAAAATAAAATTTTGGATTAACGCATACTCTGAAGAAAGGTTAACAACCTGAAATGTTAAGTCTGTTTCCCCAGGGGCTGCCAAACCCACTGAGTATTTCCAATATTTTCTGTTTTGTTTCAGTGAACGGAGTATCATTCAACCTTTTCTTTTGCCCAAGTAAGGCACTAAATCAAAAGTGAGCTCAACTGGCAATTAAATAATTTTTATTGTGCATTCTGTATGGGCTTTATTTTCTTTAAAAGCCAATACCAAAACAACTATTTTAAATAGAGGGGATGGTTCATGTCTGGAATGAACTTCCTAAGGAAGTGGTGGATGTGGGAACAGTTTCAAGATTTAAAAGGAAATAGGATAGGTTTGGAGGAATATGGACCAGGAGCAGGCAGTTGGGACCAGTTTAGTTGGGTTTATATTCAGCATAGACTCGTTGGACTGAAGTGCGTGTTTCCGTGTCATATGACTGACTCTAAGATATATTGGAAGTTCCCCACAGCAATGTTTCTGTAGGTAGTTTCCATGTTGAGGTAATAGCAACCAAAAAGGATGACATTAGAAGCTATAATTTGCAGACAGGAAATATGCAATTGCAAAACCTTGATTCAAATATTGTCATGAAAATAGAAGATATTAGGATGGGTAATCAAAACATTGGCCAAAGGAGTGAATTACAAGGAGAATCATAAAGGGAATTCCAGAAAATAAGGCACAGCTGACAATAACTACAAACTTTTTTTTAAATGGGGGGGGGGTGCGGGAGAAGAGGGGAGAGGAAGCGAGAGATGGTGGAGAGGAGGTATGCATCAGGAGGGATAGAGCATCAAGTAACAATTTCAGGCTGGAAGACGAGATTTCTGATAAGACATCTCAGAGGTATTTTCAATGAATATCAACATTTAACAGAAATCTGAAGAGAAGCCTGAACATCTACTGTAACTCATGTAAGCCTAAATCTTACAATGTTCTTGGATGCACTGTAAGAGTCTGTACTGTAAAACAATCAAATGCAACTTTTGTCTCTAGAAACTGCACTGAATCAACAATAAATAAAAGGCCATTTAAAAAGTAGCATGCAGTAATTTTGAACTGATTTATAAACAATAATATAAATTAGATGCAAATGATATAATTCTGTGTGGGAGTGGGGTAGGAGTCGAGAGTGTGGCATTGGAAAAGCACAACAGATCAGGCAGCATCCAAGGAGCAGGAGAATCGACGTTTCGGGCATAAGCCCTTCATCAGGAAGGAGTGGGGAGTCTGTTGGTGTTAAAAGTTGGAAGGGATTGAGGTAAGGAGGAGAACTGTTTTATCTTATGCCCTTCCTATTTTGCCAATGTTACTTTTTATTCATAAATTTACTCTCCTCAGTCTCAAAGATTTACATCCTTGCTGGAGAAAGGTTCTATAGGAACTTGATATATCTTGATGTACATTAAGCAAATGATGATTATTTGGACATGATTTTAGCTATTTAGCCTCAACAAGACATATAACTATATGGGGCACCAGAACCAAGTCAAGTCTTCCTCAACTGCCACTCGAAAACATACACTTCCAGTAGGAGTCACTCGAGTAATCAGAGATGGAAACCTTTACTGCAAGACATGCAAATAAACTACCTTACAGTATCTCCACAACTTCCACTAACAAACAAATCAGAAATTAAATTCGGCCTCTTGCAGGAAGAAATGAAGAAGCAAAAACTTAAGCACATGAAAAGGTAAATAGTGTAGACTATTTCTAATAGAAAATAAGATAGAAGAATTAATAAGGATGTTTTGAACATGTTCTTAAATGGAGCTGGCTAAAATATATATTAGATTAGATTAGATTACTTAGTGTGGAAACAGGCCCTTCGGCCCAACAAGTCCACACCGACCCGCCGAAGCGCAACCCACCCATACCCCTACCCCTACATATACCCCTTACCTAACACTATGGGCAATTTAGCATGGCCAATTCACCTGACCCGCACATCTTTGGACTGTGGGAGGAAACCGGAGCACCCGGAGGAAACCCACGCAGACACGGGGAGAACGTGCAAACTCCACACAGTCAGTCGCCTGAGGTGGGAGTTAACTGTGATTTTTAAACAGGCAGTTCTGCTGGCTGTGGGAGAAATTAGTGATTCCATCCACCGTTTCATAAACCTGAATGGGGTAACAAATCAAGAACAAGCATGTTCAGGGTCATTATCTGAAAAAAGAATGCTAAGAGAGACTTAAGTCAGCTTAGGCTAGACAGTTAGTCACGATTCAGAGTAATTGACTACCTAAGAAAAGTACATTCACTCTCAGCCTCCAAAAAACACCCATGTGTTTTAGTTTTAAAAAGGAAGATTGAAGCAAAGTTATTTTGCAAAGCACACGATGCTACCGATCAATGTAATTTGTTCATGACTCCACCTCAGTTTTAAATCAGTTCACCTTTCAAAGGATTGGAGAAATAAAAGTAAGGACCACCATATCCTCTTTGTAAAACAGGGTGCTCTCCTCCACTGTGAGCCCATCCCCACCACCTTCCCTTCCAGGTTATGCTATGCTTATCTGTAGATATCGCATCAACAAAGCAAATTCCCAATGGTGAACCCACTGGTCAGATCAATTTCATGAAATACATAAGATAAAACTTAAAATTCAAAGCTGATCAAAATCAAGTGACACATCAAGAACTCATGTACTTTGTGAGATAAATTGCAAATATCAGGCAGTACCGTTCAAGATGTTCCATTAGTGAAACTTAGACTTTGCTACTAAATGACTGAGTTTTAAATACAATGCAACAATTTTCACAACACAAGGCTGATGAACAAAATGTTTGCAACCAGTTTATTGACAGCCTGTCAACTGAAAGTTAATCCCTCTGGACTTTACACTGAAGTGTTTTGAACATCTAAACCAAATAATAGAAGCAAATTCCTTCAAAAGTTTTAAATACACGGTTACAAGTGCCAACAAGCACACCTAATTTCTACAATTGAAAGCAGGTAAGGGTTTCTATGGTAATAAGAGTTGACTAAAAAAATCTTCAATTGCGGTTGAACAGTTGGCAAAAGTTATTTAGCGTCTCATTTACTTGTCAGGAGTTACAACCGTGATAAAGACTCAGTACAGGTGAAAGGAGGCGGAAGATATTAGTTTCGTAGTCAGGGAAGGAGGCGTCGCAGACATTTAAAGTAGTGATTTTGACGGTACGTTCAAATTCAAAGAACAGGAAGAGATTGGGGGAAGAATTCAAACACTGCCTTCATGAAGCCCAGAAACCCTCCCCCTGAAATTCTGGTAGAGAAGGCAACAGGGTATTAGGGAAGGAAAACTCAGGAGTGTTTTCAAAGTGAAGCTGGCAATTTTGGAGAAAAAGTTTTGGTTGGTGGGGGCGGGAGTGAGCCGTAGTGGATGCACTTTAGAGACTCCCTGTAAAGCAGGTTAAACTTCCTTTAAACATCAAAGAAACATAGTGATATACAAGACAGCCAAGACTTACCGTCGCGGCTTCCCTCGTCCCTTGATCGAAAACTTTTGCTTACTTCGTTTCATCAGCAAAGAGGTAAAATTTAAGAGAGAGGACAAAACTGGCGGCGGAGAAAGGTGACGGATCAGCAGTGGGACAATGAAAGGTGTGGGGAGGGGCGCGAAATAACGATCGTTAAACGCTCCTTTCACTTCGACTTCTGCCGACCGCGAGCGGCTGACCGACGCTGCGCGCGCACGTCAGGGCAGTCTGGCTCTGGAGGACCGGATGCTTGGAGGACCATCTGCGGCCAGGCGGAGGCAACAGAGGACACTCTTGGCAGCTTGCTGAGTGTCTTTGGCGAGACGGTTGCAGGAGCCGTTAAACGGGAGAGACACCAGCAAATATTCCGTTCCGTGCGAATGGTTCCGTTTTTAAAATATGTCGATTATTCCAGGATTATGCTTTTGATAACATGCTCTATTTTCGGAAGTTTTGATCGTTGGGAGGGGTAGGTGGTGACGCTCGGGCCGCCCCGCCCCTTCCCTGTCGTGGAGTGGAGAGCGCGGGAAGCGGGGAAAACCATGGAGACGGGGCCGGAGGCTGAGCGCGGCCTGGGCCCGGGCCACGACACGGCGGAGGGTGAGATCCGGGAGCAGAAGGGAGACAAAGAGGCTTCGGCATCCACTTCCAGTGCTGCCGGGCGAACGGCGCTGGCTGCATATGAACTGCCCTGGTGAGTGAGTCTGAGCTGGACCCCGTACACACCTCGCTCCCTACCCCCCGCGGACAACCTCCTCTGCCGTCCCCAGACACCTAGCCCCCACCCTATCCCCTCATTCTCTCACCCTTCCCCTTCCCCCTCATTCTCTCACCCTTCCCCTTCCCCCTCATTCTCTCACCCTTCCCCTTCCCCCAACCCCTCACTCTCCCACATATACACACACACACACACACACCGCTTTGATTTCTCCTTCTGAAGCGAAACCCCCTTTGCTCCTGGAGCAATTTTACATCCTCGCTGGCACTTTTGTCTTCGTTCATTTTGCTTGTTAGCATGAGTACAGATATCTGTTTTCAACTTTTTAGTTTTAATGCAGTTACCAAGATAAGCTGATACTCCTGGTAGGTGAATCAGTAACCAAATGGGAGACAACTGAGGTGATTGGTTATAATAATAAATTAGACAAGAGTTTTTGTTTTCATTACAAGGTGTTGTGATGTGCAATGTCTTGTCTGAACATCTCATGAAAGTAGGTTGTATGATAGCTATCAAAATAGATTGAGGCATCCACTTGACAAAGGAACAGTTGCAGGGGTTTTAAGATTTTTAGAAAAGGACTAACCAATGCATAGATAATGTCTTGAATGGCCTCCTTTCTGCACAATGACAGCTTTGTGAATTGACTAGTTGGGAAGAAGCTGGCACAGGCAAAACCAGTTGTAGGATGCTGAATGTAGTATGCACAAACAACTGAAATATTACGTTCATATGCACCATGATGCAGCCATGAGCTGACAAGTGGCAAGTCTCATTTGAACCTCCCATGCCGAGCAACGATCCTCCAAAAGGGGAATCCAGCCACCACTCTTTGATATTCAATGGTATTGCCATTGTTAATTCCCACTGAGTGATAGAGATGGGATTAGATAGTATTGTTGAAGTGGTGGTGAGTTGCAGCTGTGTACCTTGTAAAATGGTAGGCAGTGAATGAAAGTGAGTCATGTGTGTCGGGAGTGAACTGTTGAAGGTCTGGTAGATGTGGGGCGCTAATTAAGCGAGCTACTTTGTTATGGTTGGTGTCAAGCTTCTTGAGTGCTGTTGGAGCTGCTCTGATCCAGGTGAGTGGAGAGTATTCTAGAAGGATGTCTTCACTCAAAGGATGATGGAGGTATCCCTGAAACTCTGGATATTTGACTAGGTGAAGATTACAAAATAGATTCATATGTTTTTGTTCAGCAGAGATATTAAGGTCACGAAAACAGGATGGGGCCAATGAAGCTGAGCTACAAATCTTTTGATAGGGTAAACCCAAAAATATCTCTTTCCTGTATCTTCTACCTCACCTCGGCAGGATGTCTGTATCACCATTTTCAAGTTTCGTTATGTGTGCATCACCTGTTTCTGCTGCTTGAGTCATCCAAATGGAACTATATTATGTCATTTTCCTATCCTTCTTGTCTATTCACTCTGCTCTTAACAGATTTTCCTAACACCTCTTTTCCAATTTCTGGCCATCTCTCGTCGTATTGTGAAGTATCTTGAGTCTATCACTTAGTGGGAAGTAACAATGGCAATACCATTGAATATCAAAGAGTGGTGGCTGTATTCCCCTGTTGGAGGATCGTTGCTTGGCATGGGAAGATCAAATGAGACTTGCCACATGTCAGCTCATGGCTGCATCATGGTGCATATGAACATAGTGTTTCATCTGTTCGTGCATACTGCTTTCAGCATCCTACAATTGGTCTTAATACAAGTTATTGTGACATGATCATTTTTGAAGTATTTAACCTTAGATTTAAAGAGTTATTCTTCTTTGTCAAACAGGGTTGAGAAATACAGACCACTGAAACTCAATGAAGTTGTGGGCAATGAGGAAACTGTCAGCAGGTTGGAGGTAGGTTCAGGTGATTTATTTTCAAGCCACTAATTCCATCCCCCTGTGTTCCCTAACAACTGTTTATTGCTATACTAGATTGCCCACTATCTTCATGTCATAACTAACCCCAAGGTGAAGTTCTGACCTCACATCCATGTCATTACTAGGATTTCTGGCATTTCATTTGGGTCTGCTCGTGGCACAGCACAAATGAAGCCCTCTTCCATGCCTTTATTACCTTCAGTAAAAAATGAGGTCTGCAGATGCTGGCGATCAGAGCTGAAAATGTGTTGCTGGTTAAAGCACAGCAGGTTAGGCAGCATCCAAGGAACAGGAAATTCGACGTTTCGAGCCAGAGCCCTTCATCAGGATTCCTGATGAAGGGCTCTGGCCCGAAACGTCGAATCTCCTGTGAAATACCTGTTGTTGACTTAAGTTGAAATTTTGTGACGTACAAAGAAGTACAGCACAAGAACAGATCCTTCATCCCTCCAAGCCTGTGCCGATCATCATGCCCTAACTAACTAAAAAACAACCTTCTGCCCATATCCTTCTATTCCCTCCCTATTCATGTAACTATCCAGATAACTCTTTAATGTTGCTAACATGCCTGCTTCCCCACCTCTTCTGGCAGTGCATTCCAGGCTCCGACCACTCTGTGTGAAAAACTTCCCTTGTACATCTTCTTTAAACTTCCCCCTCTCACCTTGAACCTGTGCCTCCTTGTAATTGAAGCTTTAACCCTAGGGAAAAAGCCTCTGACTTTCTACCTTATCTATACCCCTCAATCTTGTAGACCTCTATCAGGTCTCCTCTTAGCCGCCGTCTTTCCGGTGAAAACAATCCTCATCCTTTTAACCTTTCCTCCTAGCCAATGCCCTTGAGACCAGGCAACATCCTGGTGAATCTTCTCTGCAGTCTCCAAAACTTCCACGTCAGGTAGTGTGGCAATCAAAACTGCATACTACTCCAAATGCAGCCTAATAAGGGTTTTATATAGCTGCCACATAGCTTGCCAACTCTTGTACTCCATTCTCTGGCTGACTATGGCAAGCATGCCATATGCTACCTTAATCACCTTGGCTACCTATGTTGCTACTTTTAAGGAACTGTGAACCTTGTATGCCCAGACCCATCTGGATGTTAATGTTCCTAAACATTATGCCATTTACATTATAGTTTGCAACTAAATTAGATCCTTGAAAATGCATCACCTCACATTTGTCCAGAGTAAACTCCGTCTGTCATTTATGTGCCCAAGTCGCCAATCTGTCTATATCCAGTTGCATCCTTTCACAATCATCAGAAGTAGCAGCAACTCCACCAATCTGTGACATCTTCAAAATTACTAATCAGGCCATCCATGTTTTCCTCCAGATCATTTATATATACCACAAGCAAAGGAGGACCTAAGACTGATCCGTGTGGAACACCATTAGTTACTGGTCACCATTCTGAGAAACACCCTTCCACTGCTACCTTCTGTCTTCTATGGCCAAGCCAGTATTGTATGCATCTATCCAGTCTACCTCGAATCACATGTGATTTTAGTTTTTGTGCCAATCTGCCATGTAGGACTTTATCAAATGCTTTATGACAGTCAATATAAACTACATCCACAGCCCTTCGCTCATCAATAATCCTTGTCACCTCTTCAAAAAAATGCAATCAGGCGAGTGAGACATGACTTTTACCATAAATCATGCTGACTGCCACTAACTAGTCTCTTTTCTTCCAAATGTGCATGTATCTTGTCCCTCAGTCTCTTCTCCAAAAACTTCACCACCACAGATGCCAGACTTACTGGACTATAATTTCCTGGATTATCCATCGTTCCTTTCTTAAACAAGGGAACAACATTGACTAATCTTCAATCTTCTAGAACTTCACCTGTAGTCAAAGAGGGTGTGAAGATACCTGCTAATGCCCCAGCTATTTTTTCCCTTGCCTCAGATGCATAGACCCCATCTGACCCTGGGGACTTGTCAATCTTAATGCAAGTTAGGATACTCAAAACGTCCTCCGTCCATATATTGATATTCTCTTGAGTATTCATACACTCATCCCTGATCTCAACATCAGTCAAGTCTTTCTCTGTGAATACTGATACAAAGTCATGGAGATGTACAGCATGGAAAAAGCCCTTCGGTCAAACTTGTCTGTGCTGAGCAGATATCTCAACCCAATCTAGTCCCACCTGCCAGCACCCAGCCCATATCCCTCCAAACCCTTCCTATTCATTTACCCATCCAAATGCCTCTTAAATGTTGCAATTGTACTAGCTTCTACCACTTCCTCTGGCAGCTCATTCCATACACACACCACCCTCTGGTGAAAACGTTGCCCCTTAGGTCTTTTTTATATCTTTCCCCTCTCACTCTAAACCTGTGCCCTCTAGTTCTGGACTCCCCCACCCCAGGGAAGAGACTTTGTCTATTTTTCCTATCCATGCCCCTCATGATTTTATAAACCTACCTAAACCGATGTTCCAGGGAAAACAGCCCTATCACTCAAATCCTCCAACCCTGGCACCATCCTTGTAAATTTTTTCTGAACCCTTTCAAGTTTCACAACATTTTTCCAGTAGGAAGGAGACCAGAATTGCGCACAATATTCCAAAAGTGGCCGAACCAATGTTCTGTACAGCCGCGATATAACCTCCCAACTCCTGCACTCAATACTCTGACCAGTAAAGGAAAGCATACCAAACGCCGCCTTCACTATCCTATCTACCTGTAACTCCACTAAAAATTGCTTTCCCAAAATGCAACACTTCACATTTATCTAAATTAAACTCCAACTGCCATTGGCCCATCTGATCAAGATCCCATTGTAATCTGAGGTAACCTTCTTTGTGGTCCAGGACACCTCCAATTTTGGTGTCATCTGCAAACTTACTAACTACAGTATACTTCTTATGCTCACGTCCAAATCATTTATATAAATGACGACAAGTAGTGGACCCAGCACCGATCCTTGTGGCGCTCCATTGGTCACAGGACCTCCAATCTGAAAAACAGCTCCCCACCACCACCCTTTGTCTTCTACCTACAAGCAAGTTCTGTATCCAAATGGCTAGTTCTCCCTGTATTCTATGAGATCTAACCTTGCTAACCAGTCTCCCATAGGGAACCCTGTTGAAAGCCTTACTGAAGTCCTCTTTGTTACTACTTCAAAATACTGAATCAAGTTCCTGAGACAAGATCTCCCATGCACGAAGCCATGTTGCCTGTCCCTAATCAGTCCTTGCCTTTCCAAATACATGTGTATCCTGTCCCTCCAACAACTTGCCCGCCATCGACATCAGGCTCACTGGTCTGTAGTTCCCTGGTTTGTCCTTGTCACCTTTCTTTTTTTTTAATAGGTATTTTTATTGGGAATTTAACATTTTGACAAATTTACAAAAATAAGCAGAATTTTCAAGCACAAACATTAATATAAAAATAGATCTTAAATATATAATCATCAAAATTCAACTAATCCACAATCATCCAGAGTGTATAGTTGAGTCGCTTACATCCTTCAAATAAGAGAAAATGTTCTCTAATACACTCATAACAGTATGATAAAAAGGAAGTTATTTCCAAACAATAAGAACAAAAAAAATTAAACATGTTTGAATGGAGATCTTCCCCCTTGTTCTCAGGGGGCCTTACTACCTTTCCAACGTTCCACCATATCCTCTCCCAAACAGTGTCCCACCCTCAACCCGGGCGCTCCTTAATAGGATTTAGATATAATACCGAGCTAGAGTTAACAGTGAGCGCCGCACCCCCACCCCTCCCCACCCCACCCAAACCTGAGTATATCTGCTAGCATCAATGCCACGTACAAACACACATAACTATAAAATTACAACTCCAACAGATTACAGTTAAGTATAATAACATAGCAAGGAAGACAACCCCGCTCCCAGAGGCAAAAGTAAAGTAGAATAAAGTATCCATTTCTCCCCACGGAGTGTGGGAGAGGCAAGCCAACATAAATTGTCTCTTACGATTTATTTTACCGAGTCTAAAAGTTTCTTGGCCTCTTCCGATGATCTAAAATTATACTCGGATCCTTCGTGGGTAAAGCATAACGTCGCTGGGTAGCGTAAGGTGTATTGAATATCTAAGTCCCTTAAACATTTCTTCACCTCATCAAACGCCTTCCTTCTTCGTGCCAAAGCCGGGGAGAAGTCCTGAAATAACATAATCTTGGATCCTTTATGAATCATAGCTGTAGGATCCTTTCCAAGCTTTCTGGAGGCATCCAGGAGTATCTGCCTCTCCCTATAACTCTGCAGCCGGAACAGGACCGGGCGTGGGCGCTGGTTTGGGCCAGATCCGCGTACTGCGACCCGGTAGGCCCACTCCACCCTTACCCGATCAGTTTCAGCCCCCAAGTTTAAAAGCTGGGGCAGCCATCGCTCCAGAAATGCTGCTAACTGTCCTTTCCCTTCTTGTTATTGAAGGCCCAGCAACCGAATATTCTTTCTCCGATTTCTGTTGTCAATATCATCCATGTAGATTTCAAAGGCCCTGATTCTCTGCTCGAGGGTTCGCACCTGTTCTGCAGCTGTTTGAGCTGCAGCCTCGGAGGTCGTGGCCTTTAGTTCCGCCCCCTCCACTCGGCCATGTAATTCTCCGATAGTTTGATTCTGTTTCTGCAGCTTTTCTTCGAATGCATTCCATCTCTGTCGGGATTCTGCGATGAAATTGACGAGTGTCGATTCCAATCTGGCAATCATCTCTATAAGGCCTGTTTTTACATCAGCTGCAGCCGGAGGAGAGGAGGGTGGGGGAGGGGTCTTTGTTTTCTGAGAGCTGCGGGGTCCCTTTGATTTACTCATTATCCACTCAGTATTAGACTATTTAAATATAATATTCAGCAGCTAATTAAGATTAAAGAAATTTTTTGGGTGGTTTGGCAAGTGTGGTGGGGGCAGGAAACCCACTTTTCCCAGGTTTTGGGAAGGGCTCTGTAGACTCAGACTTGCTGAGTCGCCGCCATCTTGGATCTCTCTTGCCACCTTTCTTAAACACCACATTAGCCAACTTCCAGTCTTCTGGCACCCCACCTGTGACTATCGATGATACAAATATCTCAGTAAGAGGCGCAGCAATCACTTCCCTAGCTTCCCATAGAGTTTTAGGATGATCTGATCAGGTCCTGGGGATTTATCCATTTTTATGCGGTTCAAGACATGCAGCACTTCCCTATAATGTGGACATTTTTCAAGATGTCCCCTCTAATTCCCTACATTCTGTAAACACTGATGCAAAATTCTCATTTAGTATCTAACTCATCTCCTGGGGCTCCACACAAAGGCCACTTTGCTGATCTTTGAGGGGCCCTATTCTCTCCCTAGTTACCCTTTTGTCCTTCATGTATTTGTAAAAACTCTTTGGATTTCCTTAATTTTATTTGCCAAATCTATCTCATGTCCCCATTTTGCCCTCCTGATTTCCCTCTGTAGTGTACTCCTACTGCCTTTATACTCTTGTCCTGTTCATCCCTGAGCCACATTTCTGTAATTGCTGTGATATCGCAATTCCATGTTCCTAACCATGCCCTGAGTTCATCTGCCTTTCCTGTTATGTCTCTTGCATTGTAAGAAATGCAGGTTAATTTATCGGTCCTAGCTTGTTCTCCGCTTCAGTCCCTGCCTGCCCTGACTGTTTTGACTTGCTTATTTTCTCAAGTGTACCAGTCTCAGATTGATCTCTTTCCTCACCATCTCCCTAGGTTCCTTCTTCGCCCGCCCACCACCACCACCACGCCTTGCTGAGCAGCTCGAGCAAATCTCCCTGCCAGTATATTAGTCCCTTTCCAATTTAGGTGCAATCTGTCCTTCTTGTACAGGTCACTTCTACGCCAAGAGATTCCAGTGATCTAAAAGTGTGACTCCTTCTCCCGTGCGCCTGCACTCAGCTATGCACTTATCTGGTCTATCCTCCTATTCTTCACTAGCTCGCAGCACCGGGAGTAATCTAGATATTATACTCTCAAGGATCTCCTTTTTAAATTCCTGCCTAACTTTTTTTTAGATTAGATTAGATTACTTACAGTGTGGAAACAGGCCATTCGGCCCAACATGTCCACACCGACCCGCCGAAGCGCACCCACCCAGACCCATTCCCCTACATTTACTCTTTCACCTAACACTACGGGCAATTTAGCATGGCCAATTCACCTAACCTGCACATTTTTGGACTGTGGGAGGAAATCGGAGCACCCGGAGGAAACCCACGCAGACACAGGGAGAGCGTGCAAACTCCACACAGTCAGTCGCCTGAGGTGGGAATTGAACCCTGGTCTCTGGTGTTGTGAGGCAGCAGTGCTAACCACTGTGCCGCTAACTCTCTCTATTCTTCCTGTGACTCCATGCATAATTTCCCTCCTTTATCTTTGAGTGGGCCTACTCTTTCTACATACATAAAAATTCTTGGGATTCTCCTTAACCCTTTTACTAAAGACATGACCCTCACCTGGCTCTTTTTAGTCTTCCTAATCCCATGTTTATGTTCCTTCCTAATTTCTCAATAGACCTCAATGGCTTCATCAGTTCGGAGCTGCCTCAATCTATCGTATGCTTCCTTGCTCCTTTTGTCTAAGCTTACAATTTCCCTTTGTTCCTGAATCCTGCCATTCATGGTCCTGCACTTTAATCAAATGATCTTTAAAAGCCTCCCACATGCCAGATTTCGATTTGCCCTCAAATAACTGCTCTCAATTAACATTCCCCAGTTCCTGTCTAATTTGGATGTAATTGGCCCTTGCCCAATCAAGCACCCTCACCTGAGGGCCACGCTTGTCCTTCTCGATGACTACTTGAAAAGTTATGGTCACTAAGCCTAAAATGCTGACCGACTGAAACACTGATCACCTGTCCTGGCTCATTCCCTCATACTAAGTCTGGCATGGCTGCCTCTGGTTCGATTGAATCAAAAAACCCACCTGTACACATCTACAAATTGCTCTCCACCAGAGCCCCTGGCTGTCAGGGAGTGCTAGTCAGTAAGAGGAAAGTTGAAGTTACCCAGCACAACTACCCTGTGCTTTTCACATCTTTCCCTCATCAGACTATGTATTTGCTCCTCTGTCTTCTGTGGGCTATTGGGAGGTCTATAGAAAACTCCCAACATTATGATTTCATGTTGTCAACTTTCAAGCCTTTTTGTTTAATTATATAGTGAGGAAATGAAATTTATTTCTCCACCCTAGCACGTCTGTATACTTAAAAATTACAAATTGATCTCCTGAAGGAATCTGAGTGTAGTAGAAGGCAGGAGAATAGGATTGAGAAATTAGCCATGGATTGAGTGGTAGAGTATCTCAATGAGTTAAATGGCCTATAATCTGCTTCTATATCTTATGGTCTTAGTGTCTTACACCAGAATGTAATTGGCTCACAACAATTTATTGTCTCAAGTTTCCCATGTTGAGCTAATAAATGAGGTTTTAATCTGCCTGGAAAAGAAGTAACAAAGAAGATTGATGAAGGCAGAGCAGTAGATGTGATCTATATTGACTCCAGTAAGGCGTTCGACAGGGTTCCCCATGGGAGACTGATTAGCAAGTTTAGATTTCATGGAATACAGGGAGAACTAGCCATTTGGATACAGGACTGACTCAAAGGTAGAAGACAGGGTGGCGGTGGAGGGTTGTTTTTCAGAGTGGAGGCCTGTGGCCAATGGAGTGCCACAAGGATCGGTGCTGAATCCTCTACTTTTTGTCATTACCTAAATGATTTGGATGTGAGCATAAGAGGTACAGTTAGTAAGTTTGCAGATGACACCAAAATTGGAGGTGTAGTGGATAGCGAAGAGGGTTACCTCAGATTACAACAGAGTCTGGACCAGATGGGCGAATGGACTGAGAAGTGGCAGATGGAGTTTAATTCAGATAAATGCGAGGTGCTGCATTTTGGGAAAGCAAATCTTAGCAGGACTTATACACTTAATGGTAAGGTCCTCGGGAGTGTTGCTGAACAAAGAGACCTTGGGAGTGCAGGTTCATAGCTCCTTGAAAGTGGAGTCGCAGGCAGATAGGATAGTGAAGAAGATGTTTGGTATGCTTTCCTTTCTTGGCCAGAGTACTGAGTACAGGAGTTGGAAGGTCATATTGCAGCTGTACAGGACATTGGTTAGGCCTTGGTTGGAATATTGCATGCAATCCTGGTCTCCTTCCTATCAGAAAGATGTTGTTAAACTTGAAAAAGTTCAGAAAAGGTTTACAAGAACGTTGCCAGGTTTGGAGGATCTGAGCTCCAGGGAGAGGCTGAACAGGCTGGAGCTGTTTTCCCTGGAGCATCGGAGGCTGAGAGGTGACCTTATAGAGTTTTACAAAATTATGAGGGGCACGGATAGGATAAATAGACAGACTTTTCCCTGGGGTCGGGGAGTCCAGAACTAGAGGGCGTCCGTTTAGGGTGAGAGGAGAAAGATATAAAAGATACCTAAGAGGCAACTTCTTCACGCAGAGGGTAGTACATGTATGGAATGAGCTGCCAGAGGATGTAGTGGAGGCTGGTACGATTGCAACATTTAAGAGGCATTTGGATGGGTATATGAATAGGAAGGGTTTGGAGGGATATGGGCCGGGTGCTGGTAGGTGGGGCTAGATTGGGTTGGGATATCTGGTCAGCATGGATTGGACCGAAGGGTCTGTTTCCATGCTGTACATCTCTATGACTCTAACTGCTGAGTATGCACAGCAGACTTTTTTGTTAATCTGAAAGCTTTAAGTGTCAACTGAATAGGTAATAAACATTATGGATTTAGTTTTGGTTATTGAATACTTAATTCTTTAGTGGAAGATTCTGACTATTGACATACCAGCTGGAGATGTTTTGTGAGTTGAAAAATACGTGTCTGAAGGAAGATGTAATGGGTGATGAGTACTGTTATCCGAGATCAGATACTGTACCTGTTCAAGTCAAACTGTACTGCTGTGAATAACTACTAAGGGAAAGATCTTGTAACCCACCTATATCAAAGGGGTACACAATGTGAATGATTTGTTTTATCTTACTCATGGGAATGATCGTTTATTAACCGAAATCAGTTTGCACCTGGATATATGGTGGAAAGAATTTAAAGTTTTCTGGTGTCACTTAAGCTTTATCAGAGACTGTCATATTCTTTGCTTGGGGAAGGGTGCTCTTTGGTTTAATAGAGATAAATTTGACTTTTGATGATATAATTGATGTTGCTTCTCTCTTTTCGTTCTGAACTGGAAAAATTTATCAATTTAGCTTCTAATTTCACCTGCCTTCATCTTTACCTGATCCATTTCCAACTCGTCACTTCCCTTCCTCGACATTTCTGGGGATAGGCTGGGCATCAGTATACACAACAAACCCACCAACTCCCACGGTTTTCTTGATTTATACATCTTCATGCCCTGTTTCCTGTAAGAACTCCATCCTGGTTCTTCCCGTTTCTGGAAGTTTGTTTTTATTATTTAAAAAATATAATAATCTATTTTGTACTTAACCTTTTTTTTCAGAAAAGTAAAGTACTGGAGACCTAAACACAGCTGGAGGCCCTTGCCTTAACTTTAAAGACAAGAAATATTCAATGCTATTCACCATTCACTCCCATCGCTGTTGCGAATGTCCCAAGTTGGCTTCTTGATCCATTTGCAATGACCTCCCTCTCCTCCTCCTCACACTCACACTCACACACTCTCTCTCTCTCTCTCTCTCTCTCTCTCTCTCTCTCTCACTCACACTCACTCTCTCACACTCACCCACAGATAACAGGATCCCTCTGTGCTTTAATGTCTTGGAATCTCTCTCCATTTAAATAATAGAGTATCTTTTGATCCTTCATACCAAAGTATGTGACCTACCTGAAATTCCAACTGACATTTTTTTTCTGTTCACTCACTCAACCTTTTTATATTCCCTTGAAGATTCCTTATTTCCTTGTGCTTTCCCACCTATTGTGCAGTTAGCAAATTTGGAGACATTACATGTTGCCCCCTCCCCCAAGTATGAATAGCAAATTTGAGACCTTGAAGAAGATTTCTCACTCGTGTTGTGGATCAAGTTGTTGGTTTGCTCGCTGAGCTGGTGGGTTTTCAAACGTTTCATCACTGTGCTAGGTAATATCAGTCTGAATGCCAGGCCTTTAGGAATTCCCCCTTGTGTCTTTGTTTGGCCCATCCCAGGATGGATGTGCTATCCCAGTCGAACTGGTATCCAGCTTCATTTGTGTGTATGGATGCCTGTGATGCTTGATCATGTCTTTTGGTGACTAGTTGGTACTCAGGTATCCTGGTGGCTAGTTTCCCGTAGGTTTGTCCGATTTATAATGTTTGTTGCAGTCCTTGCAGGTTGTTTTATATATTATGTTCACTCTGCTGGCTATGGATACAGAGTCCTTTTAAATTGTCAGCAGTTGGTGTTTCACAAAACCTTGTTCATGCTATTTGATTGTGTTAAGCTTTACGAAATGTCCTGCCATGTCTTCCTTACTAATGGACTCTAACATTTTCCCAATGCCAGATGTTAGGTAAACAGTTTTCTGCTTTCTATCACCTTCCCTTCTATAACAGGGGTGTCACATTAGCAGTTTTCCAATCTGCTGGAGCATTCCCAGAATCCTAAAAGTTCTGAAATATTTTGACCACTGTCTCTCCACTATCTCTGCAGCCACTCCTTTAAAGTACTTGGATGTAGACCATAAAGTTCTGGCAACTTATCTGTCTTTAGTCTGCCTAGTTATCAGACATTTGTTCCTCGTGGTAGAGACCATTAAAGGATCAACCCTTTCATTGCTTCCTTGTTCAACTGATATCTTTAGAACATTAATAGCAACCTTCTCTGAAGAATGATGCAAAATTTTCCCTGTTCCTTGTTACCCATTCCCCAGCCACATCCTTTTTAGATACTTTCCTATATATCCATAGAAACTCTTAGTATTTTCTGTTTATATTTGCCAATTTAAATTCACTGATTCCTTTTGGAAAAACAACAACTGAATACTCTAACCTACCACTTTTTTTTGTCACTTTGTATGTCTTAAGATTTTGGGTTAGATATTGACCTTGACTGCCTTTGTTTATCACAGGTGATTCGTCCTCCTTAAGAGACCTTTTTGACTGAAAAAGTTTTACTGAGTGTTATGAAATAGCTTCTTAAATATCTGTCAGTGCAACTTAGTCTGTTTATCTAGCGTGCTTTAGACTACTTTCTTCATACATTTGCAGTTATTTAAATTGAGGACCCTGGTTTGAGACCTGAGTTGCGCTCCCTCAAACTGGAGTAGTGTGGTGCTGGAAAAGCACAGCAGGTCGGGCAGCATCTGAGGAGCAGGCGAATCGACATTTTGGGCATAAGCCCTTCATCGTTCATTGCTGATGAAGGGCTTATGCCCAAAACATCGTTGCTCTTATTCCTCAGATATTGCCTCACCTGTTGTGCTTTTCTAGCGCCACACTCTCTACTCTGACCGCAGCATCTGCACTCTTCACTTCCTCCTAGATCTCTTATTCGACCTAGCTCATTACACATTACTAAATGTAAAATAGCCTGTTGTCAGGTAAGTTGCACAACATACTTTTCTAAAAGGGTAATCTCTGATGCACTCATCCTCACTGTTACCCTTTCCAATCTGACTTGTCCATTCAAAATGCAGATTAAAATCATCAATGATAACTGTATTGCTTTTCTTGTATTCCTTCACTATTTCCCAATTTATACTGTGTCCTACAGTGAGGCATCTATTCAGGGGTTTATAAACAGCTCCCACCCATTACTTCTTTCCCTTGTTATTGCTTATTGCCATCAAAATTAATTTACTCATTGCACTGATGAGTATTTATTAACCCTACCTATTTTTCCAGAATATTGAATATCCTTGATTGGGGTTTCAGTCCTGGTGACCTTGCAACCATTTCTCTAATGCTAAGAAGTCAAACTCATGAACATTGATGGTGCTTTCAATTCCTCTATCTTGATGCAAGTGCTGCACTCATTCAACATCTTAAGCTTTGACTTTTTAGCATTATAACTTCTGGTTCTAATCTGTCTTTTTGTGCTTATATTTTCTGCCCTTTCCTGTCACACTGAATATCATTCAATTCTTTATTACTCTGCACCTCTGGCTCTCACATTTCTTTTGATTTTTAAAACTTAGATTTAATTGGTCCAGCCATTCCCTCAACTAATTAACTTAAAGCCCTATCCACAATCTTTAGTTGTATGAATTACCAAGGCCAACATGGTTCAAACGAATAAATCAAATTTATGGATGCTGGAAACCTGAAACAAAAACAGTTTGCTGGAGAAGCTCAGCGGGTCTGCTAGGATTTGGAGAGAAAGCCAAGTTAACATTTCATGTTGAGTGACTTATGTTCAGAACATTCCAGATTCTGATCTCTATTCCAGAAATCATCTCTCTCTGTCTCTCTCTCTCTCGACTGTCTGTCTCTCTCTCTCTCTCTCTCGACTGTCTCTCTCTCTCTCTCGACTCTCTCTCTCTCTCTCTCGACTGTCTCTCTCTCTCTCTCGACTGTCTGTCTCTCTGTCTCTCTCTCTCTCTCTCTCGACTGTCTGTCTCTCTCTCTCTCTCTCTCGACTGTCTCTCTCTCTCTCTCTCGACTGTCTCTCTCTCTCTCTCTCTCGACTGTCTCTCTCTCTCTTTCTCTTTCCCTCGCCCATTCTCTCTCTCGTCCCCTCTCTCATTATCTCCTCTACAGTGTTTTTCTCTCTCTCTCTGTCTCTCCCTCACCCTTCTCTCCCTTGCCCCCCCTCTCTCTCCCTGCTCTTTCACTGTCTGTCCACCATCTCTCACTCTCTGTTCCCCTCCTTCCTTCTCTCTTCTCATCACCCTCTGTTTCTGATTGACTGAATCTCTCTCACTCCTGTCCCTCCCTCTGGCTTCTATGATGAAGCCAGTTTTGTATCCATCTAACCAGCTCACCCTGGATCCCATGAGACTCCTTTTGTGTCAGCCTGCCGTGAGGGACCTTATCAAATGCTTTACTAAACCCAGTAGACAATATCCACTATCCTTTACTCGTCAATCATTCTTGTCACCTCCTGCAAACTACTCAAATCAATTTGGCGAGACGTGACCTTCCTCTCTCAAACCCATTAACAAGTCCATTCCCTTCCAAATGTGAATAAATTGTCTCTCAGTAGCTTCTTCAACAGCTTCCCCATCACTGACATTGTCATTGTGCATTGTAGAAAGTCAGAAATATAAGAAGTTTAAATTGTCAATTTGGTAAATTTTAGCTAGCTCCTTATTACTGCATGACTAGGATAGAACATATTAATGAAGCTTATTGTATTTTGGGCAATGTCAGAAGTCTGATGACACCAACTTATACTCCAACGGGTTTATTTGAAATTACAAGCTTTTGGAGCATTGCCCGTCCATCAGATGGAGAGAGAAGCACACAGGCATAGAATTTATAACGTTAACAATCAAACAGCACCAGGTTATAGTCCAACAGGTTTATTTGGAAGTAATCCCTTTCGAAGCACTGCTCCATCATCAGGTAGTTGTTGAGTGGGATCATAAGAGACACAATTTATAGCAAAAGTTCAGTGTCACGCAATTGAAATGATATATTGAACAAACCTAGATTGCTGATAAGTCTCCCATCTTTTAGAATGGGTTGCAGGTTTCGATTCACTCATATGTAAATCCCAGAACCTTTTTCAAGTCGCATTCTTGAGATAATACAAGGTCTTTTTTTTTAAAAAAAACTGACACCTCAGCTCAGACAATGCATTAAAGGTGTGAGGTTAGAGTCTGTCTGTATCCCAATCTTGAGTCAGACTGGTTCTGTTTCCAAAGTAAGAATTTATAAAATGCTACATGGATTGACTGCCTGCAGAATGTGTGCTTTTTTGAGCAAAACAATGTATCTGCAAATATTCTGCAAATCGAAATTCACCTCATAGACTTTTCGATGTGCGTGAGAGAGAGTTTGTTTCTCTGTTTGCACATGCTTGGTAAAGTGTGTGAGATGGAGTACAGTGGTAAAAGCCTGTGAGAGGGTGGGGAGGTGTGTGTGTCTATGTGAGTGTGAGAGCATTTGGTGTAGTGGGGTCACCTGTAGTGTGACATGAACTTAAGGTCCTATTTGAACCCATCCTCATGGGCTCCGAACTTAGCTATCATCCTCTGCTCAGTCATTCTGCATTGTTATATATCCCAAAGTCTGCCTTGGAGGATGGTCACCCAAAGATATGAGGCTAAATGTCCCAGACCACTGGAGAGTTCCGCAACTGGGAGGGAACACCCTTGTCTGGCCATTGTTGCATGGTGTCTATTCATTCATTGTCATATCTTCTGCTTATTCTCGCCAACATACCATGCCTCAGAGCATCCTTGAAGGAAGCATATGTCCGGTATAGACAGGGTAGATCAAGTGAATCCTTAGAAGAATAAAAAGGAAGTAGGACTATACTTAAGATGGAAATCAGGAGGGCAAAAAGGGGACATGAGATAGCGTTGGCAAATAGAATTAAGGAGAATCCAAAGGTTGTTTACAAATATATTAAGGACAAAAGGGGTAACTAGGGAGAGAATAAGGCCCCTCAAAGATCAGCAAGGCTGCCTTTGTATGGAGCCACAGAAAATGGGGGAGATACTAAATGAGTATTTTGCATCAGTATTTATTGTGGAAAAGGATATGGAAGATATAGACTGTAGGGAAATAGATGGTGACATCTTGCAAAATGTCCAAGTTGCAGAGGAGGAAATGCTGGATGTCTTGAAACAGTTAATGGTGGATAAATCCCCAAGACCTGATCAGGTGTACCCGAGAACTCTGGGAAACTAGAGAAGTGATTGCTGGGCCTCTTGCTGAGGTATTTGTATCATTGATAGTCACAGGTGAGATGCCGGAAGACTGGAGGTTGGCAAACGTGGTGCTACTGTTTAAGAAGGGCGGTAAAGACAAGCCAGGGAACTATAGACCGGTGAGCCTCACCTCAGTGGTGGGCAAGTTGTTGGAGAGGGTCCTGAGAGATAGGATGTACATGTAGTTGGAAAGGCAAGGACTGATTAGGGATAATCAACGTGGCTTTGTGCATGGGAAATCTCACAAACTTGATGTAATCTCTTCAAAAGACTCAAAAGAAGATTGATGAGGGCAGAGCAGTGGATGAGATCCAGATGGACTTCAGTAATGCGTTCAACAAGGTTCCCCATGGGATACTGATGAGCAAGGTTAGATCTCATGGAATAAAGGGAGAACTAGCCATTTGGATACAGAACTGGCTCAAAGGTAGAAGACAGAGGGTGGTGGTGGAGGGTTGTTTTTCAGTCTGGATGCCTGTGACCAGTGGCGTGCCACAAGGATCGATGCTGGGTCCTCTGCTTTTTTTTCATTTACATAAATGATTTGGATGCGGGCATAAGAGGTACAGTTAGTAAGTTTGCAGATGACACCAAAATTGAAGGTGTAGTGCACAGCGAAGAGGATTGCCTCCGATTACAACAGGGTCTGGACCAGATGGGCCAATGGGCTGAGAAGTGGCAGATGGAGTTTAATTCAGATAAATGCGAGGTGCTGCATTTTGGGAAAGCAAATCTTAGCAGGACTTATACACTTAATGGTAAGGTCCTCGGGAGTGTTGCTGAACAAAGAGACCTTGGGAGTGCAGGTTCATAGCTCCTTGAAAGTGGAGTCGCAGGCAGATAGGATAGTGAAGAAGGCGTTTGGTATGCTTTCCTTTATTGTCAGAGTATTGAATACAAGAGTCGGGAGGTCATGTTGCGGCTATTCAGGACATTGGTTAGGCCACTGTTGGAATATTGCATGCGATTCTGGTCTTCTTCCTATCGGAAAGATGTTGTGAAACTTGAAAGGGTTCAGGAAAGATTTACAACAATGTTGCCAGGGTTGGAGGATCTGAGCTATAGGGAGAGGCTGAACAGGCTGGGGCTGTTTTCCCTGGAGTGTCGGAGGCTGAGAGGTGACCTTATAAAGGTTTACAGAATTGAGGGGCATGGATCGTATAAATAGACAAAGTCTTTTCCCTTTGATTGGGGAGTCCAGAACGAGTGAGAGGGGAAAGATATAAAAGTGGTCTAAGGGGCAACTTTTTCACACAGAGGGTGGTACGTGTATGGAATGAGCTGCCAGAGGAAGTGGTGGAGGCTGGTACAATTGCAACATTCAAGAGGCATTTGGATGGGTGTATGAATAGGAAGGATATGGGCCAGGTGCTGGCAGGTGGGACTTGATTGGGTTGGGATATCTGCTCGGCATGGACGGGTTGGACTGAAGGATCTGTTTCCATGCTGTACATCTCTGACTCTATGTGAAAAAGACCACCTTGGCTGAGTCATATGAGTACCTACTGCGCACATGATGGGTGGTGTCCGCATATTTGCAGAATTGTATTTGATGAAGGAGCAGCACTTCGAAAGCTAGTGTTTCCAAATAAACCTGTTGGACTATAACCTGGTTTTTAACTTCGCCCATCCCAGTCCAACATTGGCTCCTCCATATCACAGTATTTATAGACCGAGATCAATGGGCAGAGATATCAAAAGATCATGCAAATGGAATGAGTGGGGTGTCAACAGGCTGACTGCTAGGTCTCTGCAGGTGATGAAAAGTGCCAGATGGTGTGAGTCAAGTATCAGTAGCTGAAATACAAGTGAAACAATGACACATAATTCAATTACATGTGGCAGAAAGATTGCTACAAAAAATTAAAAATCAAGTGGTGCTGGAGACAAACCAAATGACTGGAATAACATAATGGGCATAAGAACCGCATGCTGATCGACTGAGCAAGGAAGAGAGTTAGACTCTAACACTTGGTTACAGTGCAGTATCAATTGTTGATACAAGCTGCCTCCAACTTGAGGGGGATATTAACCAAGTGTGTGATGCTGGAAAAGTGCTGCAAGTCAGGCAGCATCCAAGAAATAGGAGAATTGTCATTTCAGCCATAAGCCCTTCATCAGGAATCTGCATGGTAAACAATTAATATATAACTTCTCAAATTTATAACCCAAAATCTGACTGATTTCTTTTTATTCGTAGAACACAGCCACAGTCTCCAATGAGGTTTTGTAGATTTGAACAGTAATAGTTATCTGCTTCCCCATCTAAACTGAATAATGAATAGTTCTGATGATGTCTACACCATTAATGGCACCTGGGCTATGTCTTTCAGTGTAATATTGTGTCTTTACTGAAAAATAAAACTTTTAAATGAAAAGTTAGATACATACATTTCCTCAGGAATATTATAGTAGTCCCACATTTTGTGATTCTGTACTTACAAGTCAGGTCACCTTTTGAATGTTCAAGTACAGACTGGCTACAAATACTCATGTGATTTCATTGTTGTCTTTAACAGGTGTTCGCAAGGGAGGGAAATGTACCCAACATCATAATTGCAGTGAGTATGAATCACTACCCATGCCAGCACCTATTTAATTATCTTACCGGAATGTGTCATAGTAACATACTGATATATTTCCAGATCCTGCAACTTTGTTAGTCCGCAAAAGATTGATGTGGTCATTATACAGAGGACACAGCGGGAAGTATTTCATTCGTATAATCGAATGCTAGATAACACTGTTAGCCAAGCATTGAGGTCTTGCGGTCTTGTTTGGATAATCCAAAATTCGGTTAATCAAATGCAGGATAATTGAGATTCCTCTGTATCCTGTTTAATCTGAAACATATTAATGCCTGATGTTTTCCTAAGAACAGAACCTCAAAAATATCATTTTAAGCTGTAAAGCTAAAACTATTTTTACTGATTATCTTCTCTGCTGTTAGATGAGTTAAAGGGAAAAATTGATGTATACTAACTTACTGTTGCTGCCCTTTCATATTTTACCAGTGACAATTGATCAATGTTCCTTGATCTGAATGAGGTATTATGGCTACACTATGGCTAATGATCTGGGGAATCCTGCCACGGCAGATGGTGGAATTTACATTAAATAATAAAAGATCTACTGATGACCATGAAACTGTTGTCACTAGTCAAACAGTTGAGTTTCTCTGATAAGTTCTTTGCCTAGTCTGGCTTAGATGGAACTCCAGACTCTCAGCAATGTGATTGACTCTCAGTTGCCCTCTGAAATAGCCTGGCAAGCCATTCAGTTGTATCAATCACCATGAAGTCTCAAACAAAACCGGATGGGTTACTTGGCATTGACCTGGGCAGTAGAAAGCACAATGGCAGAAATAGCCCTGTTGACCCAGCAAAGTATTTATTGCTAACATCTAGTAGCTAGTGCCAAAATTGGGAGAGCTGTCTTACAGATGAGCCAAGCAACAGTATGGCAGTCATATTCATAGAATCATACATTACAGAAAATGACAAAGACATCACTAACCCTGGATATTCCTACTCTGGTGAGACAGACTCAGCAGAGATGGTGGCACTGTAGTATACGGTGAGAGGGAGTTGCCCTGAGAGTCCACAGCATTGACTCTGGACCCCATGAAGTCTCATAGCTTCAGGTTAAATACGGGCAAGGAAACTTCCTACCGATTACCATGTATGAAACTCCCTCAGGATGGTGAATTGGTACCCCTCCATGTTGAAGAACACTTGGAATCACAGGGGATGGCAAGGGCACAAAATGTAGTCTGGGTGGAAAATTTCAATGTCCACCACTGAGTGACTCGACAGCAGCACAGCTGATTGTGTCCTAAAGGGCCCAATAGAAAGTGAAGACTGCAGATGCTGGAGATCAGAGTGGTGTGTGTCGTGCTGGAAAAGCACAGAAGGTCAGGCAGCATCCGGGGCAAATGTTTGAAGGGCTTATGCCTAAAACATCAATTCTCCTGCTCCTCGGATGCTGCCTGACCGGCTGTGCTTTTCCAGCACCCCAAACTCCATTCCTAAAGTACATAAACTGGGTCTACAGCAGGTAGTGAAGGAACCAACAAAAAAGAAAAACATAATTGACCTCATCCTTTCCAATCTGCCAGCTGCAGGTGCATCTGTCCATGACCATATCAGTACCAATGGCATCTGCACAATCCTTGTGGAGATAAAGTCCTGCCTTTGTATGTGCTCAATGGGACAGACTTGGAAGAGATCTATCAACTCAAGACTGGGCATGCATGAGGCATTGTAGGCTGGATTCCAGTACAACCTGTAATATCAGATATGCCCAGCATATCTTCCACTCGACCATTACCATCAAGCCAGGGGATCAACCCTAGTTCAATGGAGAGTGCAGGAGGGCATTCTAGGAGCGGCACCAGACATGCCTGAAAATGAGATGGTCACCTTGTGAAGCCACCAAGCAAGACTACTTGCACACAATCCTGTTGAAGGGATTATGCCTGAAATGTCAATTCTCCTGCTGTTTGGATGCTGCCTGACTTGCTGTGCTTTTCCAGCGCCACACCTTTTGACTGTGACTCTACAGAATCTGCAGTCCTCACTTTCTTTAAAACTACTTGCATGCCAACACAATAAGCAGCAAGTGATCTACAGAGCTAAACAGTCCCACAGCCAGTGCATCAGATCTAACCTCTGCAGTTCTGCCACATTGAGTCGCAAATGGTGGTAGACGATTAAACAATTCACTGGAAAAGGAGGGTCTACAAATATCCCATCCTCAATGATGGAAGAGCTCAGCACACTAGTGCAAAAGCTAAGGCTAAAACATTCACACAATCTTCAGCTAAAAGTGCCAAGGGAATGATCCATCTCTGCCTCCTGCAGTGGTCTCCAGTGTTACAGATACCAGTTATCAGTCAATTCAGTTCACTCCACATGATATCAAGAAACAGTTGGAGACACTGGATACTAAGGCTACAGGCCCTGACAACATTCTGGCAATAGCACTTAGGATTTGTGCTCCAGAGCTTGCTGAACCCCTAGCCAAACTCTTCCAGTCCTGGTACCTACCAACCAATGTGGAAAATTGCCCAAGTGTGTCCTGTACCTAAAAAGCAGGACAAATCCAATCCAGCCATTCCTGCCCCATCAGTCTACTCTTGATCATCAGTAAAATAATGGAAGGTGTCATTAATAGTGCTATCAAGCAGCACCTGCTCAGCAATAATCTGCTCAGTAACACCAGTTTGGGTTCTGCCAGGGCCAGTCAATTCCTGATCTTATTTACTGTCTTAGTTCAAAATGGGCAAAAGAACTTAATTTCAGAGCTGAGGTGAATGAGACAGCCCTTGACGTCAAGACTGCGTTCAACCAAGTGTGGTATCAAGAAGTCATAGCAAAACTGGAATTGGGGCAAACTCTCTGTTGGTTGAAGTCATGTCTGACACATAAGAAGATGACTGAGGTTGTTGGTCAGTCATTTAGCTCCAGGACATCTCTGCAAAAATTCCTCAGGGGAGTATCCTCAGCCCAATCTTCTACTGCTTGATCAATAACCTTCTCTTCATCATAAGGTCAGAAGTGAGGATGTTTGCCAATTTATTGCATAATGTTTACCACCATTCTTGACAACTCAGATACTGAAGCAGTCCATGTTCAAATGCAACAAGATCTGAACAATACCCAGGCTTGGGCTGGCACGTGACAAGTAGTAATCGCACCACACAAATGCCAGGCAATGACCATCACTATCTTACCACCACGCCTTGACATTCAGAGGTGTTATCATCACTGAATCCCGCACTGTCAACATCCTGGCGTTTATCATTGATCAGAAACTCAACTGGACCTGTTACTAAACATGGTGGTTACAAGCGCAAGTCAGAGGTTAGGAATACTGTGGCAAATTACACCCTACCTAACTGCCCAAAGTTTGTCCACCATCTACAAGTCAGAAGTGTGGTGGAATACTCCTCATTTGCATGGATGAGTACAGCTCCAAACGACAGTCAAGAAGCTTGGCATCATCCAGGACATAGCCACTGGCTTGATTGGCATAACATGCTATCACACCCTCCACTACTGACGCTCAGTAGCAGCAGTGTTTACTCTCTGCAAAATGTACTGCAGACATTCAAAAAAAAATCTTCAGACAGCACTTTCCAAACCCATGGCCACTTCTGTCCAGGACATAGGCAGCAGATATATGGGAACGCCACCACCTTCAAGTTCCTCTCCATGTCATTCAGCATCCTGACTTGGAAATATTGGCATTCCTTCACTGTCAGTGGGTCAAAATGGTGGAATTTATCCTAAAAGGCATTGTGGGTCAAACTACAGCAGTTCAAGAAATAAATATGCATCAGCCAGCTATGCCCGCATCCCACAAATTAATTTTTAAAAATTGTACAATGGCTTCATCTGTGCTTATTGAGTAGGCGAGATTCCTATACTTTGACTTTATGCCACTTTCCCATTGATTAGGAATTTTAATCTCCACTATTTGTTTCAAAAGTAATGCAAAATTTGCCAGAAACAACATTTGAGGGAGACCTCACTGAATTCAATCCATGATAACTATTTTTCTCCCCACCCAGATTGGATGTAAGTTTCATCTTTATGGTGGTGTAAAGCTTTAATCACCTATATCTAAATGCTAGAAAGATGAACTATTATTTTAATCACTTCATAGAATCATACAGCACAGAAGCATATCCTTTAAGTCCAATCAGTCCATGCTGATATAATCCCAAATTTAACCAGTCCCACCTGCCTGTGCTTGGCCCACATCCCTCCAAACATTTCTTCTTATTCATGTACTTAACTAAACTTCTTTTAAATGTTGTAACTGTAGCTGTATCCATCATTTTCTCTCTAAATTCATTCCACACATGAACCACTTTGTATAAAAAATATAATCGACCCCATGTCTTTTTTTAAGATCTCTCTTCTTTCACTTTAAAAATATGTCCCCTAGTCTTGAAATCCCCCTACCTCAGGGAAAAGGCACCTGCCATTCACCTTGTCTATGCCCTTCATGATTTTACAAACCTCGAAGGTCACCTTTCAACCTCCTACGCTCCAGTCGAAAAATGTCCCAGCCTTTCCTTATGACTCAAACTGTCCATTCCTGGCAACGTTCTGGTAAATCTTTCTACAGCTTAATAATATCCTTCCTATAACAGGATGACCAGAACCAACACTGTACTTCAGAAGAGGCCTCACCACTGAGTTGCAATTAGGTATAGGAAATAAAGGAATTCGGGGAAAGGTAGCACGGAGTGGGGGGGATTATGAACAGAAAGAAAACATGTAAAATACTTTCCAGGTCAGGGAAAAAACACACTAATGTTTAGTTTGATTTCATACATGATGTCAAAATTCAGTGTTGATATTCATGGGAAATCATTGACTTCTTCAAGATCGTTGTGTTTGACTGTTAACGCAGTCCCTTCAAGTTGTCATTGGTAACTTAATTTGACCAACCTCAACTGTTTGCCATTCATAGAAGGTGAAGGCATTTAAATTCCCCAAAAAAATCTGGAATTGAAAGCCACTCTTGGTAATAGGCACTGTGATATGGGGAAGCGTAAGCACAAATAAGAATAATCCATTCAATATACTATGGCAGATTCTCCTACTTAGTGTCTCGTTCTCACCTTTCTCCCCATATCCTTTGACCCTTTAGTCTTTGTTTCTGCATCTTTCTTGAAAGTCTTCAAAACACATACTTTTTATGAAATGTTTGTAAAAACTCACCTAGTTCACTAATGTCCTTTTGGAAAGGAAATCTGCCATCCTTACTTGTGACTCCAGACTCTCAGCAATGTGGTTAACTCTTAACTGCTCTCTGACATGATCAGCAAACTACTCAAGGGCAGTTAGGGGTGGGCAATAACTGTTGGCCTTACCCACAAAATTTATATTTATCAAATTGTCCTCTGATCATTTAGCAGATGGACATTAGTTGGTTTATGGAAAATCAACCGCATTGCCATAAACTACGCAACCACTCAATGATGTTTTGTCCCATTGATGTACAGAAAAGATAACTACACAGTTGAAATGAACTATAAGATGCAATTTAACAAAATATAACAAATGAGAGATAGTGTCTTTAAAAGCTAATGGCTTATTTTTGTTAAGGGTCCACCTGGCACTGGAAAAACCACGAGCATCCTGTGCTTAGCACGTGCATTGTTGGGACCTGCACTGAAAGATGCTGTTCTTGAGCTCAATGCCTCAAATGACCGGTAAGATGCAGGGTATTTTGCATTGTTTCTTACTATGCCTCTAAAAGAGATCAGAGTAATATTATTCACCTGGGATTGAATTTTAGAGTATGGTGATTCCTGGGGAAAAAGAAAGAAAAATACTTTCTGGTATATCATTCATGACCATTCGTGACATCATCTTCCATACAGAATATTTTTTAAAACTTTTCAATAATTGCAATGGGGTTCTTGGGGATTAGCACACCAACTGTTGCCTTCACTATGTATTGCTTTCCCTTTTTGTAAAGTTAATACCGATTCTCTGAAGGTGCCAACCTTCCTAAGGCAGAGTTGCATTCTAATCCATAATCTCTTTTCCAGTAAGTGAACAAATGTGACTGCACTTTTCTGATGGCAAAACCATCAGTTGAGCAAATGTTGCTGCTACTATTTGTATTTAAAAGTACAAATTAAAGCAAGTGCAGCAAACATTGGCTTTTGATTGTAACCGTAGCTGAAAAAGAAAGTGCATTATCTTGGAAACAGCTGCCCTCTTGTTGTGTTGGGCTGTTGCGAAATATAATCTTGCACAATATGTTGTATTCTAAAATAGCATTTCCCAATGTTTTGTTCTTAATCCCCACCTGACCTTTTTGTTGCCTCAGTCAGGCCTGATTATTGGAACAGTAGGGGCAGTTGACACTGGCAAGAATACAATTAAACATGAAAATCAAAACATGACCTAGTGTTTGATGCTGCAGTTCGTTCACCTGTAATGTCAGTTACTGTCTGCTAATTGTTTGGTGTGAATAAACTGATTTTATAGCTCTGCTGAATTGTAATGAGTGGTTTTTATGTGACAGTTGATAGTGATGAACCTTTGAGATATTTGAGCAGGGTTGGACCTGAGATTATCTCATTTCTGCAGTGAAGACAGGTATTAAAATAAATCTTAAATTTGAGCTAAGCACAGGATGCTTGTGCCTTTTGTAGATTCAAAGTGACTCAGCTAGTGATTTACATCCTAAAATTGTAACTATTTTAATGTGAGACAGGTGACAACAGATTTTTTTTCCACACTGTAAAACCTCTGATTCAGGAGATGACTAGATAATAAAAACAAAGTAAAAGCTAGAATAGGCCATTTGGCTGCTCTGTCATTCAACGTGATCACTGGTGGTCCTGTATCTCAATATCATAATTCTGCTCTCTTTCCGTTCTTGACAACTTTAACATCTAGAAATCTATCTCTCTCTTTTTTTTTAAAATAGGTTCAGTTACCTGGACTCCCACAGCCTTTTGAAATAGAAAATTCCACACATGCATCCACTCTCTGGGAAATGTTTCTCATCATCTCTGTTCAAAATAGCCTACTGCTTCACTTGAGATAGTGACCCCATTGTTGGGGGTGCATCAACCCTATTAACATCTAATATTTCAATGAGATCCCCACTCGCTCTTCTAAACTCCAGTGAATACAAGTCCAGTCAACCCAATCTCTCCTCACAGAACAGACCTGCCATCCCAGAAATCAGACTGATAAATGTTTACAGCATTTCAGCTGTACCATGAAAAACTGCTGAGTACAACAAAGTGTGGTCTCACAAAGGCCTGTACAGCAGCAATGAGACTTTCTTGATCCTGTACTCAAAGACTCTTGTAATGACAGCCAATAAAGAACAGTACAAGCCCTTTATTCCTACTCTCAGATCAAACTAACCTACATATTCTTCATTTTACTTTCATCCATGTGCCTATCCAAGAATCACTTAAATGTTTCTGATGTATCTACTACCACTGTTGGCAGTACATTCCACACACCCACCACTCTGTCTAAAGTACTGACCTCTGACATCTCCCCTAAATATTCTTCCAGTCAACTTAAAATTATGCCCCCTCATGATTGCCATTTCCGCCCTGGGGAAAAGTCTCTGGCTGTCCACTCTTATCTATGCCTTTCATCATCTTATACACCTCTCTCAAATCACCTGTCATCCTTCTTGTGTTCCAGTGAGAAAAGTCCTAGCTCCCTCAACCTTTCTTCATAAGATATGCCCTCCAGTATAGGCAGCGTCCTGGTAAATTTCTGCACCTTCTGTAAAGCTTCCACATCCTTTCTATAATGAGGTGACCAGAACTGAACACAATACTCCAAGTGTGGTCTACCAGGGCTTTAGAGAGCAGCAGCATAGCCTTGCAGTTCTTAAACTCAATTCCCCCTGCTAATGAAAGCCAACACACCATACGCCTTGTTAATAACCCTATCAACTTGGGTGGCAACTTGGAGAGATCTATGGACGTGTACCCCAAGATGTCTCTGTTCCTGCACTGTGCCAAGAATACTGCTTTAATCTGTGATCTGACCTTCTAAAGAGAATGACTTCACACTTTTCCGGGTTGAACTCCATCTGCTACTTCTCAGTCCAGTTCTGCATCCTGTCAATGTCCCTTTGCAACCTTCCACAACTCCTCCAACCTTTGTCATTGTCAAAATTACTAATCCCCCTTCCACTTCCTCATCCAAGTCATTTATAAAAATCACAAAAAACAAATGTTCCAGAACAGATCCCTGCAGAAAACCACTGGTCACCAAGCTCCAGGCTGAATACTAGGTAAAAACAATGACTGCAGATTCTGTATTCCTGATGAAGGGCTTTTGCCCGAAACATCGATTTTACTATGCCTTTTCCAACACCACTCTAATCTAGACTCCAAGCTGAATACTACCCGCTGTCTTCTATGGACCAATCAATTCTATATCCAGACAGCCAGATTTCCCTGTTTCCCACGCTATCTCATTTTCACAATGAGCCTACCATGGGGGACCTTATCAAACACCTTGCTAAAGTCCATGTACACCATATCCTTCATTAATATGTTTTGCCACATCCTCAAAGAATTCAATAAGGTTTGTGAGGCATGAACTGTCCCTCTCAAAGCTGTGTTGACTATCTCAATCAAGCTATGGTTTTCCAAGTAATCCTAAATCCTCTCTTTCAGAATCCCTTTCCACCACCAGTGTAAGACTGACTCGTCTGTATTTCCCATGGTTATCCCTATTCCCTTTCTTGAACAAGAGAATAACATTTGTCACACTTCAATCATCTGATAGTACTTCAGTGGACAGTGAGGATGCAAAGATCATCACCAAAGTGCAGTAATCTCTTTCCTCTCTTCCTGTATATAACCTTGGGTATATCCCATCTGGTCCTATCCTCAAATTTCCTATCCTCAAGTTTTTCAAAATCTCCAGCACTTCCTCATCAGCCTGTTTCACTCTGTCTTCACAAATAATAAGGTCCCTTTCTCAAGTGAATACTGAAGCACACAATTCATTTAAGGACCTCCCCTATTTCCTCCGACTCCAGATACAAGTTCCGTCCGCGATCCCTGCTTGGCCCTACTCTTACTCTGGTCATCCTCTTGTTTCTTACTTAAGTGTAGAACGCCTTGGGGTTTTCCTTAATCCTACCTGCCAAGGCTTTTTCATGCCACTTTCTTGCTCTCCTAAGTCCACTCTTCAGTTCCTTCCTTCCTTCCTTGATAGCTTGTGATCCTCTGGAGCCCTGTCTGATCCTTGTCTCCTCAGCCTTAAGTAAGCTTCTTCCTTCCTCTTGACTCGAAGTTCTACATTCTTTGTCATCTAAGGTTCCTTCATCCTACAATCCTTTCCTTGTCTCAATGGGACAAACCTATCCAGCACTCTCAGCAAGTGCTCCCTAATCAACCTCCATACTTCTGCCATGCATTTCCCTGAGAATATCTGCTCCCAATTTTTTCTCCACAACTCCTGCATAAGAACATTGTAATTCCCCCTCCCCGAATTAAATACTTTTCCATACCATCTGCTCCAATCCCTCTCCCTGACTATAGTAATGGTCAGGGAGTTGTGGTCGCTGTCACCGAAATGCTCTCCCATCGAGAAATCTTGACACCTAGCTTGGTTCGTGGCCAAGCACCAAATCCAATATGGCCTCCCTCTAATCGGCCTATCTACCTATTGAGTCAGGAATCCTTCCTGGACACACATGACACAATCTGCCCCATCGAAACTATTTGCACTGAGGAAGTTCCAATCGATATTAGAGAAGTTGAAGTCACCCGTAACAACAACCCTGTTACTTCTGCACCTTTCCAAAATCTGTCTCCCAATCTGCTCTTGGTGGGTGGGGGGGGTGGGGGTTTGTTGAAAACTCCCAAAAAAGTGACTGCTCCTTTGCTGTTCCTGACTTCCACCCATACTGACTCTGTGCACAAACCCTCCTCAATGCCCTCCCTTTCTACAGGTGTGATACTATCACTGAGTAACAATGCCATTCACCCACCTCTCTCATCCCATTCCTTTTGAAACATCTAAACCCCAGAACATCTAATAACCAATCCTACCCCTGTGATACCCAAGTCTCCATAATGACAACAACATCGTAGCTCCAAGTACTGATCCATGCTCGGAGTTCATCACCCTTATTCCTGACACTTACTACATTAAGATAGACGCACTTCGACCCATTACACTGACTGCAACATTGCTTTATAAACTGTCTATCCTTCCTTACAGACTCTGCATGTTGTAACTGCCTGTTCACCAGCTATTCCATCTTCTGATCTGTACCGCTGATGCCCAAGGCCCTTCCAAACTAGTTTAAACTCTCCCAAAGTGCACTAGCCAACCTCACACCCAGGATATTGTTACCCCTCCAGTTCATGTGCAATCCGTTGTCCTTGTACAGGTCCCACCTTCCCCCAGTGATCCACATGGGGCAGCATGGTAGCTGTGGTCAGCACTGCTGCCTCACAGCACCAGGGTTCCAACCTTAGGCGACTTTCCGTGTGGAGTTTGCACATTCTCCCTGTGTCTGCGTGGGTTTCTTCCCACAGTCGAAAGATGTGCAGGTCAGGTGAATTGGCCATGTTAATTTGCCCATAGTGTTAGGTGTATTAGTCTGAGGGAAATGGGTCTGGGTGGGTTACTCATAGGAGGGTTGGTGTGGACTGGTTGGGCCGAAGGGCTTGTTTTCCACGCTGTAGGGAATCTAATCTAATAATATCTGAAGCCCTACCTCCCACACCAGCTGTGCAGCCACATGTTCATCTGCACTTGCTCTCTGTTCCTAACTTCACTGGCCTATGGCACAGGTAGTAACCCTGAGATTACTGGTCTGCTCTTGCTGCCTTTTAGTTTCCAACCTAACTCCCTGTATTCACTTTTCAGGTCTTCGTCCGTTTTCCTAGCTATGTCATTGGTACCGGTGTATACCACAACTTCTGGCTGTTCACCCTCCCCCTTAAGAAACTTGTAGACTCGATCTGAAACATCCCTGACCCTGGCACCTGGAAGGCACCGTACCAACTGGGAGTCTTGTTCGTGATCACAGAGTCTCTAGTCTGTTCCTCTAACCAATCGAATCGCCTATCATTATCGCTCTCCTATTCTCCCCTTCCCTTCTGAGCCACAGAACTAGGCTCAGTGTCAGAGACCTGGCTGCTGTGGCTTTCCTCTTATATGTTCTCTTTCCCTCACCCCCCAACCACAACCTGTCTGTTGTTGAGTGCAGTGGCCATAGGGTATCCCTGCACTATCTGCCTATTCACTTTTCCTCTCCTGACAGTCGTCCAGCTACATCTATCCTGTAACTTAGGTGTGACTACCTATAACCTCTCTTCCTCACCCCCTCAGCCTCCCAAATGATCCGAAGTTCATCTAGCTCCAGCTCCAGTTCCCCAACGTGGTCTGTGAGGAGCTGGAGTTGGATGCCCTTCTTGCAGGTGAAGTCAGCAGGGATACAAGTGGTGATACTTACTCTCTCACGTCCTGGAAGCAGAGCACGCAACTACTTAAACTTCCATCCCCTCTGCTCTATATTGCCAAAAGAGATTTTTGAGAAAAAAAAGCATTTCACTTCTCTTCTTAATTTGTTATTTTCATTGGCTGGTGAACAAGGACATCGTTGTGTTTCAATGTTTCCAATTTTTTACCATTTTAGTTAATACTCTGCCATTATATTTTGTGAACAACCTGTCACTTATCCATGTAATGCTGCATCTATTACACATTCACCCACATGCACAACTTGTCTCAATCATCCTACTCCTTCAGTCACAATCCCTCCTAAGTTTTGCATCATCTACAAATTGAGAAATAATATTGTGGATTTCCTTATCCACACTGTTGGTATGTATTGTGAATAGCTGGGGCGCATGCGCTAGTCCCTGTGGTACCCCTCTCGTCATTGCCTTCCACTCTGTTGGTTTTGTGTTCTGTCTGCTTGCCAATTTTCACTCCATGCCGTTATTACCATGACTCCCGCATGCTTTGATTTTGCTCACTTTTTGTACAATTTTTCTGAAAATCCAAATGTATCATTTACACTGATTATACCCTCGTCAATCTACAAAAAAAAGCTCTGGTAAAATGGCAAAGATGATTTCCCTTTCATAAATCCATGTTCTCTTTGTGTAAAAAGTCATAATTATGCAAAGAATTTTTCCCTAAAATGTCTTGTTATCACAACCTTATAATAGACTCCAGCATTCCTCGATTTGCTACTAGCCTTTGTTCCTTTTGTTCACCTTTGCTTTTTACATTTTTTTAAGCTTTTTAAAATTTTCATCTTTATTTCACTCACTCTTTTCTCCCCATTCTCTCCCTTTGTTACTATAGTTCAAACTGGAGGAAGAGCACCTCATCTTCAGCCTAGGAACCCTCCAACCACAAGGGATGAACTCAGATTTCTCCAGTTTCCTCATTTCCCCTCCCCCCACCTTGTCTCGGTCCCAACCCTCGAACTCAGCACCACCTTCCTAACCTGCAATTTTCTTCCTGACCTCTCCGCCCCCACCCCCACTCTGGCCTATCACCCTCACCTTACCACCCTCACCTTAACCTCCTTCCAACTATCGCATTTCCAACGCCTCTCCCCCAAGTCCCTCCTCCCTACCTTTTATCTTAGCCTGTTTGGCACACTTTCCTCATTCCTGAAGAAGGGCTCATGCCCGAAATGTCGATTCTCCTGCTCCTTGGATGCTGCCTGACCGGCTGCGCTTTTCCAGCAACACATTTTCAGCTACTATAGTTCAAAGCTTGGTAGATGTCCTATGAGGATATTGGTCCTGTCCTGCTGCGGTGCAAGCTATCCACCTTGCTCAGATCCCATCTTTCCCAGAATTGCTCCCAATGACTTCAGTAAGGCATTCGACAAGGTTCCCCATAGGAGACTAGTGAGCAAGGTTAGATCTCATGGAATTCAGAGAAAACTAGCCATTTGGATACAGAACTGGCTCAAAGGTAGAAGACAAAGGGTGATGGTGGAGGGTTGTTTTTCAGACTGGAGGCCTGTAAGCAAGTAGAGTGCCACAAGGATCGGTGCTGGGTCCACTACTTTTTGTTATTTGCATAAATGATTTGGATGCGAGCACAAGAGGTACAGTTAGTAAGTTTGCAGATGACACTAAAATTGGTCAGCGAAGAAGGTTACCTCAGATTACAACAGGATCTTAACCAGATGGGCCAATGGGCCGAGAAGTGGCAGATGGAATTTAATTCAGATAAATGCGAGGTGCAGAGTTTTGGGAAAGCAAATCTTAGCAGGACTTATACACTTAATGGTAAGGTCCGAGGGAGTGTTGCTGAACAAAGAGACCTTGGTGTGCAGGTTCAAAGCTCCTTGAAAGTGGAGTTGCAGGTGGATAGGATAGTGAAGAAGGCATTTGGTATGCTTTCCTTTATTGGTCAGAGTATTGAGTACAGTAGTTGGAAGGTCATGTTGCGTCTGTACAAGACATTGGTTAGGCCACTGTTGGAATATTGCGTGCAGTTCTGGTCTCTCTCCTATCGGAAAGATGTTGTGAAACTTGAAAGGGTTCAGAAAAGATTTGCCAGGATGTTGCCAGGGTTGGAGAATTTGAGCTATCGGAGAGGCTGAGCAGGCTGGGGCTGTTTACCCTGGAGCATCGGAGGCTGAGGGGTGAACTTATAGAGGTTTACCATAACCTCCAGAATGTCGTCATGTTCCAGATGACAGCAGTATGGAAAATGAGGCTGACGAGAAGAAGAATTGGTGTGTGTTTTGCATAAGAGTCAAGATTAGAGTGGTGCTGGAAAAGTAGATCAGGTCAGGCGGCATCCGACGAGCAGGAAAATCGAATTCCTGATGAACGACCTTTGCCCGAAATGCTGATTTTCCTGCTCCTCAGATGCTGCCTGGCATGCTGTGCTTTTCCAGCACCACTCTGATCTTGACTCTAATGTCCAGCGTTGCAGTACCCACTTCTGCCTACATGTTTTGCATAAACTAACTGCCGCCAAGCCCATCTTCATGCCTTCCTCAAGGTACTGATTGTTGAATTATTTGAGGCTGGACAGAATAAAATGCTTCTAGCTATTGTCTTAGCCTTCACTTTCAGAAGAGCTCCCTTAGAGAATAAGTAAATCTTTTTGTGTCCTGCATCAGCTGTCATTGGGGTTCAGCAAAGTTTGAGAAATTTAGATTAGTTCTTGGACTGCATAATAAATCAGTCCAGCACCAAATATTTTGTCTTTGATAATGTTGGATTATGACTGATATGAATACATCTTGTCTTTATTACAGAGGTATTGATGTGGTCAGAAACAAAATCAAAATGTTCGCCCAGCAGAAGGTCACACTGCCAAAAAGTCGTCACAAAATCATTATCCTGGATGAAGCTGACAGGTGAGAAGATTCGTGTATTTCAGAATGAAAGTTTCATTGTTGCATTTGTAATTTAGTCTGAGACACCAGGCAGATGTTAACAGAGCTTCAGTTTGATTGTGGTAGGGATATCCTTTCCAGTCTGTATTTCTGGTCAGCTCAGCACTTTTTTGTTTTTGCTTTGCGATTTGTGATCAGAACAAAAACCATGAATATCTTGGGCAGATCCAAGCATAAAGTGACTAAAGGCTCTGTAAATCTAGTCGCAGCTCTTAGTAATTTGAAAACGTTGCACTCACATTATTTGAATGCAGTGTATAAACAAGAGCATGTATGTCAACAGCTGCTGGTGGGTACCTGCACTGGTGTGCAATCCTTTCTAAGGTTGTGACTTGCTGCCAGGAGTCACCAACCTCTGTGTTGGCTCTAAGTGTGTATTTAAGTAAACTACTGGCTATGCTTCCCAATCCCCAAGTCCGAGCATTTGGATTGAAGTCCCATTCCAGGATTTGAGCACATAATCAAATCTTTCTAATGAAGTATTAACCCAAAGGTTTAATTTGCTTGCTGAGTAAATACACAGATCCCACAGCTTCATTTCCAGGGGTTGATTTTTTTTTCTCCCCTGGGTGTCCTGACCAAAATTTATTCACAACAGCACTGTTTCTTTTTAAAAGAAACTACCTTCATGTAATTTCCTTTGCAGGAACAAGGCATGTGTAATTTGCTTAAACATAATAGTCACTGCATTTAAAAAGTAATTGATTGCTGATAAAATAGTTTTGGAACATTTTGAAGATTACCAAGATTGTAGAAGAATCCGAGCTCTCTCTTTCCGTATCTGACAAGTGTATACACTTCAAAGCTACTCACTAGAGCTGAAAATACAATCACTTCTGTTCACGAAATGCATCATCTCCATTTTTGGCCGAGATCATTCCATTGTTGCTGACAACAACACCATTACTGATGGGGAATGAGTATAGTATGTTCTCAACCTCCAGTGCGACATTCCTGAGATATACTTCCAACCTTCTTCCACCTCGAGGAAAGCCTGCTTCTAACTCTGTAATATTGCAAGCTGCCACCGCCCACAGCTTGTCTGCTGCTGAAACCCCCATTCATGTCTTTGTTACCCTCAAGTGCACCCCTGGCTGGTGTCTCATATTGAGAAAAGTAACCGTCCAGAACTCAACTGTCCAGGTCTCACCTTGCATGAAGTCAGAGTTCCTTGTCACTCCAGTGCTCTCTGACCTATATTTTGTTTCCAGTCAAGCAGCATTCTGATTTTTAAAATTCTTAATTTTGTTCTCATGGTTTTTCATGGCCTAACCACTCTGTTTTTACACTTTCAACCCTATATGTTCTACCCACCCCTCTGAATCTGGTCTATAGGTCATCCCTGATTTTAAATCGCTTCATGTCTTCCATTGCCTCAGCCCCAAACAGTAGAAGTTCTCATCACTCGACTGCCTCTAACTCACTTCCTGCCTTAAATCTGCCTCTCTGATTATCTAACCAAATATCTGTGTATCTTAAGACTATATTTCACGTTATAATGACTCTGTGAAGCATGTTGGTAAGATTCATTATGTTAAAATGCTATATAAATATGTTATTCTGTAGACACCAGTTCACTTATCAGGCCAGCATCTTATAGAAGAGAGATGAAGCTTATTTGAACCTCTCCAGAGATTCCCACAGCTGAGCAAGGACTGAATAGTGGATGAAGAGGGCTTATTATTTATTTGATATTATTCAGCTTTGTTTGATTTAAAGTATGACAGATGGAGCTCAACAAGCCCTAAGGAGGACAATGGAGATTTACTCTAAAACAACTCGCTTTGCACTGGCATGCAACGCTTCAGACAAAATCATAGGTAGGTTTTTGCTGAGCAGATAAATTTACAGATGCATCTCCAGAAGTTATTAAATTGACTATTCTCCTGTTTTGGGTGTTTACCATTTTTCCACACCAATTATTTCTGATCGTTTAATCTGAGCTGTTAAAAACCATGTATATTCTCATTATTTTATATATATTTTTAAAAAGCCTGTTCAAGGCTGCAAAATGCTGAGAGATTCTTAAAGACAGGGACTGCAGTGAGAAGGTTTAGTCCTTGGATGTAGGACTACGTACACATTAATCACAGAAAGTAAGACAATTTGGCAATCTTTATCATATTATGTAAATATAAATTGTATCGATTTAAATAAAGGATCTCATGTTTCTGTGAATGTTTACACCTTAACATGGAATACACCTTGATGCTTACCAACTATTAACTCTCCCCACCTTTAAAGTGACCTGAAAGATTGCAATATTATATTCAGCTGGCACCTACCTTACATGGCTGTAGTGCCTTCAAGCAATTGAAACTTTTGTAAATTGCAAGGAATCATTTTTAGTTTACTGTAAATAGCCTTGCATGGTATCAACAAAACAGGTGTTGCCATAGTGGCAAGCTATGGAACTGTAAGCACTCCTGGGGCTGATCTTGTGATTTGTTTGGCTCATGTCATTCAATAGTTTATTTTTAGCAGCTTACCACTTCCTGGCCTGGATCCTATTGAACACCGACGCAATGAATCATACAGTTCAAAACTTGAGTTGAGAGTGACTGCATCTAGGCCAGGGGAGATTGTATCTCATGAGCTTGATGGGCTGTCATAATGAGTTGTAAAGTGAAAGATTATGGTGTTGGGGAGGGGTGCAAGAAAGAGATTGCCAAAATGAAGTGCTGTTTATCTGCTGCTATATAATTTAACCAAAGAGTAGTCTTTATTTTCTGTTTAAGCCCAGTATAGTGCTAATACTGTACTGCACGTTTTAGTGTTTACCACTTGCCTAAGCATGGTTGATTAGGTGTGTCTGTATGCTTGAGATGGTCATTAGACAGATCCAGCTGTGCCTTTAGGTTGTTGCACAAATCAGTAACCAAATTATCTGTCTGCTTTTACCTCTATTGTTAGTTTCTTGATATCTGCCATTTGATTTAACAGTGATATTTGTTGTCAAGTATTTCATGTGATACAAAGGATACAAGTTGTTTCGAATTACAGCATTTGCCAGATAAGAAGGATAACTATTGTACTAATTGGTGGAGCCTAAAGATGTTGTGTTATTTCCTTGGTGCCTTTTGTGTGCTATGCCTGAAAAAAGCTGGTCAGAGGTAATATCTGGCTATTAGGGGGCGGCACGGTGGCACAGTGGTTAGCACTGCTGCCTCACAGCGCCAGGGACCTGGGTTCAATTCCCGCCTCAGGCGACTGACTGTGTGGAGTTTGCACGTTCTCCCTGTGTCTGCGTGGGTTTCATCCGGGTGCTCCGGTTTCCTCCCACAGTCCAAAGATGTGCGGGTCAGGTGAATTGGCCATGCTAAATTGCCCGTAGTGTTAGGTAAGGGGTATATGTAGGGGTATGGGTGGGTTGCGCTTCGGCGGGTCGGTGTGGACTTGTTGGGCCGAAGGGCCTGTTTCCACACTGTAAGTAATCTAAGTAATCTCTTATATACAGAGAACTCTCTGCCCAACCACAAATTGATGAAAGATTCTTTTCACAATGGCTGACTGTGTTTTCTATCAACTTGTGATCAGCTCAAGCCCCAGAACAAATTTGGAAAGCTAGATTCTCATCCTGAAGTAACCTTGCCTTAAATTCAACATTCAAGATGTTATAATTGTTTCTATTGAGGAATCACCTCAGCATATGCTATTGAATTCATGTAATATCCATGGCATGTTCTTAGAACCTATCCAGTCTCGCTGTGCTGTCCTGCGTTACACAAAACTCACTGATGCTCAGATTCTGGCTCGACTGATGCAGGTGGTTGAGAAGGAGAATGTCCAGTATACAGATGATGGACTGGAAGCCATAATTTTCACAGCGCAAGGAGACATGAGACAGGTGAGATTAGTTTTAGTAATGGTACATTGTAGAATGGGGATGCTGACTGCGAAATGTCAGTAATAACACCAACCAGCAGAGAAGGTATGCCATTTGCGGAGAACTCCCAGATACTGGTTTCTTCATGACCTTTTCCCAGCACCAACTGCAACGTGCATTTATGGACCACTGCTAGAAGCTAATGAACATCCAGAAACGATATCAAATTAACTTTTGACAGCAGACAACATAAGCTATGAGGTAAACTTTAGACTGTAAAAGAAGAAAAAAGGTTCATGGATGCGATTCCAGGGCTTGTATAAATTTGCAGTTTTAAAAATGTAGGTGAGCTGTTTACTTTATGAATTTTTGTCCTTGTATGAAAGGCATCAGTATTTAAGAGTTTGATGCTTCAGTTCAGGTATCTCAATAAGATACAAAATCATTGTGCGCTAATATGCAAGAACTCTTTCGAAGAGATCTAAGGTGACTAATTTGCGTCAAATTATCAGTAATTTTCACCAAACTCTCAACAATAAGGTTGACTTGACTGAAAAATGGGAGAAAGAAATAAAAGCACAAAAAAACCTGCAGATGCTGGAAATTAGAAACAAAAACAGAAATCTCTGGAAAAACTGAGGTCTAGCAGCATCTGTGGAGAAAGATCAGAGTTAACATTTTGGTCTAGTGACTCTTTCTCGACTCCAGGAGAAAGAAACTTTTATTCTGTTCCTGAGTTTGTGTAGCCAAATGTTAGCGTTGCAGCATGTTAATCTTTGAATAGACATTCGAACATTAGGTGAACCAAGTTATTTTGATTTCAATTTGGTATCTAGAAACAAAATTATTCTTTTAATTTAACAGGCTTTGAACAACTTGCAGTCGACACACTCTGGATTTGGGTTTGTTAACAGTGAAAATGTTTTCAAGGTAAGTGCTTTCTTTAAAAAAAAAGCTGGATTTACCTAATGCCTTTGTTAACTCAAAACATTTCACTGCTAAATTGTTATTTGAAGCTTACAGCAAGTTATTCTGGTGTTTATTGCAATAATGTTGACCTGAGCACTGAGCATTCATAGCTCCTTGGCAATTAATGTTATGAGACTTTTAAATGTCCATTAGAGTAAACCGACGAGTCAGTGGTTGTGCAACTAATGTCCAAGCCCCTTCAGTAATGCAGCATGCTGCAAGGGACTGCTGCAAATCCTCTCCAATTTTTATGCACCAGAAAGATAGCTGAACCAGTGTTGCATCTGTTTGTTACAAAATGTTAGTTTACACCAAAGTCTATTGTTTATCTTAGTCTGTTGGATGTGTCTCAAAGTTTTGAGCAACCTTTTAAAAAAATAATGTATATTTCTTTCAGGACACAATGTTTGCTTTAGAATGGCCTGAACTTGCATAGAGTTGTTATAATGCTTAACATTTTCATTGTTTTATTAAATGCTTACGTTATTTCACTGTGAACTTGTAAATACTTTACAGATTTGTAATTTCGATTTGTTTCCTACATCTTAATGGGCAGGAGCTTTTTTAGCTCTGTATTCCCAGCCAGAAAACATGGGCCTGATCTAGTAATGTTTCTTTCACCTGCAACTTTTTAGCCAAGTCCTTACCAGGACCGTGGAATTGGTGAATTCTTACATCAATGGAAACTGAGAACGTCAGTTGGTACCCCTCCAACCTTTGAAACATGGTGTTTGGGTTAAAGCTCCATTTTGGATTTAAGCACACAGTTGAGGGTAATGCTGCAATGTAACAGTGAGAGGAATGCTGTATTGCTGAATTTCCTTTGAGTTAATCAAAGGTTCTGCCTGCCACTTCAGATAAATATCAAAGATCTCATGCCACTCTTCAAGGAAGAGCAAGAAATATTCCCTGTATATTAACGACTAATTACCAAATAAAGCCGATTATCTGGGAACTCAGGTTGTCATTGTTGTCTGTACTAACACAATTGGCGATACTCAAGAGTAACAGGTTGGTGATGAAATAATTTGGATCATCTTAGAATGTACTACGGCACTGCATAAACAGCATTTTCTAATGCCTAGCATATTGAGAGTGCATTGAACTGTCTACCATGGTTAAACTTATAACAAATGCAAATTCGGACATCTACAAAATCGATGCCTGAGATTCCAGTTGGGTTTGCACAGATATGCCACTGAGCTAGAAAAGCAGTCGGTCAGGCAGCATCCGAGGAGCAGGAGAGTCGATGTGCCGAGCATAAGCTCCTGTTCCTCAGATGCTGCCTGACCAGCTGTGCTTTTCCGCACCATATTTTTCAACACTCTGTTCTATCCTTTTTCTAAATGCCGCTGTTTCCAATAGGTCTGTGATGAACCTCATCCACTTCTGGTAAAAGAGATGATTCAACACTGTGTCAATGCAAACATCGATGAGGCATACAAGGTAGATTCCACATGATGACTCTTATAATTGTGCATGTTTATAGATAACTCCTCAAATACAAAAATATCACTATCTCCTCTCCAAGCTTTTGTTCAGCCAAAATGAAGGAAGCACAACAGGTCCATCAGCCTGATTAAACCAACAGCAAATGTTCCGACTATAGCTGCTTCAAGGCAGCAGTATATCCAAAATGGAACCATATCTCACTCTCTGTGACCAGTTTTCCTCTTCCTGAATTTATGGTGCAAGGCCAGAATATTCCCAATATTCTTCTCCATAAAAGCTGCTACCTCCAGTCCGTCTGCACACACTCATTCGAAAGCCAAACATGAGAATTTATTTTCCTGTAATAATGGTTGTAACCGTTCAAGGACCTCATTAATTTTTACCTCACCTTATTCCTTTTGGTCCATGTCGTAGCCTCGCCCTAATGCTATCTTCCTTCTTTCAAAACTGACATCATGTTATCTTTAAAAATCCCATGAGGGCACAGTTTTCTCTAATTTCTCTTTACTGAGTGTGGCTTGTTTCTTTTGCTGGCTGGTTCCTTGAGTATGTATGTATGTATGTATGCTGGGTATGTATGCACCTTAAAAGGAAACATTCTCAACTTGGTGTACAACAGAATGCTGTGCAGCTTGGAGGGAACATTCCTCATGAAACCTTTTTTGACCATGGCTTTTCTCTGTTGCGTGTATGTTTTCAGTGCCCGATCCTCCTTTTCACCTAAAATTAAGCACGTAACCGCATGAAACAAAACCAGAAATTGCTGGAGAAACTCAACACCTCTGACGGCATATCTGGAGAGAAAACTGAGTTAATCATAGTCCTACAGCACGGAGACTTGCCCTTTGGCCCAAACTGGTCCGTGCTGACCCCATTTCCCTGCACTTGGCCCATATCCTTCTAATCCTTTCTTATCCATGTATTAAATGTTGTTAATGTACGCCTCAACCACCTCCACTGGCAGCTCACTCTATATGTGCACCACCCTCTGTGTAAAAAGTAAGTCATCCCTTAGGTTCCCTTTTATTCTTTTCCCTCTAACCTTAAACTGATGCGCTCTCGTCCTCGATTCCACAACCCTGGGAAAAAGACTGACTGCATTCACCCTATCCATCGCCTCTCGTGATCTTCTACACCTCTATAAGGTCCCTCCTAACTCTCTTATGCTCCTTTTTTGAAAAAAAAGGCCTAGCTTGTTCAATCTCTTCAGACCATTGAGTCCTCGCAACATCCTTGTAAATTTCTTCTGCACTCTTTCCAGTTTAATAACATCCTATAGCAAGGTGACCAAAACTGAACACAATACTCCAAGTGCAGCCTCACCAGTGTCCTATACAACTGCAACATAACTTCCCAACCTCTATACTCAATGCCCTGACTGAAGGCCAGCGTGCCAAAAGTTGTCTTTACTCCCCTGTCTACCTGTGACTCCACTTTCCGAGAACTGTGCACCTGAACTCCCAAGGAACCTCTACTCCAGTATGCTCGTTAAGGCCCTACCATTCATCATGAAATTCCTGCCTTGATTTAACTTTCCAAAATGCAAGACCTCACACATCTCTAAATTAAACTCCCTTTGCCATTTCTTGGCCCATTTCCCAACTGATCAAGGTCCTGATGCAATTTTTGATAGCTTGCCTAGTTGTCCACAATACCACCTATTTTAGTGTCATCTGCAAACTTACTAATTATGCCTTGTATATTCTCATCCAAGTCATTGATATAGATAACAAGCAACAATGGGCACAGCACTGACCCCTGAGGCACTCCACTAATCACACTGTTTTGTCTCTTCAGACCGTGCTGCCAGACCTGCCAGAATTCTTCAATAATTTCTGATTTTTTTCCCTCTTTTTCACTTCTCCATTCATTTTTTTTCTCAGTTGATAGACGTTTTCACTTTTAATTGCCCTCTGCAGAATTATTTGACATGTGTTCCATTGTCTTTGGTATTTACTGGTTACCATGATGCCCTCCTCTGATTTTGTCATCTTCAGGTTGTTGCTCATCTCTGGAAACTGGGTTACTCACCAGAAGACATTATTGGCAACATCTTCCGTGTCTGTAAAACCTTTCAAATGCAAGAGTACTTGAAGCTGGAGTTCATAAAGGTGAGAAGGGTTGAAGACTCAGAGCCGAGATTTTGCCATCTGTACCCAGCCTGAGAACAACATCTATCAGACAAAAAGCTTCTCCCGTTTGACTTGATCGGCTTGTTCTTGTCTTTGCTCCTGAGTCAGGTGGTTCAGGGTATGTGTTCTGCATCAGAGCTTGAATACATGGTTAACTATTTTATCATAGAACAGAGGTAAGTCAGCATTGTCGGAGATGGTATCCTGTGGGCAAGGCACCTCATTGTAAATACTTGCAGTCCACCTCAATGTTAAAACCAGATCTACCAACATCTTTCATTCTGGTGCATTTCAATGTAGCTTATTTTTGTGGAACCAAACCCATTTATTAGCAGGGATATGAGTCCCCTTTAAATTTCCCGTGATTTCAAATCTCATCACTTCCATCATTATTCAATAATTCCAAAAGGAAATTGTGGTAATTTTTTGTTCTCATGTGTTTTGATTGAGAAGTTTGGCCCATCGTGCTTGTTTGTGATGCCATACCTGTAGATACTGCTAACTAACGTCCCTCGTGTTCATAACCATTTATACTGTCCTCTTACATAGATCTTTCAAATTTTATTTCAAATAGTTATATGCTGCTTAATAACTAGGAGGCAAGTAAACAAATTGGAAATTCTCCAATCTTGTAACCTTATCCTACTTTAATATTTATTTATAATTCAATCTCTCCATTTATTTTTAAAATCCTTCCGCGTAAATATTTTCAGTTAAAATTTTCTTTACTACCAACTTGATTATCTTCTGGGGTTGGTTTGATTTGCCAGCTTTCTATTTATGTTCATCAGGAACAGAAGAGAGCATGTGCAATGTCATCAATTCAGTTTCAAATGGGGTGATCACAAAAAAGTAATTTTAATATGTCTAGTCCATCTGTGAGCAATTGATTGTAAATCACTGAACATAACTTTAAATTCTGCTCATTTAGTGTGTGTGAGTCAGGTTCTGGAAAATGAAGCATTTTTAATTTTTAATTTTTAGCAAGATTTGAATTGATGCCTTTGTGCCTAAAAGAAACCAATATCATGTAAACATCCTTCTTGTGAAGGACTCAATTAGTGGAAACCTAGTGTGCACAATATTCTGGGATGGGCCCAGCTTGTCATGCAGAGATCGTAGAAACCCAGCTTACATTCAATGCAACCTGTGATGGAAATTCCACAGTTTCTGATGTGCAATTGGCAACGTAGGAAAGCCAGTAGAAACTTTATGCTTCTCTAATAGTTATTTGTTTCATTTTTGAATGTTTACCCTCTCACCCACCCCAGTTCTGGACTTTCCCACCCCAGGGAAAAGACCTTGTCTATTCATCCTATCCCATGTGCCTCATGATTTTATAAACCTCTATGAAGTCATCCCTCAGCCTCTGATACACCAGGGAAAACAGCCCAACCTCTCCCTATAGCTCATTCTCCAACCCTGACAACATACTTGTAAATCTTTTCTGAACCCTTTCAAGTTTCACAGCATCCTTCTGATAGGAGGGAGACCAGAACACACTCAATATTCCAAATGTAGCTTAACTGATGTCGTGAACAGCTGCAACATGACTTCCCAACTCCTATACCCAACACTCTGACCAATAAAAGAAAGCATACCAAATCCTACCTTCACTATCCTATCTACCTGCGACTCCACTTTCAAGGAGCTATGAACCAAGGTGTCTTTGTTCAGCAATGCTCCCCAGGACCTTCCCATTAAGTGTATAAGTCCTGTTCTGATATACCTTTCCAAAATGCAGCACCTCACATTTATCCATTTATCACTCCTCGGCCCATTGGCCGACCTGATTAAGATCCCGTTGTACTCTGAGGTAACCTTCTTCGCTGTTCACTACACCTCCAATTTTGGTGTCATCTACAAATTTACTAACTATACCTATGTCCAAATTATTTATACAAATGACAAAAAGTAGTGGACCCAGCACCGATCCTTGTGGCTTATCACTGGTCACAGGCCTCCAGTCTGAAAAGCAACCCACCACCAACCTCGTCTTCTACCTTCAAGCCAGTACTAGATCCAAATGGCTAGTTCTCCTTGTATTCTGAGTTCACCTTGCATTTGGGCTTTTCTGTTCAGCTCGTTACATAGTGACATTGACGAGAAGAAATGAGCTGTTACTTGAATTTTAAATTGGCCACAAGTTGATGACGAGGCAAACAAAAGGATGGAGGAAAGATCAAGTGTGATGGGATTGTACTGGAGCACCACCCACCCCCCCGCCCCCAATAGTCAGAAGGAAACTGAGAAAGAAATATGTAGGGAAATCTCATGTATACGTAAGCATTTTAAGGTGGTGGTAATGGGGAGTTTTAATTTACCAAACATCAGGACTGCCATAAGTATTAAGTTTACATGGTGAAGAATTTATTAAATGTGTTCAAGAAAGTTTATCAACATATGGCCACCTTCTGGGCAATAATGCAAGGCACGTTATTGACGTAAAAGGAGGGTCTAGCAATCATAATTCTGTTAGTTTCAAAATGATTATGAAAAAGGATATCAAAGTTTTTCTTTTAATTGGAGTAAGGTAAATTTTAATGGTATGACCCAACTTTCAAAGTTGATTGGAGTAGACTGTAGGTAAAAGGACATCTGACAGATGAGACGCTTTCAAGAGTGTGATGTTTCAAGATGTTCCTGTTAGAGTGAGGGGTAAGGCTGTTAAGGAACAATGGATGATTGATCTCGTCAAGAATAAAAGAAAATGCTATTTTAGATACAGGCAACTTGGTTCAATGTTTGTGAGAAGATTTGTAGCTCGGGTGCTCGTTGTTGAGATTCAATAGAATCTCTTAATTAATATAAAGAGTAGGGATAAAGAGGGGATAAGAGATAGTGTTGGCAGGTGGGGTTAAGGCTAATCCGGAGAATTCAGCAAGTACATTGGTAAGAGAGAACTAGAGAGGGGGGAGATTCATTTAAAGATCAAGGATGTCATCTTTGTGATGAACCCCAGGACATGGGAGAGATACTAAATGAACATTTTGCATCAGTTTTATTCTGGAGAAAGAAATTGAGGCTAGAGAATGCAGGGAGATAAATATTGATGTTTTAAAAACGATTCACATTATGGAAGAGGAAGTTCTGGAGGGCTTGGAATATAAAGGTGGATAAATCTCCAGGACCTGATCTAATGTATCCCAGAATGTTGTGGGGAATAAGGGAGGAAATTGCAAAATCTCATGCAGAAATATTTGCATCGTCTTTCACTCTGGATGAGGTGCCTGATTATTTGGAGGGTGGTTGATGTTGTACCTTTGTTTAAGAATGATTGATTGTGCGGAGAAACCGGGGAACTATAGTCTTGTAAGTCAGATTTGTGGGTCAATGGGCTGAAAAATGGTAGATGGAGTTCAGTCTGGAACAGTGCGAGGTATTGCATTTTGGCATTGCAACAAACAAGGGTAGGACTTGTAAAATTAATGGTAGGGCCTTGGGTAGTGTTGGAGAGTACTTGAACCTAGTGGTTCAGGTACATAATTCTTTGAAGCTTGTGTCATATACAGTATAATGGTTTGAAAACGTGTAAGTCATGTTGAGGTTGTGCAGGACATTGAGACATTTTTTGGAATACTGTGTCCAGTTCTGGTCACCTAGTCATAGGACAGATGTTATTAAGCTGGAGAGGGGTAGGGAGAGATTTATCAGGATGCTGCTGGGTATGGAAGGTTTGAGTCATGACGATAGGCTGGGACCTTTTTTTAACTGGAGCTTCAGAGGTTGAGAGGCAACCTTTTTAGAGGTTTATAAAATCACGAGTTAATAGTATGTGCCTTTTCCCTAGGATAGGGAACTTGAAGACTAGGCGGCTCGTTATTAAGGTGAGGAGGAGGAGATTCAAAAATGACAAAAGCAGCAGTTTTTCTTTTATGCAAATGATGTGGAATAAACTTCTTGAGGAAGTGCTGGATGTGGGCACAGCTAAACGTTAAAAAGACATTCTGATAAGTTCATGAATGGGAAAGGGTTGGAAGGGTATGGGACAGGAGCAGGCAGATGGTGCTATTTTACTTTAGGATTACGTTCAGCATGGACTGAAGGGTCTGTTTCTGTGCTGTATGACTCTGACACATTATGCCAACAGAGCCCCATATTTGAACCCACTCTGAAATAACAAGCTCTGAGTCTCATTCAGGTCAAGTCCACAATGTAAAAGTGATGAATATTTAGTGCTGATTTGTCAGACCAGTAATTCGTTTTCTATTTCAGTTTAGGGTTCATTGTTGAAGTGGCATTTTTTGATTTTTATACTGATTTAGGTAGCTCAGTATTAGTATAGGAGGACAAAATTCCTCTATACATGTTCCCCCATTGCTACAAAACAGGAGAAAACAGTGAGGCAAGAGATTGGGACAGACTGTTCTGTCCCTGATTTGTTTGCTAAAGGAATGGGTGGGGAAAAAAAAACAAGAAGGATTGAGATTGGTCTCAGAAAATCAAAAGTGAACATGAAAACTTTGATGTCAATTATTTTAAAAAGTAAATTTTCCATCTTGCTCCCCGCAGGAGATTGGATACACTCATATGCGAATTGCTGAAGGGGTGAATTCCTTATTACAAATGGCTGGGCTGCTTGCTCGACTTTGCCAAAAGACTGCGGCTCCGCCAGCAAGTTGATGCGTCAATCTCCAGGGTGCTTTTATTTTCGAAGATAAGGTTTACGTTTGTGTCTCGCATTTACATTGTATGTCAATAGACTTTCATTAGATACCGTTATTGGACACTTTTCCCTCTATATGAAAATTCTATGGATTTGAATTCTATGTTTGATTTTATCACATTTCTGAAGCTAATTTTCCATTTGGATAATAAAATAATGTACAATAAATTGTTATGGTGCAAATGTGAGTATTTTCCACAGTGAAACAGCTTAGAAACAGACCCTTCATTCCAGCTTGTTCATGCTGACCAGGTTTTCTAAACTAGTCCCATTGCCTGAATTTGGCCCATACGCCTCTGAACCTCATTTATCCATGTACCTGTCCAAATGTCTTTTAAATGTTGTAACTGTCTCTACATCTACCACTTCCTCTAGCAGTTCCAAGTACGAACCACCTTCTGTGAAAAAGTTGACCCTCAGGTCCCTTTTAACATCTTTCTCCTCATAATTGTGTCCCTTTCCTAGGAAAAGACCTTTTGCTATTCACCTTATCTATGTTCCTCATGATTTTATAGCCCTCTAGAAGGTCACCCCTCAACGTCCTATGTTCCAGTGGAAGTATGTCTGAGCCTATCCAACCTCTCCTTATAACTCAAACCCTCCAACTCCTGGTAACAACCCTTAAATCTTTTCTGCACCCTATCCAACTTCATAATGTCTATCCTAAAGCAAAAAAACTTTCCTACATTTCCAAGACGGAGGCTGCTGTTTTCACTGAAATCTTGATTTGCCTCTTCAGTGAGTGCATTACAATGTTCTATTCTCCAGATTAGGTTGTGTATCTAGTGTAAGTTCCTTGGCAGTATAAGATACTGACTGGGACCAATGAATACAAAGCAGCTCTGCCATTGTATTGTCTGTGCTCCAGGTGTTCAATAAATAAATTCATGTCTGTTTAGGTGAATTGGCAGTGAATATCTTCACATCACTGCTTTCTGGTTTTGTCACTGGCCCCAATTCCACCTCCCAAATGGCCCCATGTATGCGACAGCACCTCATGAGGCCACTTACATTCTAGCTAACTGCATTTCTACACTGCCATGGATATAAGCTCTCATGCTGAAACCGGTTTTTTTTTAAAATCTGAAGGTGTTGATGTTTCACAGCACTTTAACATCACCAATATCTCTGCTCAGGGATGGACAGGCAACATTTTTTTGTATTTGTTTAATCAGTTTTGGAGAAAGGTAAATTCATACTGGAACAAATACTGGAAATACAGTCATGAACCAATTTATGAAGTTTTTGTTTTGTCCTTCATTCATTCATGGAAAGTGGGCATCACTGGCTAGGCCAGCATTTATTCCCTGTCCTTAATTGGTGCTAGGCAGTTCAGTATCAAACACATTGCTGTGGGTCTGCAGTCACATGGAGGCCGGACCAGGTAAGGCTGGCAGGTTTCCTCTCCTAAAGGGCATTAGTGAGCTGGCAATCAATTGTGGTCGTCGTAGACTCTTAATTCAAGATGGCGAAAGTGAATACTACAGGTGCTGGAGATTTGAGTTCTGTGTGGTGCTGGAAAAGCACAGCAGGTCAGGCAGTATCAGAGGAGCAGAAAATTGACGTTTCGGGCAAAAACCCTTCCTGAGGAACTTCCGGATGAAGGGCCTTTGCCTGAAATGTCGATTTTCCTGCTCCTCTGATATTTTCTGACCTGCTGTGCTTTTCCAGCACCACACTCTTGACTCTTAATCAAGATTTTTATTGAATTCAAACTCCATCATTGCAGGGTTCCAACCTGGGTCCTTAAACACACTATCAGGCTCTCTGGATTAATAGTCTAGCAATAATACCACTAAACCATCACCTTCAAAAGCAGCTGTTAAAATTATAGTTGTGTATTCCTGAGTCTAGCTGCATTGTTTGTCCAAGCTGGCTAATTAGCACTTGAGCTGTGATCTCCTAATACGTGGCACCCTACAAGTGTGAATTAAATCAGGAGATGTGAACTTCTTGGCATAGGCTATTACCTGGTTTTGATATCTTTGGGTCAAAATGGTGATTTCTGTGCAAAGAGTGTGATTATTCTACATGGGTTCTCTGAAATAAAAACAAAATGCTACAGAAACTCAGCACATCTGACAGCATATGTGCAGAGAGAAACGGACATTAGGATTTGAGCCTGATAAGTTAGCTCATCAGGAGTTGGGAAATGGTTTTAATGTTGATGAGGGGTATGATAGGGTAACAAATGGTGAGATTGGCCAGAACAAAAGGCAGAGGGAGTGGTAGAGACAAATGTGAAATAGCTATGAAAGGAAGGCAATGGATCTGCTGTACTGAAAGTAAAGCCAAATAGACGTGGCCAGGCAGTGATGGGTGTAGAAATCACACTGTAGGAAACAGAGGTGATAAGTTATTGATGTCAATGAGTCCTAGAGGTTTTAAACTGTCTAAGTGAAAAATGAGCTGGTGTTCTGCATTGCTTTTCATTGGAACACTAACAGACCCAGAACAAAAAGTTAGCATAGGACCCAGATGACTTATTGAAATGGAAAGCAACTGGAAGAATGGTGACTGAACAGAGTTGTTCCACAAAGTACTGACCTCCACAGTGAAGCCCATATCCACCACTAACCCTCTGTCTTTTGTGCTTGGTACCATCCCATTCGGGCCCACTCCCTGCTGCTCCCTTTTGTCAACAGTGTTTTTTAAAAAAACACAATTTCCAGTCCCTTTCAGTTCTGAACAAGTCCTATCACACTTAACCTTTATTCTGTTTTGCAACATTGATGCACCCAGACTTGTTGAGTTTCTCAAATGCCAAGTTTTTATCTATCTTCGAGCATCTGCAGTATCTTTCTTTTACTTGCCTCAATCTGACATTGATTAATATGAATCAAAGTAGGTGAGGAATTACCTGATGTGATTATCTGGGCTGTGAAGGAATAGGCTGGAATATCTACATATGATGATGCTTGAAGTAATTTGTGGGGGTGGAAATCTTCACAATAAGTTTTTTTTTCTTGCATACTCCATGTTCAATGGTGTAGTTCAGTGGCTGGGGTGTTCCTCTGACAGTGGCGACAGGGAATGGGTGTGTGCCAGTACTGACAGCTAATCAAATGATGGGAGTGACCATGACATTTATCAAACATGGAAATCTCCACAGTGTTAGGAATGTCAAAACTTATTGTCCTATCACATGGTTTGGGTGAGTAACCATTTCAGGTAAGCCAGAAAGGTTACCAAAGCATAAAGGAATTTTTAAATAAGTGGAGTCTTCTGTGGAGTGTGAACATAATCTGATTCACTTTGTTGCAAATTCTATGTGATGAGTAATCGCTGGAGTATTTTTGAGGGAAGAACTGAACACATCCTGCTGTGGATACAAACTATATGGCCTTTGACTGCATTTCCTATGGCTGTGGCTTGCACATAACTCTGGCCTGTCTCCATGACTGTCATTGGCAAAGCTAGTTTGAAGAAGTGAAATATTAAAACCTGAAAATGTGTTGCTGGAAAAGTGCACAGGTCAGGCAGCATCCAAGGAGCAGGAGAATCGACATTTCGGGCATGAGCCCTTCAGGAATGAGGAGAGTGTGCCAAGCAGGCTGAGATAAAAGGTAGGGAGGAGGGACTTGGGGGAGGGGTGTTGGAAATGTGATAGATGGAAGGAGGTGAAGGTGATAGGGTGGAGGGGGAGAGGTCAGGAAGAAGATTGCAGATTAGGAAGGTGGTGCTGAGTTCGAGGGTTGGGACTGAGACAAGGTGGGGGGAGGGGAAATGAGGAAACTGGAGAAATCTGAGTTCATCCCTTGTGGTTGGAGGCTTCCTCGGCAGAAGATGAGGCACTCTTCCTCCAGCCGTCGTGTTGCTGTGGTCTGGCGATGAAGGAGTCCAAGGACCTGCATGTCCTTGGTGGAGTGGGAGGAATCTCCAGCATCTGCAGTCCTCACTTGCTCCTAGAAAATATTAAAACCTGTTTGGAACTCATGGCTGGCTGTCTTTGGCAGTCAGAAGATCTTCATCTGCAGCCTATGTTTTGCCTCCTATTACAGTTTCTCCAGGTCACACAAATACCCTTGGGTCTAACTTGAAGTAATACACATGAGGCCAAGGCTTCTGTCGAGGAGTAGATTGTTTTTGGGTCTCGCTATAAGCAAGTCATAGTGGCTATGATTGTAAAGTGAATGTCCGAACATGCAGGGGCATATGGTATTGAAATATTTACAACTTTCCACTGGTTTCTTTTATTGTCAAACCTGAAAAAGTATAACACTGTGAAACACTGAAGCATCAAATTATTTGCTAATTGTTTACCTCTTAATTGTTTTCTGCCTGAGGTCCCATAGCGACCTGTACTGTTTCTTGGTCAATGAGCAAGCAGACATTAATTATATGCTGAAATCAGCTGCAAGAGCCAGAGGTGAGAGAAATCAGCACTGTACTGGGACTGTAAATCTAACATCGCTTTCCTGTTATACAGAATGAAAAATCCATGTGGGCTAAGTCCCAAACCTACATCCTAACATTCTAGGTACAGTAGATTGGAAGTTTGAGGTTTGTATTATCCTTAATGTAGATACCAGTTTTATGTAAGTATTGTTTATATCTAGCAATGTCATTGAGAGGCTGGCTGTTGTTTTGCAGCATCAGCTTCAAACCAATCCATGATGTGTGCTATGTTCCATGTCAATCAACACTCATATCTCATAATACACATGTTGGTTTCCTCTTACATTGGCATTTTTGTGTGAATGGTCCTGATGCATGTCAGACAAAAAACTTGTGACAAAATTTGTCTTTGTTTAACAATATGCCAATCATATTTAGAACCACAATTCAGCTCGGTCTACTAACCAAAAGAGTTCAGTGGTTAGCACTGGTGTCTCTCAGCGCCAGGAATCTGCAATCGATTCCAGCCTTGAGCGACTGTGTGGAGTTTGCATATTCTCCGTGTCTGCATGGGTTTCCTCTGGATGCTCTGGTTTCCTCCCACAATCCAAAGATGTGCAGGTCAGGGTGAATTGGTCATACTTAATTGCCCATTGTGTTCAGGAATGTTGAGGTTAGGTCATTAATTGGGAAATATAGAGTAATAGGCTAGGGGATTGTGTCTGGGTGGGATACTTCAGATGGTCGATGGGGACTTGTTGGACCAAATGACCCGTTTTCACACTGTAGGGTTTCTATGATTTCTCTGAAAAGGTTTTCATTCTAATAAATTGTAGGGTGTCGAATGGAAGCCAGAATTACAAACAAATTCAATTCAGTCCTATCCAACCCTGGTTCTACATCATCAATCAATGACCAGAAAATCTCCACAATACAATTTGACTTCGATCACCATGTTTGTACATCAGTAGCAAAATAGCGATGGCATTTTTAGTTTTTGCTTGCTTAAAGTACAAAGTTATCAAAATGCAACTAAAGAGATTTCTCCCTGCCATGTCACCAATACCATAACTCAAGTAATAAAATAGCATTGCTATGAAAATACATAATTACTGTATTTTTGACAAAGATAGAACAATACAATGCAGAACAGGCCCATCGGCCCTCTATCTTGTACCAACTTGTGAATCTAAGCTCATTCCCCTACATTATCCCATCATTATCCATGTGCTTCTCCAAGGATTGTTTCAATCTCCCTAATGTGGCTGAGTTAACTACACTGGCAGGCAAGGCCACTCTGAGTATAAATTGAAAGGTGATAGATTTTTAGTTATCCCCCCCTCGTACAAACTGACGTCATTCTAGGAAAAAGACTTTCACCGTCTACCCAATCTTATTCTCTGACCATTTTGTATGTCTTTATAAAATCCCCTCTTAGCCGCCTTCTTTTCAATGAGAACAGATCCAAGTCTCTTAGCCTTTCCTTATAAGAGCTTCCCTCCAGACCGGGCAACATCCTGGTTTTAAAAAAAATGTACTTTAAAGGTAATAGTATCTCCAAGCATGCATCAAGGTAGCCCATTGAGCCTGCAACAAACAATACTTTGGCGACACAGCATGCAGTTCACTGAGCTGTCCTGATAGACTTCACTAATTATGTAATTTCCATTGCCATCACCAGTGGTCTGAAAGCTAGTGCTTCTAAGTAAACCTGTTGGACTATAACCTGATATGGTGTGATTTTTAACTTTGAACACAAATAAATAATTAGTAATTAATGCTGACTTGGTTAAAATGATTCAAGCATTTCTACATTGATATAGCACATTTACGTCTTTGAATAAGTTGTGGTAAAATGTCCCAGCGTTTTAAAGCAAAATCGAGATACCACACCACATCAGACACTTAATTCAGCTTTCAAAAAGAAACTTAAAGGTGGAATTTCAACCTATACCTCCAGAAAGTTCTCTGAGTACAAAGGGATCTTGATCAGATGGGCCAATGGGCTGAGGAGTGACAGATGGATTTTAATTTAGATAAATGTGCGATACTGCATTTTGGAAAGGCATATCAGGGCAGGACTTCTACACTTAATGGTAGGGCCCTTAGGAGGATTGTTGAACAAAGAGACCTTAGCGTGCAGGTTCATAGTTCCTTTAAAGTGGAGTCTCGGGTAGATAGGATAGTGAAAGCGACAATTAGTATGCTTTCCTTCATTGGTCAGAGCACTGACTACAGGAGGTGGGAGGTCATGTTGCGGCTGTACATTGGCTAGGCCATTATTGGAACACTGCATGTAACTGTAGTATCCCTGCCACAGGAAGGATGTTGTGAAATGGTTTAGAATAGATAAGGATGTTGCCAGAGTTGGAGGGTTTGAGCTATAGTGACAGGCTCAACAGACTGGGGCTAATTTCCCTTGAGCTGAGGGGTGACCTTAGAGGCTTATAAAGTCATGAGGGGTATGGATAGGGCAAATAGATAAGGTTTTTTTCCACTGTGTTGCAGAATCCAAAACTAGGGTGGCATAGGTTTAATGGGAGAGGAGAAAGATTTAAAAGGATCCTGAGGGGCAACTTTTCCACACAGGGTATATATGGAATGAGTTACCAGAGCCAAAGGTGGAGGCTGGTACAATTATAACATTTAAAAGGCATATGGATGAGTATATGAATAGGAAGGGTTTGGGGGAATAATGGCCGAACGCTGGTTAGCATGGACACGCTGGACCAAAGCGTCTGTTTCTGTGCTGTATATCTCCAAGACTCTATTTACCCAGGTCTCTGGACTCATGGCTTAGTGATAGTACCACTATGGCCACAATCTCAGGGCAACTGTCCAAACGCTTCTGAAATTTTAAAAGAAATTGTTAAAGGAATAAAAAGCAAGTCCCACAGACGAGGATGATCCCAGGTGAAGGCCATGTCAATGAGACTGGAGGAATTCAGATGGAGAGGTCGGTCATGAAAAGATTTGAAACAAAGAACGAGAATTTTAAAGTCAAGATTTTGCTTGACTGGGGTCCGTGTAAGTCAGCAGACATGGGTGATAAGTGAAATGAGACTTGATGTAAGCTGGGAGAGAGCCTTAGATGACCTTTTTGTTTACGAAGGTAGTGTAGGAGAGCAGCCAGGAACATTTCACTTTTGTCAAGTCTAGCCATAACAAAGCAATGAATGGGAGTTTCAGCAGCTGACGAGCAGTAGATACAACTGGATGATCTTCGAGGTGAAAACAGTGATGATACAAACACCAGTTGGAAGCTCATCTTGGGGTTAAGTATGACAACAGACAGAGTGTATTGTAAATTTCTGATCTGTGTTGGTCTATTATTAGGTAGTGAATGAGGGTGAGGGTTGGCACTACCACTATTCAGCAGCCTCACACTGCCATGCCATGTACACCCATCAGCACCTATCACTCTCAAGGTCAGGTCATTGTGCTAGATGGTGGTTTCGTGCTTGACTATAGTTCTCAAGCAGCTCATGGTTTTCAGCCTCACCAGAAAATTCTGTTTCAATCCTTGGCAACACTACACTACATAAAGTCAAACTACCCATTCATTGTACAATTTGAAACGTGAAAATCCTGCAGTAGCTTTTTGTGGAAAAAGAAAGTCAGTCCACTGCATGTACCAAAAGATGTATGAATGGATCTGATCTGGATCGTCTTTCTTAATACTGGCTGTCTGCTTAAGTAATGAGCCCCACATTAAGTGCATCTGCAAGATGGTTAGTTCACTCATAATCTGGCCCACTGGCACAGCATCAGACCATCCTGACAGGAAATGTTTTTAATCATTTAATATACAAGATGGAAAATGTTGAACAATGTTCAATACACGTATGAACAAAACAGCTTAATATAAATTGGTGCAGAAATTTCCTCTGATCCATAGAATAGCTTCCAAACTCTTTAGAACTGCATGACCCTGAATACTGGATGAAATTCAGTCAGCATCACTGATACAGAAGGGCTAAATACAAGGCACAGTTTTTAAAAAATACTAGCAGAGCTCTGATGCTCTTCGATAACTTTTGTTTAAGTTGTAGAGTCTGGGACACTAAACTATTCACCTTCAATCCAAGGCAATTTAAATTCAATAAACAGATACAATAATTTAATTTTAAAAATGATTGTGCAAATAATGAAATACTATTTCTCATTCTCAGAGTTTGCGAATCGAGTTGTGAATTTTAAAAAGATAGTCCTGAATGGTTGCCATAGTAGAAACACAATGGTATCACTTAAGTAATTCCAGGGATAGGACTATGTTCAATATGGAACATCGTTATTGAAATCTTCCAATTGAGATGAAAATGTTGTTGAAACACTAGAATTAACATGTTTCAGTGGGAAAGTGCACCATTAGAATGTGATTCTTGTGCAGAAATAAATTAATAGATACTGTTGCTAAATGTCCGTGGATGCTGTAAATATTCTTAGCAGAACTAAGAAACACAAAGAAAGCTTGCATTGGGAGAAAGGAAGGAATTCCCCAGAGGTTTGTAGACTGTCTCCTTCTTTGACAGTCCATTTGTGTTCAGCGAAGAGTAGTTAACTTCACCAACTGCGGAAAGCTTAATTGTAAAGATCTTTTCCCCAGATTTCTGTACGCTAAAGGAAATAATATGGACAAATGTTTAGTATAAATATCCATTCAATTATAAAGCTAAAGTCTTATTCTATCATCCTAATCATTTTTAAACATTGTGGCACTCATATGAACAGTACAAAACACTGGACAGTCTCTTCATAACCTTAGTCTTTGCCCAGCTCTAACTTTATCTGGATGTAACCTTTTATAAATTGTCCTCTTTGCTCCAGTAGTGACAGTCACTGCTTCCAGCTCCCAAAGCATCAGGCTACAGAACTCTTCTCTCATCCTTCTGTTCCCGTCTTCTTTGAGCTCAGACATAGTATGACCTGAGATTAGCTTCTCACTTTTGCCTTTGAGATGTCTTGGCAAGTTATTTGGTTAAAAGAGCTATATAAACACACATTTGTTGCAATGTAATGCAAGAAATAACCTTTCACGACTTTGGAAGCATCAAATCAGCACCTGAAAAATGGATAGGTTTCAGATTTCTGCTTCTGTAAAAAACATTTACTGTATTTTTCTGCTTGGAATTGCAGATTCACCTTTTGTTTTTACTGTCCTCACTATGACATGCTCCCTCCTTTTGATGCTTAGCTGTCTCTAGGAATCAAAGTTCTGATCTTGCATGGAATTTAAAAGCACAGAAACTGGCAACTCAGCCCAACTGGTCTGTGCTGATATTTCTGCCTCACAAAAGCCTCCTCCCACTGCTTTTCATCTAGTCCATTTAGCATATCGTTCTATTCTCTATGCCTTCTTCTCTTACGTGCCAATTTAGTTTCTCTTTAAATACATCTGTGTTCTTGGCTTCAATTATTCCATATGCTTCTGAATTCCACTTTCTAACCACTATCTGGATAAAATAAATTCTGCTAAATTCCCCACTCTATATAACTGTTGACCCTCGCACATTGAACAGATGTTCCCTTCTGTGAGAAAGTTGCAAACAAGTTGTCGTAGAGATCAAGTGACAGGAGATAGGCTCAAAACTCAGATTAGGAGAAACTACTCCCAATCTGTATAACTCACTCTCCCAGAGTGCAGTGAGGGATAGAATCAATCAACAAGCTGTATAACTCACTCTCCCAGAGTGCAGTGAGGGATAGAATCAATCAACAAATTCAAGAAAGAAATAGGTATGTTTCTGATGAAAAGTGGGATAAAGGGCTATGGGGAGCAAGTAGGAAAGTGAAGCTGAGACCAGGATAAGAGCAGCCATGATCATGTTAATGATGGAGTGGTTCAGAGGGCTGAATTGCCTACTCCTGCTCCTAATTCCTGTGTTCCTATATTCATGGCCCCAGGTTTGGTCTCTGACGAATAATAGTTTGCGTATTAGATGGTTCCTTATATTTCAGCGCACATTCATCAGAAGGCAAATGTCTCTTGAAATACAACTATTGCAACATTATGTTGAACTCTGTACGCTATGGTCAGTGTTTGTTGCCCAAGGCACTTTCAGACAATGGATAATACATTGATTTCCAGGAAGCTAATTCTTCAAAGGCAGGAGTTGGTGGGAGGAGTTACATCATATTCATGTTCCACATGAATGTTCTTGCTGTTTCATTTTCAACATTCTTACTACATCTCTACTTGTTAGATTTAGCGTAGCAAAATAGGCTGAGCCAGTACGTTTGGTCCGAAATCTGAGTGATTGTCTTACCTTTACAAAGTTGGACAAGGAACGGTGTTGACATAATCTGGTTCTTCATCTTCCTCAGAGTTATTCATATATGTCTTTTCTGAAGATTAAAAGTAAGAAGTACAATAATAATGAGTTTGTATTTTATACAATTTCGTATTGCAGCAATGTAGGTGCAATGATAAAATCTTGAAGATATTTAACTCAGTCTTGTGTATGCACTAGTTATCTACCACTGACACTTAAATGTTGGCCTAGCCAGCAATGCCTGTACCCATTGAGTAAATTCTTCAAAAAAGCAACTTCTCTGAAAATTACACATTCAACAGCCAATGCTTAGCATGTTTCCAACTTGCATATTTCACCCTATTTTTTCTGAAGTTTAAATGTTCAAAGCTGATCCTCGTACTTTTCTAGGTGGGACCTTGAAGAAACAATTCCTGACCTCTTCCCCCTTCAGAAAACTAGCCACATTGTGTACATCGTTTTGATTCATTATTGTGCCAGAGGGTCTGCTTTTAACCCCATACATAGGTGGCTCCTTAAATCTCTGCTTAGTGTTACAATATTCGCATTTGTCTTTCTCAGGTCTAAAGGTCAACCTCATGGAAATGTGTTTGTAGAGCTCCCAATCACATTTTTTGAAAAGGTGGTCTGGTGTGAACATCAGAATTTCCCCAAAAGCTCACTGACTAATTTCATTTTTAAGCTGTTTGTGCTATTCCTTTCTGAGGAGGGAGGAGGTGCTTAATTTCTCTCCCAGCTAAGACTCCCTGTAGAATTTCTACACTCAAGACATGACGTAGCTTTTCACTGGTACTACCTGCAACAGTTTTCTAGTTCTTTCCTGCTAGGCACTTCATGAAGTGATGGCCCATTAGGAATTATAGATGGTGGGGGTACACTGTCCAAGTCTTTCGTTGACTTGGATGAAGTAGAGATGGGTACAAGGGCTGGCAGGCTCATTCATCAGTTCCCCAAGTCTCTGTCACATGTGGAACTGGAATAGGCAGGGGTTGTAATCATGTCCACATTTAACATCAATGGCAAGCCAATTTGTTCAAGTATTTCAGTTTTACTTAATTTACCTGAATTACTCTGCAGCACGGTGGCTCAGTGGTTAGAACTGCTGCTTCACAGAGCCAGGAACCCAGGTTCAATTCCATTCTCAGGTGATTGTGCAAAGTCCACACACACACATATTCTGCCTGTGTCTTCCTCCAGATACTCTGGTTTTTCCTCTCACACTCAAAGAAGTGCACATTAGGTGGACTGACCATGTAAATTAGGTAAAAACAATGACTGCAGATGCTGCAAACCAGAATCTACATTAGAGTGGTGCTGGAAAAGCACAGCAGTTCAGGCAGCATCCAAGGAGCAGGAAAATCGATGTTTCAGGCAAAAGCCCTTCCTGATGAAGGGATGCTGCCTGAACTGCTGTGCTTTTCCAGCACCACTCTAACCCTGACCATGATAAATTGCCCATGGTATCTAAGAATGGGCAAAGCAAGATGAGTTAGCCATGGGAAATGCAGGGTGGGTGGGTGGGTGGGACACTTCTGGAAGGTCGGTATGGACTGAATGGCCTGCTTCTACATGTAGGAGCAGAATTAGGCCATTTCAGCCCATTAAGTCTATTCTGCCAATTAATCAAAGCTAATGTTTCTTAGCTACATTTTGAAACAGTCCATGTTGCATTTGAACAAGATCTGGACAATACCCAGGCTTGGGCTGACAAGTGGCAATTAACATTAACGTCACACAAATGCCAGACAATGACCATCACCAATAAGAGGCAAGATTAGGGTGGTACTGGAAAAGCACAGCAGGTCAGGCAGCATCCAAGGAGCAGGAAAATCGATGTTTCGGGAAAAGGCCCTTATCAGGATGAAGGCCTTCCTGATGAAGGGCTTTTGCCCAAAATGTCAATTTTCCTACTTCTTGGATGCTGCCTGATCTGCTGTACTTTTCCAGCGCCACTCTAATCTAGACTCTGATCTCCAGCCTCTGTAGCACTTTTGCTGACCAATAAGAGACAACCTAACCACCACCTCTTGACAGTCCATACTGTTCCTACCACTGAATCCCCCACAATCAAATCCTGGGGGTTATTCTTGACCAGAAACTCAACTGAACTTGCCACATAAACACAATGGCTACAACACCAGGTTAGAGGCTAAAAATACTGTGGTGAGTAACTCACCTCCTGACTCCCCAGTGTTTGTCCACCATTACAAGTTACAAGTCAAGAATGTGATGGATTACTTCTCTCTTGCTTGGATGGGTACAGCTCCAAAAACATTCAAGAAGCATTGTACTATCCACAAAGCAGCCCACTTGATTGGCACCACATCCACAAGTTATCCACTCCCTCCATCACCGATGCTCAGTAGCAGCAGTGTGTACTATTTATAACATGTGCTGCAGAAATGTGTCAATGATGCTCAGACAGCACCTTCCAAACTCACAACCACTTCCATTCAGAAGGACAAGAGCAGTAGATATATGGGAACACCACCACTTCCAAGTCCCCCTCCCAAGCCACTCACTATTCTGACTTGGAAATATATCACCATTCCTTCACTTTCACTTGGTTAAAATCCTGGAGTTCCTTCCCTCGTGGTATTGTGGGTCAACCCACAGCAGATGGACTGCAGCGGTTCAAGAAGGCAGCTCACCATCACCTTCTCAAGGGCAACTAGGGATGGACAATAAATGTTGCCCACATCCCACAAATGGATTTTTAAAACATTCTCTTGCCTTCTCCCTTAACCCTCTTACTAATCAAGAATCTATCTACAGAGGAACCTCAATTCTCCGAAAGACACGGGCGAGGAAAATTTTGTGCAGTTAATTGAATGCTGGACAATCGATGCCGGATAACACTGTTAGGCATGCATCAGGAATTTGAGATCTTGTTCAGATATTCTGAAATTCCCTTAATCCAATGCTGGATAATCGAGGTTCCTCTGTATCTATCTCTTCTTAAATACACTCAATCACTTGGCCTCCACAGCCTTTGTGGCAATGTGACTTTTGCCCGAAATGTCAATTTTCCTGCTCCTCAGATGCTGCCTGACCTGCTGTGCTTTTCCGGGTTCTCACTGTTAAACAACCATCTTTACTTCCAACTCTTTGGCTGGGGATTAATATCCAAACACTCTCCTGTGACATTGCCCAGCTCAATCTCACAAATTGCTACTCAGAAATCTGCTGATAGAGCAGGAGTGAGGTCAGAGAGAGTCTTTCACTCAGTTCTCTTCCCTGACTGTAGCTTTTGAAGTTCCTTTGATGAGACTCTGCATGAAACTTGTTTTGCCAACTTACAGAATTTGAGCTGTACGCTGACTCTCAGCCTTGCTATCACTGGCTGATCTTATTCTTAATATAAATCTTAACATTTCTGAGTTATTTTATTTGTTCATCAGATTGATGACCTTACCTTCTGGTTCCTGCTGAAACTTCCATTTCACAGCGTATTCACAGTTCTCATAACTTGCCCCTGAGTCCACTGCAATCAGACAAAACACTGTGAACAACAACATTCCAAACTGTTCCTAACATTGACAATGTCCAGAAGCTGCACCTACCTGATTTTTGACTCTCGGTTTTCCTGATCTCCACGTTTTCATATGAAGTCGAGTCATCATCTTCAGGCAAAAGTAAAATAAAGTCACATCACATCACAGAAAACACAAAAAAGCTTTAGTCATTCAGTTTCACAACTGTATTGGATTTCAGCTCCAAGATCAGAAACAAGGTCATATTGACAAGGGTAGGACAGAGAAGCACCACTGCTGTTTGGGTCACTGGGGCCTGAAATCCAAACTTGAACCTTAGCCCCATCTTACAATTTCCACTGGCTGCACCACATTGAGCGTGAGATATCCTGTTTGGGGGAAGGTGTCCCTCAGCAGTGTGCATTTACCACGTGGAGGATACGGGAGAAAAGTAGGGGAATGAAAGTAACTGGGGAGATGGATCAAAGAGCCAGCACAGGCAGGTGGGCTGAGCAGTCTTGTTCCATGACTCTGAGAAGTTGGGAAGTCTAAGTCCAAGGGTTATATGATATAGTACTTTTAATATTTAAACCAATAACATTATGAATCGTTTAAAGGTCTGTATTCATTTAATTCCATCTGGAAGAATTACTCTTATCAAAAGTAGTATGTTCAGGTGAAATGATTGTTAATCTAACATAGAACTCAGTTGTTCAGAGAGGTCCTTGTTCCCAACAGGGCTGTCAACTTCGCAATACTGCTCTGTGTTCTCAGAGCTCCATCTAATGACCAGACACAGTATTGATCAGAACAAGTTGACAGCTGCAAATGTGTTGCTGGTCAAAGCACAGCAGGCCAGGCAGCATCTCAGGAATAGAGAATTCGACGTTTCGAGCATAAGCCCAAGGGCTTATGCTCGAAACGTCGAATTCTCTATTCCTGAGATGCTGCCTGGCCTGCTGTGCTTTGACCAGCAACACATTTGCAGCTGTGATCTCCAGCATCTGCAGACCTCATTTTTTACCAGAACAAGTTGACATTGACTTTACCAAACTGGTAGAGGAATTGCAGTCAAGTTATGAAAATTTTTCATGATCGGTACTTTTAATAGGAATTATCTATTTTAGGCATCTATAGTAAAATGAGAATGTTTAAAAATGTTTCAAACATAAGTCACGTCCAACTCACTGAATGAGTGAGCTTGCAGCATTATGGGGGTGTAGGAAGGAATTACAATGGCACTGATTGGACTAATCTAGAGATGCCTAGTCTGGATTGCATGGGCCAAATGGGCTCAGCTGGGCACAGGGTTCCATCATCCAAATGCACTAGAATTGGCATTTCCAACCGGACATATTCCAGGAGGTTTCAACACATGGTCCAAAGCCAAAGTCAAAGTCAATCAGCAGCAGGACTCCTCCAATTGCCAGCTCCTTCAGCCCAGACACATACAGACTCAAGCATCCACGACTTGCACAGAATTGGGATCAAACGTTTGGAGTTGGATTAGAAGTATTTACTGTGTTACCTTGACCCCATCAGGCTGGAGGAGTCCAAATGCTCGGCCAAATCCAATCCAATTCAAACTAACCAGTTCCAAATTCCAGCAGAATATAACTAGATAGCAACATTTACCCAACAGCGATGACACAGAGCTCACAATTGGCATCCCACACCCACCCAACTGTGACATTCTCCCTCCAGGAGCAGGAAGAGTCTCTGGTTAGTACAGATTCCAAAGAGAAAGCCGCATTGGAGGGAGACAGGAGTGCTTGTGAGAGAGGGAGAGATAGGAGATCTCACTGCAACCTCATTACCAATCCTAAGAGGGGGGGGGGTCCCAGCAATCGTCTCTCATTTCCCACCCACTAGGGCTGAATGGCCTCCTGTGCCAAAATGCCTCACTGACCCACCGATCTTATAGAAGCTGCTATCTACCTGACAGGAGGATTTTTGTCACCTACCTCCCCTTCCTTTTACTGATCAGCAGAACGCACTGGAGAAAAACCAACTGTCCAAGGAGTAAGGTTTGATAACGGGTATTGCACATTTTATAAAAGTTAGGTTATTTCAACAGTGAGGTTCTCTACTGTGCATGTAATCCTAGTGTGTTTATGAATGTTCCATGAATTACTCCTGTAAATAAAATAAATTTAAATCTCCAGAATAAAAATATTAAAATCACAAAAATCATATCAGGCAAATTACTGCAGACAACTAAACAGATGTAGAGAAACAAGATAATTTGGAACCATCTAGAAAACCTTACCTTCTTTGTTTCTAAAGTAAGTTCAACATCCCCATCTTCCAGACTCCAATAATCTACTCTCAAGTGTCAGCGTTAGCTCAGTGGGGGTCACTCTTAGCTCCGAAGTTCAAACCCTAATCCAGAGATGTGAGCCTGGCATCAAGGCTGATGCTTCACTGCAGTACTGAGGGAGGATTATGCAGCCCTGAGATGCTGTCTTTCACATGAGCTATCAACCGAAGGTTCTGAGCAGTATTTACAAAACAGCACTCCTGACTAACACTTCTCACTCTGCTAGGATTTTAAAAAACAGGTTATTGTGTCCTGTCTCTCTGGGGGAGCCCTGGCTGTCTGTCTGTCTGGGGGAGCCCTGGCTGTCTGTCTGTCTGGGGGAGCCCGGCTGTCTGTCTCTCTGGGGGAGCCCTAGCTGTCTGTCCCTCTGGGGGAGCCCTGGCTGTCTGTCTCTCTGGGGGAGCCCGGCTGTCTGTCTCTCTGAGGGAGCCCGGCTGTCTGTCTCTCTGAGGGACCCCCGGCTGTCTGTCCCTCTGGGGAGCCCTGGCTGTCTGACTGTCTGGGGGACCCCTGGCTGTCTGACTGTCTGGGGGACCCCTGGCTGTCTGTCTCTCTGGGGGAGCCCTGGCTGTCTGTCTCTCTGGGGGACCCCCGGCTGTCTGTCTCTCTGGGGGACCCCCGGCTGTCTGTCTGTCTGGGGAATCCTCGGCTGTCTGTCTCTCTGGGGTACCCCCGGCTGTCTGTCCCTCTGGGGGAGCCCAGCTGTCTGTCTGTCTGGGGGACCCCCGGCTGTCTGTCTCTCTGGGGGATCCCCGGCTGTCTGTCCCTCTGGGGGAGCCCAGCTGTCTGTCTGTCTGGGGGACCCCTGGCTGTCTGTCTCTCTGGGGGATCCCCGGCTGTCTGTCCCTCTGGGGGAGCCCAGCTGTCTGTCTGTCTGGGGGACCCCCGGCTGTCTGTCTCTCTGGGGGATCCCCGGCTGTCTGTCCCTCTGGGGGAGCCCAGCTGTCTGTCTGTCTGGGGGACCCCTGGCTGTCTGTCTCTCTGGGGGATCCCCGGCTGTCTGTCCCTCTGGGGGAGCCCTGGCTGTCTGTCTGTCTGGGGGACCCCCGGCTGTCTGTCTCTCTGGGGGAACCCTGGCTGTCTGTCTCTCTAGGGGAGCCCGGCTGTCTGTCTGTCTGGGGGACCCCCGGCTGTCTGTCCCTCTGAGGGACCCCCGGCTGTCTGTCCCTCTGAGGGACCCCCGGCTGTCTGTCTCTCTGGGGGAGCCCCGGCTATCTGTCCCTCTGAGGGACCCCCGGCTGTCTGTCTCTCCGGGGGAGCCCCGGCTGTCTATCCCTCTGAGGGACCCCCGGCTGTCTGTTTGTCTGGGGGATCCCCGGCTGTCTGTCCCTCTGGGGGAGCCCAGCTGTCTGTCTGTCTGGGGGACCCCCGGCTGTCTGTCTCTCTGGGGGAGCCCAGCTGTCTGACTGTCTGGGGGACCCTGGCTGTCTGTCTGGGGGAGCCCGGCTGTCTGTCTCTCTGGGGGAGCCCAGCTGTCTGTCTCTCTGAGGGACCCCTGGCTGTCTGTATGTCTGGGGGATTCCCGGCTGTCTGTCCCTCTGGGGGAGCCCAGCTGTCTGTCTGGGGGACCCCCGGCTGTCTGTCTCTCTGGGGGAGCCCGGCTGTCTGACTGTCTGGGGGACCCCGGCTGTCTGTCTGGGGGAGTCCAGCTGTCTGTCTATCTGTCTGTCCGGGGGACCTGGCTGTCTGTCCGGCTGTCTGTCTGTCTGGGGAAGCCCAGCTGTCTGTCTGTCTGGGGGAGCCCCGGCTGTCTGTCCCTCTGAGGGACCCCCGGCTGTCTGTTTGTCTGGGGGATCCCCGGCTGTCTGTCTGGGGGAGCCCAGCTGTCTGTCCGGGGGACCTCGCTGTCTGTCTGTCTGGGGGAGCCCAGCTGTCTGTCTGTCTGGGGGAGCCCAGCTGTCTGTCTGGGGGACCTGGCTGCTATTTGCAAAAGAGTGATTGGCCTTTGTTGGCTGAATGCTGGTAGAATGTCCCCAGGACTCATTGCTGATCTATAACTACAAGATATTTGTCTTGATGGGTTTTCAGGGGAAATGGAACTGCATCATATCGGTCTGGATTGGGCATTTTGCCAGCTTGAACATATTACCTCCCTTTCTACCATTTGTATTTCTTTCAAATTAGAGGGCATATGTTTAGGGTGAGAAGGGAAAGATTTAAAAGGGATCTGTTTCACGCAGAGGGTGGTGCGAGTATGGAATGAGCTGCCAGAGAAAGTGGCATTGGTTGTGATCTTTCAAAAGTCACTGGAATCAGGGAATGTCCCAGATGATTGGAAAATCGCTGTTGTAACCCCCTTGTTCAAGAAAGGATCACGACAAAAGATGGAAAATTGGAGGCCAATTAGCCTAACCTCAGTTGTTGGTAAAATTCTGAATCCATCGTTAAGGATGAGATTTCTAAATCTTGGAAGTGCAGGACTTAGTACGGGGAGGTCATGCCTGACAAACCTATTAGAATCCTTTGAAGAAGGAACAAGTTGGTTAGGCCAGGGAAATCCAATGGATCTTATCTATCTAAACTTCCAAAAGGCCTTTGATAAGGTGCCTCACGGGAGGCTGCTGAGTAAAGTGAGGACCCATGGTGTTCGAGGTGAGCTACTGACATGGATTGAGGATTGGCTGTCTGACAGCAGGCAGAGAGTTGGGATGAAAGGTTCTTTTTCGGAATGGCAGCTGGTGACAAGTGGTGTCTCACAGGGTTCAGTGTTGGGGCCGAAGCTGTTCACATTATATATTAATGATCTGGATGAAGGGACTGGGGGCATTCTGGTGAAGTATGCCAATGATATGAAGTTAGGTGGACAGGCAGGTAGTATTGAGGAGGTGGAGAGGCTGATGAAAGATTTAGACAGTTTAGGAGCGTGGTCCAGGAAATGGCTGATGAAATTCAAACTGAGCAAATGCAAGGTCTTGCACTTTGCAAAAAGGAATACAGGTATGGACTATTTTCCAAATGGTGAGAAAATACATAAAGCGAAAATACAAAGGGATCTGGGAGTGCTAGTCCAGGATTCTGTAAAGATTAACTTGCAGGTTAAGTCCGTGATTAAGAAAGCAAATGTAATATTGTCATTTATCTCAAGAGGGTTGGAATTTAAAAACAGTGATGTGCTTCTGAGACTTTATAAAGCTCGAGTTAGGCCCCATTTAGAATTCTGTGTCCAATTTCGGGCCTCACACTTCAGGAAGGACGTATTGGCACTGGGGCGTGTCCAGTGGAGATTCACACGGATGATCCCTGGAATGGTAGGCCTAACATATGAAGAACGGCTGATTGTATTCATTAGAGTTTAGAAGGTTGAGGGGAGGTCTAATAGAAACTTACAAGACAATGCCTGGCTTAGAAAGGGTGGACGTTGAGAAATTGTTTCGGTTAGGTGGGGAGACTAGGACCCATGGGCACCGCCTTAGAATTACAGGGGGTCAATTTAGAATGGAAATGAGGAGACATTTCTTCAGCCAGAGAGTGGTGGGCCTGTGGAATTCATTGCCACAAAGCACAGTGGAAGCGGGGATGTTAAATGTCTTCAAGGCAGAGACTGATAAATTCATGATCTCGCAAGGAATTAAGGGCTACGGGGAGAGTGCAGTTAAGTGGAGTTGAGATGTCCATCAGCCATGATTAAATGGCGGAGTGGACTCGATGGGCCAAATGGCCTTACTTCCACTCCTATGTCTTATGGTCTTACTCCACCCATCTCATGGGACTGGATGCACCAAACAGTGGTAATGGAGCAGTCTCAGGCTTGAGTAGATGTTCTGAGCCTTCACAGCTTCCTCAGATTGTTGTCATGTCTTCCTCCAGAAGGCACCTTCATCTCAAATTCTTATGGTACAGAAACATTGTTCACAATGCCCTGAAACCCAGGGGGTCGGATGCATTGGACAGCATTAGGGGATATTTTCAGACTCATCAAGACATCATAGTCTTTGTTCCATCTCTCCCATGAGTTATTTGATGAGAGTACCTATATTCAGCAGTTGTATGTAGATTTCAAAAAAGCCTCAGAAGCCAGGCATTCAGGGGAAGCTTTAATCACAAAGATCTCCAATTTGGGGATGCAGCTGGTAAATTGGCCATACTGGGGTATGGCACAGGCCAAATGGAAGAATGGGGAATGATACCAGTGGCAGTCTCCCTTGTAAAAGGATCAACTTAAGAAGGTATTTGCATCCAACTTGTTCGCAGTCTGGTAGAACTAAGATGCATTTCTCTTCCATATACCAGGTGGCAAGAAAAGAATTGAGGAGTGGGAACTTTACTATTTGTAGCCCTTATTCACAGTCCATTATTTGTTGGTTGGCATATTTGTTTTTGAGTAAAAACAATCCTCCCACTTCCTCCAAACTAAAGGAGTTGCCATGGGCACCCGCATGGGCCCCAGCTATGCCTGTCTCTTCGTAGGATATGTGGAACAGTCCATCTTCCGCAACTACACTGGCACCACCCCCCACCTTTTCCTCCGCTACATCGATGACTGTATCGGCGCTGCCTCGTGCTCCCACGAGGAGGTTGAACAGTTCATCAACTTTACTAACACCTTCCATCCTGACCTCAAATTCATCTGGACTGTCTCAGACTCCTCCCTCCCCTTCCTAGACCTTTCCATTTCTATCTCGGGCGACCGACTCAACACAGACATCTACTATAAACCGACTGACTCCCACAGCTACCTGGACTACACCTCCTCCCACCCTGCCCCCTGTAAAAACTCCATCCCATATTCCCAATTCCTTCGTCTCCGCCGCATCTGCTCCCAGGAGGACCAGTTCCAACACCGCACAGCCCAGATGGCCTCCTTCTTCAAGGACCGCAGATTCCCCCCAGACGTGATCGACGATGCCCTCCACCGCATCTCCTCCACTTCCCGCTCCTCCGCCCTTGAGCCCCGCTCCTCCAACCGCCACCAAGACAGAACCCCACTGGTTCTCACCTACCACCCCACCAACCTCCGTATACAACGTATCATCCGCCGTCATTTCCGCCACCTCCAAACGGACCCCACCACCAGGGATATATTTCCCTCCCCTCCCCTATCAGCGTTCCGCAAAGACCACTCCCTTCGTGACTCCCTCGTCAGGTCCACACCCCCCACCAGCCCAACCTCCACTCCCGGCACCTTCCCGTGCAACCGCAGGAAATGTAAAACTTGCGCCCACACCTCCTCCCTCACTTCCCTCCAAGGCCCCAAGGGATCCTTCCATATCCGCCACAAGTTCACCTGTACCTCCACACACATCATCTATTGCATCCGCTGCACCCGATGTGGCCTCCTCTATATTGGGGAGACGGGCCGCTTACTTGCGGAACGCTTCAGAGAACACCTCTGGGACGCCCGGACTAACCCAACCCAACCACCCCGTGGCTCAACACTTTAACTCTCCCTCCCACTCCACCGAGGACATGCAGGTCCTTGGACTCCTCCACCGGCAGAACATAACAACACGACGGCTGGAGGAGGAGTGCCTCATCTTCCGCCTGGGAACCCTCCAACCACAAGGAATGAACTCAGATTTCTCCAGTTTCCTCATTTCCCCTCCCCTCACTTTGTCTCAGTCGGTTCCCTCAACTCAGCACCGCCCTCCTAACCTGTAATCTTCTTCCTAACCTCTCCGCCCCCACCCCACTCCGGCCTATCACCCTCACCTTGACCTCCTTCCACCTATCCCACCTCCATCGCCCCTCCCCCAAGTCCCTCCTCCCTACCTTTTATCTTAGCCTGCTTGGCACACTCTCCTCATTCCTGATGAAGGGCTTATGCCCGAAACGTCGAATTTCCTATTCCTTGGATGCTGACTAACCTGCTGTGCTTTAACCAGCAACACATTTTCAGCTCATATTTGTTTTTGAGGCAAGTGATTTTTCCACTTAAGGGGAGTCCAATACCAAGACTCATATAAATACATAAAGTGATTAAATCCAGTAAGAAATTTAAGGTGAAGGTTAGAATGTGGAAATTTCTGTCACATAGAAGTAGTTGAGCAAAATGGTATTATTTTAAAGAGAGGTTAGACAGCTACATTCAGGAAAACGAACATAGTCATAGTCATAGAGATGTACAGCATGGAACCAGACCCTTCGGTCCAACCCGTCCATGCCAACCAGATATCCCAACCCAATCTAGTCTCATCTGCCAGCACCCAGCCCATACCCCTCCAAACCCTTCCTACTCATATACCCATCCAAATGCCTTTTGACTGTTGCAATTGTACCAGCCTCCACCACATCCTCTGGCAGCTCATTTCAAACACGTACCTCCCTCTGAGTGAAAAAGTTGCCCCTTAGATCTCTTAGATTTCCCCTCTCACCCTAAACCTATACCCTCTAGTTCTGGACTCCCCCATCCCAGGGAAAAGACTTTGACTATGGAGTGAGCTGAATAGGCAGGAGGAAGCTTGTGTGGAGTATAGACCAGTGAGGCCAAATGACCTCTTTCTGTAAGCTCTGTGATATTCCTTCCTTAAAAGTACTGTGTGTCTACCTACAGCACGTGGACTGCAATGGTTCAAGAAGGCAGCTCACTACCACCGTCTCAAGGGCAACTAGGGACAGACAATAAATGCTAGCCAGGCAGCAACACCACAGCCCATGACCCATTGTGCTAATATTTAAGGAAGGCTGTAAGGAAAAGCCAGGGACATCAATGGTGGGTAAGTTGTTGGAAGAGATTCTGAGAGACAGGATGTACATGCATTTGGAATGACAAGGACTGATTTGGGATAATCAGCTGGCTCTGTACATGGGAAATCCTGTCTCACAAATTTTATTTGAGCTTTTTGAAGAGGTGACCAAGATGATAGATGAAGGCAGAGCTGTAGACATACTGCACATGGCCTTCAGCAAGGCCTTCGACAAGGGTCCACATAGTAGGGTTACATCACATGAGATTTAGGGAGAGCAAAATTGGCTTGGCATTAGGAGACAGAGTGATGTGACACAGGTTTGTTTTTTAGACTGTGACCTGTGACCAGTGGTGTGCTGTAAGGATCGATCCTGGGTCCACTGTTGTTTGCCATTTATACAAAACAATTTGGATGAGAATGCAGACATAGTTAGTATAGTGGACAGTGAAGATGGTTATCTAAGAGTACACTGAGATCGTGATCAACTGGGCCAGTGGACTGAGGAATGGTAGATGGAATTGATCTCAGATAAATGCAAGGTTTGCATCTTGATAAGACAAACTAGGGCAGGACCAACACAGTTAATGGTAGGGCCCTTGGTGTTGGGGGGGTGGTGGTGGGGTTGTTAAACAGAGAGACCTAAGGGTGCAGGCACCTGGTTCCTTGAAAGCAGCACTACAGGTAGACAGGGTGGTGAAGAAGGTGTTTGACATGCTTGCTTTCATTAGTCAGAACATTGAGTATAGGCGATGGGTCATCATGTTATTGCTATACAAGACATTTGGAGTACTCCATATCTTTCTGGTCACCCTTCTACAGGAAGGATGTTATTAAAATGGAAACAGTGCAAAAAAGATTTAAAAGGACGTTACCAAGATTGGAAAGTTTGAATTATAAGGAGAGGCTGGATAGGCTGAGGTTATTTTCCCTCGAGCTTAGGAGGCTGAGGGGTGACCTTATAGAGATTTACGAAGTCATGAATGGCATGGATAGGCTGAATAGCCAAGATCTTTTTCCCAGGATAGGAGAGTCTAAAACTAGAGAGCATAGATTAAGGTGACAGGGGAAAGATTTAAAAAAGGATCTGAGGGGCAACGTTTTCACAAGAAGGTGGTGCAAATAAAAACTAAGCTGTCAGAGGAAGTGGTAGAGATAAGCACAATTACAATGTTTAAAATACATTTGGACAGGTACATGGATAGGAACATTTTGGAGGGATTGGGCCAAACACAGGCAAATGGGACTAGTTCAGTTTAGGAAAGTGTGGTCATTATTAACGAGTTGGACTGAAGGACCTGTTTGTGTGCTGTATGACTCTGACCTCAATTACAACGATGCTGTCAAAATAATACACCTAACACAGTTAGATTGGAGTTAATATCGGGCTGGAACTTACCATGAGGAGGTTTCAGATACTCTGCAGGGAAGCAATAATATTCTGCAGCTAAAGGATTTCTGCCAAAGACAATAAAAGGCAGGAATGAGACTCAAAGCATTCCAAAACAAATAAAGTACAACTGTTAACAAGTGGAATTAAATCCAAAACACAGCTTAAACTGAACAAGTGCTGTCTTGGTAACTGGGATTCCAGTGTAAATCAAGCCAGTGCTGATTCTGTACCCAATCCGATTCTCAGTCTCCGTTGCTATGCCTCAGAAGAAATTTAGACTTCAGTTTTTAGGCCATCAGACAGAATGCAAACAGTGACTTACATGTAATTCTGGTCGTCTTCATATTTGTTTGCTGGAAGAGAATAGAACTTGTTAGATTATTGAGATAGTTTGCACAGATGGCATCCTGCCAACCAGCACTCCAGCTCCAAAACTATTCTGGAACCATCTATAGTTCCTATTGAACCAGCAACTCAACAAAACGGCCTAGGGCAAATGTACTGCATGGCAGCAATCTGCCAAGAGATTCAGAAGACGATCACACAAATACATTTGTACCTCATCAGCCACTCACTACACTGACATGGAAATGCATTGCCTGCAGTCCTTCAGTATCACTGGATCAAAATCCACAACTTCCTCCCTGACAGTACTGTGGATATCCCTGACTACCCCAAGGAGTGCAGCAGTTTAGGAAGGCAACTCAGCACACTGGGGAGACTGGACGCCTCCTAGCAGAGTGCTTTAGGGAACATCTCCGGGACACCTGCACCAATCAACCACACCACCCCGTGGCCCAACATTTCAACTCCCCCTCCCACTCTGCCGAGGACATGAAGGTCCTGGGCCTGCTTCACCATCGCTCCCTCACCACAAGATGCCTGAAGGAAGAACGCCTCACCTTCCGCCTCGGAACACTTCAACTCCAGGGCATCAATGTGGACTTCAACAGTTTCCTCATTTCCCCTTCCCCCACCTCACCTTAATTCCAAACTTCCAGCTCAGCACTGTCCCCATGACTTGTCTGGACTTGTCCTACCTGCCTATCTCCTTTTCCAGCTATCCACTTCACCCTCTCCTCCCTGACCTATCACCTTCATCCCCTCCCCCACTCACCTAATGTACTCTATGCTACTTTCTCCCCACCCACACCCTCCTCTAGCTGATCTCTCCACGCTTCAGGCTCTCTGCCTTTATTCCTGATGAAGGGCTTTTGCCCAAAACATCGATTTCGCTGCTCCTTGGATGCTGCCTGAACTGCTGTGCTCTTCCAGCACCACTGATCCAGAAACAAGTCCTCAAAGACAATCAGTAATGACTCACAAGATTTGGCCTAGCTAGCAATCCCCACATCCCATGAAACATGACAAGAAAACGTGATAATATCTTTGGATTAGGAATCCAGTGGTTCAAACTAATTCTTTGGAGACATAGTTTCAAATCTCACCAGGGCAATTGGTCATAATCAAAGCAATGAAATCTAGAATTAGAAGGTCATTTCAATGATGTGACCATGAAACAACCATCAATTGTTGTAAAACCCATCTGGTTCACTAATGTCCTTTAGAGAGGGAAATCCACTGACTATATGTAACTCTAAATCAACAGCAATGCGGTCATCTCTTGCAAGCCACTCAGTTCAGGGACTATTAGGGAAAATTCTCTCTTAATGTAATTCTTCAAAATCAAAGATGGTTGCACGAGGAATCAGTCACACAAGCAGAATGATCTAAACTATGTTGTGCACAGTCAACCTGACAGTAAACTTCCTGGTTGAAATAACTTTATGTAAGTAAGATTTTCTTTCTATGTTTCCTTGTCCTACTCTCAATCTATAATTTAAAGACATACCCTTTACATTACCATTTACTAAAGTGTATTTCTCTATAACTTCTTAGATGCAGCTTTTCTGGTAGTTCCTATGGTGTACTCTGACCAGAAATGGACACAGTTCTCAAGGTTGAATTGCCTTGTGTTCAGCTGGACCTAGCCAGAGCTTTGAACGGTTTAGTGATGAACTCCTCTAAATCTTTTTTGAATTTGGAAACAAAGGTGATACAATCAACATTCAGAGTTAAAGCTATGATTCACAATGGTTACTTTCTCTCACCTGCCCTTGGCTACAACATTCCAGAAATTATTTACTTACTGACAGCTAGGTTGCCGTAGTTGGGTGGGCTGCCTGATGCTGTTAGGAAAGAGAGTGGAGTTTAATATTGGCACAGCAAGGGTTAAAACAGTAAAGATGTGCTACTTGTGTGTATGTGCTCCCAGAAAATGTCACAACTGGCACATGCACAGAGCACACTTTTACTTAGAACTTAGAAAAATACAGCGCAGTACAGGCCCTTCGGCCCTTGATGTTGCGCCGATCCAATCCCACCTAACCTACACTAGCCCACTATCCTCCATATGCCTATCCAATGCCTGTTTAAATGCCCATAAAGACCACATGAAAGACTTTTTGATTCTTTTGTTTATTTAACACTACAGATAAGCAGAGATTAGTTTCAAAGCCAGTGAAAAGTGTTGTATAGATAAGTAAATTCGAGAAGGATGGGCACTCAAATGGCAGGACTTTATATCTTCTGTTACCCCAGCCTCAATATGAGGTAATCCCTTTCCTGAAGGATTGCTGCACTCTAGTTCCCTGGGTAATGATATTCAACCCCCCCCCCCCCAATTATTTGTTGATTTTCCCGGCTTTCACAACCAACTGTCAGTATTAAACATCAGTGGGGGATTTTATTACGTAGAACATCAACATAATACTCACCTCAAGAAAATCACCAATTAGGAGTGACCACTCTGAACATATCTTAAAAGGAGATATATAAAAGATATGAAGTCTCATGAAGGCCCATAGAGCTGTCCAGCACAGAAACAGATTCTTCATTCCAACTCGACCATGCCAACCAGATAGCCTAAATTAATCTAGTCCCATTTGCCAGTATTTGGGCCATATCCCTCTAAACTGTTCATATTCATAGACCCATCCAATGCCTTTAAATGTTGTAATTGTACCAGCCTCTGCTATTTCCTCTCGCAGTTCATTCCATATACACACTACCCACTGTGTAGGAGGATTGCCCCTTAGGTCCCTTTTAAATCATTGTCCTCTCACCTGAATCCCTCTAGTTTTGGACTCCTAAACCCCAGGGAAAAGACCTTGCCTATTTACCCTATCCATACTGCTCATAATTTTATAAACCTTTATAAGGTCCCCCTCAGCCTCCGACACTCCAGGGAAAACAGCCCCAGCCTATTCAGCCTCTCCTGTAGCTCAAATCCTTCAACCCTGGCAACATCTTTGTAAATCTTTTCTGAACCCTTTCAAGTTTCACAACATCTTTACTATAGCAGGGAGACCAGAACTGAATGCAGTATTTCAAAAGTGGCCTAACCAATGTCCTGTACAGTCGCAACACGATCTCTCAACTCCTACACTGACCAATAAAGGAAAGCGTACCAAATGCCTTCTTCACTATCCTGTCTGCCTGAGACTCCATTTTCAATGAACTACGGATCTGCACTTCAAGGTCTCTTTGTGGAGTAACACTTCCCAGGACCTTACCATTAAGTTTATAATGGGACGGCACGTGGCTCAATAGTTATCACTGCTAGCCTCCCAGGACCAGGGACTTGGGTTCGATTCTAACCTTAGGCCTGTCTGTGTGGAGTTTGCACATTCTCCCCATGTCTGTGGGTTTCCTCCGGCTGCTCCAGTTTCCTCTCATAATCCAAAGATGTGCAGGTTAGGTAGATTGGCCATGCTAAATTGCCCATAGTGTTCAGGGATGTGTAGGTGAGGGGCATGAGTCAGGGGTAAAATGTAGAGTAGGCAGGGTAGGCGAATGGGTCTGGGTGGGTTGCTCTTTGGAGGGTTAGTGTGGACTTGTTGGGCCGAAGGGCCTGTTTCCACACTGTAGGGATTCTATGACTCTATTCTATGACTTCTATAAGTCCTGCCCTGATTTGCCTTTCCAAAACACAATACCTCTCATTTATCTAAATTAAACTCCATCTACCACTCCTCAATCCACTGCCCATCTGATCAAGATCCCATTGTACTCTGAGCTAACCTTCTTCGCTGTCCACTACACCTCCAATTTTGGGGTCATCTGCGAACTTATTAACCATACTGCCTTTGTTCAGATCCAAATCATTTCTATAAATAAAGAAAAGCAGTGGAAACAACAGTGATCCTTGTGGCACACCGCTGGTCACAGACCTTTAGTCTGAAAATCAACTTTCCACTACCACCTTCTAGCCAGACTGTATCCAAATAGCTAGTTCTCTCTGTCATCTAACCTTGCTAACTATGCTACAATGAGGAACATTGCCCAACGCTTTACTGAAGTCCACATATCTCACATCCACTGCTCTGCCCTCATCAATCCACTTCATTACTTAGATTCATAGAGTCATAGTGATGCATAGCACGGAGGCAGACTGTCCAACTCGACCATGCGAACCAGGTATCAGAAATTAATATAGTACCATTTGGCTCATATCTCCCTTAAACCTTTCAATTCATATTATCATCCAGATGCCTTTTAAATGTAACTGTACCAGCCTACACCACTTCCTCTGGCAGCTCATTCCATACACACACCATCCTTTATGTGAGAAGGTTGCCCCTTAGGTCTCTTTTAAATCTTTCCCCCACACCTTAAACTTATACCCTCTAGATTTGGACTCCTCAATCCTGGAGAAAACACCTTGTCTATTTATCCTATCCATGCCCCTCATGATTTTATAAACCTCTATAAGGTTTATAAACCTCTATAAACTTCAGCCTCCGATGCTCCAGGAAAAGCAGCTCTGGCCTATTCAACCTCTCCCTATAGCTCCAATCCTCCAACCCTGGCAACATCCTTGTAAATCTTTTCAAGTTTCACAATATCCTTCCGATAGGAAGGAGACCAGAACTGCATGAATATTCCAACAGTAGCCAACCAATATTGCAACATGACCTCCCAACTTCTCCCTCAAAAAACTCAATCAAGTTAGTGAGACACAATTTACCATGAACAAAATCATGTTAACTATCCCGAGTCAGTCCTTGCCTTTCCAAGTACATGTAAATCCTGTTTCTCAGGATTCCCTCCATCTATTAGGGCGGCACGGTGGCACAGTGGTTAGCACTGCTGCCTCACAGCGCCTGTAGACCCGGGTTCGATTCCCGACTCAGGCGACTGACTGTGTGGAGTTTGCACGTTCTCCCCGTGTCTGCGTGGGTTTCCTCCGGGTGCTCCGGTTTCCTCCCACAGTCACAAAGATGTGCGGGTCAGGTGAATTGGCCAAGCTAAATTGCCCATAGTGTTAGGTAAGGGGTAAATGTAGGGGTATGGGTGGGTTGCGCTTCGGCGGGTCGGTGTGGACTTGTTGGGCCGAAGGGCCTGTTTCCACACTGTAAGTCTAATCTAATCTAATCTACGAGCCCACCACTGATTAACACCTTTCTTAAATAAATAGTGGCACTACATCAGCCAACCTCCAGTCTTCTGGCACCTCACCAGTGGCTATCGAGCATACAAATACCTCAGCAAGGAGCCCAGCAATCACATTCCTAGCTTCCCACAGCGTTCTAGGGTATACCTGATCAGGTCCCAAGGATTTATCCACCTTTATGTGTTTCAACATATCTAACACCTCCTCCTCTGTAATATAGACATTCTTCAAGATGTCACTATTTATTTCTCCATATTCTCTATCTTCCATATCCTCCTTCGTAGTGAACACAGGTGTAAAATACTCATTTAGCATCTTCCCCCATTTCCTGCAGTTCCACACACAGGCAGCCTTGCTGATCTTTAAGGAGCCCTATTCACTTCCTAATGTAATTATAGAATTCTATTGGATTCCCCTTAACCCTATTTGTCAAAGCTGTCTCATGACCCCTTTTGGCCCTCCTGATTTTCTTCTTAAGTATCCTCATACTGACTTTATTGTCGTATGGGGATTCACTCAATCCCTGCTCTCTCTATACCTGACGTATGCTTCCTTCTTGTCCTGGACCAAAACCTCAATTTCTCCAGTCATTTAGCATTCTCTACACCCTCCAATCTTGCCATTCACCCAACAGGAACATATTGTCTCTGGACTCTAGTTATCTCATTTTTGAAGGCTTCCCATTTTCCAGCCATCTCTTTACCTGTGAACATCTGCTCCCAATCAACTTTTGAAAGTTCTTGCCTAATACTGTCAAAATTGGCCTTCCTCCAATTTAGAACTTTAACTTTTAGATCTGGTCTATCCTTTTCTATCACTATTTTAAAACTAATGGTCGCTGGCCCCAAAATGCTCCATCACTGACATCTCAGTTATCTGCCCTGCCTTATTTCCCAAGAGTAGGTCAAGCTTTGCACTTTCTCTAGTCGGTACATTCATGTACTGAATCAGAAAATTGTCTTGTACACACTTAACAAATTCCTCACCATCTAAACCCTTAACAATATGGCAGTCCCAGTCTATGTTTGGAAAGTTAAAATTTCCTACAATAAACACTATTATTCTTACAGATAACTGAAATCTCCTTACAAATTTGTTTCTCAATTTCCCACTAACTATTGGGGGTCTACTGTACAATACTAATAAGATGATCATCCCTTTCTTATTCCTCAATTCCACCCAAATAACGTCCTTGGACATATTCCCAGAGATATTCTCCTGAAGTACACCACTCCCCCTCTCTTGCTCCACTTTCTATCCTTCCTATAGCAACTATAACCTGGAATATTTAGCTGCCAATCGTGTCCATCCTTGAGCCATGTCTCCATATCGCTATGATATCTCAGTACCATGTTCCCAACCATGCCCTGAGTTCATCAGTCTTACCTGTTGGGCCTATGGCATTGAAGTAAATGCAGTTTGTGAGTCCTACTTTGTTTCTTTGCTTTGTTTCTGCCTGCGATGTCTGTTTGATTTGCTCCTTTTCCCAACAGCACCAATCTCAGAATGCTCTCTTTTCTCATGGTCTCAGTCTCAGAGTCCCTCCCCCACCTTTTAGTAGTTTAAATCCTTCTGAGCAGCTCTAGCAAATCTCCCACCATTATATTAGGCTCCTTCCAATCTGTTCTTTTTGTACTGTCATTTCTACCTCAGAAGAGATTCCAATACTCTAAAAATGTGAATCCTTCTTTCCTGCACCAGATCCTCAACCATGCATTCATCTGCTCTATCATCCTATTCCTACCCTGACTAGCTCATGGCGCCGGGAATAATCCAAATACAGAGAAACCTCGATTATCTGAATATCAATTATCCAAAAATCGGATTATTCGAAGGAAATCCCAAGGTCCCGATGGAAGCATTCCATCAGACGTGTTTCCAACAGTCATTGCGTCTTTTGTTTACAGTGATTTAACAGGCAACGTCTCCAAATGACTAACCTCCCATCCTCTCTCTCTCCCTATACTTTCCTTGGAGTTCCACAGAGGGGTGTACCTGTACCCTAAACCCCCCTTCCCCAGATAATCTCTCCAATATAGTCCTGCACAGACACAGGGCAAAGATGGAAACTGTCAAAAAGTTGCAGTAAAACGTCGTGTGTGTGGCTGTGGCTGTGTGTGCCATTTGGAGACTTACCCCACAAAGGCAACTGCAGCAGTCTTGTTGTTGGTGTTCAGTCCAGCTGCCCCGGAGACAGGGTGGGTGTGTATGGGGTTGGGCGCGGGGGGGGGGCAGTGTTGGACAGGGTTGGGGGCAGGGGCGGTGTCACACGGGGTTAGGGGCAGTGATGGGGCGGGGTCAGACGGGGTTGCGGGTGGGGGGTGTTACACGGGGGCAGGGGGCAGTGTTAGGTGGGTTGGGGCAGGGGGGTGGTGTTGGACAGGTTGGGGGCAGGGGCAGTGTCAGATGGGTTGGGGCAGGGGTGGGGTCAGACGGGGTTGGGGCAGGGATATTGCATGGGGGCAGAGGGCAATGTCAGAGGGGATTGAGAGGGACAGGTGTTGCATGGGGGCGCAGTTGGCGCAGCGGGTGGTGTCAGACGGGGTTGGGGGTAGGGGGGGGCGGGGCTCACGCACTGTGTGCTGCTAGTCTCCTGAATGGGGAGAAGACTTTAAAAACTCCAAGCCCTAGAGGAAAGGCAGTTAATTGATTAACCAAATAATCGATTATCCAAATGAAATAGTGCCCGTTCATCACTTTCGGATAATTGAGGTTCCCCTGTATTAATACCCTTGAGGACCTACTTTTTAAATTCCTGCCTAACTTCCTATATTGTCTCCTCAGATTGTCTCTCATATTTACATTTTCAATTTTACGGAACAACTCCTGAACCAAGAGAACTTATTTAAGTGACACTTCTCCTCTGATAGTCTAGGATAACCAAAACTACAATTATACCTGAAAGATCAGGACAGGGTTGGAGGATTTGAGCTATAGGGAGAGGTTAAAATAGGCTAGGGCTGTTTTCCCTGGGGCATCAGAGGCTGAGGGGTGAGGTTTATAAAATCATGAGGGGCATGGATAGGATAAATAGACAAGGTCTTTTCCCTGGTGTGGAGGAGTCCAGAACTAGAGGGCATAGGTTTATGGTGAGAGGGGAAAGATAAAAAAAGAGACTTAAGGGGCAACTTTTCCCGCAGAGGGTGGTATGTGTATGGAATGAGCTGCCAGAGGAAGTGGTGGAGGCTGGCACAATTGCAACATTTAAAAGTCATCTGGGTGGGTATATGAATAGGAAGGGTTTGGAGGGATATGGGCCGGGTGCTGGCAAGTGGGACTAGATTGGGTTGGGATATCTGGTCGGCTTGGACAAGTTGGATCGAAGGGTCTGTTTCCATGCTGTACATCTCTATGACTCTACGACATGCAGAGAAAAAGTGGCAAAGGACAGTCTTTCAGAAAGGGAATGAGGGTGAGCAAAGAAAGTCAAAAGGCAAAGAGCAAGAGACTCCAAGGCAACAAGACAAGACAAGAAATGAAATGAAATAGAAACAATGTGAGAAAGGGAGACAAAAGTGAAGACAGAAAATGTGAGAGGACAAGACGCAAGCAGAGTTAGAGACACATTGGAAATTCTTTGGCAGTGAATAATCTTGACGATCTGCTATCACTATTTAACTCAGGGATTCAGAACATCTTCATACAAACCTTGTTGAACTTGTGAAAGTGAATGATTTGAGGTAGCCATATTCCTGAAAGAGGTTAGAAGCATATTATCAAATAGTAATAAATTATATCCTTCATTTACCAAGTCCATAAATGCAGCAACTCACACCAATAATGTACATAAACACATACACTTAATGTTTTTACAACTGGCCAACTCAAGAGGCAGATTGTTTGAGGTTTTTATTTACATTGTCAACTATATTTTGCACCATATTTCTTACCCCATCTCTGGTTCTGGCCTTGCTGTTTGTTCTGGTCGAGATACTTGAAAGAAAAAGACAACATGTTTTCAATTTAAAAAATTCAAAGGCTCAATGGCAAGAATAACATCTTGTGATATTAGCAACTTATAACAGCACTATAATATCTCAGTGTTCTTCATGTTCTAAACTTCAAAATAAAGTTTTGTACTTTTTCTGATCTCAGGATGACCAAAGTGCTTTGTAGACAAGAATAAAGAACATAATTAGAGCAAATGATTAGGCTTCTTGAGCTTGCTCTGTCACTCAGTGCAACCATGGATGATTCCCTGCCTCAGCTTCTCTTTCTTGGCCAATCCTCAATTCCCTAACAATGTCGGTCCTGGCCGTAAATATATTCAGTAATGCAGTTTCCACAACCTTCCAAGTAGAAAACATCAATGTTTTAAATTCTCTGAGTGAAGAGTTCTAAATGATCAGCTCTTTATTTCAAGACTCTGCAACCAGCGAAATCACTTCTTAATATTGGCCCTGTCAAAATCCTTCTGACTCTTATGTTTTCAATGAGATCAACAATCAATTCTTCTGAATTTCAAAGAATTATTCAGCCGAGGACAGCTTTCTCATCCAAGGTACCAAAGTAATGATTCTTAGCTATACTGCCTCCGTTGCAAGTGTGCTTTTTCTTAAATTAGGTACTAAAGGAAAATCTTCTCATGGAAACAGAAGGCACCAATACAGTACGAAATGAATGTGGTACAATTGGCTTCACTGAAGGGAAGGATGCTGCCAATGAAGCAATGAGGAGTCACAGCAATAAGGCATCAAATCAGATAAAGGGACAGTTAAAACAAGTTGGCAGATATCAAAGTAGAAATATCATCAGGTCCTGGGTTACGAAGGGTTACGAAGGCAAGTAAGGGTGGAAGGCTCTGGCCATAATCTTCCAATCCTCTACAGATTTGGAGGGAATGTCAAAGGACTACAGGACTGCAGAAGATATACATTGGTTTAAAATAAATTGGGCAAGACACAATCTTGGCAATTTCAGGTGACGAAGACTACTGCTGTTTGTGACATCTTTCAGGCAATACACCAGAACAAATACAGTGGCACTTAAAAAAATCAGGGGCTAATTAGTATAAAAGGCAAACGGTGTTGGACAAAGTCTGAGTTTTTTGAAATAACCAAGAAAGCTAATGTGTGTAGTGCAATGTTGTGGAAAGAAACTTTCAAAACAAAACTGATAAAGTAAACACATAACAAATTTGTGGACGAAATTTAAAGCAAAGAACCCAAAATTGCTGCAAGGACAGAAATGGGAGACTAGTGAAGAATGGCTGTTTGAAAGAAAGCATTTGATCATGTTCCTCAGAAAACAGAATTATTGCTCTTTTTGATAAAAGTATTACTCACCTGGATTTGGGAAAATTTGTGGACGATACAAAACTCAATTATTGTAAACAATAAGAATGGCAACAGACTTCAGGACATAGACTGGAAGTGTGGCATATTTTGGCAGGAACAGTAAGGACATAAAATTGAATAGAACAATTTTAAAGGGATGCATGAACGGAAAGGCATGAAGGTGTACACACACAAATTGCTGAAGGTAGCAGGACAAGTTGATAAGTCTGTTGTTAAAACAGCCTATGGTTTAATTTGTAGTGGAATAAAGTACAAAAGCAAGGTGACTATGTCAAATGTGTTGTCAAACACAGATGAGTCCTTTGCTCCTCTGACATTTTCAATTTTGGGAGCTGCATTTAGGAAAGATCTTGAAAGAAACTTAATGCAAGGATACCAGGACTAAATGACTAAGTATTTGGAGTCACAGGAGAAGCTGGGATTGTCTGCTTTAAAACTGTGAGGGGATTTGATAGAGATGGCAGGCAAAGCAACCAGAGGTGATGCAAGGAATTTATTCAAAAAGAAACACAATGATCTGTTATGATCCAGAACGCACAGCCTGATGGAATGATGGAAGCAAATTCAACAGCAGTTTTCAACAAGGCCTTTGGAACTAATTGGAAATCACTGCCAAAGAGCCAATACAGAACTGAAGGACCAAATGGCGTCCGTACTGGATGCTTCATAGGACTTGTATTTTTTTCATGTAGTCACATGTTAGCATTTACTTACCAGTATATGACCTAACTACTTCAAATCGTTTCTTGTCTTCATTCCTAAAAAGAAATATTAAACTGTATGAAAAGGAAACATTTCTTTCTATGTCTTGTGGTTGAAATATCATGTTTAACATACAAAAACCCTAACGTACATGAAAATGTATGAGTAAGAATTCCTAATTATAAACCTGGTAACTCCTTCATTCAACAGTCCATGTTGAATATGCAAGTTCTGCAGAACACCCAGAACTGGACCGATTATCAGTCGACAATATCTGAGCTACACAATGTCAGGCATTGACCATCTGCAGAGTGAATTGAACCACGTCCTATTAAAATATCCTTTATTTCAACTGTATACTCCTTCAGTCCTCGATGGGAATAGCCTCCTGTGTCATTAAGGTTTACTCAACAATCTTGCAGACTTTACCCATGTTTGCACAAGTAGCAAGGACCACATTAAGTGTTGAATAAAGGCAACCTGAGGTAACTACAACTACCTAACCTAAATCTGGAGGGGATTGCGAAGGGTTGTGTGAATGTGTCCAAGATTAAAGGGCACCTCCTTGATGTTCCATAATGGATGTATTTCCAGCTCAATAAGCTGTTTTCCTTGTGTTGCAGGCTATTGCTGCCATGTTCTCTCCACCTCTGGTGTCTACTATTTAATCAGGGATTTAATCAACTTAATTGCTTTTGAAAAACAAACAACAACATCAATCTAGTTTAAGTTTTTGATAGATTAAATACTGGTGTTTAACATATCCTGCCACCCCTCCTTGTGCTGCAGCAGTGCATTAAGATTGTTCTCTGACTCTGTTCACAGACGTATCACTACCCTTTTCAATATTTGCATTCTCAGCCCACTCTCTCTTTGTGTGCTTTATACTTACACAGTTTCTCTCACTCTCTCCCTCTCCAAGCCACTTTATATTCATACCCTGAATGATGATGTGTTTTAGGTCATCTGGAAGATCACTTTACGTGGAGTCTAGCACATTGGTGGAGGCTCCCACTTTCTTTCAACACAGTTGTGTTGGAAGGATATGCAAACTGATACTCAATCTGTTTTGCCACATTATGAATGAAGCTTCCTTGGCCATCATATTCCGGAATCAGAGAGGACCCTACACACTATCTCACAAGAACACAGTCCTACAGTTATTGATCAATATTCTGTCAATTTTGATGAGAGTGCCCCATTCACTGAACAAACTAGTGATTGTGTAATTTACTTATAGAGCATGTCAATTCAATCTAGCAGGTTCTTGATCTTCACATAATGCCCAATCTATTAACAAACACTGCAGTTATCGGACTTGTACTTACATGTGAACACTCTGACCTGCTTTCCTGTTCTCCTCTCTGATTATAGCTGTGGATGTAAAAAGAACAGTCATTAGTTCACCAAGCCATTCCTAAGTTAAAAGAAATAGAGTCATAGAGATGCACAGCACAGAAATCGAACCTTCGGTCCAATTTGTCCATGCCAATCAAATATCCCTCCCCTAATCTAATCCCATTTGCCAGCACTTGATCCATATCCCTCTAAACCCCTCCTATTCATATACCCAATCCACATGCCTTTTAAGTGTTGTAATTGTAACAGTCTCCACCACTTCCTCTGGCAGCTCATTCCACACATGCATCACCCTCTGTGTGAAAAAGTTGTCCCTTAGGTCCCCTCTCACCAGAAACCTATGCCCTCTAATTCTGGACCTCCCCATTCCTAGGAAAATACATTGTCTATTTATCCTATCCATGCCCTTCATGATTTTAGAAACGTCTATAAAGGTCACCCTTAGACTCTTGACACTCCAGGGGAAACAGCCCCAGCCTGTTCAGTCTCTCCCTGTAGCTCAGATCCTCCAACCCTGGTAACATCCTTGTAAATCTTTTCTGAACCCTTTCGAGTTTCACAACATCCTTCTGATAGGAAGGAGACCAGAAGTGCATGCAATATTCCAAAAGTGGCCTAACCAATGTCCTGTACGGCCGCAACATGACCTCCCAACTCCTGTATTCAATGCACTGACCAATAAAGGAAAGTATGCCAAACACCATCTTCACTATCCTATCTACCTGTAACTTTACTTTCAGGGAACTATGAACCTGCACTCCAAGGTCTCTTTGTTCAACAACACACCCCAGGACCTTACCTTAATAAGTGTTTTATTCCTGCTAAGATTTGCTTTTCCAAAATGCAGCACCTCACACTTATCTAAATTAAACTGCATCTGCCACTTCTCAGCCCATTAGCCCAATTGATCAAGATCCCATTGTAATCAGAGGTAACCTTCTTTGCTGTCCACTACATCTCCAATTTTGGTGTCATTTGCAAACTTACTAACTTTACCTCATGTGTTCACATCCAAATCATTTACATAAATGACAAAAAGTAGAGGACCCAGCACTGATCCTTGTGGCACACCACTGGTCAAAGGCCTCCAGTCTGAAAAACAACCCTCCACCACCACCCTCTGTCTTCTACCTTCAAGCCAGTTCTGTATCCAAATGGCAAGTTCTCCCTCTACTCCATAGGATCTAACCTTGCTAACCAGTGTCCCATGAGGAACCTTGTTGAATGCCTTACTGAAGTCCAAATAGATCATGTCTACCACTCCGCCCTCAATCATAGAGTCATAGAGATGTACAGCATGGAAACAGACCCTTCGGTCCAACCTGTCCATGCCGACCAGATATCCCAACCCAATCTAGTCCCACGTGCCAGCACCCGGCCCATATGCCACCAAACCCTTCCTAATCATACACCCATCCAAATGCCTCTTAAATGTTGTAATTGTACCAGCCTCCACCACATCATCTGGCAGCTCATTCCATACACGTGCCACCCTCTGTGTGAAAAAGTTGCCCCTTAGGTCTCTTTTATATCTTTCCCCTCTCACCTTAAACCTATGCCCTCTAGTTCTGGACTCCCTGACCCCAGGGAAAAAAACATTGTCTATTTATCCTATCCATGCCCATCATAATTTTGTAAACCTCAATAAGGTCACCCCTCAGCCTCCGACGCTCCAGGAAAAACAGCCCCAGCCTGTTCAGCCTCTCCCTATAGCTCAAATCCTCCAACTCTGGCAACATCCTTGTAAATCTTTTCTGAACCCTTTCAAGATTTTTGCAAGGTTTGTGAAGGTTTGTAGCTGAGGTTGAGGTTTAGGGTTTGGGTTTGCTCGCTGAGCTGTAGGTTTGATATCCAGACGTTTCATTACCTGGCTAGGTAACATCATCAGTGGCGACCTCCATGTGAAGTGAAGCCGTTGTCTCCTGCTTTCTATTTATATCTTTCTCCTGGATGGGGTTCCTGGGGTTTGTGGTGATGTCATTTCCTGTTCGTTTTTGAGGGGTTGCTAGATAACATCTAGATCTATGTGTTTGTTTATGGCGTTGTGGTTGGAGTGCCAGGCCTCTAGGAATTCTCTGGCATGTCTTTGCTTAGCCTGTCCCAGGATAGATGTGTTGTCCCAGTCGAAATGGTGGGTTTTTTCATCCGTCTGTAGGGATACGAGGGTCGTGTCTTTTTGAGTCTAGCTGGTGTTCGTGTATCCTGGTGGCTAACTTTCTTCCTGTTTGTCCTACATAGTGTTTGTGGCAGTCCTTGCATGGAATTTTGTAGATTATGTTGGTTTTGTCCGTGGGTTGTACTGGGTCTTTTAAGTTTGTTCGTTTTTGTTTGAGTGTGTTGGTGGGTTTGTGTGCTACTAGGAATCCGAGGGGTCTTAGTAGTCTGGCTGTCATTTCTGAAACTTCTTTGATGTATGGTAAGGTGGTTAGGGTTTCTGGCTGTGTTTGGTCTGCTTGTCGTGGTTTGTTCTTGAGGAATCTGCGCACTGTATTTTTTGAGTATCCGTTCTTCTTGAATACGTTGTATAGGTGGTTCTCCTCTGTTTTCCGAAGTTCGTCTGTGCTGCAGTGTGTGGTAGCTCGTTGGAGTAGTGTTCTGATACAGCTTTGTTTGTGTGTGTTGGGATGGTTGCTGATGTAGTTAAGTATTTGGTCAGTGTTTGTCAGTTTTCTGTATACGCAGGTTTGTAGTTCTCCGTTGTCCGTTCTTTCGACTGTGACGTCCAGGAATGCGAGTTTGTTGTCGGTTTCTTCCTCCTTGGTGAACTTTATGCCTGTGAGGGTGTTGTTGATAATGTTAAATGTCTCTTCTTTCTTGTTTCGTTTTGTGATGACAAAGGTATCATCTACGTAGCGGACCCAGATTTTTGGTTTGATGGTTAGTAGGGCTGTTTGTTCTAGTCTTTGCATTACCGCTTCTGCTATGAATCCTGATAGCGGAGATCCCATGGGTGTGCCGTTGGTTTGTTTGTAGATTATGTTGTTGAAAGTGAAAAGGGTGGTGAGGCACAGGTCCACTAGCTTCATGATGTTTTCGTTGGTAATGTGATTGATGGTGGTTGGGGTGAGTGTGATGGTCTCTTCTAAGTAAGTGTTTCCTTTGCCAGGTCGATGTTGATGGAGGTGAACAGCACTGTTACGTCGAATGAGATCATTGCTTCGTCTTCCTCTATTTTAGTGTTTTTGATGATTTTTAGGAATTCCTGGGTGGAGTGGATGGAGTGCTGGGACTCTTCTACTAGGTATTTCAGTCTTGCGTGTAGTTCTTTGGCCAGTGTGTAAGTTGGTGTTCTGGGTAGTGAGACTATAGGTCTGAGGGGGGCTCCTGATTTATGGATTTTTGGTAGTCCGTAGAATTTTGGGGTGTTGGTCCCGGCGGATTTCATTTTCTGGATTTCCGTCTTGTTTAATTGTCCGGAATTATGGAATTTTCTTCGGAGATATGTAATTTTGTTTCCTAGTTGTGGGGTCGGGTCTAGCGCCACCGGTTGGTAGATGTTGGTATCTGCGAGTAATGCATTGGCTTTCTCTATGTAGTCCCTTCTGTTCAGGTTGACTGTGAGCCGACCTTTGTTTGCAGGTAATATAACGATGTTTTTGTCTTTTTTGAGGTTTTCTAGGGTTTTCTTTTCTTGTGTGTTCAGTTTGTTTCCTTCCCTCTTTCGGCTCAGAGTAGGTGCAACTGTCTGTCTGATAGTTTGTTGTGTTTCTTCCGTGAGATTGTTGTCCTTCAATGTGGTTTCTAATGCCGCTAGGAAATCCCTCTTGTCAGCGTCTCGGTAATTGGAATTTAATCCTTTTACTAGTACCACTTTTTCTGTGTCTGATAGGGTCCGGCACTCCAACCACAATGCCATAAACAAACACATAGATCTAGATGGCATCTATCAACCCCTCAAAAAACGAACAGGAAATGACATCACCACAAACCCCAGGAACCTCATCCAGGAGAAAGATATAAATAGAAAGCAGGAGATAAAGCTTCACTTCACTTGGAGGTCGCTACTGATGATGTTACCTATCCAGGCTATGAAACGTCTGGATATCAAACCTACAGCTCAGTGAGCAAACCTACGCCCTTTCAAGTTTCACAAAATCTTTCCAATAGGAAGGAGATCAGAATTGCACGCAATATTCTAACAGATGCCTAACCAATGTCCTGTACAGCTGCAACATGATCTCCCAACTCCTGTACTCAATACTCTGACAGTAAAGGAAAGCATACCAAATGCCTTCTTCACTCTCCTATCTACCTGCGACTCCACCTTCAAGGAGCTATGAGCCTGCACTCCAAGGTTTCTTTGTTCAGCAACACTCCCTAGGACCTTACCATTAAGTGTATAAGTCCTGCTAAGATTTGCTTTCCCAAAATGCAGCATCTCGCATTTATCTGAATTAAATTCCATCTGCTACTTCTCAGCCCATTGACCCATCTGATCCAGATCCTGTTGTCATCTGAGGTAACCTTCTTCACTGTCCACTACACCTCTAATTTTGGTGTCATCTGAAAACTTACTAACTGTACCTCTTATGCTCACATCCAAATCATTTATGTAAATGACAAAAAGTAGAGGGCCCAGCACTGATCCTTGTGGCACTTCACTGGTCACAGGCCTCCAGTCTGAAAAACAATCCTCCACCATCACCCTCTGTCTTCTACCTTTGAGCCAGTTCTATATCCAAATGGCTAGGTCTCCCTGTATTCCATAAAATCTCCATCTTTGTTACTTCTTCAAAAAACTCAATCAAGTTTGTGAGACATGATTTCCCACACACAAAGCCATGTTGACTATCCCTAATTAGTTCTTGCCTTTCCAAATCCTGTCTCTCAGGATTCCCTCCAACAACATGCCCACCACCCATGTCAGGCTCACCCGTCTATAGTTCCCTGGCGTTTCCTTACCAGCTTTCTTAAATAGTGGCACCACGTCAGCCAACCTCCAGTCTTCCGCATCTCTCCTGTGACCGATGATATAAATATCTCAGCAAGGGACCCAGCAATCACTTACAAAGCTTCTCACAGAGTTCTCTGGTTCACCTGATCAGGTCCTGAGGATTTATCCACTTTTATGTATTTCAAGACATCCAATACCACCTCCTCTTTAATATGGATATTTTTCAAGATGTCATCATCTACTTCTCCACATTCTATATTTTCCATGTCTATCTCCACAGTAAACACTGTTGCAAAATACTTGGTTAATATCTCCCCATCTCCTGTGACTCCATGCCTTGCTGATCTTTAAGGGGTCATATTCTCTCCCTAGTTACCCTTTTGTCCTTAATGTATTTATAAATTCCCTTTTGATTCTCCTTAACCCTACTTGCCAAAGCTATCTCATGTCCCCTTTTTGCCCTCATGATTAACCCTGTTACTTCTTCAGTTCATCTCTTTTCCACCAGATTTCTCCTCCATTGCCTCTTAACCAATAAAAATTCTTGAATCAGCCAAACACTGCCGCAATTAGTCACAATAACCTTAATTATGAACTCTTATTGAGAAATTACAAACAAATCTTCAGCCAACTGATTTATAGTTCCCCAGTTTTCCTCTCTTATCATTCTAAAATAGTGGAACACCTTCCTTCTTATTGATTCAGGCGATGTGGGCATCTATTTGGGACAGCATTCATTGCCTATCACCAATTTTCCTGGAAAAGATGTTGGCGATCTGTCTTCTTGAACTGGTGCAGTATTTGAGGTATCAGTACACCCTCAATGCTGCCAGGGAGGGAATTCCAGGACTTTGACCCAGCGACACTAAAGGAACAGTGATGTAGTTCCAACCAGGAAAGCGTGTGGCTTGCAGGGAACTTGTGGCGGAGATCATGTGTTTGGAAAGTACTTTGAAGGACACATGGTGAGTTACTGCAGGACATTTTCTACATGGTACACACTACTGCCACTGTGTGTCAGAGGAGAAGTGAGTGAATATATGTGCACTGTCAATCAAGCAACTGCTTTGCCTTGGATGGTGTCAAGCTTCTCGAGTGTTGTTGAAGCTGCACTCATTCAGGCAAGTGAAGAGTATTCCATCACACTTCTGACATATGCCGTGTAGATGGTGGATAGCAGGTAGCGAGTGACAGAATACATAACTTTCAATCAAAAGGAATGATTCCAAATCAAAAGAAATTGGGAAGACTATTTTCATTATTTCAATGGTGTTCTCACATACTTCAGAGAAAAGTCTGGAAATCTTGGGAATTGGGCATTGGGTCTTTCACTCTCTGGTATCATTGTTATTTTTTCATTATTATTTCATTACATTGATGCTGGTGAGTCCTTGTCCTTAATTTACTATTAGCTTCCTTAAAATGTTTTCCCATAGTGATTTCATTCTTTGATGGGATGTGGGCATCACAGGTAAGATTAGAATTTATTGCCAAACTGCAATTGCTCTTGAACTGAATAGCTTGCTAGACCATTCAGTAAAACAAGACTGAGACTATCCATGGTGAACTAGGCAAACATGCCATTGGTTAAAATAACAAAGTATCACTGGGAGATGTTCAAAAACATATTGTACTGTGATACCAAATTAAGTTATACATTAAGGAGCAAAGCTTTATCTTCAAAAAATTCAAAGAGAATGGTCAAGCAAGATTTTCCCTTTTGGGTGGAGTATGAATGATTGAAGAGATCAGGGGCAACATAAAACAAAGACAAAGCTCACACTAAAAATTTTGCAATTCAAGCAAATAGGAGAAACGGGCCATGCAGAAGGCAGTTAGAGTCAACAACACATGGTCGTTGCTGTGGAGTCTCACAAAGACCAAACCAGGTAAAGGTGACAGATTTTCTTCCATTAAGGAAAGACAATATTTTATGATAATCAACAATAGTGCCATGGTTACCATTACGGAGTAGCTCTCAATTCCAGACGTGTAAACATGTGTTCACAAGATCACTATTGTCAACTTCTGAGCAGCTCAGATGGCTCTTAAGCACCCTTTGTTTGTAATATAATTGCAAAACATTTGTGTTGATTTTGACATTCCCAGTGAGTTGCTTTTCATAGTCCCTTTTCTATACCTTGCTACCTATTTAGGCATCTTTTGCTATACTCTGAATACTTAGTATTCGTCTCAAAAGGGAACATTTTACTTGACCACTCTCCTTGAATTCTTTGATGAATTAAGATAGAGTGGACAGAAACAGCACAGATGATGTAATATATCTAGATTTCAAAATAGTTTTCAGTAAGCTACCACATAAGGGGTTAATAAATAAGTCCCCAGATTGGGGCACAGTAAGGCACCCCCATTCCCAGTTAACCCAACAGTAAGGCCATCCCATTTTACTTGTCAGAAGTGCTGCCAATTTTCTCACCTGCTAAGAACACAGTGAATCAGACCAGTGGCATGAAGAGGCCTTTAAGTGATGGTTAATTGACCACATTAAAGCACCCTAATTTACCATGTGTCCAAACATAAGCCTTCCCTTCCAGAACTTAATTCATGAGGTGGCGTGAAGGGAGTGGGTATCTGCCTAGTGTTAACCCACTCGATTCTTTGTCTTCCCACCACCTCTTAATGGGGAAAATCCTGGCTGCTGTTTGAAATTTCCAAAAGACATGAAATTGGAGAGAATTTTCAAGAATGGGCACATAATTGACAAGTGAATTTCAACAAGTGTGAGGTGTTCCATTTGGTTGATCTACCCAGTCAGTAGCCAACCTGGTGGTACTCAATGAACAGAAATCACAGAATGTCCACAGCACTGGTAAGGAGTCTCTCAGCTCTCCACCAGGAAACATCAAGACTAGTTTCATGAGAATGACCCAGGAGATCCAGAAGTTCCTAAATTGCATGCACAAAGTATTCCTGAATGGAAACTCTTGGGAAAGGAAAATATTTGAAGGGATAGTACCAGAGCTGCAAGTTTATATCCTTCTGGAATGGCTGACAGACTGACCAGGCTGGAAAGGCTGAGATTTTAAAAATTATAAAAGCATCAAAGTTGACACAGAGAGGGTGTATCTGTTTGAGGAGCAGAGAAAGTCATCAACATTAAAATGACCGCTACACAACCTATTAAGAATTAGAGCTGAAAATGTGTTGCTGGAAAAGCACAGCAGGTCAGGCAGCATCCAAGGAACAGGAAATTCGAGGTTTCGGGCATAAGCCCTTCATCAGGAATGAGGAAAGTGTGTCCAGCAGGCTAAGATAAAAGGTAGGGAGGAGGAATTGGGGGAGGGGCGTCTCCGCCGCATCTGCTCCCAGGAGGACCAGCTCCAACACCGCACAGCCCAGATGGGCCCCCCCCCCCACAAGGACCGCAGACTCCCCCCAGACGTGATCGACGACGCCCTCCACCACAAGAATTAGTCAGAGAATGCTGTGAATGCGGAACTTGCTATCGCTGGAAACAGTTGAAACACAATGTGCAGATACGTATAAATAGAAGCACATAAAGTTTATGTTCATCAGATTAGAGGATTAAGAATGGGAGGAGATTTGAATAAACTGTAAGTGCCAGCAAGATCCAGTTGCGTCAAATGGTCTTAATGTTCTACTTCTATGTTCTGTTGTTGCATACTCTATGTATTTTTGTGTTGAGCCTATTCAGCTTCAGTCTCATCTGCTCATTCATGAAGTCACATATTCAACATTACAAAAGGGTGTATTATAGCCAAGGTCAGTGACCCAGTGGTCCTTGGTATTTTCCAACAAGAGTCCAGCAAAGCCAACAGAGATCCAGCCTCTGATCTGTGTGGTTGAAGTATTAGTCATAATGGGCTAAGTCACTAGGGGGCACAATGGTTCATTGCATAAACAGGTCACCTATCCATCAACTGTCAGGAGGCAGCAGGACACGTCCATTGGTTATTTTTTTCTTTTATTTGAGAAGAAAACAAAGCAGAACTCCTTCGCTGGGAATTTGTTCAGATATGTGCCCAGTCCACCACCGTAACCTGCCAGAACGGCAGTAGATACTTTGCAGCAGAGCAGGAATAATTTTGGGTGGCACAGTAGCACAGTGGTTAGCACTGTTGCCTCACAGCGCCAGAGACCCGGGTTCAATTCCCGCCTCAGGCGACTGACTGTGTGGAGTTTGCACATTCTCCTTGTGTCTGCGTGGGTTTCCTCCGAATGCTCTGGTTTCCTCCCACAGTCCAAAAATGTGCAGGTTAGGTGAATTGGCCATGCTAAATTGCCCGTAGTGTTAGGTGAAGGTTTAAAATATAGGGGAATGGGTCTGGGTGGGTGGTGCGTCGGTGTGGACTTGTTGGGCCGAAGGGCCTGTTTCCACACTGTAAGTAATCTAACTCCCAGGAAATTCCTGGTCAATATTAAGCCAGAGCCAATTTCCACTATTAGTGGAGGCTCTAAACTGATATTTGAGAGTAGTTGCATGATATACAATCTGTTCAACAATTAGTTCAATTGAAGGCACCAGGTTAGAAAACTTGGCAGGTGATCTGTAGCCTGACTTGCCAACATCAATGAAAATTTCTGAGGAAGGGTTATTGAACTGGAAACGTTAACTTTGATTTCTCTTCACAGATGCTATCAGTCTTCCTGAGCTTTTCCAGCAACTTCTGTTCTTGTTTCTGATTTACAGCATCTGCAGTTCTTTCGGTTTTTAATCAATGAAAATTTGTTCCTTAATCTCATTGACCACTGGACCCCCACATCTATAAACTTTATTAATTCAGCTAAATTTTTAAATGCAAGTACATATTTTTTCGGTTACTGTTTATGATGAGATCAGAAAGTGACCATGAAGGCTGAACTCAGAAAAAAGTGCCCACTGTGCATTAATGATTGTCTCTCAACCCTGTCTGGGCCGTGATGGATTTTAACCCTACTCTGCGTTGATGCTCAGGGGCAATTAGGGATGAAGTTAAATGTATCAGCCACATCACAAGAACTAAGTCAAAAACAACTGTGCATCTGTTGCAGCAAAACAAATTTAAGATTCCTTCAATTAAAAAAAGGATAAGAATAAGACTAGATGAAAAATGTGTCACTCTGTGAATGACAGACACAACAATCATTAAAATTAGCGGATTAAATCTGACTTGTTTGTTTGCCTCAAGTCTTGTTTCTAAAGCTGATTACATTTCTTATTATACAGTGTCAAAATGAAAATGAGATTCTGGAGAAATACTAGCCGTCCCATTTATTTTCTGCAATTAGTTTGAAACTGTATTCATTTGCAAATCCTGCTCACTTTAAACAGGCTGTCAGCTAAATTGAAAATCTGAGTTTTAATTCAGGATAATCCATTGTTTAACTTGAAAAAAAAATCATTCAACATCCATATTACTAAAAGCACATGGAAGCACCTGGTGGAAGTTAAGACAAGATTTGCAAACTGTTTGCAGTGCTGAAACAGACCATTCAGCACAGAATTCAGGTTCCATTCCAGCCTCCTCTCACCCTTTTCAACTATCTCCATCACCAGAGTCTCCTGTTCATCTATTTCCTGTACTTTCTAACATCCTCATTCTTGCTTCAAGAGGTTACTCCTAAATATCCAACTTTATATTTATGCACCTGGATTTGATTTCACTTGCAAGTAGAAAGACCGTCTATAGATTTATCCAATCAAATCATTTACTAATCCTGGAAACCTCCACTAGCTCACCATTCAGTCTTCTCTTCCCAAAAGAGCCCTCAATTCACAAGAGACATAAGCTCTCAGTTTTGGCATTATTCTAGTAAAGCTTTATTGCACCTTTTTTAGTGTTTTTTTTAAACACTTGTATAAAACAGAAACCGGATCAGTTCAAAGTATGTCATGAGCACTCTAACATCAATTCTTGCATTTTAATTTGACCCTTCTCGAAATGAATCCCACTGTTTGGTTTGTCTTTTCATAGTCTTAATCTGAGTCAATTATTATTCCGTCTTGTGTTTTACAGTCAGCTTGTTATCAATTCCGCTATTTGTGCCCTGACTCCTCATGTTCTGATCTAATTTGAGAGTCTTACTGTATAGTAACTCACTTGAGGCTTCTTTTTTTAAGAAATGTAATTTTAATTTCATCCACTGCATTACCTTTATCTAAATCTTTCACTTCTACAAAGAATTCAACAAGAGTGGTCAAGCACAGATTTTCCTTTTTGGAATTTGTGCTAATTACTCTATTGCAGTTTCAGACTTAGGTTTTTTTTTATTTTTCTAATATTAAGCAAGTTGAAGTTGTTTAGCTCCATTTTTTAAGTATGGGTATGTCCAGAAACCCTCTGTCAATATTCTCTTTTGTAATGATTGCTTTGAAAACATTTCATAGTGCCTGAGCTCTAGTCCCTAGCTTTACTTCTGCAATCTGTCTAGACAAGGTATTATCTGTCTAGACAACCTTAAGTTAGTCTAATTTGTCAAGTATCTCCACTTATCCAGTCTTAAATGGCTTTTTATCCTTTTTGATATTCACTTTCAATACCATGACTGCAATGTTAGTTTCCATGGTAAATACCAAGGCAAAAAGGAATTATTTGGGTCAGGTGAATTGGCCATGCTAAATTGCCCGTAGTGTTAGGTAAGGGGTAAATGTAGGGGTATGGGTGGGTTGCGCTTCGGCGGGTCGGTGTGGACTTGTTGGGCCGAAGGGCCTGTTTCCACACTGTAAGTAATCTAAGTAATCTAATCTAATCTATTTCTGCCGTTTTGTTGTTACTATTTGTGATTGTCCCTTGGCATCATTATCACGATCTTGACTTTTGCTATCCAAGTGTCTGTGGAAAATCTTACTGTTTCGTTTTGTATTTTTCCATAATTTAGTTTCATAGATTGTTTCCTAATCACATTTTTAAACTTCTTTCTCAACCTTTTTGTATTCCATTTTGGTATCATATCGTTCACCATCCCCTTCATTGTCTGTGTAGTTGGTGTATGTGCCAAAAAATCTTATTCAATTGGTCAAGGGAGACCCAACAGACCGTTTTTCAACAGCAGCTCTACTATCTAAAAGGACAAGGGGAGAAGATAACTTGGAACACTACCACCTGTAAGTCTCCCTCCAAGTCACTCACCATCCTGACTTGGAACTGCAATCACCTTCTTTTATGGTCATTGGGTCAAAATCCTGGAATTCCCTCCCTAACAACACTTTGGGTCGACTGACAGCCTAATTGGAATGATGAAGCTGTCAGGATCACTGGAATAGGCTAGGACTTATTTTAAAGAACAGAGCAGTTTGTCTGAATAAAACTGTTTCTAACAACAAAATCCAGAACAAGGCAGAAGCATAAATAAAACATAGTCACTAATAGATCAAATAAAAAACTTAGGAACAATTCCTTTGCACAGAGGAGTGACAATGTGGATCTCACTATCACATGGAGTAACTGAAGGAGCTAGCATTGATGCTGTTAAAGAGGTTTAATGGGTATGTGAGGGAGATCAGAACGGAAGAATATATTCACAGGGCAAGAAGAGAAAATTAAAAAGAGCAAAACACTAGCATTGACCATTTGGGCTGAATGGACGCTATGCTGTACATTCAATCGAATTCAATGATGACAGGAAGGTAAAATAAAGTGATTTATGCTTGATCACACATGCGAGGCTGGGTAAGCTTCAGTACCAAGATCAAATTTGCTGCTAAAATTACTTTCTCTACCATTCAGCAACTTCATTAACATTTTTATCTGTAGGTTTCAGCGATTATGTAAAGTTCCATCAACATTCTGTACTGTTCTCTGCTACATCCAGAGATGTGCAACAGAGCTGAACATAGTAAACAGCAAAGTTCACCACAATAAGATATTCTCATGGACAATATGGAAAATTGTCTATCCTCAGACAATTCTTATCGTCATGAGCTTGTTTTCCATAAAACTACAAAATAAACACAAGGATCAACTTGAATTTTTGCTTTGAAGGCTAAGTTTGGGCAATAAATTATTCCAAACATTTACCATTTTCTTAAAATTAAAGTTACAATCTGGATTAGAAGGAGAGAGAGAAAATGACACAGACATTGCAAGATTGACAAAAGGAACAAATGACAGAATGATAAGGCTGAAAGGCCACCAAAAACAGAGCAACCACAGCGACAAGTAAAATTTTACATAGCCTTTCAAGACCGCAATGTGTTCCAAAGCAATGAGCAATCGATGAAGTAATTTTGACAAGTAATCACTATTCCAGTGGAAAAAAAGAGAGTCAAGTGGGCAACTGTGGGTGCAATAAACGAAGAAATGGGGCACCCTCTTTTGCTGAAATGCAGGACTTTGCCAGCAGTAAATATTGCTTGTCATATATTTGAGCAAAGACACAGTGGTAAAGCTTTTTGTTTGCACTCATCAAGCCAATTTTCAAGAAATACCAATATTAAGCCACACCTCTACCGATCAGAGCCCACTTACCAACTAATCTCTTCATAAATTATAAAAAATGTTGTTTCCCTTTACATGGATATTCTTGCAAAGTGTCCCGATGAGCACAAATGAAAACTTTCAACAAAATGTGTGTTTTTTAAAACAGCGATACTGAAGTTCTGTATTACTGAATGACTAGGAGTAAGTTACTTCATATTTTTAACGGTTTTCTGGTTTCCAAAGTTAGTAATCTCAGTTGTAAAAAGACTCCAATTACTTCTTACTGTCCAGATTATCACTGCGCCACGTTCTAAGACAATGAAAGGGTTTGGATACTAGTTGGTGGGTTTCTCTACTATGTGTCAAAAACTTTGTTAATTCAAGTCCCATTCCAGAAACCTGAACACAAAGCTTTGGAGGTGCTGCTAGGTTTTGTCCAGGTTGAGAGAAGGAGGGTAGTAGTGATTCTGATCCAGATGTAGCTTGTTAGCTCCCCTGTATTGCTGTATTCAATTGTGAGTCATGGTCTGGGCCTCGTGTCTTAGGAAGCAAGGTGGCATCAGGCGAGGCCACAAGTCACAAGGCTGGGCACATGGACGATTGATCATACCAAAAATGGCATCAGTTGGATCAGGTACTACAATAACCAACATTAAAATGAAACTCATGATGCTGAATGAGGCCACAGTAATATAACATTAAAAACCACAATAGCCTTGATATATCAAGGGCACATCTTAATAGTTCTTAAACGTTGAGGGTTTCTGTTTCTACCATCCTTACAAGCAGTGAGTTCCAGATTCTCATCACCCTCTGGGTGAAAAAGATTTCCTCACATTCTCTCTAAACATTCTGATCCTTACCTTAAATCTATGCCCCCAATCACTGACCCCTCCATCAAAGGAAAAGGTTTCTTCCTGTCTACTCTATTTGTGCACTTCATAATTTTATACATCTTAATCACATCCCCTCTCAATCTCCTCTGCTGTTAGGAAAACAACTCCAGTCTGTCATCAAATCTTCCTTCATTACCAAAATTCTCCAGCCCTGGCAACATCCTGATAATCTCCTCTGTTCTATCACAACCCTCCTATAATGTACAGTCCATAACTGCACACAATACTCCAGCTGTGGTTCCAACCTTTTATACAGTTCCAGCGTAAACTCCCTGCTCTTAAAATCTATGCCTCAGCCAATAAAGACAAGTATACCAAATTCCTTCTTGGTCTAATCTGACACCTTTAGTGAGCGGTGCACATGCATGCCAAGGTCCCTATGATCCTCAATGCTTTCCAGGCTCCTGCTATTCATCATGTACTCTTATGCCTTGTTTGTTCAGCCCTAGTGCATCACCTCACATTTATCCAGATTGAATTCCATTTGCCACTGATCTGCCTGTATGACCAGCCCATCTATATCCTCCTGTAAACTAAGGCTATCCTCCTCACTATTTACCATACATCAGTTTTTGTAACATCTGCGAACTTAGAGCAACGCACCTACATTCAAGTCTAAACCATTTTTATAAATCACAAACAGCAAGAATCTCAATACTGACCCCTGTGGGACCCCACATGACACAGGATTCCAGTTGGAAAAACTCTCCTCAACCATGACTCTCAGTTTCCTGCCACTCAGCCAATTGTGGATCCCAATTTGTCAAATTTTCTTGGATCCTATTGGTTCCTATCTTTGCTATCAGCATTCCATGCTCCTGCTATTCATCATGTACTCTTATGCCTTGTTTGTTCAGCCCTAGTGCATCACCTCACATTTATCCAGATTGAATTCCATTTGCCTTATTGAAAGTCTTGCTGAAATCTAAGTAAACAACATCAAAACATTACCCTCATCCATGCACCTGATTACCTCTTCGAAACATTCAATCAAGTTGGTCAGACAGACTTCCCCTGAATAAAACCATTCTGACTGTTCTTGATTAATTCTTCCTTCTCCAAAAACATATCTTAGAAGTAAACGCATTTTTGGCTTACAAAGTTTACTGCCATTGGTCTTTGGCACAATTTGCCTGCTGCTGTGTTGCACATGTTTGAACTCTTTTGTGCAGCCATGAATATTGCCCAGTGTAACACTTGCACATACAATAATTCCTGGCTAATAAATTTCCAGTTCTTTACAAATAACACGATATTTAACGTATAGTATAATACATCTAATATTGAATTGTTCTTTACCTCAGGTTAGAATATCTAGCTTTGTAGCTCTTCTGCACTAATTGCACAATTTTATTTGCACTTGTTCTCACTATTAACTCCTTCTCCAGATTTATAATTTTGGCCACTTAAATTATTTCCTTCTGGCATAGATTTCTACTTTTCCACAATCTCTCATTTGTCTTGGTTTTTCTAGAAATGTTTTTCAGTTTCTCATTAGACTCTATTTTTGCATCAGAACTAAGTTCTCCTCAGTGTAGCAAGATCCCGATCTGTACAAACATCAGCAATCCAGCACTTACAACAGTCCAGGTTCGTGAGTTTTTATATGAGGTCATAAATGTTACTTGCTCCTAGCTATCAGCTTTAGCTTGAGATTGGATTCTCATCTCAGAGTCAGAGGATTTTGACTTCAAGAGTCTCTGATGCGTACTCAAAGCTAACATTGCAATTTCATCTTACAGGTGATACCAATGCTCCATTGGGTGTCTTTGATAGTACAGTGTGATCTGCATCCATCTGAAAAGTGGCAGAGATCTCCCTGTCCTGGCCAACACTGATCAGCTAATTGATATTATTAATGGGCATCATCTGATCAAGATTTTCATTTCTGTTTTTGCCATGTTGTGTGTAAACTGACTATCTCATTTATCTACAATCATGAGAAATAAGAGGAGTAGGTCATTCAGCCGATCATCATTCAATAAGATCATGACCAATTTGATAATGGCCTTAACTTCACTTTCCTGCCTGTCCATATAACCCTCCCCCACCCCCAACGTAAACCAAAAGTCTGTCTAACTCAGCTTTAAATAACTTTAAATTACCCAATTTCTCCTGTTGTCTGGGAAGAGAGTTCCTCAGACACAAAAATCCTTTTCATTGCAGTCTTAAAGTGGAGACCACTTTTTTTAAGAAAAGCTGTGCCCGAGTTCCACATGAAACACCCTCTCAGCAGTTACTCAGTCAAACAATTTCAGAATCTTGTAGGTTTCAACAAAACAGTGTCTGTTTCAAACCTTTTTCAAAGGCTATCACTTAGTTAGAAATGTGAAGAGTACAATATGCAAGGTTCTTTCATATGGCAGCAATGATGAAGGATTCCTTAAAGAGAATAATCAGAATAATATTATTTTAGATGGGCAGTCAATGGATCAGGTTTAATGGTCTTTCGTTTCTCTGAACTTTATATATGAAGATACAAAAAAAATGCTAGACAGAAAAAGATCGACTGGTGCATCCAACCTGTCCCATACAATGGTCTGTGATTAAGACCTACAAATTCAGCATTCCGAGGTGGTGAAAAACAGAGAGACCAAATCCAATTTGGGGAACAAAATACTGGAAAATTTTGACAACTGCCCCCTGCCCCATTAGTCCTGAAACTAATCCATGATACCACTAAAAATGGCTTATGTTGGATGGTACCTCTGACATGTATGACACAACTGCCAACCCAGTTCCAGCTGTTCCAGCTCTTGTATTGTCAAAAGGCCATGAATTTATGTTGGCTCAGTTAGAATTAATGTCACCAACACATGAATCTACATGTTAGTCTCAAAAGCAACAGCATGAAAATGTTCATGTTTCTGTGCAAAAATGGCTTCATAGTCTCCAATCCATCACTGAGGGACTGCTACACTATTGAAGCTGCTGTATTTCTGATGAGTTATTAATGCAAAGCCATATCTGTCCTCCTAGCTAAGTGTAAAAGATCCCATCATACTAAACTGACAAAAACTGTCCTGGCCAGTATTTATCTCTCATTGCACATTACAAAAAAAATACATTATCCTGTTGCTGTTTGTGGGAATTTGCTGTGTGCATTTTCCACATTATACCAGTGACTTCAAAGGTGCTTGTGACTGTGAAAGGTGCTATATAATTGCAAATCTTCATTTCTTTCTTGAAAATAGCTCACACAACTAAAGGTTGCCTGACTGCATCTACAATACTTGTCGTTTTGCAGAACACCTGAAAGATTAACACTTCAAATACATTTCACTTTTCAAACTACATACTAAAATATTCATTTGTCTATTCGGAGATGATAGAGCAAAAGAAATAACATCTGAAATGAAGTTTTTCAGTCTCAGGTAATGTATGGTGTTGATTTAATTAATTCTGACAGAATACATAAGGAGTTAAAGCCTAATATATTTTGCAAGAAAAAAGTGCCCTCATTTATCTTGCTACAAAACTCCTCTAAAAGGACCCAGCAGGCCACTCAATTGTATGAAACCGCAATAAAAAGTCAATGAAGACCACATCATGCCAATCTATGTGTCACTGAAGCATATGTCAATGAATGTATTGGCAGGAATAATACACCACACAGATTTTATAAAGGCAAAGCCCTGTCTTCAAACACAGGACCTTCTACCATGTTGTATGCCACTACCACTGTGCTAAATAAGACAATTCATAACAGATCCATCAACTCAAAAGTGAAGAATAGGCATAGCATGACAACTGTAGCAGCAGAATTACATTGCAATACAATCTCTCAACATACAATCAAAACAGGTAACCACTTACTGAGTGTGAAGAATATGCAAAAAGCAACTCCCTATGAACCTAAGAATGAGGTGCTAAACTGGTGATGCTATAGCACTGGGACTAAATGCATGCTAAACAACAGAAGCAGCATGGAGTAGACAGAGCCAAGTGATCGGATCAAAGCTCCGCCGGACTGCACATTGAGTCCTGAATGGTAGTAGACAATTAAATAACAAAGAAGAGGGAGGTAGCTCTCCATGAACATGCCCATCCTTATGTAAGGGGCAGCCCAGTGCATTAGCGTTAGGGACAATGCTGATGAATTCACAATCTCCTTAGTAAAAGGTATCAGGCAGGTCTTTGCCTTCTGATGGCATTCCAAACATCACAGGTACCAGTCTTCAGCCAATGTAATATCAAAGAAATATCCAAAAGCACTGGATATGGTAAAGGCTGTGGGCCATGATAACATCCCAGCAGCAGAACTGAAGATTGTTCTAGAACTAAACATAACGCTGGTCAATGCTAGCTATAGCTACAATACTGTCATTTAACAATATGGAAAATTTCCTTGCTGAGTTCAACCCATAAAAAGCAGGACCAATCCAATTCAGGTTTTTATTGTCACATCAACCAATTCTCAAATCAACAGAAAAAGCTTGAAGGGAATCATTGAAGGAACTATCCAGTGGCACTTGGCAAGTATCTGCTCACCAATGCTGAGTGTGGGGTTAACTAGCATTAATCTGCTTTAGACTGTATTACAACCTGCCCCAATGTGAACGAGAAAGATCAATTTTCAGAAGTGAGATGTAAGTAAATGTCTTTGACATCAAAACAGTGGTTGACCAAGGGTGATATCAAGGTGCCATAGTAAAACTGAAATCATTGGGAATCATGCAAAAACATTCCACTTTACACAATAAGGAAGGAAAGAAATCTGAACCACCATCAGCTGCTTCACCAATGACTGTGTTCCCCATTTTAACAGCAGTAGTGGGGATGTTCGCTGATGATTACACAACATTCAGTACCAAGTGCAACTCCTCAGATAATGAAACAGTCTGTGCCTGGTTGCAACAGGCCTGGAAAACATTAAGCAACACATGACACGTGTACAGCAGAAATGTATGTGATATTCATTGTCAACAATAGAGAGTTACACCTCCACCGCCTGATATTCAATGGGGTCGACATTGCTGAATTCTTCTGGAACCACTACTCAATTAGATTAGCTAAATACTGTACAGTCAAAGGATGGGTGCTGTGGAAAATAGCCAATGCTCAGTGTGGGGTTAACTAGCATTACTCAGCTTCAGTCCGTATTACAATCCGTGCCCCAATCTGGATAAGAAAGATTAATTTTCAGAAGTGAGATTAAAATGAATGTCTGACATCAAAACAGTGGTTGAACAATAACTCCTCAAATCCCTTTCACCATTTCAAGTGCACACGTAAGGAATTTAATGAAATGTTCACTGTAGCTATAGATGAATGCACTTTCTTTTTAATTGATTCACAGGATGTGGGTGTCACTGGCCAGACCAGTATTTGTTGCCTGCCCTCAAGAAGATGATCATGAAGTGTTTTCTTGAACTGTTGCAGTTCATGAGGTGGAGGGAACTCATAGCACTGTTTGGAAGGAAGTTCCAGGATTTTGATCCAGTGACAATGAAGGTTGATTTTATGTTACAAGTGAAAATGATATAAAAGAACTTTTACATGATGGTATTTCCATTCATCTTCTGCCCTTGTCCTTCCAGGTGGTAGAGATCGAGGGTGTGGAAGGTGCTGTCCCTCGGCCTGGGTGAAGTGTTGCAATGCACTTTGCAGATGGCACACACTATGATCACTGTGCATCAGTGGTAGAAGAGTGAATAGGAAGGTGATGGATGAAAGTGCCAATCAAGCTGGTTGTTTTGTCCTGGTTGTTACTGTGTTTCTTGAATGTTATTGAAACTGCCCTTAGCCCAGTAAGTGTAAAGTATTTCATCACATTCCTGACTTTGCCAAAGTTACTTCAGCTACAGCTTCCCAACCTGCAAACTCTAAGGGCAACAAACGCATGGGAACACCATCGCCTCAAAGTTCCTCTCGATATCACTCACCATCTTGACAGCAAAAGTATTTCCATGCATTGTTATTGTTGGGGTAAAATCACTGCAGTACTGTGGGTTTACTGATATCAAATGGACTGCAGGGGTTCCAAACAATGGCTTCAAAGAAATTTAGTGATGGCCAATAAATGTTAACACTGCTTACATCCAAGTAACGATGAAAGAAAATTATTTTGCCAACACCTATCTATCTTCCAAGAAAATGAGGGATGACAAGGCCAGCAGACCATTCAATTCAAATACAAACATTTTTATGGATTCGGTTCAAAACATTTACTACTGGGTTGCTTGAGCATATCAGACAGTTGTTTAAATTTGCTTGATCCTGCAAAGTTTTTGGAAATGTATCTCCACCTATCAAATTAAGGAGTTCTGAGGGAGAGAGCAGTAGCTTCCATGGGGATAGTGGGTAAACAATCACACAGAGTATACTACATTTCAATATTTTATTATTTTCTCTCACTAAGTGCAAATGAAGATTAATACTGATATTGATATTTGCTCATTCTTTTATTGTTAGCAGACACTGTTAAAGCATAAAACATTAACTAGCATAGCATTACTCAGCCATGTACTGAAGTCAAGAAAGATTACTTTAGAGGACATGAAAAAGAATCTACCAGCCCAAAGCAGTGCAAATTCTCTGTTCAATCACTGGAAATTTGAAGAGATCAACTAAATCAGTGAAAGCACTCACACATATAAGGCTTATGTGCAGGGACAATGTCTCAATGGAGATAAGTAAGGGCTCACCTAACACTGACCTGCCCAACGTACACTCACCCTCACAGACTAAAGGGAACAAGCATACACTGGTGCTCCACATTCTGAACTAAGGAAGGCAGACCCCACACCATAGTATTTAGGGTGAAAGTTTAGACTGTGCAATAAGCTAATGAGACAGCATACACCACAGGAAGTGATCAAATGTCACATGATCTTACACTCCCTTGCAGTCTCATGACAATGTGAATCTACAATAAGATGTTTCTTAAATAAAGTTAATATTGACCTCATCTCAGCAGAGCAAATGACACTGAGAATATTACAGACACTACATGCCCACTGACACACAGGTCTGAAGCTCACTCAAAATTGGGAATCCTCAGCTTTGCCAGTTTATTTCCAGATGGCCTTCAAAGGCAGCTAATTGTTTTGAAGAGAACTAGCTGGGGCAGCTCCTATGGTCACTGTACCAATTAAATGCTGATGAAAGGTGTAGGTGAGTGGCACAGGAGTTAGTAATTGTGCTGTGGATCTATGAGGAGAGTGTCCACTGCTGCCCAGTTCCCCATACATTAAATGTTAAAGGAAAATCTTTACCTTTGATGGCAGCATTTAACACTCTCTTTACAGCCTAGTGAAAAGCTGAAGAACCCACAAGCCGGGATAAAGTATGCACAGGATTCACTGTGAAAATTATGTCATTCTCTCCAACAACCAGAAAATAGGCAAAATGAACCAGATTCTGTCCCATTTACCATAAAGGAACTGATCAAATATTATTACATTGCATACACATGGTGAACCAAATAGCACATTTCTGTGTTGTACTCACATTTCTATGCTAGCATTGGCCTCCTCCTCATCTGTCAAATCAATCTAACCTTTTATTCCTCTTTTCATCATGTACATCTAATGGCTAGAGCGTGGAAGAAGTCATGTGATAAACCTCCAGAATTTCATTCAATCACAGTTGGCAACCTTGCATCGAACAGTTCATCTTTCAGCTCTTTTCTAAGGAGAGACATCCGTAGCCTGTTGATTGTTTTTTCCTGATAGCAGTATTCTTGCATTGTCATTGCCTAATCAATCTTTTTTGTGATATGGGATGCATAATGATACACAATACTGTAATTATGATTTACCAAAGTCTACACAGGCTAGCCTCAACTCAAATAATTTGACTATTGTGATTAGCAATCAGGAGCAGGGAAACAAACCTGGCGGCACGGTGGCACAGTGGTTAGCACTGCTGCCTCATAGCGCCAGAGACCCGGGTTCAATTCCCGACTCAGGTGACTGACTGTGTGGAGTTTGCACATTCTCCCCGTGTCTGCGTGGGTTTCCTCCGGGTGCTCCGGTTTCCTTCCACAGTCACAAAGATGTGTGGGCCAGATGAATTGGCCGTGCTAAATTGTCCGTAGTGTTAGGTAAAGGGGCAAATGTAGGGGTATGGGTGGGTTGCACTTCGGTGGGTCGGTGTGGACTTGTTGGGCCAAAGGGCCTGTTTCCACACTGTAAGTAATCTAATCTAATCTAATGAACTATCAGATAACATCCATCTTGAGATCTGACATTTGGAGGTTCAATGCCGTTATCTTTCTGGGAATGACAATAATGGGACTTAGTACGGAGGATAAAATGGAAACAGAAGTCCAAAAGGGCCAACAGCTCGTCACCATTCCTTGCTGGAATGGCATGTTTGGGGGTATTGACCAATATGGGTGTAGACTTGGAAATGATGTAACTTATGGTGTAATAATTAAAAATATTCACAGTAAAGGCTCAAGCATAAGGTATCAGAGAAGAACGGCAACTTTTTGAACTACAGTTCAATACAGAGTCAACACCTTCAAGAAAAATGGGAAGGAAAATGGGCAAGTTAAGAAAAGAACTAAGCAATATACCTGTGTAAGTTCATAAATACTAGGAGAAAGATAAGGATAAGCTGAGAGTGATAGGAGAAGAATCCACAGGAGATACAAAAGGTAATATGTGAACAGCATCAGGTTTGCTGCTGACCAAAATTTATCCCTCAACAATAACATCAAAATGGATCCGGTTTCTGAGATTTCCTGTGGGTAAAATACTTTTGTGTTTATCTAGATAGCAAAGACTGTCTTTAAAAATTGATTTTCTAGTTGCAAAACACTTTGGACATCACAAGAACAGATAAGGTAATGGTATATAAATATGTAAATGCAAATCTTCCTCAAATTACTACATGAACAAATAATACAAGATCACAGAGCTACCAAATGTGGCAAGAGCACACTTTAAGCTGAACAATGGAGCACTGGATAAATACTTCTTTTGTAGTTATGGGTTAACATTTGTATTTTTGTAGCTCAGTTTCACCACATTTAAGAAATACTTCTTGTGCGATTGGTGACAGTCCCTCCTATTGTCCATAAACAGATAGCCCACAGTCAGCAAATAGAAAATATTCAGGCAGTAATTTATCAAATGATGTTTCACCCTATAGAAAATGGTTTACATTTTGCCAAACTCCAAAAAAGGTTGTGCTAACACCAAGTTCAACAATGAAGGGAATAGCACAAAAAAATTGGCACAATGGGACATAACATCAATGCAATTCAGCAAAACATCAGTTAAGGTTCAGCTCACATGAATGTCAGACAGGTGGGGAGAGGGGACAGTAGAAAATGTCAGCACTGGCTGATGGTGAAAAATTCTCACGATGTAAACTACACAGGAAGTGAATAAGGGCTCGCTCCATTTGTGGTCGCTGCTTGGTGGTCAGAATAATGTGCTAACGCAGAACGATCTGAATGCAGTTATTATTATAAAGAAAGAAGGGAAATTGGAGCAGGAATAAGTCATTCAGACAATCAGCCTTATTCACCATCAAACCAGATCTGAACTTCTATTACAGCGCCACTTTTTCCCACACTCCCTAAATCCCTCAATGTCCTCATTGAAAGGATTTACATCTATCGGTCTCTCATCTCGAATATACACAATGACTGAGCATCCACATGTTCCACCATATAACGGAATTCATTGCATAACTTCTTCTCTAAAGGCTTCCCCTACTATGCACACCACCACACCCCTCCTCCACTATCTCTTCTCTTCCTCATTTCCATCTACTGGCTCGATTGCCTACTTATTACCTTGTTTTTCGCTCCCTATTACCTTTATTGACACAGGAATCTTCCACTCTACTCCATATTTCATTTTAGCTTCTTCCTGGAAATGCTTTAAAAAAAAGTATCTTGTTCTGCTCTCATTATTTATCTGAATCTTTCATTGTCCTCATGGTGGTTTAAGACTCATCATTTGGATTCTTTGCATGTTTGGCAGAAACTAGTCCGTGCAGGTACAGGAACACATGCACAACCTTACTCTATTATGTATCTACATCTTCCAATGCTTCATCCAGTGGCCTGGCACAAGAAGCAGCAGCAATGCTTCCAATCTTGTTGAGAAATTCTCAGCAAAGATCTACCACTCCCCTCCTCTAACTTTATTTCAGTAAATGAGGAATGGTGAACATTTCAAGAAATATTGAAATCTCTTAACATTGTACTGAGAAGTTGAAACTCAACAGGATATATCTGCAACTAAATGAGAATAGTTTAAGAGTAGTATTAAATTAAGAGACATTCAAGTTCACTAAGAAGAATTATAATCCTGAGAACAGCTGATTTTTAGAATAAACCACTTAAAAATTGTTAAAGAGGGAGAAAGATAGAATGAGAGTAAAATGGTAAGAAATAAAAGCAGTTATGACATTTTTGCAGGTATATAAATAAAGGGCAGACGGGGGGAAAGCAAACCTAGTTCCCTTAAAGGTAGTGACAGGAGAAATTATAATGGGGGTGATGATAGAAATCAAACAAATGTTTTATAGTTGTCTACAGTTAAAAGGTCAGAAATAGGAAGTGTCCAAAGAATCTAATAAGTCTGAAGAATTTAAAGTAATTTACATAATCAAAGAAAAATGTATAACAAAAGTTTTGTACCTATATCTGAGGCTTTGAAATGAGGTTGCTGCAGAGGTTGTAAAAGTAATGGATTGAATCCTTCTTAGATTCTGAAATGGTAACAATGAGTTCATGTGTCCATCCAAGAAAGGAGGAAACAAAAAGAACAAGGCGAGAAATAACAATTTAGTCACGTGGAAATGGTGGAATGCATTTTGTGAAAAAGTCTTTCTCAGGGCATTGAGGGTGACCCGCACTTGTCACCAATCCCTAAATGCCCTTGTGTAGGTTAAGTGCTGTAATGGAGTAAGTTCCAGAGGTTTGACCTGGTGCAAGTGATGGAACAGAAATATAGTTCCAAGTCAGGATGGTGTGGAACTTGGAAAGGAACTTGGTATTCCCATGCAACTGCACCCCTTGTTCATTTAGGTGGTAGAGGTCACAAGTTTGCAAGTTGGTGTCAATGGAGATTCGATGAGTTGCTTCAGTAGATAGGTCTTGTATAAGAAAACACACGGACAGCACAAGTCTGAAGGTGGAATGGGGTGCCAATCAAGTGAGCTGTTGTGTCCTGAATATTGTCAATCATCTTGATAGACAAGACTGGAGCTGTAGTTATCCGGGCAGGCAGAGTGTACTTCAAAATTGTACCTGAAAAACATGAACTGTGGACTCAAGAGGTGGGTTACTCACTATAAAATCCCCAATCTCTGGCCTCCTCTTCTGGCTTCAGTATTTATGTGACTGGTCCAGTTCAGTTTCCGGTGTGGACAGAGGATTGGTTATGGGTCAGAAAGCAAATCGGAAATAAATGAGTCAATTTCAAGTTGACAGTCTGAACTGCCTCAAGAATCAGCGCTTGTGCCTCAGTTAGTTTACAATCTAAATTAATGAATGAGACAAAGGTACCAAGGTGATATATTTGAGTTTGACACTACAAAGCTGAGTGGAAAAAGTAAGCTGCATTAATAATAAAAACGTGCAAAGGAATATTGACAAGTGTGTATGTGCTGCAAATGTGTTGCTGGTCAAAGCACAGCAGGTTAGGCAGCATCTCAGGAATAGAGAATTCGACGTTTCGAGCATAAGCCCTTCATCAGGAATAAGAGAGAGAGCGCCAAGCCGGCTGAGATAAAAGGTAGGGAGGAGGGACTAGGGGGAGGGGCGATGGAGGTGGGATAGGTGGAAGGAGGTCAAGGTGAGGGTGATAGGCCGGAGTGGGGTGGGGGCGGAGAGGTCAGGAAGAGGATTGCAGGTTAGGAGGGCGGTGCTGAGTTGAGGGAACCGACTGAGACAAGGTGGGGGGCGGGGAAATGAGGAAGCTGGAGAAATCTGAATTCATACCTTGTGGTTGGAGGGTTCCCAGGCGGAAGATGAGGCGCTCCTCCTCCAGCCGTCGTGTAGTTGTGTTCTGCCGGTGGAGGAGTCCAAGGACCTGCATGTCCTCGGTGGAGTGGGAGGGGGAGTTAAAGTGTTGAGCCACGGGGTGATTGGGTTGGTTGGTTCGGGCGGCCCAGAGGTGTTCTCTGAAGCGTTCCGCAAGTAAGCGGCCTGTCTCACCAATATAGAGGAGGCCACATCGGGTGCAGCGGATGCAATAGATGATGTGTGTGGAGGTACAGGTGAACTTGTGGCGGATATGGAAGGATCCCTTGGGGCCTTGGAGGGAAGTGAGTGTGGAGGTGTGGGCGCAAGTTTTACATTTCCTGCGGTTGCAGGGGAAGGTGCCGGGGGTGGAGGTTGGGTTGGTGGGGGGTGTGGATCTGACAAGGGAGTCACGAAGGGAGTGCCACCTCCAAACGGACCCCACCACCAAGGATATATTTCCCTCCCCTCCCCTATCAGCGTTCCGCAAGGACCACTCCCTTCGTGAAACGAAGCCTCCAAGTGTGTATGTGAGAAGGCAGTAGGTAAAGTATAATATGGGAAAATGTGGTGCTCACCATTTGGATGGGAAGAATAAAAAAATTAAAATGAGAACTATTTTGATTGATTTGCAATGATGTGGCTCACAAAGTTAGCATGCAGATACAGCAAGCCGTTAAGAAGGCAAATGGATAAATGAACTCTATCATTAACGCAAGAGTAAGGAAGTCCCACTGCAGTTGTAAAGGGGGTTTTTACAAGGCCATAGCTGGAGTACTGTGTGCAGTTTTGGTCTTGGTATCTATTGAACAATGTGGAAATGGGATAGTGAAGCTTCACTAAATTAATTCCATGAGAAAATGCAGAGTAGAATGAGCACACTTCTTTCCACTTCAGAAAGACAGGTGATCTCATTGAAACATAAAATTCTGAGAGGCCTTGATTAACTGATGCTGAGTTTCTTTGAACTGGGAAACCTTGAAATAGTGAGTATAGTCTCAGGATGAGGGATCAATAGCTTGAGAGTCTTTAGAATTCTCTACTTCAGTTATTGAGCACATTTAAATAGGAGATCAATGGGCGTTTCAACATTAGCAGAATCAGAGGATAAGAAATTTGGCAAGGAAGTGGAATTAAGATCGAAGATCAACCATGAACAAGCCTAAGGCGTCATACAGCTTACGTCTGCTCCTGTTTCTCTTGTTCAGGTTCTACGCAAGTTTATTACATGATAGTGTCTGTCGAATTACAATTTGTAGTATGATTGATATTAAGGCTATAAGGAGACTTAGATGGTGGGTCGGTCCCCTTTGAGATTCAGAGCTGTCCTCCCACTCAAGTTGTTATTATGCCAGCGTACCAGGGGTAGCTTAGTACTCTGCTCAACATTAAACCTTTCTGAAACAAATATCTTGTAAAGCAATTGACAGCAATCTGATAAATTAGAAAACATTTTGCTACAAGATGACCTCCAACCTTGTAATTTATGGCATTAGGTAACTGTAGAGCAAAAGCCGTAAGTAATAAATGTGCAAATATCACCAACATAATGATCAGAGCTGGGTGACAGTTGATGTATTTAAAATCTTTATTCTGGCCTTGCATTTGGTTCTATTAACCTTTAACATGCACTCACGTGGGCGTGCCCAGACTCCTTGGACTGCCTACGAGTTTATTCATGTCAACAGCCTTTCCTGTCTCAGTGAATTTTTACATACTGCAGATGTTGTCGATTTTTGTCTGTTTGACTGAACAAGAAAAGGGGTGTGGCCAACCAAAAAGCACCCTTAAGCCTATGACTGTCCCCTTCATAATCTTTACAATCAGGACAGAGCAGGAATAAGATACAAAATGGGAGCAAGATAGAAAGTGGAGTGAATTAAGTGCAGGGAAAATAAAGTAGAAATAAAAGGAAAGAACTTGCATTTATACAGCACCATTCAGGTTCTCAAGATGTCGTAAAGTGCTTTCTACCAATTAGTATAAGTGCGGTTCACTCAAGTAGTCAGAGTTGCTATGGTAAGATGGACTTTTACATACAGGTTGTGCCTTGGGAGCTGTGGGTAGTTATGGTAGAGGTTCTAATGTTCTTTGCTGCCAGCCAATGGATTGGCCACATTATGAGCACATCATAGTTGGCCATAAAATTATGGAGCAGGACTTGACATGGTGCTCCCAACTCTCACGGAGAGCTGATACAGGCAGTCTAGATTAGAGTGGTGCTGGAACAGCACAGCAGTTCAGGCAGCATCTGAAGAGCAGTAAAAATTGACGTTTCCGGCAAAAGCCCTTCATCCTTCAGAAATGGTCTTGTGATGCTAATACAGGCAACATCACAAGACCATTTCTGAAGTATAATTGCAGTTCTAATGTCAGGAAACGTAGCGATCAAGTTGTGCGCAACACACTCCCACAACTACTGGAGAAGTAAATGACCAGGCCTGTTTTACTGTAATATTAAACTTTTGTGTAAATATCATAATGCAGCTACTGAAAACAGGAAACTAGTCAGCTCAGGGAAACTTTTCTGCAACTGCTGGGAATCTAATAGCATAGAGAAAGTAAAATATTCTACAACACTACAATTATCTCTGCGTGTGGATTTGTTCATATTTCATTAAAATTCCTGGTTCCAATTGTAAAAATAGTTCAAACTTTAGCCTGCAAGTCGGAATTCTTCAGTTCATCATAAACTATTAACCTCTGTTTGCTCCAGGTGGAATTAATAACAAGCACAATTTAAAAATAATCATGGAGAAATATCATGCAAAGAAACTGAGTGGAAAGTCCAGAAAGGAAGTCTGCTACACCTCCTTTGTGAAGATCAACACTCGATTTCTGCCAAAACAGCAACTTCTTTCATCTGTACAGAAAGGGGCAGGAGGTAAACGGGATCACCACCATCACATTTCTTATTCAGTCACATATACATCCAATGTGTACATATTTCAACACTACATCATTGTTGGTGTCAAAATTTTGGAACTACAAACATCACAGCAGTATAACAGCACCTTCCTCACACTGGCTGCAATTGAAGAGAATAAGCACCCACTGCCAACTTCGAGAGCAATGAGGCATTGCCACAGATGCCAACATTCACAGAATTAATTCAAAATGCATAAAGAATGAAAGAATTTGTACACATATATTGTCTCTACACCTTAAGACATCTGACAACGCATTGAGGTGAAATCTTCATTCTTCTACAGGAAGTGTAGCAATGAATTCATGAAAATCAAGATCCCCAAAATAAAAAAGTCAATGACTAGTTGTTGGTAGAGAGGTAAATATTGGAGTGGGGGGGTCTGTTTAGCTTGAATGGTTGGTTTGTGAAGCAGTGTGATGCTGACAGCATGTGTTCAAATTCCTGTATGGCTGAGGTTACCATGGAGGACTCTCCTTCTCAACCTCTCCCCTCGCCTGAGGTATGGTGGCCCTCATGTTAAATAACCACAGTTGTCTCTTTCTAACAAGAGAGCAGTTCTATGGTCTGGTTAGACTTGGATGAAATATTGGAGGGAGTGTGCATTATTAAATACTTTTACTTTCATCATTATATTATGTTTCTCCCACTGTTAAGGACTGCAGAACAAGCAAGAATAATAAAAAAATGAAAACATCGAAGGCTTCACTGAAATTAAGTCAGGATCCAGCAGTGATAAATGTCTTCAAAAACGTCATAATAAAACACTATTGCTCTAAAAATGGAGATTTTCTGATCAATTACTGAACTGTAAACAGAAATTTGCATTAAATAGCAGTTTCAACACGGCAAAACAGTACAATGAACAGCACAGCAGCGTAAGCAGTTATAAATTGACATGAAACTGAAGGGGGTCACATTGGCAGATAACTAAAGGTTTTGGGAAAGAGGCAAATTTAAGGAGGAGATGGATAAAGATTTTTGGAAGGGTACTCCAGTGCTTAGAACTTGTAAGTAAAGGCCAGGCACCAATTGTGGGGGAAAAGAAGTTAGAGACTTACAAGAGGCCAAAAATAGTGACAGAGATTTTGGAGAGTTGAAGGTTGCAACGATAAAGAGAGGTGAGCTAATGGAGATATTTCAACATCAGGAGGAAAGTTTCAAACTTTGGATCAGCAAGCCTGTGGGAAGGAGGCAGAGGGTTGTGGTAAAGGTGGGGTGGGAAACATGTGAAAAAGATTGCTGCAAATTAGGAGATAGCTTTCTCTAAACTGCAACGAGATTTTAATTTAGAAGCAGGGTTAACGTTTCAGGTTGAGATGACCTTTCATCAGAACTGAGATGAAAGGTCAACATAACCTGAAACATTAACTGTTTTTCTCTCTCTCCACAGATACTGCCAGACTCATTCAGTATTTGCAGTATTTGGTTTTTAATTCATTTTTCCAGCATCCAGAGTAAGTTCATTATGATTTCATGAAGGAGGTCTAGTTGTTGCAAATAAATGGTGCAGTTTCCATAAATAGCCAAAATTCTTAAGTTCTTAGTGCAGTGCTTTTAAGTTTTGAAAAATGAGGGCACTGGGATCTAAGGTCTCCTGAATTAAATCCCATATTTTCACATGCAGGTGTCAAGCATACAGTGAAATAGGCAGTTCCAGTTAAAAGGGTAAAAAATGAGGTCTGCAGATGCTGGAGATCAGAGCTGAAAATGTGTTGCTGGTTAAAGCACAGCAGGTTAGGCAGCATCCAAGGAACAGGAAATTCGACGTTTCGGGCATGGCTTATGCCCGAAACGTCGAATTTCCTGTTCCTTGGATGCTGCCTAACCTGCTGTGCTTTAACCAGCAACACATTTTCAGTTCCAGTTAAAAGACCAAATACAGTGTTAAAATTTCAAAACATTTTGTTGAAAAGTATCAATGACTTTTATGTCATACATTTACACAGAATATTTAAGAGGAGTTTCTGCAAATGTCCTTGAAATAACATCAAAGTATTTGAAGGAAAGTAGCAAATAATGAATTGTCAAAAATTATAATACTATTTCATGTGATAATGTTAGCAGTTGGACAGAAATGGATTATCGGCAGTGATCAGTTTCAACCTTAGTGATTAATACTTTGCTCATGGCTGTTCCTGGAGTTTGAAACTCCACCGTTTTTAAATGTAAAGCCCTCAATGTATCATTCCAAAGTTGGATTAGAAAAGTATTGGTGAGTGAGAGACAGTCACATATCCTAAGAGGTAGAGTTGGGTAGCATCGTGTTGCAAGTTTCTCAAAAGGCCACAAAGTGTAGAAGTTTTGTCCTTTCCCGTGAACTTCCAAAAATGTTGTGAAAATATTTTGAAGAACGGGATGACCTTGGGCAATATTTATCCCTTAGTCTAGACTTTAAAGGCAAGTTATTTGGTTGTTATCATATTGCTACAAATCACCTGCAGTGCTTCAAACATTATAACAATGGCCACTCTTGAAAAAGAAACCCAAGTGGCTGAAAAGTGCTTTCAGATGTATTATCATTAAAGGCACTATAGTAATGCAAGTTACTCCATAGTAAACTTAACAGGATATTGATAATCAGCAAGCATGTGGGGAGATGTTCCCATTAACTGCAAATGCTACGGGGTATTGGAGGATGGTGGGGAAGCAAGGGAATATCCTCACATTCAAACTTTGCACCAAATTTATAAAGGAAGCAACAATTTCCCATACAGTCCTGAAGCTAATACAGTTCAGGTTCCCGACATACCTCTGATCCACCCCACCAACATGTTCATGTTTCGTGTCAACTTTCAACAAAACAGCCTGCAGTGCCCAGTCTAGGTTTCACAACGACATAGCTCAAACATTACCCAACACCTGAAAGCGAAGTCAAACTTGCTGTCTGCTAACTGAAATAGATCAATTCTCAGAACATATTTGATGACACTGTTGTATTTTGCTGTTGACTAAACCCATGAAGGTTTCATTAAAAATGTTAAACTGTTTGCAGCATGTCATTTTTATTTCACTTTCCATATTGCATTATTTTTAGTCCTCCCACCTCTCAATCTTGATGACATTTAGGATCTTGACCTACAAAAGATGGGATTTGAAGAGCATGGCAGAATTTTACCATAAAAAGGTTCATTCAGTAGTTTTATATTTCCATGATTAACTTTTCAGGTATGCATTAAAAAGGCATAAATTACGTTGAGTCTAAGTTAAAATCATTGTGAATCCCTATCCATTGCTCACATACTACTTTATATTCTTATTTTTAATAGGGGAGTCAGTAATTTAATGCTAGATTAATTACCTCGAGGCCGAGATTAGCATTCTGGCAACATAGGTTCAAATTCCACCACCGCAGCTGGTGGAATTTAAATTCTATTCATAAATCTGGATAAGCGAGCTGGGAAATACGTTAATATTGGGGAAATTCCAAATTCAGGAATTTAAATTCAGTTCATAAATCATGAATATAAAGCTAGGGGTAATGGTGACAACAAAACTACGGTCATCATAATAAGCAATGTGGTTTGCTAATGTCCTTTTGGGAAGGAAATCTACTGTCTTTGCCAAGTCTGGCCTACATGTAACTCCAGATGCACAATAATGTGGTTGACTGTTAACTGTACTTTCAAATGCTAACTTAGATAACAGATAATTGGAGTAGACAATAAATGCAGGTCTTGCCAGTGATGCCCAAATTCCACGGAAGAAAGAATTAAAATTATGTGGTACAGTCTGTTCTGCTATAATGAGTGTTTCTTCAACGTAAATGGCTTTAACACAGTTGAAGAATTTAGACCATTATTTGGAGAACATGAACTTTTCTTATTTATACTGGCTATAATGCGATCCTGGCCCCATTAGTTTAAGTGATACAGCTATTGCACCATTTTCTTATAATGCAAAATCGCACGAGAACTGGACTATCGTGTTATATCAGAATCAACAGTATTTCACATGCTTTAAAAATTATAATGAATATTTAATGCTCGAGATCAAGAAGTTGGGGGGGAGGGGGACGTTGGGAGAAAAAACAGGAGAGAGAACTCAAGAAAAATAGTTTATTAAGCAACTGAGCTCTCTATTGGAACAAAGTGACTGGTGCCAATGCAGAAAACAACCTTGTGCAGAAAACTGTGGAGAAGAAACACAATAAAAAGGGAGGGAGGTGGTGGTCTAATAATGTATGTGGAATAGTAATCAATCCATAGAACACAGAGCAGATATTAGACCATTCAACTCATTGAGTCTGCTCCACCATTCAATCATGGCTGATAATTTTCTCAAACCCATTCTCCCACTTACTCCCTATAATCCTTTATGTCCTTGTCATTCAATAACTTATCTATCTCTGTCTTAAATACACTCAATGACCTGGCCTCCACAGCTCTCCATGGCGGTGAATTCCATGGATTCACCACTCTCTAATTAAAGACATTTCTCCTTATCTCCATTCCAAATAATCTTCCCTTTAATCTAAGACTGTGCCCTCAGGTCCTGGTCTGTCCTACAAACGGAAATATCTTCCCAACATCTACTCTGACCAGGCCACTCAATATTCTGTACGTTTCAATCAGATCCCCTCTCATCCTTCTAAATTCCATCGAGTGGAGACCCAGAATCCTCAAACATTCCTCATATGTTAAGCTTTTCATTCCTGGGACCATTCTGTGAACCTCTCTAAACACACTCCAGGGCTAGTACATCCTTCCTGAGATATGGGGCCCAAAACTGTGCACAATACTCCAAATGTGGTCTGACCAGAGCCTTATAGAGCCTCAGGAGTACATCCCTACTTTTATATTCAAGTCCTCAAAGTAATGCCATCATTGCATTTGCCTTACTAACTACTGACTCAACCTGCAAGTTTACCTTGAGAAAATACTGGAAGAGACCTCCCAAGTCTCTTTGCACTTTAGACTTCTGAATTTTCTCCCCATTTAGAAAATAGTCCATGCCTCTATTCTTCCCACCAAAGTGCATGACCTCACATTTTCCCACGTTATATTCCATCTGCCAGTTCTTTGCCCACTCTCCTAACCTGTCCATACCTTCTGCACTCTCCCTACTTCCTCAATACTACCTGCCCCTCTACCTATCTTTGTTTCATCTGCAAACATAGCCAGAATGCCCTTAGTTCCTTCATCCAGATCATTAATGTAGAAGTAACTCATGCTATTGCTAATGCTCTGGGGACACGGTTCAAATCCCACCATGGAAACTACTGGAATTTAAATTAATAAATCTGGAATTAAAGCTATTCTCAACAAAGGTGACATCAAACTGTTATTAATTGTCATTAAAGCTGCTCAGGTTCACTAACGTCCTTCAGACAATTGCCATTCTTATCCAGTAGACTCAGTAATCTAGATTACTTACAGTGTGGAAACAGGCCCAACAAGTCCACACCAACCCGCCGAAACGCAACCCACCCATACCCCTACATTTACACCTTACCTAACACTACGGGCAATTTAGCATGGCCAATTCACCTGACCCGCACATCTTTGGAATGTGGGAGGAAACCGGAGCACCCGGAGGAAACCCATGCAGACACGGGGAGAACGTGCAAACTCCACACAGTCGGTCACCTGAGTCGGGAATTGAACCCGGGTCTCAGGCGCTGTGAGGCAGCAGTGCTAACCACTGTGCCACCGTGCCGCCCAATCTGGTTGACTCTTAAATGAAATAATCTCACAAGTCGCTCATTTTAATGGTAAGTATGGATAGGCAACAAATGTTGGCCTTACAGCCCACATCCCATGAAATAAATAAATAACCAAAGTGTTAATTGTCTGAATTTGAGAGTCTAACACACACCAAGATCACCAGATGTCATGTGGAACCAAGCAAATGGGTACTTACTGCGATTCCCAAATAGTCTACACCTGGAACAGAGCAATACAACGATCGCAAGTAGAAGAACAGAGAGAACACCCAACCACAGCTCCGCTTGATTCATTCCTGTGTGAGGAGTTCAAAAGACACAGCATTTATACAGAATTAAAAACACTGTGAAACAGTCACAATTTGTTCATAATTTTAATGTAGCCCTGTTTCTACACTATTATTTAAGCACTCACTGTCAAGATTTCTCGTTAAGAAAATATTTCCTGCTTCATGCCTCGTCACAAGTTAATTACAGAAAGGAAAGTCATTCGTCCAGGAAGATTCTTCTCCCTTTTAATTAATTCTTAAATGATTCCAAGTTTCCCACTTCCACTTCCCTATCTAGGAGCTGATACCATATATTAAACAAATAATGTTAAGACTACACTGGACTTAATATGTTACAATTTCCTTCGATATTCCAACCCCAACTATTTTCAAATTCCGTGTTATTTTTAAACCCACCATTGACTACCTTGCACAATTCTAAGAAACCAGTCATTTTTTAATCAAACTGATAGGCCCCAAGTGGTTTCAGATTTTTCTCATCAGCCAGTCTCTGACAGCCTCATGGCTCTTCTTATTTTGAACTTCGGCTATCGGAGTTGACACTGTGCTCAAGGTGTGGTCTGACCACAGCCCTTGATCATACTTCCTCTGAACTGTATTCTGCTTATAATTGGACATTCTATCAGCTTTGTTAATTGCTACTCTGCATTGATACTTTGTCTAAAACTTTGAAGTTAAATTTCATGTGGTTCTTTCAACAAAAATTGTGCCATTTATTTTGGATAGATCTGACATGCCTTTCTCATTATTTCTGTCAAGTCCTTCTCTCCCCAGATTCATTTCTCAATTCTCATTTATAAGCTTGGTTTTCCTGCTGATATAATTCAATTGAAATTTGCCTTTCATTCTAATTCTTTAGCCTTCATATTGTCACTGTACTTGAGATCTTTCATTATAGCACACTTTTTAATCATGCAATACACCCGCTATAATTTCATATGGGGTCAATCATAGACTTTATGAAAAATAATCACTACTAATATGAAACAATAAAAATCAATAGGCCAAAATTCAATTTTTAAAACAATGACATTTTTAACACATAGAAAACTGTTTCCAAATCACATTACTCAAATATGCATAAGTATCAGACTTCCACTTGCAAGACTTCTGAGTACAATTGGAATACATCCAACTATAAAGATCAAAGGACTGAAGTGCTGGTGAATACAGCCAATTTACCAGACAATCTACCTTCTTGATCATTCATTCTTTCCACCTTTGGCACCATAGCTGTAATGTGAACCAGCTACAAGATTCTCTGCTGCAAGTCGTCATGGCTTATTTGACAGAATGTCCTACATTTGTCTAGAAGGAACACCATCACCTCCAAGTTCCCCTATAAAAGTCATAGAACATCCCAATTTACAACTACAACACCACTGTTTCATCGGTGCTTGGCCGAAATGTCAGAACTCCCTCCCTAACACCAGACTGGATGGACCTAAACCATAGTAACCACAGGATCCCCAGGTTAGCATAACCTCTGAATTAGGGGTTGCATATTGACAGACAGTAGTGGAATCTGTGGAATTCGTTATTAGATTAGATTATTTACAGTGTGGAAACAGGCCTTTCGGCCCAACAAGTCCACACCGACCCGCCGAAGCGCAACCCACCCATACCCCTACATTTACCACTTACCTAACACTACGGGCCATTTACCATGGCCAATTCACCTGACCCGCACATCTTTGGACTGTGGGAGGAAACCGGAGCCCACCCGGAGGAAACCCACGCAGACACGGGGAGAACATACAAACTCCACACAGTCAGTCGCCTGAGTTGGGAATTGAACCCGGGTCTCAGGCGCTGTGAGACAGCAGTGCTAACCACTGTGCCACCGTGCCGCCCACAAAGAATCACAGAGAATTGCTGAGACTAGGTATTTAAGTTAACTCTAGACAGATTTTAATCAGTAAGGGAATCAGGAATTATGGTGCAAAGGCAGGTAGGTGAAATTGAGGGTTAGCTGATCAGCCATGCTCTTATTGAATGGCACAGCAAAGTTGATAGGCTGAATAACCTTCACCTGCTCCTACGTTTTACGGTCTTACATTGGCTCAGCACAACCTTCTCAAGGATGCCTAGGGATATGCAATAAACTCTAGCCTTACTAATCACTTTGCAAGATTGAAATTTTAATATGAATATGACTAAGTACCTCAAGCCTGATTTGCTATTCACTCAGATGACAGCTGATTTAAATGCCAAGCCCATTTATCCATCTCTGCACCTTATTCAGGTAGGATTTAAACCTCTGTAGATTTCTTTAAGTCTATCCATTGTTGACAACTCTTCGGACTTCTTTTAGAGTATTAAACATCTCCACTAGCTGGAAGACTGCATAGTGAGTAAACGTTTCCATACTTAGTTGGCTACAGAAGAAGAGACATTAGGGGATCTCCCTGGAGCATGACCAAATCAACTGTTTGGAAGATAGATGTCAGATGAAACATAATGTAGAGAGAGACAAACATTTGGGAGGATTACAAAGGAAATTGATAATGAATGGGAAAACTTTTAAAAGAGAAACTTAGGAGCTCTGACACACATCTTTAAGAAGAAAGGTGTGCATTTATACAACACGTTTCATAACCAACAGGCTTCTCAGAGCATTTTACAACCATGAAGAATTTTTCAAACATAGCCACTGTTGCCGCATAGCTAGCACGAACAAGCTGATGAAATGCTTGCGAAATCGAAAGCTTCTGTTTTAACCCAACATCTCTGATGGGAATGGAGTAGGCTTGTGTCTATGAAGTGCAAAATTTGGCAGGGTTACACTGAACTCAGGGCTATCGGTTTCCGAAATAAAAGTATTAAGCACTAAAATTTAGGAAATGCTACACGAAGTATTTGTTAAAACTGTAGTCTGAATGCTGCGAGCCGTTTGTAAACCCTGCTTTAGTAAAGATGAGAAAGTCCAAAATTGATTCAGAAAAATCTTATCAACCGTGAGAAACTATATTTATGTGGAGACAAAAAAAAAGTTTCCTTTTAATAGAACAATCAAGCTTAAGACGAAAATTGATAAAATATTAAGACAGGTTTTGATAAAGTGAATGGGGAAACAATTTTTGTTTTGTTAGCAAAAAGCAGTGACATGTTAAGATAATTAGAACGAAGAATGAGGGAGTAGATTTTGGAATCAGAATCCTAAACAGTTTTTGAAAGGGAAAGTAAATGATTAAATAATGAAAAGAGAAGAGTAAAATGTAGGGAAAGAACAAGGGAAATGGACTAAATGGACAGCACTTCCAGAGACTTAACATCTGAAATGGGCTGAAGCCCCCTTCCATATTGTAACGTTATGACTCAATATGGGTCTGGTCTGCTTCCCGTCAAATAATATCACTCCAGCAATTATGATCACCCAAACCCTCTTCTCCCTCCCTTTTTCAAAGACTACAGCAGCTCAAAGCAGCAACTCACCACCACTTCTCAAAGAGTGATGAATGCTAGCTTAACCAGCAGGAGCCACATTCTGTGATTGGGTGAATAAATAATCCCCAAACAAACCCCCAAGCCAAGCTTCTGACCTTATCTTCCATTCACAAACTAGTTTTCAGAAACTGATTTCGTAAATATTCGTGGTTTTTTTTTTAAATGTGTAAGATATTTATAGCACTGTACAGAAAAAAAAGCATTGTAACCAATTCAACTCCATGCTGTTCTAAACACTTCATTAAAAATTTAATTAGTGATTTTCCCAAACACACCAATTCCACGGTGATGGAACATATTTTTGTTTCTTTGTTGTTTCATGGGATGTGGGCAACACTGGCAATGTCAGAATTTGTTTCCCATCCCTAATTTATTCCCTACCCATCTTTATTTTTCTTGAAGCATTGACGGCTAAGGGGTGACCTTATTAAGTTTCCTAAAATCATGAGGGGCATGGATAGAGTAAATAGACAAGGTATTTTCCCCAGGTTGGGGGGTGGGGGGAGGCGTCCAAAACTAGATGGCATAGGTGCAAGGTGAGGGGGCAATATTTAAAAGAGATCTAAGAGGCAACTTTTTCACACAGAGGGTGGTGCATGTATGGAAATGAGAAAATGCATGAGGAAGTGTTGGATGTTGATACAATTATAACATCCGAATGGGGATATAAATAGGAAAGGTTTACAAGGATATGGGCCAATTGCTGACAAATGAGACGAGATTTATTTAGGATATCTGGTTGGCACGGATGAGTTGGACAAAAGGTCTATTTCCATGTTGTATATCACTATGACTCTAATTGCACTTGAACTGAATAACTTGGTCGCCATTTTAGACAGCCTTTACAAGTCAACCACATTGCTGTGGGTCTGGCCCAGACCAGGTCTAAAAGAACCTTAGTAAGCAAAAAGGTTTTTACTACAATCCATGATCACCATTACTGAGACTAGCTTTCAATTCAATTTCAATTATTGATTGAATTGAAATTCCGTAAGTGGGATTTGAACCCATGTCTCTGGTATTAGGTTGGATTACTGTCCAATGACATTACTACTATATTACCAGCACCCCATATCTCATGTTCTCCTCCAGGGCACCACTTCCATCTCCCAAAAATTTACATGGCTGAGCAAGTGGGGGGAGAGGGTGGGCATATGGTTATGTCCAGTCATGATGCTTCAAGTGTGAGGCATGCTTGATGAATCTGGTGATCTTTCCCCAGGTTTGGTGCATTGTTAACATCATAGAAACAGAATCATTACAGTGCAGAGAGGCTATTCAGCCCATTATGGCTGTACTTGTTCCATTACATAGTGTCAATCACCTGCCTTTTCCCTATGTCCCTGCACAATATTTCTATCCAAATAACCATTCAATGTCCTCCTGAATGACTTATCTGAACCTGCTTCTACCACATTCCACCCTGTGTGAAAAGTTATTCTCTCACATCACTCTTGCTTCACATCACTTCAAATCTATGCCCTCTTGCTCTTTATTTTTTACAAGTGAAACAGCTTGTACTCCATCTAGTCTGCTCATGACTTTGAAAATCTCTTAATAAATCTCTTCCCAGCATTCTCCTCTTCAAAGAAAACAGTTCCAACTTCTTCAATATACCTTCATAACTGAAGTTTCTCATTTCTAGAACCATTCTAGTAAATCGCTTTTGTATTCTTTCCAATGCATTCACATCTTTCCGAGAATGTGACACCCACTACCATATATGATACTCCAGCTGATGTCTAACAAGTGTCTTGTACAAGTACAACATCACCTCCTTGCTCCTGTATTCTATTCCTATTATTAAAGCTGAAAGTGCTGTATGCTTTATTAACTACTTTGTCTACCCGCCATCTTCAATGAACTGTGCACATATACACCCAGGTCTCTCTGCTTCTGTAGGACATTTAGAATTTTACTCCCTATTTTATATTGAAAGACTATGTTCTTCTGAATAAAATGCATCATCCCACACTTCTCTACACTGAATTTCATTTGACACCACTCTACCCACTGAACCAACTTGTTAATGCCCTTTTGGTTATTGCACGTAGTACAGAAAATGGTCAATTGATTTATTTAGTCTGTAATTTACATGCATGGTGTGATTTTTACACACCCACAACAAGGCAATAGACAGAACAGATTTTGTTTCTTTAGCCAGAGGGTTTGTTTTGGGGAATGTAAGTGTGGTCGACAAGGCTAGCAATGTCACCCAGGTAAAAACAATGACTGCAGATGCTGGAAACCAGATTTTGGATTAGTGGTGCTGGAAGAGCACAGCAGTTCAGGCAGCATCCAAGCAGCAGCAATGTCACCCATCCTAACTACTCCTTGAATTGTGTAGGTCGGCTATTTCAGAGAGCAGTTAAAAATTAACCACATTGTTGTGGATCTGGAGTGACAGTCAGATCAGGTAAGGATGATAGATGTCCTTCCCTAAAAGACATCAGCAAACCACATAAGGTTTTACAAAAAAAAATCAGCAATACTTCCGTGGCCATGATTACTGAAACTAATCATCAATTCCCGATCTTATTATTTGCATTTAAATTCCACTAACTGTCATGGTGGGAATTGAACCCATGTCCCTTGAGTATTAGCCCACTGATGTCAGCACAATGCCACCCTAAATGAGTAACAGGTGATAAACAATTTGCTTGATTTCTAGTTGGCCATTGTGATGCGATATGTCACAAGAATGGACATGTCAGGCAACTAATGTTGGGAGTAAGGGAAGAGAGCAATGGCATACAACATGGTCAACCTCTCAGGATACATCCAAAATTGACTATGCAATCTCTAAGCCTGTGTCTGAAACCACTTTGTTGACACATGTTACTGAATGAATTATTTAGGGGAGGGAATGTTCCTATACAGCAAACCTATATTGAAAAACTAATTTTCTCATTAACTAACAATTCACGTTTTGTCTCTCAATTGGGCAGCATAGTGGCTCAGTGGTCAACACTGCTGCCTCGCGGCACAAGGGACCCAGGTTCAACTCGAGGCTCAGGTGATTGTCTGTGAGAGTTTGGACACGTTCTCCTTGTGTTTGTGTGTGTTTCCTCCAGGTGCTCCAGTTTCCTCCCACAATCGAAAGATGTGCAGCTTAGGTGGATTGGCCATGTTAAATTGCCCATTGCGTCCAGGGATGTGCAGTCTCGGTGGCTTGGCCATGGTACGTATATGGTTTCAGGAATAGGTAGGGGGATGGGTCTGAATGGGGTGCTCTTCAGAGGGTCAATGGGCCGAATAGCTTGCTTCCAGATTGTAAGGATTCTGTGATTCTATGAATGCTGTAACTTTGAGCACCAAAACTTGCTCAAAGAGAACATTGTTCCACTATAGACCACACTTAAAAAGGAGGGCAAAATGATTCAAAAGAAACATAAATTACAACTCACATTTACTGACCTTAGTTATGAACTCAATAAATATCTGGGAACCATCAGTCACGGACAAGAAAATAAAGTGTAAAACATGGAAATGACAGTACTTAGCTGAACTGGAGTTCCATTTTAAGGCATGTAAGACAAGCTTGGACTAGAACTGTCATTTCCAAGTTTTACCGTATTTTCCTTCTAAATGCTGGAATCATGAACTTTTTCACAATTATTCTAAGCATTAGCGTGCATGTAAAATGCCAGTTAAACAGGAAGAGCTCACTTTGCACACTGCAACTGAAATCATATCTTAAAGAAATTTTAGAGCGCCAGAAATGGTTTGCTCTTTTGAAAGTGAGACAAGTTTAAGTTATTGATGACTTTGAGAAACAAACTACATCAAATCATGCACAACCCCCGTTCTCTGATTAGGCTCCGTACACCATGTATTAATCTCACGCATAGCAAGGGAGTGTGCAATCTTACAATCAAAATTAGGACCCTTGCAGTGCAGTGGAAGTGTCCCTACATCTAAGCCAGGTTCAAGTCCTAGCTGCTCCAGAGGTATATAATAATACCTCTGAAGAAAATGATCAGAAAATATCTAAAATCAAAACTAGGTGACAAGTGAAATCACAGAGTACTTTTATTCCAGATAAGGGGTACAAAGAAAAACAGAATCGGTGGTGGACAAGTTGCTGGTGGGAATCCTGAGGGATAAGATGTACATGTATTTGGAAAGGCCAGGACTGATTTGGGATAGTCAACATGATTTTGTGCGTGGGAAATCATGTCTCACAAACTTGATTGAGTTTTTTGAAGAAGTAACAAAGAGAATTGATGATGGTAGAGTAGTGGACATGATCTATATGGACTTCAGTAAGGTGCACGACAAGGTTCCCCATGGGAGACTGCTTAGCAAAGTTAGATCTCATAGAATACAGGGAGAACTAGCCATTTGGATACAGAACTGGCTCAAAGGGAGAAGACAGAGGGTGGTGGTGCAGGGTCATTTTTCAGATTGGAGGCCTGTGACCAGTGGAGTGCGACAAGGATTGGTACTGGGTCCACTACTTTTTGTCATTTATATAAATTATTTGGATGTGAGCATAAGAGGTATAGTTAGTGAGTCTGCAGATGACACCAAAATTGAAGGTGTAGTAAACAGTGAAGAAATTTACCTCAGTTTACAACGGGATCTTGATCAGATGGGCCAATGGACTGAGGAGTGGCAGATGGAGTTTAATTTAGATAAATGCGAGGTGATGCATTTTGGGAAAGCAAATCTTAGCAGGACTTATACACTTAATGGTAAGGTCCTGGGGAGTGTTGCTGAACAAAGAGATCTTGAAGTGAAGGTTCATAGCTATTTGAAAGTAGTAGCAGGTAGGAAGGATAGTGAGGAAGGCATTTGGTATGCTTTCCTTTATTGGTCAGAGTATTGAGTACAGAAGTTGGGAGGTCATGTTGCGGCTATACAGGACATTGGTTAGGCCACTTTTGGAATATTGCATGCAATTCTGGTCTCCTTCCTATCGGAAGGATGTTGTGAAACTTGAAAGGGTTCAGAAAAGATTTATAAGTATGTTGCCAACGTTTGAGGATTTGAGCTACAGAGAGATACTGAACAGGCTGGGGCTGTTTTCCCTGAAGCGTCGGAGGCTGAGGGGTGACATTTTAGATGTTTATAAAAACATGAGGAGCGTGGATAGGATAAATAGACAAAGTCTTTTCCCTGGGGTGGGGGAGCCCAAAACTAGAGGGCATAGGTTTAGGGTGAGAGAGGATAGATATAAAAGAGACCTAAGGGGCAACTTTTTCATGCAGAGAGTGGTGCGTGTATGGAATGAGCTGCCAGAGGAAGTGGTGGAGGCTGGTACAATTGCAGCATTTAAAAGGCATCTGGATGGCTATATGAATAGGAAGGGTTTGGAGGAATATAGGGCAGGTGCTGGCAGGTGGGACTAGATTGGGTTGGGATATCTGGTTGGCATGGTCGAGTTTGACCGAAGGGTCTGTTTCCGTGCTGTACATCTCTATGACTCTGACTCTATAACTCTTACCCAAGAGATTATGGATGTTGGATCGGTGGACAACTGTAAGCCAGTCACTTGGTCAAAGTAACCTAGAGTCCAAAAGCATCATACAGCATAGCACATTGCCTTTCGGGCCTATATGTCTCTGTCAATTATTTGAAAGAACTAGTCACTCCCTTGCTCATTCCCCATAGCCTTGCAAATTGCTCTGTTATATGTCTCTGTCAATTATTTGAAAGAACTAGTCACTCCCTTGCTCATTCCCCATAGCCTTGCAAATTGCTCTGTTTCAAGTATAGATCCAACTCTCTTTCCTAAGTTACGACAAAAACTCTTTTCACTGCACTTTCAAGCATTCCTGACCACAGCAGCGTGTGGAAAATAATTTCCCCTATCTGCCCGGCTGGTACCTTTGCTAACGATCTTAAACCTGGGCCTTCTGATTATTGACCTTATTGCTGTTGGAAACAGTTTATTCTTATCCACAATCAATACCATCAAAATTTTGAATTCCTCTGTTGATTCTTCCTCTCTGTTACAAAGATTCTCTAGTCTCTCCAACAAACTGAAAAATCTGAAGTTTCACAATTAACATCTAACTGGGGAGCTGTGGGAATTTTGATTCGTTGCTCCAGCCTTATAAATGCACAGGATTTCAGATCTTTGCCCTTCCTGCTATGAAATGGTATGTTTTTAATAAGCCCACTGTAATGTAACTGTATCATTAAACTTCCTGGAACAAAACATTAATGATTTTAAAATATTAAAACAAATTAAGTGTTATCATGTGGTAGGGTACAATTTGGTTTTGTCTTAATTCATTCATGGGATGTGGGCGTCACTTGCTAAGCCAACATTTATTGTCCATCCCTAATTACTCAGAGGGCAGTTAAGAGTCAACCACACTGCTGTGAGTCGGGGGTCACATGTTGGCCAGCTAAGGTAAGGATGGCAGTTTCTTCCCCAAAGGACATTAGTGAACCAGATGGGTTTTTCCTGATAATCTTCATAAGATTCTTAATTTCAGATTATTGTTGAATTCAAATTCCACTATCTGCCATGGTGGGGTTCAACCCAGGTCCTCAGAATATTACCTGGATCTTTGGATTAATAATCTAGCGATGATAATACCAAGCCATCACCTCCCCCAAACTTTACTTGGGAAAAATAGGTGTCCAAAGTTCTTTCCCTCGGAGGCCTTCTTCAGATTAATTCTGAATCTTCTGCAGACTAACTGACAGAGATCAATCGTTGTAGTAGTTGATAGCTCTATTATCAGTTTCCATCTGAACATCAGAATGGTAGACAGAAAACTAGATGGGCCGTGATCTTTGCAATCTAACAATTGCTAAACTCATAGTGTAACTTCTCTCGCTGTTGCTTGCTGTACAAAACAAAAATTGCAAGACTAGTGAACTTCAAACTAATTTATGATAGGGGCATCATTTGGGCCTCTTCACACCTTCTCCTAATTATCCCTACATAATACTTCCCTCTTGAATGGTAAGAATGAACTGGTGGTCTGCTTCATAGTGAAAGCTTGAGAATAGTGATAGTTTGTTATTCTACATTATCTCTTTCATTAGCACCCCATTGGAAATAATCTGCATTATCACTTTAACTACTTATCTTGAAGAGGATGTAACAAAAAAATGACAGCCAACAAAGCTGTTATCTTCACTCCCAATTTATGAAGGAAGCTACTAACCCAACAAGCAATGCAAAAGGATAAACAGGATAAATTTAGGGCACTGCCAACACTAGTGTGGAGGGTGGCATGACACAAGGGGTGGGAAACGTTTGGAAACAGACGCCATCAAGCTCCTGACTTGTTCCCCACAGTGCCTTGGTGATTATAGGGCAGAGACAACAAGACTATGCGCTGAGGGATGCACAAAAGCTTGGGGAAACTGCCGCCAAGGCGCAGTGAGGAAAGACCACTGTCTGAGGTCTTCCTGCTGAAGGTAAATGGAGGTCCAGTCAGCTATCAGACCCTGCTAGTGCCTCAGATATATGTAAATATTAGTACTGTATGTTTAATAGAGGTTTTTGGGGTTTTTTTCGATAGAGTCAGTCCAATGTTTAGCTTACTACTTTTGTGATAATGTGTACATATTACATACACAAAGTTTTTTTTATGAATAAAATATATTTTTGAAATAAAAAAAATCTCAAGGCAGAATTAAGCAGATGCCCTATAGGGTCCATGCATAAATCTATTCGTGTTCTTAAACTCAGCAAAATTTTCAAAAGCAAGAATAAAACACAATAGGAATACTGACCTTCTATTTTTTTCCTGAAGCATTTAGGATACAGGAGCCTCTTGCTAGACAAACAATACCCAAAAGTTCCAATTTCAAACTCTACCATGTCAAATGGCAGAATTCAGTTCAATTACACCAATAATTTGTCAACGGCACCAAAAATGGACCATAAAGATTGTAAAGTCACAGTCAATATCCAAATTGTTCAACAGTACATTTCAGGGAAGAAAGAAGGAACAGGAGTAATATATCAAGTTCTCGAGCTGTTTACAAGCAGAAGTATCAATCTTATGTGTTCCCCTTAATGTTTTGGAAATGCTGATCAAATTGATGCTTAGTCTAAATTCTCAGGAATGCAACAACAGTTTATAAAATCTTAACTCATAAATTAACACTTTATTTCAAATGTCACTGAGTAAATCCACTCTGCCTGCAGATCAAAACCAATATATCTGTCCTAAGCTTTGGTGTCCAGAACTGCTTGCAGTACTCCGGATGTGGCCTAATCAGGAAGGCATAACTACCTTCTCAAAAGCTCACTCTTTAGATATCAACATTCTATTCCTTGACTATTTTCTCAAAGCATTTATAACCTTTTAATGATCAGGGTCTCTTTGGATGTCCACTGTACCCAACTTTTCACCATTAACAAAATGCTCCTTTTTAGGTCCGATATAAATAACTACATTTACCAACATTTAAATCCATTTGCCACAGTTTTGACATTCTGTTAAAATTACAAATTTCCACTATTTACAACACCCCTTAACTTTAGTTTCATTGGCAAACTTGAATCTGTGACTTTCTAATCCATTAACCAAGTCATTAATAAATAGTGAAAAGTTTATTGCACAGATCCTTGCAGACACCACAAGGTACATCCTGCCAATGTCAGTGACTACTTCATTGTCTCTACTGGTTTCTATAGTTCAGGCAAATTCCCAATTAGCTCAACAACTTTCCTTCAGTTCTGTGAGTTTTAACATCAGCTATAGAGCCTCTGTGAGCACCTTTATCAAATGCCTCTTGCAAATTCCAATTAATGACTTTCATAGACAGTGCCCAGTTCATTACATCAATCAGCCTTGCCACTCATCTTAATTACAGACATAGGTTATTTCCTCAGCAATAAATGTCAGGCCAACTGGTGTAGAATTCCTTTTCTCCCCCTTTCAAATTGTTTAGAAACCTGTTACCCTTACCTGATCTGCTCGATGTCTGACTTCAGTCTCATCCTACAGAAATGACTCAATGTCTTGATCATGAATAGGAACTGGGCAATAAATATTGGTTTGCTATGCCACCCACATTGAGAACCATCTTTAAAATCTGTAGCCTTGTATATTTCTTTCATTTCATTTACAGGAAATTAGTTCTTGGGAAACTTATCCAATCTTACCACATGACTGTCAACCAGAGGCATTATTTCCAAACTGTTTTCAATATGCACTGATAGCATTCAGAGAGGGGTGTTGGGGAGGACATGGGACTTGAGGCAGTGTTGCAGACTCTGGAGAACTTAACTGGGACAACGTAAACAATATGCAAGAAGTGAGTGCAATGTTTCCAACATTTATTTGTGTTAGGGAAGAACATGTGTGGATAGGAGGGTAAATGAGGGATGGCTCAACCATTATCTAATTGAATGGTAGAACAAAATAATATCTGTTGCAATTTGGCTTTGTTGACTAGAATCACTTTCTCTTAATTACAGGAGTCATTTTGGGGTGGATGATGGCATAGAGGTAATGCCATTAGATGAGTAATCTCGAGGCCATGTCTAGTCTTTTGAGGATGGAGCTTCAAATCCCACCAGGTGGAATTTAAAATTCAGTTTATAAAATTTAGACCCAATGAAGGTGACCTTGAAAGTATCAGTGATCAAGCAGCATCTGGTTCACTTTGGAGAGGGAAATCTGCCATTCTTACCAGGCTGGCCTATGTGTGATTCCAAATTCACAGCAATAACGTCGTTGACTGTTCTCTGAAATAGTAAAGCAAGCCCTTCAGTTCAAGGGCATTTACGAATGGACAATGAATGCTGGCTTTTCCAGTGATGTCTACGTCCAGAAGATTTTTTTTTGTTTAAATCAAAAGGAACTAGAAATGAGACTTTGGTCGAAAAGTGAGAGACTGCTCAGATGCTAAAAGGCTGTTATGTGATACACTTGAGACGGCCGTGAACTGCAAACAAAGTACAACTTCTAAAAGAACTGTTTCTAAAATGTTTGAGTGATTTTTTTTAAACATCTGAATCAGTAGGAGACCAACTCTCAACTTCCACATGTATCGAAGCCTGAAACAGCATCAAAATATCCTTTCTGGACGTCCGTAAACAATATTCTTTTACAAGTATTTCTACCTTGCTTGGCTCTGCCGAGTTCTATGGACGCCGGGAACACCTTCAAGACAATGACGGACTAGAGTTTAACATAGAGCTGCGTTCTACCGCTTCCAGAATGCTAAACAATCCAGCGGACACAACTCCAGAAAAAGGAGCAAGTGGGATCAGAATATCCTACTGCCCCCGGGTCAACTTCACCACTCAAAACCAGAGAGGCAGGTCAACGGAGTCTGCCTGCAACCCCATTTATATGTTCAACATGACATTTCCAAGGTTTTCAGCAAGTATTTTCTATGTTTAAATAAATCTATACATCTCATAGCCTGATTCTGTTCCTCGCTCGCCCCTGAAATCCCACCTGCCGTTGTGGTAAAATGCAGTTACTGAAAAGGTCCTTCCCAGACAGCTCCCCGAATATACAGGAGTTTAGCTAAAGATAAACAGACAGTCTCTGATCATTGAAGCATCCCTTTCCAAAACCATCCAGAATTAGGATTAGGATCTGAATCGAATTCACTTGAAATTCGATCTTGACGGATTAAGCAGCTTATCGCAATTACAAACTCGGCCGATGCAATTAGGAAGTTGCAGAGTGTGGTCCCTTTGACAGACATATACTCTGTGTTCTCACAGGCACGCATAAGATTTTAAATCGTGAATTACTTACTCCACTGGTCGGGTTTCTACTTTAAACATTACATTAATTAGCTTATTTAGAAGTCACTCAAGATTCAAGTTTTCTCTTCTTTGAAATTAATGACCACTTTTAATAACTATTCACTGCAGTAATCTGCAGAAGGACGGTCATATGTTTTCAGGAGCTGGGAAAGGGAGCAGCTCCCTGGCTCAGGAGGTTAGTCCTTACCGGCTGCAATCTCAGGGACTCCTTTCACGGGTTTCCATCGTGTCTCCGAGTTGGGGATGGCAGGTTTAATGTGAAGGGCAAACGAATTAACGGTTCCGAGCTACCGTTTCCGCTGTTTAACAGGAATCTAGTACCACATCCGCCCGTTGTGCTTTGAGTCTCAGTCAATCTCGAGTCCTTCACCTCGGTACGCCATAAACCATGAGTGACTCTGAACTGGGCTTACCAACCCGCCAGGGCTTCATCTGCTGGACTTCTTAAAAAAAAACATGCCCGTGTTTATCTAAAAATATACACTGGGGGGGGGGGGGGGGAGGCTGTTGATCCTTGTCGGGTCACTTAAGAATTTGTTTGCTTCCAATTAACCATGGAAGTCAGATCTATGGTTAAGATGAATAAATAGGATCACCAACGGCAGGGGTGTGGGGTGGGAGGAAAGCGTTTCAGAAATAGCATTTCCTCATAAGCTTTGCACCAAACAGGTCGGAGTCAGTGTGCCACAGTCTCCAAAAGATGCTTGGGGCAAGGAGGCAGGTCCCCAACCCACCCTAAACAGAACAGGGTTTCAAACCTGTGCGATTGGAGCAATCTGATATACACCCTTTCCTCCCAGGGGAGTCAGGGTTATAACTATTTTCATGTGCATATTTTAGCTTGCAGCTATAGGTAGTGACGGTTGTGAGAACCCTCGCTGATTATTCATTATTTTTATTCCTTTGCCAATTTTTGCCTGGAGGCCTGAAGTGGGAATTATGAGCTGAAGATGCCTTTGGGCTTTGGGAACCAGTCTGTGGTTGGAGACAGAGGTCAAGCAAGATTTTCTTTGTAAGGAACAGGCCTGGACTTAATTGCAGGCTCGTTCTTGATTAAAAGGGTTCTATTGGTCACAGCAACCTGGAAAGAGCATTGTGTTTAAACAGACAGAAGTTGGCTACTAATGAGGTCAGTACTTGGGAACTGGTTTCGGCAGGACTGGAAGAGATATATATTCAAGCAGATAGCAGATGTTGGGTGGTAATTGAGGTGTCAGGAAAAGACAATCAGTCTATCAGGGTGGGGTCAGAGTTTAACTTTTTTTAAAATTGTGTTTTCTGTAAGAAGATTTGGTGGTACAGTCAGTTCTGCTATAACACGATATTTCTGTTTTCATGCAATCCTGTGTTATAAGAAAATTGCATAATAGCAAAACCATTTAAACTAATGGGGCTGAAAGCTTTAAAATTTTGTGCTTTAGAAACAGCGTCCCAATTCATCAATCATGTTGTAGTGAAACACGTGTTATAGCAGAACTGTGTTGTGGACAGTGAAGAAAGTTATCTAAGATTACAAAGAAATCTTGATCAACTGGGTCAATGGGCTGAGATGTGGCAGATGGAATTTAATTTGGATAAATGTGAGCTATTGCATTTTGGTAAAACAAAGGTAGCATTTATAGGGCCTTGGGTAGTGTTGTAGAATAGAGAGACTGAAGGGTTCAGGTACATAATTCTTTGAAGTTTGCCGAGAAGATCACCAGAATCCTTCTTCCCTCCATACAGACATTTACTCCACACGCTGCATCCGAAAGGCTAAGAACATTGTAGAAGACCCCGCACCCCCCTCACTCAAACTCTTCTCCCTCCAGCCATCTGGCAGAAGATATCAGAGCATACAGGCTCTCACTGCCAGACTACGCAACAGTTTCTTCCCCCAAGCCATCAAGCTCCTTAACACAATATGATCAGACTCTTTCCCAATGAAATTCTTCATATTGCTGCTAGAAAAATGTCTATCATTCATCGTTCTGGTGTTACATTCTGACTTGCATGGTTTGCACTTCTTATGCACTTTCTGCTGTGTACGAGTGTGTAGTTTGTGCTGTCAGTGTTGCACACTGGGTCCCGGAGGAACGCTGTCCCGTTTTTACTGCAGCAGTTGTATATGGTAGAAGTGACAAATAAATACTACTCTACACTACATGTAGACAGTGTGGTTAGGAAGGCATTTAGCACACTTGCCTTCATTGCTGAGACCTTTGAAATAGGAGTTGAGGTTATATGGAATGTTTGTGAGGCCTCTTATGGAGTACTGTGCCCAGTTCTGGTCACCCTCTTATTGGAAGGAAATTATCAGGCTGGAGAGGGATCAGAACAGATTTATCAGAATGTTGCTAGAAATGGAAGATTCAAGTTATAGGGAGAAGTTGGTTAGGCAGGGATTTTTTACCAGCATCTAGAAGGTTGAGGGGTGACCTTGAAAAGGTTTTTAAAATTTATAGGGGTATAGATAAGGTGAATGGCAGGAGTCTTTTCCCTATGGTGGGGGATTTCAAGACTGGTGCATATCTTTAGGGTGAAAGGAAAAAGATTTTTTTAAAAATGAGGGGCAATTTTTTTATTCTGAGAGTGATTTGTCTATGGAATGAACCTCCAGAGGAAGTGATGGATGTGGGCACATTAACAACATTTAAAAAGACATTTGGATAGGTACATGAATAAGAAAGGTATGGAGGGATATGGGCCAAGGTGGGACTAGTTTAGTTTGGGATTATGGTCAGCACAGACTGGTTGAACCAAAGGGTTTGTTTCAGAACTCTATGACGCTAAGAGTTTGGCTGTTGATGGCGTGGTATGAAGATGTGAAAACTCCCTGCCTATTCTCCCTTATTGGTTTTCAGAAACCCAAAAAGTAGAAAGCAGAGTTAGAAATTTTACTACCTTTACCTGGTGAACTGAAAACGTAACCCTAATTGATATTTCCTGAAAAGCAACCAAGGAGTTCACATCTTTGCCTATGGAAAAACACATTGTGAAATCATTTAAGTATTTTCGCCAGTTCTGTGATATTCTTTTAGTTATACTTAACCATGTTTGATTGTTTATTTTTTGTGTGAATGGGGCTGAAAACAAAAGGTTTGGGTTTAAAGTATATTAATTTTTAATTTAATATTAATATTTAAAGCATAGAGATAGATTATCTTATTTATTTTTTTCTCTGCTGAAGTTATTGTACCTATAATAAACACTTAAGCCTTTTGTTTAAAATGCAAAACTGGTGTCTGGAATTAATTATGCGTTAAGTCTGGGATTGGTTATTCAAAATTCTGGTTTGGAACGACTGAATTATCTATTAGGGGCCTTTGAAGGTTTTAATTCTACTGTGTTGTGGATACAGAGGTGGAAAGGCTGATGTAGTTCGGCTGTCTGTCTCCGTGTTGTAACATGGTGGAAGATCTCTTTCTATCACAAGGCTGACCAGGAATCTCGTTCACTCTGACCACCTGCCATTGGTGTTTGATGGACTTACAAGTTGGTACTCAACCTATTTGGCCACATTGTGAACACACCTGTCTTGGTCATCAATCCTGGAGTGGGACTCAAACCCAGAGCTTCTGCTTCTGAGGCAGCGATGTTACCCACTGAGCTCGAAGGTCTGTCTTCACAAATCCATTCAGTTTTTATTACCCTAAAAGGAGCAGAAGTACATTCAGAACCTTAAGCACACTCTCCCATTTAAACAATGGTTTAATTATTTATATACTTAAATGTATGAAAAAATTAATGTACCCACCTTAATTTTGAAAGAAAACTTTTCGCTTATTATTCTCTATCATTGAAATACTTAATCAATGCCCTGGCTTCAAGAAGATTTTGGGGAAGACAGTTCCAAATTTCCATTACCCTTTGTATAAAGAAATGCTTCCAAACAACACCCCCATTTCTAATTTTAACATTACGACCTCTTGCTCCACCAGGGGAAATAATCTTCTGTTCAAAACCTTTCATCACCATAATTAGGTCACTCATTAATCTTCTAGTTAAAAACAAACAATGGAAATTATGATGGAAAGGGGAAGTTTTTATCTGGTTGATGACTGAAAGATTGATAAATCAATGAATGACAGCAGTCCATCTGTCTCCCTTTTTACAGCATAGAGTGAGGTAATACTGTGGAAACTCTCATAAATTGGCCTGCCTTATCTCTACAGATGCTAATTGCTTTTTATTTTCAGCATTCATGTTTTCTACAAGGTCAATATTGGTCTGCTACAACTTAGCTGAATTGAAGTATCAATAAAATCTGAACTTTTAAGGAAAATGTTGGATTATTATTTCAGTTCAAGAATGAAGACTGGTTTGACTCACTGCAATCAAATGCCTCAACCTTCTATTCAGATTTACATTCGCAGGAGATTGTTTACTCGAGATTCAGAGACTTCAAGCTTAAATTTTCTTTGCATCTAGTTTTGGTTGCACAAACCAGTGTTCAGCCTGCAAAGTTCGAGGTTCTAGAGAAAATGTCCATTTAGGCAGGAAGTGCCAGACTGAAAGTGCTGTTGTTATCAACACCACTGAAACCTGATCAGTTCCAAAAAAAGGAACTGAAATTTCAAGTTTACTCCCAAGTCCATGACAAATGTGTCTTCTCCGCAGTAATGACTGATGACTCTAATGCCATGGACTTGACTCATTAAGTAGTGTTTTTGCCTCAGTCAGATGGTTATGGATTCAAATCCCACTTGAAGAACTTGAGCAGAAGATCTCACTGACACTCCAGTGCAATAGTGATGGAGCACTGGACAGTTGGAAGCACAGTCTTTTTAGATGAAATGTTAAACAAGTCTGCTCATATGCAAGATCTCAAGGCAGAATTCAGAGAGTAGAGGAGTCTGGTGTCTTACTCAATGTTTATTCTTCAACAAACTCATTATTATATGTTTAGTCATAGAGATCATACAGGTGTACAGCATAGAAACAGACCCTTCAATTCAACTTATCTATGCTGATCAGAGATCCTAAATTAATCTAGTCCCATTTACCAGCATTTGGACCATATCCCTCTATTCGTGTACCCTTTTAAATGTTGTAATCATATCAGTTTCCACCACTTCTTCTGGCAGCTCATTCTATATATGCACCACCTCTGTGTGGAAAAAGTTGCCCCATAGATCCCTTTTAAATCTTTCCCCTCTCACCTTAAACCTATGCTCTCTAGTTTTGGACTCACCTAGCCTGGGAAGATGACCTTGGCTATTCAGCCTATCCATGATCCTCATGATTTTATAAATCTCTGCAAGGCCACTGGGGAGTCCAGAACTAGAGGGCATAGGATTAGGGTGAAAGGGGAAAGATAGAAAAGGGACCTAAGGGGCAGCTTTTTCATGTAGAGAGTGGTACGTGTATGGAATGAGTTGTCAGAGGAAGTGGTGGAGGCTGGTACAATTGCAACTTTTAAAAGGCAATTGGATGGGTATATGAATAGGAAGGGTTTGGACGGATATGAGCCAGATGCTGGCAGATGGGACTAGATTGGGTTGGGATATCTGGTTAGTATGGATGGGTTGGACCGAAAGGTCTGTTTCCATGCTGTACATCCCTATGAACCCTCAACTTCTGATGGTCCAGGGAAAATAGCCCAAGCCTATTCAGCTTCTCCCCATAACTCAAACCCTCAAATCCTGGCAATATCCTTGTAAATTGTTTCTGCACCCTTTCAAATTTAACAATGTCTTTACTATTGCAGAGAGACCAGAACTGAATACAGTATTCCAATAATGGCTCAACCAATGTCCTGAACAGCCACAACATGACCTCCCAACTCCTATACTCAATGAACTGAACAATAAAGGCAAAGTGTACCAAATTCCTTCTTCACAACCATGTCCACCTGTGACTTCACCTCCAAGTATCTATTAAACTCTCTTTGTTTGGCAACATTCTCCAGGATCCTATAATTAAGTAAAGAAGTCTTATCTTGATTTGCCTTACCAAAATGCAACACCTCACATTTTTCTAAACTAAGCTCCATCTCCTTGGCTCATCTGATTAAGTCCCGTGGACTCTGAGCTAACGTTCTTCACTGTCCACCACATCACCAATTTTAGTGTCATCTGCAAACTTATTAACCATTCCTCCTGTATTCACATCCAAATCATTTATATGATGAGAAAAAGCAGCAGTGGACCCTGCACCAATCCTTGCCTCATACCGCTGGTCACAGGCCTCCAATCTGAAAAACAACTCTCCGCCATCATCCTTTGTCTCCTATCTTCAAGTCAATTTGTATCCAAATGGCTAGTTCTCTCCAGAGTCCATATAATCTAACCTTGCTAACCAGTCCAACATGTTGAACCTGTCAAATGCCTTGCTGAAGTCCATATAGACAATGTCCATCACTCTGCTTCATCAATCTTCTTTGTCACTTCTTCAAAGAACTCAGTCAAGTTAGTGAGATAAATTTCTTACGCAAAAGTCATGTTTACTATCCATAATCAGTCCTTGCCTGTCCAAATACTTGTAGATCCTGCCCTTCAGAATCCCCTCCAACAACGTACCTACCACAAACGTCGGGCTCACCGGTTTATAGTTCCCTGGCATTTCCTTACAACTTCCTTAAATAACAGCACTACATTAGCCACCTTACAGTCTTCTGGCTCCTCACCTGTGGCTATCGTTGATGCAAAAACTCAGCATTTTGTGAGAACATGAAATTTCTTTTCTACACATGGGATCATGTTTAAGAGATTCCAAATCAACAACACCAAAACTTACAGCTGTATTCATTCCTTTGTGTCTGATATTAAGTGTGAATTATTTCCTTGATTATGAACGGAGCACTTTCCCAAATTAATAGGCTTGTCATTAACTGTCCAACTGAACCTACACCAAACCATTGTGAAGTTACACTATTGAACCCAAATGGATAGAATCCTGACCGTTGGTCTGCCAATATATCATTATTGACATTATCCCACAGCGATTGGGTCAAATATTGCCTTATTGAAACTACCAGAGGGACAGTTTCCAAACTACCTTCACCAAGCAAATCATCTTCGGAGCAACTGCAACTCCAAAGAAACCCCATTTTCACACAAGTGAATTAGAGAAATTTTTAGACAAAGGATTAATGTAGACAGTTAAGTAGAAGCAGGCTTTAGTTTGAGTGGAAAGGCAAGTTGCACAGCTTATTTTAGAATGTGACAACAGGAAGCTCTGAAAATATCCAATACATTTGCCTTAATTAGTAATGCAAGTCCCTCAGCCCTTTTACATCCTCTCGATCTCGCCTGAAATATCTAAGCCTGCCCACAGTGTGATGAAATACTCTTCACTTGCCTGGCTGATTGCAGCTTCAAAAAACACTCAAGAAGCTTGAACCATTCAGGACAATCCAGTCCAGTTGATTGGCACCATATTCACCATCTTCAATAGGCCTCCTGTCTGAAAAACAACCCTCCATCTACCTTCAAGTCAATTTTGTATCCAAATGGCTAACTCTCTTTGATTTCCTTTGATCTAACATTACTAACCAGTTTACAATGCGGAACCCTGTGGAATGCCTTGCTGAAGTCCATATAGATAATATCCACCACTCTGCACACATCAATCCTCTTCGTTACTTCTTCAAAACACTTGAATATAAGTTGCAGGTAGGCAGGGTAGTGAAGAAGGCATTTTGTATGCTTGCTTCTATTGGTCAGTGCATTGAGTATGGGTTGGGAGGTCATGTTGCATCTGTACAGGACATTGTTTGGGCCACATTTGCAATACTGCATTCAATTCTGGTCTTCCTGCAATAGGAAGGATACTGTGAAACTTGAAAGGGTTCAGAAAAGAGTTACAAAGATGTTGCCAGGTTTGGAGGGTTTGAGCTATTGGGACAGGCTGAATAGACTGGGCTGTTTTCCCTGGAGCGTCGGAAACTGACCTTATAGAAGCTTATAAAATCACGAGTGGCATGGATAAGGTGAAAAGCCAAGGTCTTTTTCCCATGGTAGGGGAGTCCAAAACTAAAGGTCATAGTTTAAGGTGAGAGGGGAAAGATTTAAAAGGGACCTAAGGGGCAACTATTTCATACAGAGGGTGGTGCATGTTATGGACCAGGCCAGAACCCCTCAAAAATATTTTAAGAAGGTAGCCTTGACCCTAACTTTCTCTTATTTTAAAAGGCCGATGTTAAGTCAATAAACTATGTGTAATGCAGCTAATCAAACCACTTAATTTTAAGCAAAACAGAATCTATTTAAACACTACAACTGAAACACGAACAAAAGAAAATCGAACTTAGAATAACTTAACTATTTGAAAACATAATCGACCCAATACAGCAATTTAACCAAGGAGCTGTTCCCATCCAGCAACATGCCATAAATACAAAAAGGTAAATTCAAACATAGATTCTCACAGGCAGGAGGGAACAAAATCCAAAGAAGATTTCAGAGAGAAAAGTCAGTCAGGAATCTTCACTGGAACTTGTGACAGCTTCCAGCATCTTTGAGTACTACAGCTAAACTAGAAAAAATCTGAACTGGGAGAACTGTCCATTCCCCTGCCATTGTTAAACTAGACACTTCGGTACTTCTGCCTTTACGACCTCTCTTGAAACAAAAACAAGGACAAAATATCCATTTTAAAGTGACAGCATTGTCACACTTTTCCATTAAAGAAAAGAACCATCAATAAACAAAGATGGCTTCATTTTAAACCCCTTAATCTTATTGCTAGTACACAACAATATATACTTTACACTGACTGTAACCACGCAAACGTTCACTACTACATTCTATTTCTGATTTGGAGATGCCAGTGTTGGACTGAGGTGTACAAAGTTAAAAATCACACAACACCAGGTTATAGTCCAACAGGTTTAATTGGAAGCACACTAGCTTTCGGAGCGATGCTCCTTCATCAGGTGATAGATGAAGGAGCGTCGCTCCAAAAGCTAGTGTGCTTCCAATTAAACCTGTTGGACTATAACCTGGTGTAGTGTGCTTTTTAACATTCTATTTCAGTCTGTTTAGTCCTGGCACTGAATGCCTCTGTTTCTTTTCATCCAAGTCTCAATAATGTGTTGGCAATTATGTTTTCTCATCCTGCTACATATATAATTTTCAAATTGAATGATTGCAATAATAAGCTCCATCTAAACAGGAATTTTTATCCTTAAATTTTTCCAAAAGCTTTAATGGATTATGATCAGTATATATGATTGTCTCAGACACATTACTGGCAACATAAATATTATAAGGCCAACACCAAGCTCAAGGTCTCCTTCTCAGATGTCAAATATTTCTGTTGATGAATGTCCAATTTCTTGAGAAATATCCAATAGGTCTTTCTATCTTCTCATTATCTTCTTGTAAGAGTACAGCACCGACATCACTCGCATCAATAGCCACCTTGAATGGCTTTGCGTAATTAGATTTAGCTAATATTGGGCAGTGTTTAAGCTGTCAAATGCCTTCTGCCAGTCTGCCATCCACTGAAACTTCCTGCGTTTCTTCAGTAATTCAGTGAGTGGAGCGGCCACACAACTAACATTCGGTATGAATTTCTGATAAAATCCACTCAATCCCAGGAATCATAGTACTGCCCTTTTTATCGATGGTACGGGAAACTCCTTAATAATGTTTGTTTTCACGCTCTGTGGGACCATCTGGCCATGTCTGATAACATGGCCCAGAAATGTGACTTGAGCTTTGGTGAATTCACTGTTAGGTAAATTTGTCATCAAGCCTGCCTACTGAAGTCGATTGAATAATTCCGACAAATTATGCAACTGTTCCTTCTGTGTGTTATTAAAAATCACCAGGTCACTGATTTATACTACACATTTGGGAAATCCAGAAATGACTTTATTGGTTAGCCTTTGAGCATATTCATATGACACACTCTGTGAGATTTCTTTCTGTCTGGTGTCCTTATCAAATAGTTTGCCTCACTCAATCTCCTTTCAACTTGATAAGGTTCACTAAACTTTGCTTTAAAGCTTCAACTAACATTGGGAGTAACACTAATCTTCATCACTGTTAGCAAAGTTCCGAGTTCTTGATTTCTTGTCTGCTTCCTGTTTCATCATATAGTGTGATAATTTTAAATATTATCTAGCCAACACCCCCACTCTATTTAACCATTCCCTAAAATTTGATAAACAGTTCAAATATGTCGTCTCCGAATTCTGACTCACTAATTTCTTCTTAATTAGTTTCAATAGTCCTCACACCTCATGCCCAAAAACTAATTCAAATGGACAGAATTTGGTTGATTCATTTGGTGCATCTCTCTTGACAAAAAGTACAAATGGAACTCTTTATACCAATCATCTGGATAGTCCTGATTATAAGCCCTTAACATGGTCTTTAATGTCTGGTGCCACCTTGGAACTCTCTCTGTGATTCTAGGTGATACACAGTGGATTTGAACTTTTTTTCCCCAAGCTGTGCATAACTCCTTGAATGTTTTGATGTAAAATTTGACCCTTGATCTGATTGTATCTCTTTGGGTAGTCTATATCTCGTGAAAAATTTGAGTTATTCTTCTACAATCCTTCTAGCTGTGATATTGCATAATGGAATGGCATTTGGAAATCTAGTGGACACTTCCATTGTTTTAATAAAGACTGATTCCCACTTTTTGTTTTAGGGAGGAGTCTTATGCAATCAATTAAAACCCTTGTAAAAGGTTCTCAAATGCTGGAATAGGTATTAAGGGTGTGGGTTTTATTACTGCCTGCGGTTTTCCAATTAACAGACATTAATGATATATCTGGCAAAATTCAACTACATCCTTATGCAATTCAGGCCAGTAAAAATGTTTTTGTATTTTAGCTTGCGTTTTTCTGACCCCTAAATGACTTCATACTGGCAATCTATGTGCTACCCACAATACCTTCTTTACATAATCCACTGGCAATATAACTTAATGAACTTCTGCCCATGTTTCACCTGCCTGTATATGTGATGGTGTCCATTTCTTCATCAAGACTTCATTTCTAAGATAGTAGCACTCAGGGATACACTCAGATTCTCTTTCGTGTATGTTTTTTGATACAGTTGCTTCAGCATTTCATCTTTCTATTGTAACTCAGTTAATTTCTCTGAGTTAAAAATATCCACTTTGTCCTCCACCAGTTCCTGTTTTGTCACAGGTAGGAGTGCTGCCTACTGTGGTTGAAAAGCCAGTGGAAAATCAGGCAACTGAGGTATTACAGGAAATATATCCTGGGGTTATTCCTGACTATGTGGTAACAAGGTCACAAAGTCACCAGAATTGCACGCAATATTACAAAAGTGACCTAACTATTGTCTTGTACAGCCGCAACATGACCTCCCAACTCCTGTACTCAATACTCTGACCAATAAAGGAAAGCATACCAAACGCCTTCTTCACTATCCTATCTATCTGCGACTCCACTTTCAAGGAAATATGAACCTGCACTCTAAGGTCTCTTTGTTCAGCAACACTCCCTAGGATCTTACCATTAAGTGTGTAAGTCTTGCTAAGATTTGCTTTCCCAAAATGTATCACCTCCCATTTATCTGAATTAAACTCCATCTGCCACTTCTCGGCCCATTCGCCCATCTGGTCCAGATCCTGTTGTAATCCTGAGGTAACCTTCTTCGCTGTCCACTACACCTCTAATTTTGGTGTCATCTGAAAACTTACTAACTGTCCTCTTATGCTCACATCCAAATCATTTATGTAAATGACAAAAAGTAGTGGACCCAGCACCGATCCTTGTAGCACTCCACTGGTCACAGGCCTCCAGTCTGAAAAACAACCCTCCACTACCACCCTCTGTCTTCTACCTCTGAGCCAGTTCTGTATCCAAATAGCTAGTTCTCCCTGTATTCCATGAGATCTAATCTTGCTAAGCAGTCTCCCATGGGGAACCTTGTCGTATGCCTTACTAAAGTCTATAACCAGCACGATTCTCTACAGTGTGGAAACAGGCCCTTCGACCCAACCAGTCCACACTGATCCTCTGAAGAGTAACCCACCCAGACCCATTTCTCTCTGACTAATGCCCCTACACTATGGGCAATTTAGCATGGCCAATTCACCTGATCTGTACACCTTTGGACTGTGGGAGGAAACCGGAGCACCTGGAGGAAACCCACGCAGACACAGGGAGAATGTGCAAACTCCACACAGTCACCCGAGGCTGAAATCGAACCTGGGGCCGTAGTGCTGTGAGGCAGCAGTGCGAACCACTGAGCCACCGTGCCGCCCTCTTTAATGAAGCTATTCCAATCCCTGCAACATTCCATATGCACACCCCTTGGCAAAAGGTAAATTCAAACCCCCAAGTTTTTATAGGCAGGTGAGGTTTCAGACAGAAAGTCCAGGCAAGGCCTCTGTTGAAGCATGGAACCTCTTTTCACTGTAGTTGCTTCTCTGCTACCAGCTTGCTAAAAACAGACAAAACTAGAAAGAAAAACCTGAGCTGGGAGAACTGGCCACTCCCCTGCCATTGTTCAAAGTAACCATTTCCAGACTAATTGGCACCTCTGTCTTTATGAGCCCTCTTGAATAAAACCAAGGACAACATAACCTTGTGAAAAGGAGCAGCATCGTCACGCTTTGGTTACGATGTGTTTGCTCATCCTTACTATCCTCCTCACTAAGCCTACCTTCTACCTTCACCTCCATCCTTTTAAGCTGACTTTTCTGTCTAAGTGTCAACTGCTGAAGTTCAAACTCTCTCTCTTTCATCCTTTCATTTCTCTCTTTTTCCTTTTCTTCTCCCTTTCTTGTCTATCTTTCTTTTTGTTCTGCCAAAGCGATTCTGTCCTTTTCATTTTGTTCTACTCGGGCTTTCCTCTGCTTATAACCGTAATTCAACCCGTCTCAGTTTTTCATGTTCAAGCTGTTTCATCTGCAATTGAATTCTAGCCATTTCCAAAGATTCTGTTGGTGTTTCCAGCAAATTTAAATGCTGAGCTAATGCTGTAATTGCCTCTCCTTTTTTTACAAAGGCAACCCCAACTCTAGCTCATCTGCCAATTCCAGCTGTACTGCCTTGCTCATCTTCTGTAAAACCCCCACTCACTTCTTCCACCCCCAGAAAATTCTTAGCAACTGAAACAGCCATTACTACTCTAAGCTCACCGAATCGAACACCTAAAACAAAAGACACCAATACCAACATCTTGCTGCCTTTAAGTTCAACAACCCTAAACACAAATTGGAATTATAGAAACAATCCTGACAAATGCTCCCAATCTGTTATAGACCAGGCCAGACCCCATCAAAAATATTTTAAGGAAGTAGCCTAGACTCTAACTTTTCTTATTTTGAAGGCAGATACAGAGTGGATATTCCAAGTGTGATGCAGCTGATCAAACCACTCGGCTTTAAGTAAAATAGAATTTGTTTAAATACTACAGTTGAAACACAAACAAACAAAAACGAACTTTATAATAACTTAACTTTTGGAAACCTTAACCAACCTGATACAGCAACTTAACTAAGGAGCTGTTTCAATCCAGTAACAGTTGGCAAAAAGGTAAATTGAAATTTTGCCCAAAACATCGATTTCGCTGCTCCTTGGATGCTGCCTGAACTGCTGTGCTCTTCCAGCACCACTAATCCAGAATCTGGTTTCCAGCATCTGCAGTCATTGTTTTTACCTCACTGATTCTTACAGGCAGGAGGGAACAAATTCCAAACAGATTTCAGAAAATAAGGTCAGTCAGGAATCTTCACCGAAGCTTGCAGCCTTCCAGTAGCTTGTGACTGCTACAGCTAAACCAAACTAGAAGAAACCTAAACTGGGAGAACTGTCCACACCCCTGCCATTGCTAAACTAGACACTTCAGCGCCTCTACCTTTACAACCTCTCATGAAAAAACCAAGGACAAAATACCCTTTTTAAAGTGACAGCATTGTCATGAATGTATATAGAGTGAACTGTCAGAGCAAGTGATGGAGGTTAGTACAGCTACAACATTTAAAAGATTTATGGATGGGTAAATTAATAGGAAGGCTTTAGAGAGTATGGACCAAATTCTGGCAAATGGGACTATATTAATTTAGTATACCTGGTCAACATGGACGAGTTGGATCAAAGGGTCTGTTTTATACTGTACAGCTCTATGTCTGGAAAGAGATTCCTCCTTATGTCTGTCTTAAATGTTTGACTCCTTTTTCTAAGATGATGGCATCTGGTCCAACACTCTCCACAGGGCAACAAGCTTTCTGCATCTAATCTGTCAAGTCTCCTTACAATCATTTATGCTAAACTAAAGTCACCTCGCAATCTTCTATATTCTGAAGAATATATGTCCAATCCTATTCAACCTCTTCTCATTAGACAGTCCCTCCATACCTGTATCAGCCTAATACATACACACTGTGCAAACACTCAGTCCCTGGTCACAGATGTTTGCATTGTTAGCAATGGCAAAGTGACATAGGATAGACAACATTAAAAAAGGTAATTTGACTCATTTCATCTCGGCTTTTATGATCTATCCGAGCTTCCTCCAGTCATCTAAACTACTGGCACAACACCCAATTCCCTTCTCCTTCTTTTGTTTAATTTACTTTAAAATCAATTTGAACTACTCACCTTGACCATCCCTGTGGTAGTGATTTACATATTCTCATCACTCTTTGGGTCAAGAAGTTTCCTTTGAATTTGCTATCAACTCTTCCCTGTACCTTCTCCAGTGCCTCGATATGCTTTTTATAATGTGGTAACTAGAACAGCATTAAGTGTCATCTAACAAAGTTCAATACCAATTTAGTATCATTTCCCCACTTTTCAATTCTATCCTTTGAGAAATAACTCCTAATGCTGAGTTTCTTTATGTACATCCTTACTAACCGATGGCATGACTTACGGTGATTGTTGTATTTGTGTTCTGAGATTTCTTTGTCCCTTTGGAACATCACAATCTAGAAAGTAAACAATAAGAAATGCCTGGTCTTTACATTTCACTATATATCCCGTGAAGATAGTTTTAATCCATCTGTTCAAACACCTTATATGTCTGCACCCAAGACAGGGACACCAAACATGCACCGTATAAGCTTCATCCCACTCCTGATCAGATATATAGCCAGCTTGATTGTGTAGTGATTGTGTAGTCACATGAATTGAATTAAATACCTTGTTCCCACAGTTAAATGCCTCCCAGTTGAACAGTCCTATAGGTAACAGCTCCTAGTTATAAAGCTCTTATCAGTAAATAACTTGCACAACTCATAATCCACATGAGAAATAGCTTCTGAGAGAACGAATATTTTCACATAGAATAATAACACAGCAAAATGTGTTTACATCAAGCAGAAAGTGGTATAAAGATAATACATCACCACAATAGAATACAAAATACGCACCTTCTGCAGCTTAAAAACAATCTCACTGATTTAATCAATATATAAAAGTCACATTTCTAAATATAGTGTGGCAACCTTTCTCCTTTGTAGAATTTCAAAAACACTCCATACAACCATCTAATGGAAAGCCCACTTGTTTATAATGCTAAATTTAAACAACAAATTAACTAATATGTCAGTATTTTCCAGCTTCACCACACCACAAGTAAACATGTTCATTTGTACCATATTTTCACATGACGCATTGAGTTCAAAGACCTCAATCACTCAGCAGTGAATGAGGGACCAGAGTGGGTGTATTTATATAAATTAATTGTGCGGGCGGACAACTTTTATTTTGGTTAACCAGAGTTCCAAAACAGAAAGCAATGCAGTCTCTAGAGAATGTTCTTAACAGCTTTGTTATAGTTTTTAAAATACCCTCTGATTCAATTTCTGTCTGAAAGACGTGTTGATAGAGACAATCAGCTGAATATGTGCCTTTTGACACTAAACATGTTAGCATTTGGTTGATTTGTCTGAGTTCTTAGGCAGTCCACTAGATGGAGAGTTACAAGACTCTGCTTGTAAAATACCTGGAAATCTGCAGTCAGAGTTGCTGCAGCATCATGCAGTTTTTACATGCATATTGTTGCAGTTCTTTCTATCACATGGTCGACCAGGAATTTGCCATGCTTTGACTGCCTGCCGCAGAGATGAGTGGGAAGGATCTGTAGGTTGATAATCAACCCTTTTCTCATAGTTATAATCATCCCCTCCTTGGCTGTGAAATCCTGGGTGGGGATAGAACATAGTATCCCTACAGCATGGAAGCAGACCATTTGGCCCATCAAGTCCGAACAGCATCCCATCCAGACCCAATTCCTCTGTTCTCATAACCCTAAATTTTTATCATTGTCAACCTAAGTAACCTACACATCCCTGGACACTATAGGGTAATTTAACTTGGTCAATCCACCTAACTTGCACATCTTTGGATTGTGGAAGGGAACCAGATCACTGGGAGGACACCCATGCAGTCACAGGGAGAATGTGCAAATTCCACACAGTCAGCCAAAGATGGAATCAAACCTGGGTCCCTGACTCTGTGAGGCAGCAGTATTAACTTGGGTCACCATGCTGCCCCAGAACCCAGAGCTTCTGGCTGTCGTACAATGGAATATCAAATGATGATGATGTAACTTATTATTTTACTCTCACACAGCAGAGATGAGAATAGATGAGGGAAAGCATGTTAAGAAGAAGGCCTAAGATATTATAAATTTGAGAGCTGTAGTCAGTGACCTGTGATTATACTAATGTAATAGTGTTACAGTACTAAAGAAAGTGAAAGAGAATACTACTCCAAGATAAGGGTAAACAAATGATGCTAAAGTGAAAAGGGTTTGTAACTTAGACAAAGGCAGCAGTTTCAAAGTGTGTTTGTGTAGACACCAGCAGCCCAGAAATAAATAAGAATAGTATCAAAGAATGATAGCTGTGGTGTCTGCATAAAGCACTAGTTGGGGCAAAGGAAACTTCAAAACTATCAAACTGACGTCATGAAGTGCATGGGAAAAGAAAGAGGCAAAACTTTGAAAGGCAGAACAGAACTTCATTAGATTTAAAACACAAACCAGCAAAGTGGGAGGACTCTGAAGGGCAGGAAAAGAACCTCAAGAAACTTCACAGCCTGAGCAATATGTTGGGAAGACTGCACAGGAAACATGGTTAATTGGAAAACTTTAAGTAAAATAAGACCATAAGGCATAGGATCAGAAGTAGGCCAATCAGGCGATCATAGAGTCAGAGAGATGTACAACACAGAAACAGATCTTTCAGTCCACAAGTCCACGCTAACAATATATCCTAAATTAATCCAGTCCCATCTGCCAGCATTTTGCCCATATTCCCTGTGACAATGCTGTGACTTTAAAAAGGATATTTTGTTCTTGTTTTTTTTTAAGAGACCTTGTAAAAGCAGAGGGCCAAACAATCTAGAGAGTAACAGTTTAACTATGGAAGGGGAGTAGTCAGTTCTTCGAGTAAAAAGTGAGGTCTGCAGATGCTGGAGATCAGAGCTGAAAATGTGTTGCTGGTTAAAGCACAGCAGGTTAGGCAGCATCCTGTTCCTTGGATGCTGCCTAACTTGCTGTGCTTCAACTAGCAACACATTTTCAGCAGAGTAATCAGTTCTCCCAGTTCAGATTTTTATTTTTTTTAGCTGTAGCAGTGACAAGATGTTTTGAGTACCAGAAGGGTTGCAAGGTTCAGTAAAGAATTCCTGACTGACTTTCTCTAAAATCTCTCTCTGGATGTTGTTCCCTCCTGCCTGTAGGAATCTGTGCTAGAATTTACCTTTTTGCCAAGGGGTGTGTTTATGGGATGTTACAACATTGGAACAGTTATTTAGTAATAGTTACTGTGTTGGGTCAGTCACGTTTTCCAATACATTCGATAATGTGTGGCACTGGAAAAAGCATAGCAAGTCAGGCAGCATCTGAGGAGCAAGAGAGTCGATGTTCCAGGCTTAACCCTTCATCAAGACTTTCCAATAGTTAAGTTACTCTAAATTCCGTTTTCTTTTGTTCGTGTTTCAACTACAGTGTTTAAATAAATTCTGTTTTGCTTACAGCCAAGTGACTTGACAAGCTGCATCACATCTGGAACATCCACTTCACATCTACCTTTAAAATATGAAAAGTTTAGGGTCTCGGCTACTTTCTTAAAATATCTTGAGGGTAGTGTGGCCTGGTCTATAACACCCTCTAAATCCTTCCTATTCATATATCCATCCAGATGCTTTTTTAAATATTGTAATTATACCAGCCTCCACCACTTCATCTGGCAGTTTATTCCATACACCCACCCTCTGCGTGAAAAAATTGCCCCTTGGGTCCCTTTACAATCTTTCCCATCTCACTTTAAACCTATGTCCTCTAGTTTTGGACTCCCCTACCCGGGGAAAAGACCTTGGCGATTCACCCTGTTCATGCCCTTCATGATTTTATAAATCCCCATAAGGTCACCCCTCAACCTCCAACACTCCAGGGAAAATAGCCCCACCCATCAGCCTGTCCCTGTAGCTCCAACCCTCCAACATCTTTGTAAAGCTTTTCTGAACCCTTTCAAGTTTGACAACATCTTTCCTATAGCAGGAAGACCAGAACTGAATGCAGTATTCCAAAAGTGGCCTCACCAATATCCTGCGCTGAAAATATGTTGCTGGAAAAATGCAGCAGGATTCCTGAAGAAGGGCTTATGCCCGAAATGTCGATTCTCCTGCTCCTTGAATGCTGCCTGACCTGCTGCGCTTTTCCAGCAACACATTTTTCAGCACCTTCCCAAAAGCTTTCTAAAATAGTGGAATGTACATTAGGCAGCTCAAGGTGTGTAAAGGCAATGCAAGCGCCCTGCAGTGGGGAGCTAAGGACTATCAATGTTGGATAACAGGACCTTTCAAGAAATACTGCAAAGCAGCAGCAATGATATTACTACAGAAACACCTAAGTCCTACCAAGGTGCAAAGAACTAACAAATGGAAATCATTTGGAAAAGAAGTCTAAGAAATTAGGGTTGGGGATCAAACGACAAAGCCTGTATTCCTAAGTGACATCAAAGAAAGACTAGTAGAGATTCTGGAACATCGTCTCAATGTACAAAGGCTTGAAACAGAATTTAAACATAATGCATGGCCTGTTTAAATATAGTTGACAGTTTACCATGCTTAAAGTCAATGGATGTTCAAAGTTCTTCCATTTTCATTCAAGTGCGAATGCTTATTGATGCTTGCACAATGTTCAGTGCCATTCACACCTCCTCAGATAGTGAAGTAGTCCATGTCAAAATCCAGCAAAACATGACCAATATCCAGGCTTGAGCTGACAAATGCAAAGTGATATTTGCACCACACAAGTGCTTGGCAATGAACATGTACAGCAACAGAGGATCAAACCATCACCACTTGACATTCAATGTTACCATCACTAAATCTCGACTAAAAACATTTTGAGGGTAACCATGACTTGAAACTGAACTCAACTAACCATATAAAGACAGAAGCTACAAGAACAAGTCAGAGGCTAGGAATTCTGCAGCAAGTAATTCACCACCTGACTCCCCAGAACCGATCTAAAATCTACAAGCACAAGTCGGAGTGTGATAAAATAACCACCCCCCCCAACTTGAGTGCAGCTCTAACAACACTCAGGAAGCTTGACACCATCCAGGACAAAGCTGGTGTTTGATTTGCATCTCATTGACAAAACACTCACACACTACACCACCAAAGCACAGTTGGAGCAGTGTGTACCATCTACAAAATGCACTGCAGAAATGAGCAGGGCCCCTTACCAAGCACTAACCAAAGCCACAAGCATTTCCATCTGGAAAGACAAGGGCAGTGGATACTTTGGAGCAATACCACCTACAAGTTCCTCACCAAGTCACCCACCATCCTGACCTGGAATATTGTCATTTATTCAGTGTTGCTGGGTCAAAATTCTGAAACTCCCTTTCGAATTGCACTGTGGGTACCTACAATGATGTACTGCAGTGGTTCAAAAAGGCAGCTCACCACCTCTCAAGGGCAATTAGGGGTGGGCAGTAAATGCTAGCCAGCCAGTTCACTTCTGAATGAACAAAAACATAAACCTAAAAACATAAAATTGTAAAGTCGAGGAGGCTTATTTCTTTATGTACTTTGTCTAATCACCACTAAACTCAGTTATAAAGGACAAGAAGTTAATGTAAATTTCTGCATATTGAAGAGCTGCAACCCTTCACTACCGAGTAGAAGTGCATATACTCAACTAAATCTCTTCAAAATAATGGATACAGTGCTCCAAGATGAGAATGAAAGAGAACATCACCAAGAATTGGACAAATTAGCATGAGTACCATACTACTCTGCAACAAGATGCTAAGCTCATCTGCTTGTACACTCCAAGGAAAGTTCCTCATTCACTATCAGAAAAGCTGAAAGCTCCATCATGACAATACAGAACTGGAAAATGGTGCTTGGTACTGCCAACACTTCCCAAACCAAATAAAGAACTGATAATGCGTATGTATCTCACTCAGGATTCAAAGAGATTCATCCAATTCATGACAGACTGATCATATTAGAGAAAAACAAATTCTTTACCAAAATTAGATGCAAACAGTGGATTTTGGCAGTTACTCCCACACTCAGTCAAGATTGCCAACTAGGTTTATCATGCCATTTGGATGATTTTGCTTTAACCATTTATCTATCAGATTTATTCTGCATCAGAAAATATTTAGGGAGCAATTTCAAGGACCATTTACCACATGGATGATATCCTGGTACATGGTCAGATGAAAAAGGAATCAGAGAAGTTTTAGAAGCATTATAGAATGCAGGCCTTACACTCAATGAGAAATTCAATTCTCAAAGATGACAAATATGTCTTTGGGACAGTATATTAGAGAAGCGATCCAAAAATGACTGAGGCCATAGTGAATTTCTGGCACTGAATTGCATCAATGACATAACTGCATCTTAGGCATTGTGAACCAAATAGGAAAGTTCATGCTTAACTTACCCAGACTCACACAAACCATAAGGGGAAGTTTTGAAGCAAGGTCAGCAATGGTACTGGAAACAGAAATGGACTGCAGCTTTTCAGAAGATTAAGGAGAAGGTACTCCACTCAGACATATTATCTCATAATAACTTACTAAAGTATCCATGGTTACAACATTCATGGAATTAGCTGCAGTTTTCATTCCAGTGCAGAATGATGGAACCAACAAACTCACATATTTCACATCAAAAACATCATCAGAAACTAGAGAGAGAGATGCCACAATTGAAAAAGGGGTAATGACTGTTACATGGAGATTTGAAAGATTTGAAAATTCCAGGTCGAAGGAGAACCAAGGATACTAGTTCAATTACCAGAATAAAAGGAAATCACAGAAGTGGCATTTCAAATACAGAGATTCAGGCTCAAACTAATGAGATACAGCATGGTGGCGTATGTCTAAGGCGCAGCACAGTATCCAAGTCAACAGTGGACCAGACTGACAAAGAAATTAATCCTCATCAAAAATGAATCACATTCAAAACCAAAAGCTCTGCCTGAAAAGGATCCAAATAACATCTAGCAGAACAAGTATTAAAAAAAATTATGACAGAAGTCAATGAGGCAAGAGATCCTAAAACATAAGAGTCACAAAAATCACGATGACACCTTAACAATCTGTATGGTGGGCAAGTATTTAGAAAGAAATATAAAATTTATCTAGTTGCATTGCATGTGTGCCAAAAACAGTCAAGTGCCAAAGGAACCATTATTGTTATCAACAAATCCAGAAAATCCTTGGGAAAGGTTATCACTAGATTTATTCGTCTTCAAAAGGTAAGAAATATTTATTCCTGGCAGACTACTATACATTTATAGCAGAGTCAGTGATTCAAGCACTGAAATGTGATTTTGTAGCACATGGCTTCCCAGAGGACACAGTTTGGATAATGGACCTCAATTTTTGAATTAGGAACTCAGAAAGTTCACTTTGGAGGCAGTATCAACTATGTGACAAGTTCTCCAATTCACCTTCAATCAAACAGAGAAGCTGAGAGGACGATCAGACCATAAAGTTGGCAACATCCATGAGCACTGGAAATTAGCATCACTGATATACAGAGCAACAACATTAAATACTGGCTATTCACCTGCAAAATTACTCATAGGAAGATGATTAAAAATGGAAATATGTTGTTAAGGTGCACTCTCAGGCCAGATATAACCTCTCTCCACAACAAAAAGGTCAAGAAGATGGAAGATAGAAATCACACAACACCAGGTTATAGTCCACCAGGTTTATTTGGAATCACTAGCTTTCGGAGCGCTGCTCCTTCATCAGGTGTTGTGGAGAATAAGATTGTAAGACACAGAACTTATAGCAAAAATTTACAGTGTGAAATTATATATTGAAAAAAACCCCGGATTGTTTGTTAAGTCTCTCATCTTTTAGAATGACCACGTTTGTTTCAGTTCTTTCATATGTAAATCGCAAAACTTTTTTTAAAAAGTTACATTCTCAAGTGAACTTTAACAAGTAGTGTCATGTCAGCCCAGATAATGTATTGAAGGTGTTAGCTCCCCATGAGGCTGTCTGTGCCACAATGGTCAGACTGATCCTAATCTATAAAAACGGACTTACAGATTCTTACATGGATTCATGAAGTTTTTGAGCAAAGTAAACAGAAGTGGTCAAACTCAAGACACAAGTAAAAAATGAGGTCTGCAGATGCTGGAGATCACAGCTGCAAATGTGTTGCTGGTCAAAGCACAGCAGGCCAGGCAGCATCTCAGGAATAGAGAATTCGACGTTTCGAGCATAAGCTTTTTGACCCGATCAGTAAGTCTGGATAAGAGATCAGAGTGTTTACTAGAACCAAGAACATATGAATACCTGAGGGAACATTCAAGACAAACAGTAAGACATTGATCTTATTCAGTTCAAAAATAAAGCCTAAATATGATTGTCACAGACTGTGAGACAGGGATAAGTGTATTACATTGATTCCTGTACAGAATAAGAACAGCAGTTCCAGGAATGATAGAGAACCATCACTTTCTGTGGACATCAAGCAAACCAGGTTGGGGTGTGCAGTGGGAATTCTTGACTATCTCAATTTGGGGAGGAGTGGGATAATAATGATAATATAGGTAATCAAGAACAAGTTGCCGGAATTATGTAAATCGAGATGTCCAGGTTCCGGTGTTGGACTGGATTGGACAAGGTCAGAAGTCACACAATACCAGGCTATAGTCCAACAGATTTATTTGAAATCACAAGCTTTCAGAGCGCTGCTGTCCAGTGCTCTGAAAGCTTCTGATTTCAAATAAACCTCTTGGACTATAACCTGGTGTCGTGTGACTTCTGACCTATGTAAATCAAGGCAGAGAGAAACTGGAGGGAGATGGAAGTCATTTGAATATGTAAATATCAGCAGAGAAGAACAGCAAAAATAAGCACGTGAAAGAAAAGAACTTGAATATTACGCATATAGCTATATCAGTAACCTGTGATTACATAAATGTAAATAAAGAATATTATTCCTGAAGAAAGTGAGCATATTACTCCAAGATAAGAATGCACTAGGGATACTAGAGACCACTTAATAGAAAAGGAAGCTGCCTCTATTGTTATGTAAATACCAACAGCACAAAGATAAATTGAAGTGGTATCATAAAATGTTTGCAGCAGTCAATCAAAACATAAAGCACTTACCACATCTTTATCTTCTAACTGTAGAAGTACTGAAATAATTGCTTCTTGTGGTATTTTGCATATAGTGATAATTTCCTCTGAGCTCTCTTTGCCCCATTGATCATTCTTTAATTGTGCTTTTGTCAGTTTCTGCGTATGTCCCAGTGAACTGCTTTGTCCTTTCTTGCCTGCAAAAGAGTTTGTTCCTCTACCCTATCTGATAGATGATTAAATCGGGAACCCATTCTGCTTCCTCTTACTCTTGCTGAAATTGTCCATGGTTTCCATCTACCCTTTGTGTAAATGCTTTGAATACCTTCCCAACTAATTCAATTCAGTTGTTTCCTTATACCTTTAAGGCTAACCTTTTTAAGGTTACATCGTTGGTTGCTGATCCTTGATATTTTGGAACTGCTTTGCTAATTCTTTTGAAATTGTTTTCCTAACCTTGAGTTCCATATCCCGCATGTCATCTGAGTCACTTACAGGTACAGGTCACAATGTGCACTGTTTCTAGTGACTTTGCTGAAACACAGGCTGTTGAACTGATACCCACAGCATCTCTCCATACAAACCACTTGAGTGTTCTTAATCCTGATTTGTTAGACAGAGGATGCTCATAGAATCTTTCAACATGGAAACAGACCCTTTGGCCCAACCAGTTCATGTTGAACATAATCTCAAACTCAACTAGTCCCACCTTCCTGCTCCTGGCCCATATCCATCCAAACCTGTCCTATTCATGTAATTATCCAAATGTCTTTTAAATGATGTAATTGTACATGCATCCACCACTTCCTCAGGAAGTTCATTCCACATGCAAATCACCTTCTTTGTTAAAATAAAAGCTCCTCGTGTCTTTTTTTAAATCTCTCTGCTCTCACCTTAAATGTATGCCCCCTAGCCCTGAAATCCCCCATCTTAGGGAAAATACAACTACCATTAACTCTATCTATAACTCTCATTATTTTATAAACTTCTATCCAGTCACCTTTCAACCTGCTACACTCCATCATCTCAATAACATTCCTATGATCCCTACCCTGACTGCTGTGACATCTTGCCATGATGTCAACCTGTGATCTCACTCTTTACTTTTTTGACCTATCCCAACTTCTCGTGATCCCATTTCTGATTTTTTTCTGTTAGATCTGGTTAAGTCTCTTCTATGAAACAATTGCAATCAATATCTAATGATGATTTCTGAATCTACCTGATCTGCCTAGTTTCATACTTGGCAAAACTGGTGACCCTCATACAATGGGTTTCCAGGACACAGCCAATGCTGGCATGATGAGTCACTTATAGGCACAGATCACAATGTACACTGCTTCTGGGGACTTCCCTGAACCACAGGCTCATGCAATGACATGTACAGCACCTCCCCATATAAACCACTTGAGTGTTCTTAATCCTCATCCTTCCAAAGCATCTGACGTGTCATGTTGCTCATCCAGGATTCAGTCCTGGATGAGCAAATAAGCATCGGACCATTGGGTGAGAAATTTGTTCACTTAGCTTCACACAACACAGAACCACTTCAATGTCCTAAAGACAGGTGAAGTCATGAGCTGTCCTTTGTACCATAATGCATAGAAGCAACACCTGATGAACAAATTTCTCCCCATTATTTTTTATCTACTTGGCACTGATTCCATCCCTCTTCCTGGTCACCATATGAAAATAAAGTAGACTCTGCATATTTGGCGCTCTGTTTCACCCAGAGATGAGTTTTCAGCCACATATCTGCTCCATCATCTAGACACCAATTGATTCCGCCTCTGTAAAGCACCCAACCATCCTCGGTCCGCAAGTAGTCATTCAGGTCACAGCTGCACATATTTAACATGCACCAAATCCTAGTCAGACATCACCCATATGCTCACTGATGTACATTGGTTCACATTTGAGCAACACCTCAGGTTTAAAATTCCCACATCTTTGCTTTCAGATTTATTTTATTCTCTCATGTAACATGAGCATCACAGGTTGGGGCAGCATTTATTGCCTAAACTTAGTTGCCCTTGAGAAGGTGCTGATGAGCTGCATTCTTGACCCACTGCAGCCCACATACTGGAGGCTGGACAACAATGCCCTGAGGGACAGAATTCCAGGATTTTGACCCAGCAAGTGAAGGAACAGTCATATATTTCCAATTCAGGATGGTGAGTGACTTACAGTGGTGTTTCCATGAATCTGCTGCCCTTGTCTTTCTAAATGGAAGTGGTCCTTCATTTGAAAGCTGCAGTCTAAGGATCTTTGGTGAATATCTGCAGTGCATCTGGAAGATAGTACGCACTGTTACTACTGAGAGTCAGTGGTGGAGAGGGTGGATGCTTATGGATTTGGTGCCAACGAAGTGGGCTGCTTTGTCCTAGATGGTGCCAAACTTCTTAATGTTGTTAGAACTGCACCCATCCAGGCAAGTGGGGAGTGTCCCATCACACAATTAATTTGTGTTTTGTAGATGGTGGGCATGTTTTGGGGAGTCAGGAGGTGAGTTACTTGCCTCAGTGATCCTAGCTTCTGACCTGCTCTTTTAGCCATTGTAATTATATGGCAAGTCCAGTTAAGTTTCTGGTAACCCCAAGGATGTTGAAATGGAGAATTCAGTGATGGTAACATCATTGAATGTCAAGGGGCAGTGATTAGATTGTTTCTTATTGGAGATTGTTACAGCCTGGCATTTGTACGGCTTGAAGGTTATTTGCCATTTTAAGCCACACGTCTGGATAGTATCCAGATCTTGCTGCATTTGAACATGGATTGCTTCAGTATCTGAGGAGTTGCGAATGATGCTGAATGTTGTGCAATCATGGGTGAACATCCCGTCTTCTGACCCTATGATGGAGGAAAGGTCATTGATGAAGCAGCTGAAGATGGTTGAGCCTAGGACATGACTTTGAGGAACCCCTGCAGAGATGTCCTGGAGCACAGATGAATGACATTCAACAATCACGACCATCTTCCTATCTGCCAGGTATGGCTCCAACCGGCAAAGATTGTGCTTCCTAATACCATTGATTTCAGTATTGCTAGGGCTCCTTGATGTCACACTCAGTCAAATGCAGCCTTGATGTTAAGAGCTGTCACTGTCATCTCCCCTCTGGAATTCAGCTCTTTTTCCACGTTTGACCGAAGGCTGGAATGAGGTGTGGAGCTGAGCAGTCCTGGCTGAACCCAAACTGGGTGTCACTGAACAGGTCATTGCTGAGCAGGTGCTGCCTAATAGTGCTGTTAATGACAACTTCCATCACTTTATTGATGATCGAGACTGATGGGGTGGTAACTGGCTGGTTGGATTTGTCCTGCATTTTATGTCTAGGACTTACCTGGGCCAAATTCTATATTGTCAGGCAGATGCCAGTACTGAAACAGCTTGGCTAGGGAAGCAGCAATTTCTGGAACACAAGGGGAACATCACTTTCAACTCTTCTCCAGTCTGAGAAATGAACATCTACACTTCCCCACTGTTTTTTTTATCTTTAAAGCCAACTTCTAATGCAGCTATGCATGCCTCTTCATAGGGAAGGGGAACAGTCCATCTTCTGCAGTTACACAGGCACCATCCCCCACCTCTTCCTCCACTACACTGATGACAGTATCAGTGCCACCTCATGCACCCATGAGGAGGTTGAACAGTTCGTCAACTTCACGAACACCTTCCATCCTGACCTTAAGTTCACCTGGACCATTTCGAACACCTGCCTCCCCTTTCTGGACCTCTCCGACTTCATCTCCAGGAACCAGTTCAACACAGACATCTATTTCAAATACACCAACTCCCATAGTTACCTGGACGAGAACCCCACCCCCACTAACCCCATAAAAACACAATACCTTACTCCCAATTTCACCACATCTGCCGAATCTGCTCCCAGGAAGAGCAATTCCAATTCAGGACATCCCACATGGCCTTCCATTTCAAGGACAATTTCCCCTCCCACATGATTAATAATGCCCTCCAGCGCATCTCCTCCATTTCCCGCACCTCTACCCCTGAAAACCACCCCTCCAACCGCAACAAGGTACTCCCCTGGTCCTTATCTTCCACCCCATTAATCACCAGGTAAAACGCATTACCCTCCACCATTTCCGCCACCTACAATCAGATCCCACCATCAGAGATACATTTCTCTCCAGTGGAATCAATTACTTTGAGTTTGATTTGGATTGGAGCTCTTCTGAAACTATGATTTCATTCCTGATCAAGGGCTTTTGCCTGAAACATCAATTTTCCTGTTTCTCGGATGCTGCCTGACCTGCTGTGCTTCTCCAGCACCACTTTAATCTAAACTCTGGTGTCCAGCATCTGCAGTCTTCACATTTGCGTTGCTCTTATGAAACAACCTAGGTCAGGATGGTAAGTGCCTTTCCCAAAGAACCTAAGTAAACCAGGGCACAGGGCTAATTTATCAAATTATGAGACTGGGTTACCAGAACTTGGGACAGGATTGGACCCTACAACATCCGATATCACTGGCAGATCAACCTTTTATGGTTGTGCTAACCGAGTAAACTAGCTGAACTAGTTTTTTAAAAGACAGAAACATGAAATGTATCAGTATACACCAGGATTCTTACAAACTTCAAGGTTTATAGATTATTTTATTTCATAATGGATTTGAAACAATGCTACATATCTGTTGCCCCACAGTATAAACCTTTGATCATTTTTGCATTCATCACACATATTCAAATTCCCAATTGTAACATTCCTATTCTCACAAGGAGGTGGTAAGGTAATGGAGCATCCTGCATAAAATCAAAACTGCCATTTTGTCAAAGACATTGCGTTGTGTGATGATGGGTAAACAAAATTTTGATTGTAGGTTAATTCCATTTCAAAATGTCTGCCCAAACTTGGCAGTTTCCCTCAGAAATTGCAAAGTAGGATACTGAAGTGGGTGCATTATCTCATGTCTGAGTGATTTCAACAATACTGTTGATGTGGAAGGCAAGATCCAGTTCATATACACAGGCGAATATTTGGTTCACCTGTACAGATGAGAGCTCAGTTTACCTGCACAATCTGAGTACCAGTTCACCTATACATTCTAACTGCCCAGTTTACCTCCACAGTCTAACCGTCGAGTTTACCTGTGCAAGCTGAGGGCTGAATTCACCTGTACAAGCCAGCAGTGCCAGTTTCCAGTCAATACGAAAGGGCTGTAGACTGAAAATGGAACTAATGAATGAAGTATAATAAAACACAAATTATGTTTATCTATTATAGCTGATGCTGTGTACATCAAGTAGACCTCAGAGCACTAGCAGTGAATTCAAACTGAACTATTTTTTTGGAAGGCAAATACATAAAGCTGATATGATTCAGAAGACGAGGCAGTGAGATGAGCTTTCGAGGGTGTTGATATTGCTGAAACTAAATATTTAAGTGCTAAATTGAATAAGCATGTCATAAGGCCCCTCACCAACTTTTACAGATGTAAAGAGTAAAAAGTGAGGTCTGCAGATGCTGGAGATCAAAGCTGAAAATGTGTTGCTGGTTAAAGCACAGCAGGTCAGGCAGCATCCAAGGAACAGGAAATTCGACGTTTCGGGCCGGAGCCCTTCATCAGCCCTTCAACTTCTACAGATGCACCATCAAGAGCATACTGTCCAGGTGCGTAACGGCCTGGTATGGCAACTGCTCTGGCCAGGACCATAAGAAACTACAGAAGGTGATGTGCACAGTCCAGGCCATCACGGCAGCCAACCTTCCATCCTTGGACTCCATTTACACGATTCGCTGCTACAGAAAAGCTGCCAACATCATCAAAGACCTTTCACATCCTGGTAACAATCTCCCACAACCTCCTCCGTCAGGCAGAAGGTACAGAAGCCCAAACACTCGCAGGTTCACAAACAACCTCTTCCCAGCCATTATTAGACTATTCAATGGACCCTTTAGCCTCAAATAATGCTGATCTTGCTAGTGTTGATCTCTCTTGCATGCCCTAAGCAACGTAACCTGTATGCCTCTGTCTAAATCTTTTGCTCTGTACATCCTTCCTTACTATGATCTGCCTGTACTGCTCATAAACAAAGCTTTTCACTGTACTTCAGTACACATGACAATGAATCAATAAAATCAATCCTTTATATATGAAGGCCTCTCATTTTGATCAGTCTATTGGAATAGAGAGGCTGAAGTGGAATAGAGAGGGAAAGCAGAATAAGTGTCTGCTTATTTGAAAAATCTCACTGACAGAGTTACACAGCAAGAAGACACAGGTACCCCTAGGACCTGACTTGCCACTTGATCAGGGAACAACAAATGGGAGAAGGGTGATAGGGACCCTATACAGGAAGGAAAAGACATTTATAAAGACCAAGGCAGTGAAAACAGAAATCTGCCAATTCAAATTGTTGCGAACATGCACCATAAATGTTACTATAAAGTGGGACATTTGCAGGTGGCACAACTTAGCACAACATGCATGACAAATTAATAACGAAAACCGTGGTTTGATAATCAGCCAAAATCTCAACATTCTGATTGTGGATCTGACAAGAACTGCAAGTTAATTTGTGTCTCAATGGCAAAATAGTTTAAATATGATTTTGATCAGTGCTTACCTTAGCTTTAACAAGATGGTACAACCTTCCTAAATAGTTGCATTCTTCAATATTTCCTCAGGTTCTACAATAACTTATGTGACTTTACTGCGATTACTTTAAAGCAGGAATATACAATCTTTGGCAGTCAGCAGCAAACCATTGTGCATTCAGGATGAAAGCTCTTTTGCTGTTTTGTGAAACCACTCAAATAGACATGTAAGGAGTTAGTATTGTCTGCAGCTGGGCTTTCATGCAAACCACAGGAAGACCTTTAGAATAGAGTGAAACACTGAAGCATTAATATAGAACTTTTCTGGCATTAAAAACACCAGAGGTAGATCCTGCCTGCACCTGCAATAAAGTCAGATGAGTTACTTTTATGCATGATCACATCAGTTCATCAAATCTTTCTTCACTGCCAAAAGTAGTATGTATGAAAAGCTGTGAGGTGAGACAGCCAATGTTTAAAGACTTCCATTTAAGTATCACCAATCCCACATCCTAGGACGTTCAAAAGCAATTGTCAGTCAATGGAACACCTTTGAACCTTTGTCACTTTTGTCATGTAACAAACCCAGGACACAGCACACAGCAAATTCCACATCTATACAACAAATGATCAGATGACCTGCTTCAGTTTTTCTGAAGGATAATTGTTTGCACACCTTGCTCTTCTTCGAATAAATCTGTGGGATTGCTTGCATCCACCCAATAGGATAGTGGCTCTGCTTGTTGTCTCATCTGCAAGTGAACACTGTGACAGAGCAGCAGCCGCTCACTCAGTCAAGCCTCATGCTAGATTTTGCAGCAAAATCTCTGAAAGAGGGCTTGAATCTGATCAGGAGCAACAGTGCTCAGTGTGCAATATCATCCTATCTGAAGGCAGGATGGCAGTCTGAAGGACTAAATTACCTGGGCCTGTTCAGTTTTCAGCTGACTACACCATTAACGTTATCGCATTTTCTTTCAAGTACTGTGTTCACACAAATGTATCCAATAAACATTTGAGTGAGATTATGTTTGAGATCGACTGATGATCCTTTGAGAACGGACACCACCAGGACTGATATGGCAGCCAATATATGCAAGGTGGGACTTGAATCCAGGCCTTCTGGCTCAGTGGTAGGGGCATTGTTCAAGAACAATGGGCAGTATGGTAGCACAATGGTTAGCACTGCTGCCTCACTGTGCCAAGGGATCCAGATTTAATTCCAGCCTTGGACAACTATCTGTGTGGAGTTTGCACGTTCTCCTTGTGTCTGCCTGGGTTTCTTCTGGGTGCTCCAGTTTCTTCCCACAGTCCAAAGAAATGCAGGTTAGGTGAATTAGCCATGTTGAATTGCCCCCCGTGTCCAGGAATGTGTAGACTAGGTGGATTAGTCATGACAAATTCACAGTTATGGGGGTAGGATGGGGTTTTGGAGTGGGGGGGGTGGGGGGGCTCTTCAGAGACTCAATCAGTCAAATGGCCTCTATCTGATCTGCAGGGATTCTATGATTCTCTGAATAGATTACACTGAATGAGCTGTCATCAGCTGTGTCAATTATTGGACCTAATTAACCACAATGTCCTGAGACCAGGATAGAGCTGACATCAACCAATGCACCCTCCTCAACAATTACAACTCACTGCTGCCTGCTGGAAGGTGGACACTTTAGAGAAGGACTAAGAGGACAGGCCTAGGTTTCGCTATAAATTGCTGCACAGATCACTGAGGCCATGGAAACTGTCATAAGCAAATACATAAGTAATGGATCTTGGGTAAGGAGCTAGAGGAGTTAGTGTCTGTGATCATAGCAAGTCAAAAGAAAAACAAAAGAAAATATGAAGTTGGCAGGTTATAACTTAAGGTTTTGATTGAAGACATGGTGAATTTTGAAATTTTACCTACCTCAAAGAAGGTTTTTCTCCTTTGGCGTGGCCTTCTCCTCCATGCCTTGTCTCTTTCTCCTGCTCCTGCTGTGTCTTCCTTTGTAAGAGTACGTGGCCAAGGCAACCCCATGGACAAGGCAGAAGGGGGGACTTGAAAAAAATCTATCTGTCTCAAAATTCTGGAATGCAGCTTGAAAAATATTTTTTAGTATCAAAGCTGAGACAATTTTTCTAATTGCTTCACTCAAAACGAAAGTATCGGACAAAGTCTACAACCTGAACTACCTCTTCGTTTGACAATGATGCAGATAACCCGGTCCTCTTTCCTTTGTCATTCTGTAAGATGAAGTTCTGGTCTAAGAGTTGGAACTTCTGAAACAGCAGCTTTGATCCTTGTAAGGCTACCACTAACACAAGCCTGGATCATCTAATGACAACAGTGAATTCCTATGGAATTTATAAAATGAATCCAATTCCCACATAAATGAATCTTATCTCAAATGTTCGACTGTTCACAATTATAAAGAATCTGAATTTCGGGCCTATCAATTTTTTTCCTCCAATTTATAATTATCAATGCTCAGGATTATCAATTCAAAAGTAGAGTAGATGAAAACGAGGTTAGTAGCAATGTTAGAAATGGGCACAAATACCAGTAAAAAAGCTTAAACAGTGGAGTTTAGAAACAAAGTAGGCTCGCAGAGAGAAAAAATACTTCAACAGCAGTCTTGCAATTTCCTCCTCCGAAGATTTTTGGTGCAAGTAGCATTGGCGGAGATCTGTGACATTTATTGAAAAGGACAGCACTAAATGATGGGTTATGGGTGCAAACCTGCATGTAATCTTCTCAAAGACAATGAAGTTCTAGTTGATTAATTACACGTATTTCCATAATATAGCACAAATATTCGTTAAATGAATCTTTGCATGCAAAATGTAGGAGGAACTATCCCTATACTGTTTAGAAGATAGAACAGCACAGCACAGGCCCTTCAACCCATAATGTTGTGCCAAGCATTTATCTTATTCTAAGAGCAACCTAATCTACACAACCCTCAATTTATAGCCATCTATGTCCTTGCCCAGCAGCTGCATAAGTGTCCCTAATGTCTCTGACTCTACTACCACCGCTGGCAGGGCATTCCACACACACACCACTCTCTGTGTAAAGAACCTACCTCTGACATCTCACCAAAATCTTCCTCCAATCACCTTAAAATTACGACCCTTCATGACACCCATTTCTGCACTAGGGAAAAGGTCTGGCTATCTACTCTATCTCTGCCTCTCATTACCTTAGTTAAAAATCACACAACAGCAGGTTATAGTCCAACAGGTTTATTTGGATGCACTAGCTTTCAGAGTGCTGCTCCTTCATCACCTGTTATAACCTAGCGTTATGTGAGTTTTAACTTTGTCCACCCCAGTTCAACACCGGCTCCTCCACATCATCTCATTACCTTGCACACCTCTGTCAAGTCACCTCTCTTCTTTCTCCTCTCCAGTGAGAAAAGCCCTATCGCATTCAACCTCTCTTCAAAAGACAAGCCCTCCAATCTAGGCAGCATCCTGGTAACTCTCCTCTGCACCCTCTGTTAAGCATCTACATCCTTTCTATAATGAGGTAACCAGAACTCAACACAATATTCCATGTGTGGTCTAACGAGGATTTTATAGAGTTGCAGCTGAAAATGTGTTGCTGGAAAAGCGCAGCAGGTCAGGCAGCATCCAAGGAACAGGAAATTTGACGTTTCGGGCATAAGCCCTTCATCACGATTTTAACCTACATTACTGATGAAGGGCTTATGCCCGAAACGTCGAATTTCCTGTTCCTTGGATGCTGCCTGACCTGCTGCGCTTTTCCAGCAACACATTTTCAGCTCTGATCCCCAGCATCTGCAGACCTCACTTTCTCCTCGAAGATTTTATAGAGCTGCAGCAAAACCTCACGGCTCTTAAACTCAATACCCCTGTTAATGCAAGCCAAAAAGACTATGCACCTACTTAACAACCCCATCAACTTGGGTGGCAACTTTGAAGGATCTATTTATGTGGACCCCGACGTCCCACTGTTGTTCCATTTATTATATCTATACAAACGTATGCATTAAGAACAGAAGTAGGCCATTCAGTAAAATCATAGCCTATCTATTTGTGTTCCAAATTTCACATTCCCACCTACTCCTGATAACCACTGATTCCCAAGCCCAAGAAGAATCTATCTAGCTCCTCCTTTGAAATATTCATTAACCCTGCCTCCATCACCTTCTGAAGTAGAGAGTTCCAAAGTTGATCAACACTGAGATAAAAAAAATCACCTTATCTCTATTCTAAAAGTGCAATCCCAAATTTAAAAACAATGACCCCACCCCCACCCCAAATTCTGGATTCACACACAAGAGAAGACATCCTTCCCATGTCCAATTTGCCAAGACTATTTAGGGTCTTATAAATTTCAAGCAAATTACCTGCCCCACCCTTCTGTACTCCAGTGATAAACAAGCCCTTTCCTCGTAAAACAACCCAGTCATCCCAGGTATTAATTTTGTAAACTTCACTAAATCACCTCCAACAATCTAACTAAGTAGACTAAAATTGCACATAGTATTCGAGATGTGGTTTTACCAGTGCAAAACATCACTACTTTTACAACTAATTCCTCTCATAATAATGACTAGTATCCCACTAACTTTCCTGATTATGTGTTGTATCTGCACAGTAACATTTTGTGACTCATGCAATCAATCTCCATTTAATATTTACTTTATTTTTCATGCCAAAGTGAACAACTTCGAATGTTCCCACTCAAGCTTCCAGATATTTTGCCCATTCATGTACCTTGTATGTCCATCTGCATTTTTGAATGGTTTGCAATAACAAGGACCAAGAATTACATAAAAAGTACAACTGGTCAAGTCCATCAATTCATGTTGATGGTTATTATCTACATGGGCATTGATCCTGATCCCACATCCCTACTCTGTTCTCAAAGTTCTTCGTTGCCCTTTGATTTCACTATTTACCTAACCTTTCTTAAATTCTGACATGGAATCAGTATTAACTCGGTTGGTACGTTCTACTGTCTTTGCAAATGCTGAAGAAATTCTCATTTATATTTCCTATTTCCACCCCATTCAGACTTGTACCATCTGAAACTTTGTTATTTCGTTCCGCCTGCCCTCCAACTTAACACAGAGCTGGGTTTTTTTCTCTTTCCTCCTCTCCCCAAATCCCTGCCTCTGCAAAAACACCTAAAACATTTTGGGTGGGCAGCATGATGGCTCAGTGTTTAGCTCAGCTGCCTCACAACACCAGGGTTTGATTCCACCCTTGTGCAACTGTCTGTGTGAAGTTTGCATATTCTCCCCATGGTTTCCTCCCACAGTCCAAAGATGTTCAGGTTAGGTGGGTCGACCAGGGTAAATTGTCCATAGTGTCAAGGGATGTGCAGGCTACGTGGATTAGCCATAGAAAATACAAGGTTACAGGGATGGGATAAGTGCTTAAGTATGGGTGGGATGCTCTTTGGAGGGGTAGTGTGGACTCAATGGGTTGAACAGTCTGTTTTCACACTGTACAGATTCTATGATTTTCCAGTTTTGATGGAACATTACTGATCTGCAACATCACCTATTTCTCTTTCCAACCAGTACTGCCTCACTTTTTTTGCATATTGCCTGAATTTGTAGTAATTTGCATTTGAATTTATATCATAACTGTTCAATTTAACATTCCAGTGTACATGGCATGAAATAATTCAGGATGAGTGTTACTTTATCTTTGTCAGTATATGTTGCTATTCAAGCTTCCCTTTCATTTGACGCATCCTTGTTCAGGGTCCCTCTTCCAAGAAATAGTCTGAAAGGGACAATATGAGACCTCTTCCAAATGTTATTCCTGTTGGCACAGTGCAAGCCATGGGTACAACAGCTAAAGTTAACTTGACAATGGCCCTAATTTGTACCTCATTCTCTCCTGGGGACTGATGGAAGACTTAAGGATGATAAATTTCCCCTGTGGGGAAATCACATAATCTTGCTCAAAAATTGTAGTTGCACTTAAAAGGTAAATATGGTACCCATTAGGAGACAGGGTTAATGAATATTGCTCTTCTCTTTTATTTAAAAGATCATTCACAAAATGTCAAATTTATTTTATATATTATGAAACAGAATTTGTAAAATGTTGGGAATTCTTATACTTAAAGTGAAGTTCTATGTGGGACATTAATTCTCTAGGATGGTCTAAAAACATGACTTCAAAATTCCGATATTCTGAAGATTTTAGTTAAAATGAGATTTATTAGATCCGGATTCTTCTGAATTTACTTACAGGACTACAGGAGGTCACAGTTTGGCAAAAAGGACCTTTTTTGTTTGTCATCTTTTTGGAACTCCTATGCAACAGAACCACGGCACAAGATGTTGAAAAACTATTGGGAACTGGTCACTGAGTAGAAGCTGAGTATGCTGTTCAGTGTCTGGCTATACAAAATGCACCATGTCTTCCTGAATGCTTGATCCCATGGCTACCGAGTTTTCAGTGTCATTGAAATAGTATCTCTCCAAGGCATGCAATATTCTTAGATCTATAAAATATCTCTGAGTGCGAGTGTGAATAATGTGTTCACCTGTGTGTATACATCTAGTATATATTAAAAAATACACACACATGTATGTTTAGGTCAGAGAGTATTACGTGCAGGTTGGTCAACAGTATTTAGTGAGAAAGATGTTCATAAAACATCAGGTTCGAATGAGCAGCCAAATCTGTATTTCTGAGAAACTCAGTACAGCAATATTCACAAGTACCATTTAAAAGACTTTTTTTGTTGTTGTGTGGAGCAGTTACCACTTGAAGAAACAAACTGTTCAATGCTAAAAGATGGTACCAGGCAGGCGCTAAAATACAGATAAGCTGGAGTGTTCTTAGAAAAATCCATTGCAATCCACTACATTGAGAGTTGGGAGAGTAGACCAAAGGAAGTCTGTTGAGTGGTAGGGATGGAAAGTACCGTGCCTAACTTTCCATGATTCCAGTCAGCTAGGGCACCTCATGTCCAGTTTTTTCCTCCCGAGGCCTGGCTCCACCAAATATGGCTGAGTTTGGATTGGCTACCTGGTTAAGTGGGGCAGCGACTGTGCGAGGTTTAAGCTGCAGTCTGGGTCTTTGTGCCCGTTCCTCTGAAAAACAGAAGATCAAAAGAAAAGCAATTTTAACAATGCAGCATACAAAAGGTGATTTTGAAACTGATGACATTGCTCAGTCAATAGAAATTATTGTGACATCTGCAAATTTAACATCAACAGTTTGCCCACTTCTGTTAGCTGAGAAATAAATCAGCAGAGAACAAAATGGAAATAGCTACCAGCTATGACTGAAGCACAGACTCTATTCCTCTTCTTTTCAATCAAAAAAAACCTAACACTGAACCAAAAAGTTGAGGTAAATATATATGATGTTACAAGGTGGTTTCAGGAGCAGCTTAAAGATGATGGGTGCAGTTTACAGTGAGGCCGTATGTGGCTGATAACACAGTCATTCTATTTTTACTGGAGCTCATACATAAATGTGTGACTGTGTATAATATGTGCATGTAACTATATTTTACATGAGATTTGAACACAAGATGGCCCAAACATTATGAAGCAGAGATTCTTTACTCCACTGGCATCAGATCATTAAAAACATGAAGGAAAATTTACACACAATGAAGCCTGGAGTTTGCACAGGACTGAAGAATCCTTTCTGCCTACTCCTTCTTCCTGTGAGCCCTCCTTCCCCGAAAGAAACCCCTTTGTCCAGAGGGTCCATTCCACTGCTTCACTATCGCCATCTGCTGCTCAGTTCCCTCCCTCATGTCGCATCCTTCTGCAGGAGGTTCTGTAACACACTTCCATGCTTGAAATTTGGCCACATAGCACACAGTCATGGTTTGCTAAGCAGCTAGAAGATTAGCAAGTTCAATTTCGCTATATTGGCTTGAATATTTTGAGTTCACATAATGGCAGCACTCACTTCTTGCATCATCAATCTAAACAAATGGGTTGGGTTGACAATCAGTATTTGTTCAAACATACCACCTGAGGCTCTCAACTGTATCACTACCTTCCAAAGGATCGAGGCTCTGAGGCAAATCATTAGGGTCTGTTAGGTCTCCAGGAGTCGTATGATTGGCAGCACTTGCCACTTCCACCTCCCGCAGATCCTTTCTGCACCATTTTTCAGGGGAGGAGTAAGCCTCCTCATTATGCACCAACACTTCAAGCCCCACAACAGTGTTGAGTGAGCTGCTTCCCTCCACATCATCTATCAGCCGTTTGGCCTTAAGCAACCCCCTTTCTGTGAATCATTTGGGGGTGGCATGGTGGCTCAGTGGTTAGCACCAGTGCCTCACAGCGCCAGGGACCTGGGTTCAATTCCCACCTAGGTCGACTGCCTGTGTGGAGTTTGCACATTCTTCCCATGTCTGTGCAGGTTTGCTCCGGTTTCCTCCCACAATCTAAAGATGTGCAGGTCTGGTGAATTGGCCATGCGGCACGGTGGCACAGTTAGGCGGCACGGTGGTTAGCACTGCTGTCTCACAGCGCCAGGGACCAGGGTTCAATTCCCGCCTCAGGCGACTTTGTGGAGTTTGCACATTCTCTCAGTGTCTGCATGGGTTTGCTCCAGTTTCCTCCCACAGTCGAAAGATGTGCAAGTCAGGTGAATTGGCCATGCTAAAATTGCCCACAGTGTTAGGTGAAGGGGTAAATGTAAGGGTATGGGTGGGTTGCGCTTTGGCGGGTCGGTGTGAACTCATTGGGCCGAAGGGCCTGTTTCCACACTGTAAGTAACCTAATCTAAATTGCCCATAGTGTTCTGGATAAATGTAGGGGAATGGGTCTAGGTGGGTTACTCTTTGGTGTGGACATGTTGGGCCGAAGGGCCTGTTTCCATACCGTTGGTAATCTAATCATTTTCAGTAGCTGTCCTCCAGCTTTCATTTTAACAACGTAAATGTCACTTTTCGTATCCAGTCACTTAATGATTCTGTGGGATTCAGGATGCCTCACATTCCCTATCTTAATCTGATCCCATATATTCTGATTTTGGAACAATACACTTGCGCCAATTGGAAGGTGAGTCCTCTCAGTCTTGTGATCATTCAGCGCTTATCTTCCCAGTATTTCTCTTTCACTTCTCTTGGATACCAGGCTTAACCTCGTGTGATGCATAGTCACGCATTTATTGTCCTAGCCATCGCGTTTGATTAACCCACAGAAATGGCTCAAGGTGAAGACTAGAAGAGATAGAGAATATTTGATTGCAGGGTGCTACTATAAATATAAATCAGCTCCAGATGATACTCATGTAACTTTCATTTACTCTGACAACCAAGGGCTAGATAGTCACCCACAGTGTGGTTAAAGTGTTCATACTGAAAATGTGTGGCTGGAAAAGTGCAGCAGGTCAGGCAGCATCCAAAGGGCAGGAGAATCGACGTTTTGGGCATGAGCCCTTCTTCAGGAATGAGGAAAGCGTGTCCAGCAGGCTAAGATAAAAGGTAGGGAGGAGGGACTTGGGGGAGGGGCGCTGGAAATGCCATAGGTGGAAGAAGGTCAAGGTGAGGGTGATAGGCCGGAGTGAGGGTGGGGTGGAGAGGTCAGGAAGAGGATTGCAGGCTAGGAAGGCGGTGCTGAGTTCGAGGGATTTGACTGAGACAAGGTGGAGGGAGGGGAAATGAGGAAACTGGAGAAATCAGGTTCGTCCCTTGTGGTTGGAGGGTTCCTAGATGGAAGATGAGGCGCTCTTCCTCCAGCCGTCGTGTTGCTATGGTCTGGCAATGGTGGAGTTCAAGGACCTGCATGTCCTTGGCAGAGTGGGAGGGGGAGTTGAAGTGTTGAGCCTTGGGGTGGTTGGGTTGGTTGGTCCGGGTGTCCCAGAGGTGTTCCCTGAAACGTTCCGTAAGAAGGCGGCCTGTCTCCCCAATATAGAGGAGGCCACATCGGGTGCAGCGGATGCAATAAATGATGTGTGTGGAGGCTCAGGTGAATTTGTGGCGGATATGGAAGGATCCCTTGGGGCCTTGGAGGGATGTAAGGGGGCAGGTGTGGGCGCAAGTTTTGCATTTCTTGCGGTTGCAGGGGAAGGTGCCGGGAGTGGAGGTTGGGTTGGTGGGGGGTGTGACGAGGGAGTCACGGAGGGAGTGGTCTTTTTGGAACGCTGATAGGGTAGGGGAAGGAAATGTATCTCTGGTGGTGGGGTCCGTTTGGAGGTGGCGGAAATGACGACGGATGATACGATGTATGTGGAGGTTGGTGGGGTGGTAGGTGAGGACCAGTGGGGTTCTGTCCTGGTGGCGATTGGAGGGGTGGGGCTCAAGGGTGGAGGAGTGGGAAGTGGAGGAGATGTGGTGGAGAGGAAAGTCGACCATGTCTGGGGGAAATTGTGGTCTTTGAAGAAGGAGGCCATTTGGGTTGTACAGTATTGGAACTGGTCCTCCTGGGAGCAGGTGCGGCAGAGACGAAGGAATTGGGAGTATGGGATGGCGTTTTTACAGGGGACAGGGTGGGAGGAGGTGTAGTCTAGGTAGCTGTGGGAGTCAGTCGGTTTGTAGTAGATGCCTGTTTTGATTCGGTCGCCCGAGATAAAAATGGAAAGGTCTAAGAAGAGAGGGAGGAGTCTGAGACGGTCCAGGTAAATTTGAGGTCGGGGTGGAAGGTGTTGATAAAGTGGATGAACTGTTCAACCTCCTCGTGGGAGCACGAGGCAGCACCGATACAGTCATCGATGTAGTGGAGGAAAAGGTGGGGGGTGGTGTCAGTGTAGCTGCGGAAGATGGACTGTTCTACATATCCTGTGAAGAGGCAGGCATAGCTGGGGTCCATGCGGGTGCCCATGGCTACTCCTTTGGTTTGGAGGAAGTGGGAGGATTGGAAAGAGTTGTTGTTCTTGGTGAGGACCAGTTCAGTCAGTCGAAGGAGGGTGTCAGTGGAAGGTACTGGTTGGTACGGCAGGAAAGGAAGAAGCGGAGGGCTTTGAGTCCTTCGTGATGGGGGATGGAGGTGTACAGGGACTGGATGTCCATGGTGAAGATAAGGCGTTGGAGACTGAGGAAGCAAAAATCAGGGAGGAGGTGGAGGGCATGGGTGGTGTCTCGAACGTAGGTGGGGAGTTCTTGGACTGAGGGACAGGACCGTGTCGAGGTATGCAGAGATGAGTTCTGTGGGGCAGGAACAGGCTGAGACGGGGCAGTCAGGTTTGTGGATTTTGGGCAGGAGGTAGAAACAGGCAGTGCGAGGTTGTGGAACTATGAGGTTGGAGGCGGTGGATGGGAGATCCTCTGAGGTGATGAGGTTATGGATGGTCTGGGAGATGATGGTTTGGTGGTGGGAGGTGGGGTCATGGTCAAGGGGGCAGTAGGAGGAGGTGTCCGCAAGCTGGCTTTTAGCCTCAGTGGTGTAAAGGTCGGTGTGCCAAACTACTACCGCGCCTCCCTTGTCTGCCAGTTTGATAGTGAGGTTGGGGTTGAAACGGAGGGAGTGGAGGGCTGCACGTTCCGTGGGTGAGAGGTTGGAGTGGGTGAGAGGGGTGGAGATGTTGAGGCGGTTAATGTCGCGGCGGCAGTTAGCTATGAAGAGATCGAGGGCGGGTAAGAGGCCAGCACGGGGTGTCCAGGTGGATGGGGTGTGTTGGAGGTGTGAGAAGGGGTCGTCATAGGGTGGGCGAGAATCCTGGTTGAAGAATAGGCGCGGAGGCGAAGGCGGCAGAAGAATTGTTCAATGTCTCGCTACGTGTTGAACTCGTTAATCCGAGTGTTCATACTGTCCATTTCCCTCTGGATGATGGAAAGTTGTGCAGCTGTTAACAATGCCATAGAACTTGCAAAATGCTTCTTGGATCTTGGTTCTCAACAATTGCACTCATAATCATTGGGCAGCACGGTGACACAGTGGTTGGCACTGCAGCCTCACAGCACCAGGACTCAGGTTCAATTCCGGCCATGGGCGACTATCTGTGTGGTGTTTGTACATTCTCTCCATGTCTGTGTGGGTTTCCTCCAGGTGCTCTAGTTTCTTCCCAGAGTCCAAAGATGTGCACATTAAGTGGTTTGCCCACACTAAATTGTCTGTAGTGTGCAGGGACGTGCAGACTATGTGAATAAGCCATTAAAAACATAGGGTTACAGGGATAGGGTAAGGGGGTGTCTGGGTGGAATGCTCTTCAGAGGGTCAATGTGGACTCTTGGGGCTGAACGGCTTACTTCTACAGAGTATGGATTCTATGATTCTATGATCTGCCAAACTCAATGTGCTACTCCTAGCAGTGACCATACATGATTTCTAAGAACAGGATATCTCTAATTATGTTCAACCCCAACACCACAGGTATTCTCAATGTCATTACATTCATTTTAGTCAGCTTACAAACTATCAGAAAGCTTAGGCTGTGAAATATAAAATTGAAGATATAGAGGAGGAGGTCGATGTTGCCATGATAGGGGATCTAACCCGGATGATGGAAGAAACATCAATCATCTTACACTCATGTCACACTTGTTTACGTTGGAATCAAATCCTTCTCCATGACCTGGATTATGTGATCCCATCCTGTGCTTCATCGAAAGATATCAAAGCTTTGTCACTGTTAAGCCTCCTCAAGTCCATTTGGATGTTCCTATTCATCACTGCTTTATCTAGGCAGACCATTCCCTGGTCAGTTTGAACAACCAGGGCAGTCCAAAGCTGAACAGCATAGGTTTAAGATGAGAGGGGAAAGATTGAAAGAGGAATCCAGGAGGATGATGTGATAAAAACAATTTCATCAGCTTCAGGGATCTAGAAACCAGGTCCTCCCCTTGGGCTTTCTCCTACTCATTAAACCTCTGCTGTAGCTGGGACAAGCTACTGTTCTCCCCAAAACTTCATGTCAGTAGCTCAAAGATCTACCATGGGCCTTTATGTATATGTACCTGTTCCTAGTATTTTCCAATGGCCTTTTTCATACAGATGGTCCATCACAAACACTGCCTGCTCACTTGTGCTGAGACCCCTGGACATCATAACCACCTATGTGTCCTCAATCCAGTCTTCAATCGCTAGATCATCAGATGTTTCTGGTCATCCCCTGGATCTATACAGCTTCCTACTCATTGCCAGAAGAACTGAGATTCCCTAGTAGTTACCACAGTCCACGTTATCTCATTTCTTGAAGACAGTGACAATCCCTGAGTTCAGCAGAGATTTCTTCTTTGTCCCAGATGTTCAGGAACAGTTGAAGGACGTGACAGTTAAGCTCTGCTCCTCCAACTTTGAACATCTCTGCTGGAATCCCATCTGTTCCCATGTTGTTCCATTCTTCATGTATCAAATGGAGGCTTCAACTTCTGCTACACTAGGTGGGAGTCCAAGATCATCTTTGATACGGACGTGGGGCATTTCCTCAAACACATCCTCCTTGATGATTGTATCATGGTTGAGTTCTTTGAAATGTTCTTTCCATCGGAGGCTAATGTTTTCTCTATCTCTCAAAACAGTGTCACCTTTATTCCGCACCAGTTTGAGGCTAAGGGTGCTGGGTCCATATATTGCCTTGGTGGCACTGAAGGAACCCTGGTGTCATGCTTGTTTAGCAAGGAGCTGCAACTCCTTAGGTTTCTCTGTTCCCTCATTCTTCTTTGTATCTCTGCCTTTGCTGTTTGACAAGTTCTCTGCTTTATCAAGAATATCATTGCCTGAATCCTCACTAGGCACCTCCTCCAAGTGTCTGAGGAAATCCTTCCTGAAAACCAGTGAGGCTTCTGACCACACTGTGTAACAAGTATATGATTTTCACTGCTCAGGAACTCCAAGAGAAATGACAGCAACAACACCAACCACTCTACATGGCCTTTATCAATCTGACTGAGGTAGTGCTGTGGAAGATCCTGTCGAAAGCCAGCTGTCCAGTGAAATTCAACAACATCCTCCATCTCCTCCATGATAAGACGTCGGTAATGGTCCTCACCAAAGGTAAAGTTACAGAATCCTTGGAGGTAAAGATCGGGGTCAAGTTGGAACCTGTCATCAGCCCTACCCTTTTCGCCATCTTCATCACTATCATTCTTCACCTTGTCAAGATGAAGCTTCCCAGTTGTGCGGACATTGCCTACAGGATGAACAAAAAACCTTTCAATCTCAACTGGTTGAAATCCAAGAAGAAAATGGCACTGACCCTGCTTGTGGAACTTCTGTTCCATTTATTTGATAAACCAATGAAAGACAATGGCGTTCACTGCTGAGTGTTTCCAGCATTATCTGTTTTCGTTACAGATTCCCTGCGACTGTTTTTTGAACCTTTGCGCATTTGTCAGTAAGCTACTTCAATCAAACATCAAAACTCATAAAAACAGTATACATGACAGTTTTAGTGTAAAAAGAGATTAAATACTTGATCACTTTTCACTAGACAGGATGTTAAAGAAGGTCCGAGTAATGTGTTTAGAATTAGGAGAGATTTTGATAAGGTAATTTATAGGTCCAAACTTGCTCCTTGCAACAAGTCAATGGTAAGTTATAAATTACAATTTCTCTCCACAGATGCTGCCAGACCTGCTAAGCTTTTCCAGCAATTTCTGTGTTTGTGTTTGTAATTTGTAAAATTGTCTTTCACCAACTAGTGGCATCTATGTGTAGTGTTCAGGGAAGGGACCATCAGCATAACTGACAACGGTTGAGGGACAGAGACTGTGGTTGGGGCCATGAACTGAACATCACAAAAGAATATTAATGTCACCAGATATAAAATAAAAATATTTCTTTAAGCAACAGTGTGTATGCAATACCTGTCAACCACACACCCAATACTAAAGAATTTAAATGAACAGGCAACTGATCATAAGTATAAAATAAGGTAAATGTACCAAACATAATTGAATAAGTACGTACCTTCTGTTGCCTCTCTGAATTCCATAGAGGAGCCACGAAAGAGTCCATCTCTAGTTCGGCCACCTCGTCTGTCTCCAAGACGACCACCTCTGGACCTACTTCCTCCAAATCCACCCAGAGACCGGTCACTGTAGTCTTCATCTCTGAAACCTATGCAAGAAACAATCAAGGAAAGTAAAACCAAAGGACTGTCAGGCAAGCCCTGAACAGTAACGCTACAGTTGTTCTGAGCTGACATTGTAGCACGGTATCATTCGATGCAAGGGCTCTGAGATAATGATTGTAAGTTGGTTTGTCAGAGATATGGAGTGTTTTAACATATTAGTTCAAACCATTTATGACAATTAATTTGTCAGGGTGATATTTTACTGAAGATCTATTTTGTGCAGAATGAGGAAAAGTCTGCTTCTTCCAACAGGCCATGTAGAATTCAGCATTCCAAACCAAAGTACACACCTACCAACAAGACGTGTTGAATTCAATATAACAGGCCCAACTCTGCTCCTTCCAACAGTCGATGTAGAATTCAGTAGTAGAGACATAAATCTGGTACTTCCAACAAGCCATGTAGAATTCAGCAATACAGACCAAATTACACTCATTCCATTTTGCAGGATTCCATATTACAGACCCACGTGTGCACTATCAACAGACATTTGTAGCACTCAGTATTACAGACTCGAGTACTTTCCTTCCAAGAGGCCATGTAGATTTCAGCATTACAAATCTGGTACTTCCAACAGGCTATGTAGAATTCCATGTTACGGACCAAAATACTATCTTTCCAACAGGCATTGTAGAATTACAGATAGACAGAGACTCCTTCCTACAGACCTTATAGAATTCAGCATTACAGACATAACCTGGTACATCCAACAGTTCATGTAGAATTCCATTTACAGACCAAAGACTCAAGTATGTTGCTTACAAAAGGCCACATAGAATTCAATGTAACAGTCCCACGTCTGTTCCTTCTAACAGGCAATGTAGAGTTCAGTATCACAGAGGGAAAAAATGAGGACTGCAGATGCTGGAGATCCGAGCTGAAAAATGTGTTGCTGGAAAAGCGCAGTAGGTCAGGCAGCATCAAAGGAGCAGGAGAATTGATGGGATTCCTGAAGAAGGGCTTATGTCCGAAACGTTGATTCTCCTGCTCCTTTAATGCTTCTGTATCACAGATCCAATGCGTTCATTACATGAGACTAAGGAATTCAGTGTTACAAGACCACTACTTCCAACAGACATGTAGACTTCAGCAGTACAGACCTAAGTCTGCTCCTTCTAATAGTCCATCAATAATTTAGTATTATAGATGTAGGTCTGCTCATTCCAACAGGACATTTATAGTTCAGTATTACAGATCCAACTCTGCCACTTCTTATAGTCCATGTAGAATTCAGTATTACAGATTCAAGTATGCTTATTCTAGCAGGCCATGTAGAATTCAGTATGAGTCTGGAATCTGCTCATTCCAACAGGTCATGTAGAATTCTGCACTACAGACCCAAGTACAGTCCTCCCAACAGTCTGTGTAGAATTAGGTTTTAGTAATATATGCCAGTTCCTTCCAACAGGCCATTTAAAATTCACATTACAGACCCAAGCACAGGTCATTCTGTTATAATGCGCATTTCGTCAACACAGTTGACAAATTGGGGACGCTGTTTCTACAGTACGAACTTTTGAAACGTGTGTTGGCTGTAATACAATTACAGCATCAAACTTTAAGTGGTTTTTCTATAACACGGGGTTGCACAAAAACGTTATAGAAGAACTGACTGTACACTCCTTCAACAGACTATGTAGAATTTGGTATAACTGACCGGAGTCTGTACTTTCCTGTAGGAATACAAACCAAAGGCAAAAGTGGAGACTGCAGAGCAGGTCAGGCAGTATCCGAGGATATAGAATTCAGTGTTATAACCCCTGTACGTTCCTTCCTACAAGTATTTAAAATTCATTTACGGGATGAGAGCATTGCAGGCTACACCAGCATTTATCACCCATCCCTAATTGCTCAGGAAACAGTTAACAGTCAAGCACATTGCTGTGGGTCTGGAGTCACATGTAGGCCAGACCAGGTAAGATTACATTAGATTCCCTACAGTGTGGAAACAGGCCCTTCAGCCCAACAAGTCCACACCGACCTTCCGAAGAGAAACACACCCAGACCCATTTCCCTCTGACTAACGCACCTAAGCTACGGGCAGTTTAGCATGGCCAATTCACCTGACCTGTACATCCTTGGACTGTGGGAGGAAACTGGAGCACAGGGTAGGTACAGCAAAACTACTTCTTTCATAGTAGAATCCACTTGAAGGGGGCATAGCCTTAAAATTAGGATTGAGATCAAGAAGCTTTCTCCTTCATACAAAGGACAGTTGCTTTCTAGAAGTTGCAGTTTTCATGACTATTAATCCTACAGTGCAAACTAAATTTCAAACTCAAGTTATGATACTCAAGTAACTTGGCTTGCTTTAGCTACCCGACATCTAACTGTTCTTGCAGTAATTTCAGCAATATTGCCTCCCACATCATACTTTTTACATTATTAAAATCAAACGAGACAAAATGATTGAATAGGAAAGTTCAGAATTTGTAGTCATTCAGCATGAATGGGTGCATTCTCTATTGCACTATTTCAGTCACTTATAACCTACTTGTCAACCAACCAGCACATTCCTCTCAGGCAGAATTGATATTGGTTTTCACCTTGAAGTGGTATTCTTGTGAAATGTTCTGATGAGTGCAAGACAAACTACGTATGTTTTTTAAGCAATACTGAAGTTTTGTATTATCAAACAACAAGTTGTCAAGTGTGAGTTCTGCATCCTTTTGCTCTGTTAATCAATAAACCAATGCGTTTCTGGTGCCACTACCTGATGTTCCTTCTAAGTGCTACAGCTATGAAAAGGTTAATTAGGGGAATGTAGTCACTCCCTCACAACGCATCTATTGAATCAGTACCTCTGCAGAAATATTGCAGTATTCTGGTCAAAATTCCTCCCTGAACTAAGAAATCTAAAGAAAAATAACTGGCTAGTCTTCTAATTTATTATTTGCAAGAACGTGCTGTGCATATTAGCTGCCATGTTTCCCTAAGTAGCAATGTGACAACTTCAAAAACAGGTCAATAGTTGTGGGGTAGCTTGGAATGTCTTGAAGATGTTTATTTGGTAACAGAAAAGTAAGCCTTTCTTCTTTCTTTCTCAGTGAATTTGGGGTGAGCTTTGGACAGGACCTTTAGATAAGAAATACTTTTTGAAAGTTCTTCCAAGGCAAATCTATGAATTCCATCCTTTCAAGAATTATCAATAGGAAGACTGGAGGAAAATGGGCAAAATACTGATTTGTAAAAAATCGCAAAAATAAACTGTACCACATGTTAGTAATAATATATGAAATATATGGGAATAATATGGGATATAATTTCAGAAATAATTTGAATTATAATAATATGAGAAATAGTTTGCACATTTTAAAAGTTTGCACCTGACTCAGCTCAAATTAAAAGTTTGACAGCAGAGCAAACCAATTCACACTGTCATATTCGAACATAGTAATGTTCACAAAGCAGCATACCTGAAACTCAAGGAACCTCAACAATTATCAACATACAGGAGGGAAGAAGTTTCTCACCTCCTCTGTCATCTGATCTCCTGAAGCCAAAACCACCCTTCTCTTGCTTTCTGCCTTCTGCTATGTCAACCCGAAGAGATCGATCACCAAGAAGCTGTGGGAAAAGAGGGAATATGTCTCTTTTCTGGCATCAACCTTTTAATTAGTTTAATCAAATTAAATTCCATCAGATCGAACTTCTATTATAGTTAATGCTGTTCTTCAGTTCTGGTCCTCTTTGCAGTGAAACTTCTTTTCAATATTGTAGAAGTGTCAAAGATTACAAAATAATATACTGTGTTAAATAAATGTAAGTTTAATTTGCCTTTAAATTCTTGTTCAGTTCAGCAAAGTCAAGTTACAGAGTATTTTTATGGCAGAGATAGGTAGATTTATGATTGGCGTGGAATCAAATGTTACTGGGATTGAATGAAAATATGGAAATTGAATCATAAACAGATCAGCTATATTCTTAATGATGGCAGAGGAGGATCAAGGGGCTGAATGGCCTCCTTCTTCACCTAACTTGTATGATAGTACGTTTGGGTTCCCTGGTGAAAAAACATTTATCTATCTAGGGACTGAATCTGAACACATTGAGGGGATGAAAGATGCTGTGTGTTCTGATTGCCAATTCCTTCTCACATCATTTCTAACTGGATCGCTTGTTTCTAATACAGTACAAATTGCTCTCAGGTCACTTTCTGAGTGAATACCATAATATCAGTAGACATGATGTTTGCTACCTGGGAAATGTCTTGTTCTGTTCGCAAACGTCTTTAAAACAACTGCTGACGAACAGCCTATGACATGTGGAGCAAACTTCAAGAATAATGACCTTTTCACACTTGAAAGTAAAAACTCTAATAACATTGAATCAGAAATTGATAAGTCAAAGCAATGGACAATGGGACAGAAGGCCCAAATGTGCATCCCACTTTTTGGCAAATATTAATCTAGGTTCCTAAAAATGTTACGATCAGGTGAGGAGGATGGCACCTGTCTATTTACTCTCCACATTTGACAGCAACTGTTTTTACTTTTACAAAACTTATATTTGCAAGTTTTTTAACTGTTTACTTGCTGTGATCATAAAAGACAGGTCTCCTTGAGTGCTTAAAAAAGTGAAGAATACTTTTTTATTTATACGTGACCTGTCTAAGTAACAGAAAGGATCTCAATTTCCCAACACATACACAATCAGATTAAAAGATGAGAAGGATAGACTAAGCAATTTAAAGTAAGAATGTTCATATACTAGGTGTTTTTCAGGCTAAATTAGGAGGTCCTGTGCTTTTGGCATCAAGGTGCTTTGAAGATGTAGACAGATGATTTAATTATTCTTCTAGAGACAGCAGCACTGGCTTACATCTTTTCTAACATGTCTCTCAATTGCTCCTGGATAGTCAAAATCAACAGAAAGGGTTCAAAAATTTGCAAGTTAAACTGAGAGCGAGACAAAGAAAGGAAAGAAACTCACTGAAGGTCTTCCTCCTTCAGCATTTCAGTTACTTGACATGTTCTGCAGAGAAAGCAGGTGCTTAAATATACAAAAGGCTGGTTAGTCAAATGACATTCTCTCTCCAACTACAGAGTCACCAAAATGTGGTTTTGGCTTGTAAATTGCAACTTGATTACATTATGATTAGTAATTTATCTTTTAGCCAGCATCCCACTGTCCTAATGATATGGACTCATTGGGCCAAAAGGCCTGCTTCCACACTATAGGGATTCTATGATTCAATGATTATAGTCTCAAAGAGTCAGAGAGGTTTACAACATGGAAATAGGCTCTTTGGCCCAACTTGTTTACGCTACCCAGATTTGCCTAATTAAACTAGTCCCATTTGCCTGCGTTTGATTCATATACCTCTATACCTAACCCATCCGTGTGCCTGACTAAATGTTTCTGAAATGACTCACAGCCATCACTACCTCTGGCAGTCCGTTCCAGACAATCACCACCCTGTGTGTGATAAAAAATGCTTCTTTGGACCCTCTTGTATCTCTCCCCTCTCACCTTAAAGCTATGCCCTCTAGTTTTAGACTGCTCAATCATGGGGAAATGCTGTTGGCTATCTACCTCATCTATGCCTCTCATGATTTTATAGACCTCTATCAAGTCACTCCTCAGTCTCCTACATTCAAGAGAAAAAAGTCCCAGCCTATCCAACCTTTCCTCATAACTCAAACCTTCCAGTCCAGATAGCATTCTAGTAAATCTTTTCTGCATTCTTTCCAATTTAATAATATCCTTTCTATAGTAGGTCAACCAGAATTGCTTGCCCTACTCCAAATGCAGCCTCCCTAATGTCTTGTATAGCAATAACAACTGGACTGGGACTATGGCAACTCCTGTACTCAACACTCCATTGCAGAGGACTCAGTGAACATTTCGTGGAGGAATCTGATAGAGAAGACAAATGGGTATGTGAATAAAATACATGGTGAATTTAAAAAGGTAGAGTTAATAGTCCCAGAAGAGCACAGTGCTGCTCTAGTGTTACAGAGATATGACTGGTGGTGGTTTAGTCTGAGGGTCACCACACTTCATGCAAGATGTGAGGTTGAGAAGGTGGGACATTCATGGTAACCTCAGTTGATATGGAACTGAACTTTGGGGATTAGGTTAGCTCAGGTGCCTGGGATTGTGATGTAGAGTGACACCAACAGTGGGATTCAAGTGCCATACTCACTGAGGTCACCATGAAGGTCCACCTTCTTGACCTCACATCTCACCTGAAGTGTGGTGACCTTCAGGTTAAACTCACCACCAATCCACAATAGCAACTTAGTATATTAAAAAGCCTGTTGCGAAGGAGCAAGGAGAAGTCAAGCACCAACTTTCAACCGGACTTTTTGCAAAGCTTGGAGCCCGTTCTTTCCAACATGGAAATAGTTGCCATCAGCATCCTGTAGACATAACTATGGTACATCTAATGGCTGATGTCTCATATTCCTTCATAAGCATGAATGGGCATAACTCATAAAAGCAGAAGTATAGTTTTCCACCATTCAAGATTATCATGATTTCATTCCTAGCTTTGTATTATCAATAAACCCGGATGTATTATTGCTTGGATTTTTATGTCATGAATATACATCACCGTGCCCACGCTCCCACCCCACCCACACAAGATCCAGGCGTGTCCAGCCCTGCCTATGTCATTAATATAGACTGTAAACATCGGAGGTCCCAGCACTGATCCTTTCAGCTCTCTGCTAGTCACAGCTACTCACTTTCACAGCTAAAATACCAGAAAAATAAACTCTCCCAACATGGAAAATGAGATGAAAATTCACCAGTCAATGGAGGCTGAAAAAATGTAGAAGGAGGAGGATCCTTTCCCCCACCTTCTACACTGAGTTCCCATTTGTATGAGACTTCTCCGTCCATCTTGCTCTGCAACTAGCTTGCTGATCCCATTGAAAAGGACCAATTAAGGTGTTGGTCTCTTCTTCAGCCATGTGAAGACAAGAGGGAATGTTAAATAGAGCTCTGGACTTCTGCTAATGTCAAATCAGCTGCGTGAGCTATTTGCACTGCATACTTCTGGCAGCCATTCACTGTGCACCACCATTGCTGTTAACATAAGATGTCCTGAAAACACCCAAAAACACATCACAGACACAACTTTGGACCCTAACTGGCAGGTACAGAATCCAAATGAAATGAACTAACAGTTGTGATGTCAAACCTTTGTACATGACTATATTATTATACATCACTGTATCCGACAGGTTCAACGCTCATAATTTAAATGACATTTGGTCAGCATGACACAAATGTTTTTCTAATATTAAATAAATAATAATCATATACAAAACAAATTCTCAAAAGTCTGGAGTTACCCTAATATCATGCTGAAGGAAGTCACTTTCCATTAGATGCCATAGTTAAGCTCTAAAATAATTCATGAGGCCTGCCTATGCTCTCATCTTAAAATCTATGTATTGTAAAAGACAGTTACACATCATCAAGTTAAAAATGACATTTCATCAACATTCTTAAATAAGCTTAAATATGCTTTCATCATGTTTTTTTTGCAGGATGGCAGCATCACAGGCAAGGCAAACATTTTTGGCCCATTCCTACTCCCCTTGAACTGAGTGAATTACAAGGCCATTTCAGTGACCGGTTAAGAGTCAACCACATTGCGATGAGTCTGGTCCACATATAGATTAAATCGGTTACATATGGTGGGTTTACTTCCCTAGAGAACTTGAGTTAAGCAGATATATTTTCATGACAATCAATGGAAGTTGTCATGGTCACTATCACAAAGGTCCACAAAGGTCTAGTATTCCAGAATACTAGACATTACTACCATTATAGAATTTATTTAGAGTAATTTGATCAATATTTTATCAATTGCTTCTGAAAATACTTACTGCTCCATCGTATGTCAGTGCTTCTTTAAGAGACTCCAAGTCATCAAATTCCACATAACAAAAACCTAAAAAACATTTAAACTCAACTTACACAAAGTATTGATTGCCAACAGAAGCATGTATGTAAACATAACTGCAAAGACACCAAATCAACATTATTTCACGAGTTAGAATCACTAAAATTAGACAAAATAACTTCCACTGGTGCTTAAATTTGATAAGTTATTCTCCTATTGGAGGGATTAAGGTTGTCATCCACGTGTGTACGGTCCATGGCAGGAGTATTCTGATAGCAGTGCTAATTACTTTTAATTATGCCTCAGTGAGGTTGAGGCCATTATCAGTATACCTATTTTCACCATAATTGAATTTGTCTGTCTCATTTTGAACTAAAAATCTGAATTAGGATCTTTCCAGTTTTATATCTCAATGGTTCAATTGGTAATTGCAATAGTCAGATTGGATTGCCTTAAAATTCTCTGACAAAATGAAGACTACAGATGCTAATCTAAACCAGAGATTAGATTAGAGTGGTGCTGGAAAAGTACAGCAGGCCAGGCAGCATCCAAGGAGCAGGAAAATCGACATTTTGGGCAAGGGCTTTTGCCCAAAACATCGATTTTCCTGCTCCTCAGATACTGCCTGACCTGCTGCGCTTTTCCAGCACCACTCTAATCTAGAAACTTAAAATTCGATGGTCAGTTTCCCTAAAGACTCAGTGAGTGATCTATTTAGAAATCGAACCAAACGGACCAGGGAACTAGGCCCAAGAATTGATCCCTGGTTTGTGGCAAGATGGTTTTCAGCTATAATGGTGGTAAAAGGCATGGAGCTAACCATGGCCTCTCTGTTGACTGCTGCTAGTCAGTGAGTGTTGCTGGAAAAGCAGACATTGGGGTTGGATTTTCCCTCGAAGGAAAGGAAGCCAGAACTGTTACTTCATTCTTCACTCTTTCCCAGAGGAAAGCAGTTACTTTTTAGGATATTCAGGGAAGCATTCCCTTAGGTCAAATAAAGCAGATTTCCTGTCCAATTAAAAGCAGTAGAAAGACTCATGAGGCTGCAGAGACAGAGGACTTCCAGTCTGAGAAAATCAGCATGCTGCAGTAAAATGTAAGTAACAATGAGGGTACTTCAAAGGGAGGCCTTCTTGCCAACATTTAAAAGCTTCAAATAAAAACACATTCAGTAACTAAATGATCAATGTGAGGATAAGGGGGAAGAGAATCTCTCTGCGGGGAGGGTCTGAAGATGCTGCTAGAGGGTGGGTCCCAGCTGGGAGCCTGCCCCCCGGGCAAAGGAAGCCAGAACGGTTACCTCATTCCTGATTTATTTTTAGAGGAAAACAGTTACTTTTTAGGATCAAATGGATCGGTTGGAGAGTAGTTAGAAGCAATGAGGAATTTGCAATAGCAATGTATGTGATGAATGGCAGTTATAGGAAGGAGGGAAAGTCTCAGACACAGTCACATAGATGGGTTAACTCCAGGAAAAGTAAGAGAAGTAGGTAGCTAGTGCGGGAGTCTTTTGTGGCAATACCCATTTCAAACAGGTATGCTGTTTTGGAAAATGTAGGGGGTGATGGATTCTCAGGGGAATGTACACGAACAGCCAAGTTTCTGGTATTGAGACTGGCTCTAATACAAGGAGGAGTATATCGGGTTCCAAGAGATCAATTGTGTTAGGGGATTCTCTAGTCTGAGGTACAGACAGACGTTTCTGTGGCCAGCAGCAAAAAATCAGAATGGTGTGTTGCTTCCCTGGTGCCAGGATCAAGAATATCTCAGAGAGAGTGCAGAATGTTCTCACGGGGGAGAGGGGCCAGCAAGAGGTCACTGTCCATAGTGGAACCATGACATAGGAAGGGAAAAAGTTGAGATTCTGAAGGGAGATTACAGAGTGTTAGGCAGGAATTTAAAAAGGAGGTTCTTGAGAGTAGTAATATCTGGATTACTCCCAGTGCTACGAGCTAGTTGAGGGCAGGAATAGGAGGATAGAGCAGATGAATGCATGGCTGAGGAGTTGGTGTATGGGGAAAGGATTCACATTTTTGGATTACTGGAATCTCTTTTGGGGTAGAAGTGGCCTGTACAAGAAGAGTATAAAGACAGTAGGAGTATACTTAAGAGGGAAATCAGGAGGGCAAAACGGGGACATGAGACAGCTTTGGCAAACAGAATTAAGGAGAATCCAAAGGGTTTTTACAAATACATTAAGGACAAAAGGGGGAGAATAGGGCCCCTCAAAGGTCAGCAAGGCGGCCTTTGTGTGGAGCCGCAGAAAATTGGGGGGATACTAAACGAGTATTTTGCATCAGTGTTTACTGTGGAAAAGGATATGGAAGATATCAACTGTAGGAAGATGGTGACACCTTGCAAAATGTCCAGATTACAGAGGAGGAAGTGCTGGTTGTCTTGAAACGCATAAAGGTGGATAAATCACCAGGACCTGATCAGGTGTACCTGAGAACTCTGTGGGAAGCTAGAGAAGTGATTGTTGGGCCTCTTGCTGAGATATTTGTATCATCAATAGTCGCAGGTGAGGTGCCGGAAGACTGGACATTGGCTAACGTGGTGCCATTGTTTAAGAAGGGTGGTAAGGACAAACCAGAGAATATAGACCAGTGAGCCTGACGTCGGTGGTGGGCAAGTTGTTGGAGGGAATCCTGAGAGACAGGACGTATATGAATTTGAAAAAGCAAGGACTGATTTGGGATAGTCAACATGGTTTTGTGCATGGGAAATCATGTCTCACAAACTTGATTGAGTTTTTTGAAGAGGTAACAAACAGAATTGATGAGGGCAGAGCAGTAGATGTGATCTATATGGACTTCTGTAAGGCGTTTGACAAGTTTCCACATGGGAGACCGATTAGCAAGGTTAGATCTCATGGAATACAGAGAGAACTAGCCATTTGGATACAGAACTGGCTCAAAGGTAGAAGACAGAGGGTGGTAGTGGAGGGTTGTCTTTCAGACTGGAGGCCTGTGACCAGTGGAGTGCCACAAGGATCGGTGTTGGCCCCTCTACTTTTTCTCATGTATATAAATAATTTGGATGCAAGCATAAGGGGTATAGTTAGTAAGTTTGCAGATGAGGTGTAGTGGACAGTGAAGAAGGATACCTCAGATTACAATAGGATCTTGACCAGATGGGCCAATGGGCTGAGAAGTGGCAGATGGAGTTTAATTCAGTTAAATGCAAGGTACTGCATTTTGGGAAAGCAAACCTTAGCAGGACTTATACACTTAATGGTAAGGTCCTAGGGAGTGTTGTTGAACAAAGAGATCTTGGAGTGCAGGTTCATAGCTCCTTGAAAGTGGAGTCGCAGGTAGATAGGATAGTGAAGAAGGCGTTTGGTATGCTTTCCTTTATTGGTCAGAGTATGGAGTACAGAAGTTGGGAGGTCATGTTGTGGCTGTACAGGAAATTGGTTAGGCCACTTATGGAATATTGCATGCAATTCTGGCCTCCTTCCTATTGGAAAGATGTTATGAAACTTGAAAGGGTTCAGAAAAGATTTACAAGGATGTTGCCAGGGTTGGAGGATTTGAGCTATAGGGAGAGACTGAACAGGGTGGGGTTGTTTTCCCTGAAGTGGAGGCTTAGGGGTGACCTTATAGAGGTTTACAAAATTATGAGGGGCATGGATAGGGTAAATAGACAAAGTCTTTTCCCTGGGGTGGGGAGTCCAGAACTAGAGGGCATAGGTTTAGGGTGAGAGGGGAAATATATAAAAGAGACCTAAGGGGCAACCTTTTCATACAGAGGGTGGTACGTGTATGGAATGAGCTTCTAGATTAGAGTAGTGCTGGAAAAGCACAACAGTTCAGGCAGTATCCGAGGAGCAGGAAAATTGACGTTTCGGGCAAAAGCCCTTCATCAGGGTTTCTGAGTTTCGATTTTCCTGCTCTTCGGATGCTGCCTGAACTGCTGTGCTATTCCAGCACCACTCTAATCTAGAATATGGTTTCCAGCGTCTGCAGTCCTTGTTTTACCTATGGAGGCTGGTACAATTGCAACATTTAAGAGGCATTTGGATGGGTATATGAATTGGAGGGATATGATTGATGGGACTGGATTGGGTTGGGATATCTGGTTGGCAATGACAGGTTGGACTGAAGGGTCTGTTTCCTTTGATTCTACGACTCTATAACTGACCTCCATCATGTTGAGAAACTGGAGGCTGACTAGAAGATCCCTGTTGGCCTCTCCAACCATGGTCAAGGCTTTTAATAAGCCTAATTGGCTGCTTGCCTTGTGGGAGTAAATTGTGGGGCAAATTGCCTTGATGAAAATGGGAGGTAGCAAGAATGGGGTCAAGTAACCACACCAGCTGACAATGGGGTTTTCCGGCCCCATCTTCCATCATCAACAAATTCAAAGGGACCCAGAAATTCAGTCCCAGATGATAGCAGGATTTACTGTGATTATTCCAAAATTTAACAATTAGTGTGAGCAGAATTTCCACGTCTTAGTATATGAATACTGACAACAAATGCTGGCTCTCAGAATGTATAACATAACCAAAGCAATGGCAGAAAAATAACTGTTCCAGAAGCTTGTGGGAAAAAAAAGTGTAAGAACACTTGCAATATTTAACTGGAATTTTAAGTAAATGCATTAAAGTGTGCAGAGAGATGAACTATATTCACTATATTCGAATCTGATTGTGGCAGTATAACTGCATGGTTGGGGCAATGATAATACTTTCATAGCATAATTTTAGAATCAATGTCTCCAACAACATTGAAAATCTAAAGATTTTCTTTCCAAATGCAAACATTTGCAATCAAATTGTGAATTAATAAGAGAATTCAGAAACTTTTGTAATGTTCATCAAAATTGATTGAAAATCATTTGTGCAGTTTATAGGACAGGAAACAAGAGCAAGTTAAAGAATATAGATCTTTAAAAGCAGACAGCTAAATCACGTTTACAAAACAACGATTCTATATGCATTCACATAAAAATAAAAGGCAAAACTTGATTTGTACTATACCTTTGAACTTGTCTGTTTCTTTGTCTCTGACTAGTCGAACGCTCCTTACGTTTAACTCCTTAAAGATGGCATCAATGTCTCCCTGCACAGTATTAAAAGGTAAATTTCCTACGTAGGCTGTGAAAGGGGGTTCTGTGGGTAATTCCTTCTGTTTTCGAGGACTAGTGACACGAGATCTTCTGAAACAATAGAAAACATTATTAGAAGCAAAATGTCAACTTCTCGAATCTTTACCACCAGTCTTTTTTCACACATTTAGCATCAGCAAAATCAGATTTCAGTACTTATCAAAGAATATAATCCCTACAGTGTGGAAGCAGCCCATTCAGCCCATCAAGTCCACACTGACCCACTGAAGAGCATCCCACCCAGACCCAATCATCCCCATAACCCATACTTCCCATGACTAATCCACTGAGCCTGCACATCCCTGGACATTATCAGCAACTTAGCATGGCTAATCCACCTAGCCTGCACATTCCTGGACACGACTGGCAATTTAGCATTGTCAATCCACCTAACCTGCACATCTTTGGACTGTGGGAGGAAACCAAATCACCAGCAGGAAACCCACGGAGACATGGGGAGAACGTACAAACTCCACACAGGCAGTTGCCTGAGGCTGGAATTGAATCCAGGTCCCAGACACTTTGAGGACACTGTGTCACCCATGCACATAACACCATCATGATGACTATAAAACACAGCAGCAGAAATAGATCATTCAGTCCATCTAGTCTGCTCCACCATTCACTGGCTGATCTGATAAACCTCAACTCGACTTTCCTGCTTTTTCCTGATTCCCTTATCGATCTATCTGTCTAGTTTAGCCTTCAATATACTTAATGATCTAGCCTCAACAATCCTCTGCAGTAAAGAATTCCATAGATTCCCCACCTCTAATCGAAGAAAGTCCTCCTCATCTCTGTTATAAATGTGCAACTCCTTTTTCTGAAATTATGCCCTCTTAGACTCTCTCACAAGGGAAACAACATCTCAAATCTGTCAAGACCCCTGAGAATCCTGATAAGATCTCCCTTCATTTTTTAAACTCCAATGAGTACAGGCCAAACTTACTTAACTCCTCCTTCAGTATTCTTCTCTCTAATTTTCACTCTGGTCACAGGAGCCTTTTAGACACATCCATGGCACTGACTACCGGAACCAAATGTCAATGCCGTCATTGGCATAGCGTCGCCAATCACGAGGTGGGTGATTAGAGCAGCTGCACACTGAACTTGTAGGCTAACATCTTGTGATTCATACACAAGGATATCCAAATTCTTATGTAGCTGTCTGCAGTCCTTCTCCATTTGAATAACATTTAGCTCCTCTATTCTTCATGCCAAAGTGCATAACCTCATGTTTTCCCACATTATATGCCATGCGTCAAAGCTTTGCCCACTTATTTACTATCTATATCCCTCTACAGACTGCAGACCACCCACTGTAACACCAATTACCTTCCCATCTATTTTTTGTGTCATCCACTAACTTAGCTATAGGACATTCACTTACTCAAACTCAATAATATACATTGCAAATAATTGTGGTCCCATTTCTGATCCCTGTAGCACATCACGAGTTACAGGGTGCCATCCTGAAAATGCTGCCTTTATTACAACTCTCTGTTTTCTGTTAGTTAACCAATCCTCGGGCCATGCTAATGCACTACCTCCAAAATCATCTTCCTCGGTAACCTCATATGTGGCATCTTTCAAATGCCTTTTGAAAGTCCAAATCTGTTACATCTATTTGCTCCCCTTTATCTATCTTGTTTGTTATTTCCACAAAGAATGAGGTCATGCTTAATTATATTGTTTACCTCTAAATGCACTGCTAACAGATCCTTAATAATAAACCCTAATATTTACCAATGACAGATGTTCAACTTACTGATCTACAGTTTACTGTTATCTTTTCCTCCTTCCTTTAAAAATAAAGCTGTTACATTGGTAGTTCTCCAATCCTCCAGGATTTTTACAGAATCTAAGGATACTTGAACAATTACTAATAGAGCATCCAACATCTCTTAGCTATTTCTTTTAATATCCTAGCATGGCCAGGTGACTTCTTCATCTGTAGTACCATCAGTTTCCCTATAACTTGTATCAAGTGCTTGCTATTGTACTTACTACCTCTCCTGCCCCTTGATTATTTACTATTTGTGAAATACTGCTATTGTCTTCTACTGTGAAGACTGATGCAAAGTATTTATTCAACTCCTCTACCATTTACTAGTTCCCCATTATTATTTCCACATTCTCATTTGCTAAAGGGCCTATGTTCACTTTGGTCTCCCTTTTTCTTTTTATATACTTAACCTAACTCTTATTATCTCTTTTTGTTACTTAACAGTTTACCATCAAAGTTTCTTTTCTTCCTCAATTTTTTGATCATTTTTTGTTGGATTTTAAACATTTCCAGTTCTCTGGTTTACTACTAATTTCCACCACACAGTATGTTTTTTTTCTTTCAATTCGATATTATCCTGAATTTCCCAGGATAGTTTAGCCATAGTTGTTTCCAACAATTGTTCCTCCTCATTTTATTGTCAGTCATGAACTATTTTCTTAGACATCCATCATTGTTCATTAACTGTCTTTGCTGTTAAACATCTTTCCCAACCTACTCTAACCAAGACTGTCATCATTCCTTTGTAATTACTGTTATTTCAATTTAACGCAGTTGTTTCTGGCCCACGTTTCTCCCTTTCAAACTGAATGTTAAATTCTGTCATGTTATGGTTGCTGTCTAGGAGAAAGTGAGGACTGCAGATGCTGGAGATCAGAGCTGAAAATGTGTTGCTGGAAAAGCGCAGCAGGTCAGGCAGCATCCAAGGAGCAGGAGAGTCGACGTTTCGGGAATAAGCCCTTCTTCAGGAATGAGGAAAATGTGTCCAAGTGTGAGGAAAGTTGGACACACTTTCCTCATTCCTGAAGAAGGGCTCATGCCCGAAACGTCGACTCTCCTGCTCCTTGGATGCTGCCTGACCTGCTATGGTTGCTATCTTCCAAGGAATCTTTTCCCATGACATAATTTGTCAAACCTGTCTCATTATATATTAACAAATCAAAAACTGTCTGATTCCTGATTGGATCCACAACATATTGTCCTAAGAGACTAACCAGAATACACTCTATAAATTCATGGTTACCAATTTGATTTTCTGTCAATTTATGTGAAGATTAAAGTCACTCAAGATTAACACACAGTCTTTTTTTACACACTTTCATGATCTCTTTATTTATCCCCTATCCTACAATATAATTACTGAAGGGGGCCTATAGATCACTCTTACAAACGTCTTCCTCCCCTTCTTATTTCTTAACTCCTCTGAAACAGATTCTACATTTTACAGTTCAACATCATTTCTTGCTATTTTATTTTTTCCATCCCATACTAACAAAGTCACTCTACCATTCTTTCCTTCCTGCCTGTCCTTTCCAAAAGTCTCACACCTCTGGATATTTAGTTCCTTGCTTTGATATTCTTATAATGATGTTTTTGTAATGACTGTAAGATCATACCCATTAACATCTCTATTTGTACCATTAATTCATGTTCTTCTGAATACTATATATATTTAAATAAAAAAACATAAATTTTACATTTTTATGATTTTTTTTAACCTTTTCCTGCTTTTTTTTGTGTTTGTACACTCTTAGTCCCTTCCTTCCACTTGGGGTATTCTTATCTAAACAGCTACACTACCATGCTGCTATATTCTTTTACTTTATAAGCCTATACTTTCCTTCTCTGTGACAGTAGAAGATTTAAGGACACCTTGGACATTCTTGATTGGAGGTAAACATCCTTGTCACAGAAATTGGCAATGTGTATGAGTAGCTACCCTTTGAATATTGCCTCTGATTTGTCCATCCTAGCAGGAATGGTACTATTGTCCTCTACCATGAAAACTGAGGCAAAGTATTGATTCAGCATCTCTGCCATCTCAGTGTTCCCCACTATTAAATCTCCAGTTTCATCTTCCAAGGGATCAATATTCACTTTAGCAACTCTCTTCCCTTTTATATACCTATAGAAGTTTTTGCTATCCTTATTGATATTTTGCACTAGTTTTCTTATACCTTAGCTCTTTTTATTAATGTTTTGGTATCCCTTTGTTTATGTTTGAAAGTTTCCATCCTGCCACTGGCCTTTGCAATATGGTATACCTTAGTTTTTGACTTTATATTGTCCTTGACCACCTTGTTCAACCATGGATGTTTTTATCCCCCCACCCCTCTCCTTACCATCTTTCTTTCTCATTGGGATATATTTTAACTGTGAGGAATTGAGCAGCTCCTTAAATATCTGCCACTGCTCATCCACTGTCTTACCATTTTGCCTTCCTGCCCAAATCTGTCCTCATACCTATATAATTTCCTTTCTTTAATTCCAGAATACTACTGTGAGAGTCCACTTTCTCACCTCCAAACTGAATATTGAATTCTATCATATCATTACTCCATTGAGGATCCTTAACTATGATGTCATCAATTAATCTCTCCTCATTATACAAGACTAAATCCAGAGTAGCCTGCTCTCTGGTTGGTTTCACAACATGCTACTCCAAGAAACAAACTCTAATATACTCAATGAACTCTGCCTCCAGGCTATTCTTGCCAACTTAATTCTTCCAATCTATGCGCATGTTAAAATCACCCAGGATTATTGCTGTAACTTTCTTGCAAGACTCTTAATATTTCCTGGCTTATACTGTGCCCCACTGTAGAACCACTGCTTGGGGATCGATAGATTACTCCTACTAAGTACTTCTTCCCTTTGCTATTTCTTATTTCTGCCAGACTGATTACACATCTTGATCTCCCATGCTTATGCCATTTCTCATTACAGCACTGATCCTTTCCTTCACCAGCAGGTCACACCACCTCCTTTTCCTTTCAGTCCATCTTTCTGAAATGCTGAGTACCCCAAGATATTCAATTCCAGACCTGATCTCCTTGTAACCATGTCTCAGTAATCACTACCAAATCGTACCCATTTGTTTCTATTTGCGCTATTAACTCATTAATTGTTTTGAATGCTTCATGCATTTATATACAAAGCTTTTAAAATTTGTTCTACTGTTAAATTTCCCTACTTTTTTATAATTCCTTGGTGCATAAACATATTCACCTGCTCTTCCCTCAGTTTTATTGTCTAGTAACAACACTAAACTGCACCTTACCTATTCCTTTAAGGTGAGTTTTCTAATTTCCCCAATAACAGAACGCACCCCCATCCCATCCCTCCATTTAGTTTAAAGGCCTGTCTACAGCCCTAGTTATGCGATTCACTAGGACTCTGGTACCAGCATGATTCAGATGAAAACTGTCCCATGACTTAATGTTCTTGCTGTTCTTTTGTTCAACTGCCTGCACTACACATTTTCATTACCATTTCATAATGAATAGAAAATGTACCAAACTCTCTTACCCATTTGTATTCTATCTGTTCAATGCTCCAATTCATTTTTAGAAGGTTGTGCTATTGGGCCAAGAATTATCAATTGAAACATCAACAGTGTGATGCTGTTCATTTTACAGCTGACAGCGTAAACTTTTCAGTTACATAGTTTTTGATGGCTCATATAATCAAGGGTACATCTGCTGACTCCCCAAACATGTTGTCAGTATGCACGTGCAAAATGTGCATACAAGTACCCCCTGCCAGTGATGTCCTTCTGTCCCATCCACTCGTATTTATTCTGCTTATTTGGGTTGCCACCATATTTGTTACCAGCAAGGTGCGTGTGCACAAAACTTTCTACATGTGGCATAAAAGCAATGAGCAATGACTATGCTGTCAGTATTAGTGGCCCAAAATAGATGTGTTGAAAAACCCTTTCACCTTGTCTATTTCAGCCAATAAAATTGGAACAATTAGGTTGCCTTGAAGGCTCTGGGTTCCAGTCCCACTTGCCCCAGATGTGCTTGAACAGGTTAATTAAATACATATATATACGCAGCTGAAAGGGACTTCTGATACAATGATAGAGTCTGTATCACTGGACCAGGAGATGCAAGTTCCTGAGTCATTTGCCATTGAGTGTTGTCATAACATGTTTAAATGGGTTGACTAAAAATAATTCACACAAGGATATGCATCATGCATCACACAAGTAAAGCAACAGGATATGCATCTTGCCAATGATCCCGACTGGCCAATGTGATACCATTGAAATAGTCCTTAGGATTTAAAAGACCACAATATATTAACAAATTAGATTTTTCTAAAGGGAATAATATTCCAAAAGGACCCTGATTTTTATATTTATACATGCACAACTAATAAGAAAAGTTGCAATGGACTGAGATTGAAGGCTTAAGATGGATTGAATATTCTCATATTCGAGCTGGGATTGCAACTAAACCAATTTAGCAGTCTCCCCAATTTGAGTAATCAAATCTTTTTTTTTCAACAAAACTTTAAGTTTTGGAGAGTTAACAGTTTTAAGATGGCTGCTTTAGCAGTCTGTCCCTCTTGTGGCTGTTGGAGATGTACAGCAATAATTGTAATCACATATTCAGGTGGTTCAACTAGCTAACTGTGTCAAGAATAGCACAGTACATCACTATGAGATCTCCATTTGTCTGTTTTGCTGATCACAAATATACATCATAATTTTCCATCTGTGTATCACATATTCGCATCTGCCATGGTTTGATCAGATGTGGTTTAGGGTTACCATGACCCTTACGGAGTTCATAGCTGCAATGAACTCTACACAACTTTCAAAAATACACAAGAACTGAACTGATGTATACTGGTAAAGGTTAAGACAGGGGATATAAGAATTTACTTGTAAATAAAAAATATAAGGGACGATAGCAAGATGGCTACGAAATTAGCTGAGAGATTAGAAACATAGAGTAGTCACAAATGGATTTTTGTTTAGACTAGGGAATATTTTGGAGTAGAGGTCGACAGGGTTGGGTATTGGGGCCCTTGCTTTTCCTGATTTATGTTAATAATCTATATTTCAATGTGCAGGGGACCTAGACCCAGACCATTACAGGAAGTCTAGATACAACCTCCATAAGCCATTAGAGGTAGTACTGGACCAAGTTAGAGGCACAAGCTCACCACAAGGACACCCACCACCTATGGCAAGGCCTACACAACATAACAGAGTACAAAATGAAGCAGAACAGAAAAGGTGACAAAAACATAACCCTCTCTGATACGCTCAATGCTTTTTACACTCAGTTCAAGCAGCATGCCATTGGAATGGTGTTATCTGCCCTGATAGCCCCAGATACACCTGTCCCATCAGTTACAGATGTCAGGTTGACCTTCTTGAACATGAACCTGAGGAAAGTGACTAATTCAGATGGAGTCACCAGCCATGCACTCAGATCCTGTGTGGACCAGCCTGGCAGGAATATTCGCTGACATCTTTAACCTCTCTTTGCTACCATTTGAAGTTGCCACCTCATCAAGAAGACCATCATCATCCTGGTACCAAAGAAAACACATGCAATATGCCTCAATGACCAATTAGATTAGATTACTTACAGTGTGGAAACAGGCCCTTCGGCCCAACAAGTCCACACCGACCCGCCATCCACCCATACCCCTACATATACCCCTTACCTAACGCTACGGGCAATTTAGCATGGCCAATTCACCTGACCCGCACGTCTTTGGACTGTGGGAGGAAACCGGAGCACCCGGAGGAAACCCACGCAGACACGGGGAGAACGTGCAAACTCCACACAGTCAGTTGCCTGAGGCAGGAATTGAACCCAGGTCCCTGGCGCTGTGAGGCAGCAGTGCTAACCACTGTGCCACCGTGCCGCCTTATTCAGTGGCTCTGACCTCCATAACTACAAAGTGCTTCAAGAGGTTTGTCATGGCTCACATCAACTCTAGCCTACCAGTCTACTTCGATTCCTTGCAATTTGCCTCCCAGCGTAACAGGTCCCTGGCAGACACCATTTCCCTAGCCCTACACTCATCCCTGGAACATGTGGATAATAAGGGTACCTATGTCAAGCTTCTACTTAGTGACTACAGCTCGGCCTTCAACACTATAATCGCAACAAAACTAATCTCCAAAGTCTGAGACCTAGGTCTCTGCTTTGCTCTCTGCGACTGGATCCTTGGCTTCCTGAACCACAGACCGCAATCAGTGAAGATAGACACCAACACCTCCTCCACGGTAATCCTCAACACTAGCGCCCAACAAGGATGTTTACGCAGACCCACCATACTCCCCATACACTCATTACTGTGAGGCCAGAATTCATCCATATGCCATCTACAAGTATGCTAATAAGCCACCATTTTAGGCAGGATGATGAGTTAGAATACAGGAAGGAGATAGAATGTTTGCTGTCATGGCGCAAAGATAACAATGTTTCCCTCAATGCAATTAAACTAAAGAGCTGATCATTGACTTCAAGGAGAAAGGAGGAGGGCACACCCCTTTCGACATCAATGAAGCTGAGGTGGAGTGTCGAAAGTGTTGATTTCCTCAGAGTGACAATCACCAACAAACTGCTCTGGACCTCCAACATGGATTCGACAGTCAAGATAATACAACAATGCCTCTTCTTCCTCAGGAGGCTAAGGAAATTTGGCATGTCCATAAGGACTTTCATCAACGTTTAGGTACAATCTAAAAATTGTAGAAAGCATTCTATTTGGGTGCAGATATGGCAAACTGCCCAGCTCCGTAAGAAACTACAGAAAGTAGTACACACAGCCCAGACAGCAAGCCAACATCCATGGACTCCATCTACACTTTGCGTTGCCACAGAAAGGTAGACAACGTCATCAAAGACTCCTCCCACCCCTGTTAAACTCTCTTCCAACCTCTTCCAGGCAGAAAACACAAAAGCTTAAACACACGTACCAATAATTCAACAACAACTTTTTCCCTGCTATTATTAGACTGCTGAATGGACCTCTCAAATTTCAAATGTAATGTTGACCTTGTTTTTGTGTACCTTCTCTGCAGCCATCATCTTAAATGCTTTGCTTTCTTTTAACAGCCTATGGTCTTTATGTCCTTGTATATTATGATCTGCCTGTAATGCCCACAAATCAAAACTTTTCACTGTACTTAGGTACATGTGACAACAATAAATCAAATCAAAACAGGTGATGTGGCACAAAACCTAAAAGAATTGTAAACTGAGGAAGGTGCAGCACTCCTAAAGGACATTTACAAGTTGGCGGAGTGGGAGGATAAGTCATCATTGAGCTTCAAAGCAGAGAAGTGTGAGGCAATGCATTTTTGCAAAATTGAAAGACATTAGAAAATACGGGTTACAATTCTGAACGGGACTTAGGAGCAGACAGGCTTCATTTTATAGCTCATTATGTCAGGTAGACCTTACCACAGGCGGTGGGTGTCTATTTAGTTAGTTTGGGTCTATAACTTTAGGCCGGTAGGGTTAGGGAGCCCTACTGGGCTGTGTTCACAACTTTCCATAGTTTCTTATGGTCCTGGGCAGAGCAGTTGCCATAACTACACCCTGTCTGTATGTAAATGCACAGATTATTAAAGGTGGAAGGACAAGGAGAAAGAATAGTCAATAAAGCATTTAGTATCCTCTGTATTACTAACAGGGGCATAGAGTACAAGACTGGGAGGTGATATTGAACTTATATAAAACAAACGTTAAACCTCAGATGAGGTAAGTGTACAATTCTGGGTGCCACATTGTAGAAGGTGTGTGAACACATTGGAGAGAATACAGAAGTAATTTAAAAGAATGGTTTCAGGGATAAGGAATTTCAGTTATAAGGATAGATTAAATAAGGAGGGGTTGTTTTCTTTGGAGAGAAGAAGGCTAAGAGGAGATCTAATAGAGGTTTTCAAACCTGTGAGTAGGGTGGAAGAAGATAAAACTGCCCACTTGTAAAATGAACAAGGAGAGGGCATAGATTTAAAGTGATTGTCAAAAGAAAACCTTTTGCACACAGTTAGGATATGGAATGCACTGCCTGGAAGTGTGGTGGAGGTAGGTTCAATTGAGGCATAAAATTATTATTTAAATAGAAACAACATGCAGGGTTAAGGGGAAAGGTTAGGAGATTGATAGTAGGTAATGATGCCCATTTGAAGAGCCAGGGCCACAAAATGGGTTGAAAGGCCTCCTCCTTCAACATAACACGCCTTTGATTCTGTGAAACCAAAACTGAAAACAAAGGAAGAAGTGAGGCTAAGATTGTCAGCAAATGGGCCATGTGCTCAATTGAAGGTGAGATGGCAACCAATGCCTAGGCTTCTAAAGGGTTAATGAAGTCATTCCATATGTTCCAAAACTGGAAACCACAGATGAACCGGAAAATATGTTGCCTACTGAAGACCTGCATGTGGTGTTCAACTCAGACGACCTGGACCTTTACAGGAAATCCAGATACAACCTCGGTGAGGTCATGAGAGATGCCAAGAAGCAATACTGGACTAAGGTTCCAGACCCAAACTAACCAATCGGACACCCGCCACCTGTGGGCTATAAAATGAAGCAGAACAGAATAGCAGACAAAAACCCATCCCCTCCTAATATGCTCAATACTTCTTACGCTCAAGCAGTTAATGAAACGGTGTCACCTGCCCTGACACCTTCAGATACACTTGTTCCTTCAGTCACTGCTGCATAAGTTGGATTGGCCTTCATTAGAGTGAACACACTGAAAATGACTGGTCCAGATGGAATCCCCGGCCATGCACTCAGATCCTGTGTGGAGCAGCACACAGGAGCATTCGCTGATATCTTTAACCTCTCCTTGCTACAATTTGAAGTCTGCACCTGTTTCAAGACCACCATCATCCTGATATCGCAGAAAACACATGCAATGTGCCTCAACTACTACCACCCAGCAGCTCTGACCTCCATAATTATGAAGTGCTTCATTTCTAGCCTCCTAGCCTGTGTCAAACCCTTGCAATTTGTCACTAGCACAACAGTTCCACAGCAGACACCATCTCCCTAGCCCAACACTCATCCCTGAACATCTGGATAATAAGGTTACCTATTTCAGGCGTATTGACTACAGCTCCACCTTCAACACTATAACCCCAATCAAACTAATCTCCAAACTCTGAAACCTAGGTCTCTGCTCTGCCCTCTGCAACTAGATCCTCAGCTTCCTGATCCACAAACTGCAATCAGTGATGATAGGCAACAGCACCTCCTCGACAACAATCCTCAGTACTGGCACCACACAAGGTACTCATCTTCCTACTGTAATCCACACACACTTATAACTGAGTGGTGAAATTTCGTCTGAACGCCATCTACAAGTTTGCTATTGACACCACTATTGTAGGCTAGATACCAAACAATGATGAGACAGAATACAGGAAAGAGATAGAGTGCTTGGTAGCATGGAGCAAAGATAACAATCTCTCCCTCAATGTCAACAAAACTAAAGATTTCATCATCAACTTCAGGAAGAAAGGAGAAGGGAGATGAGGTGGAGAGGGTTAAGAGCTCTAGGAAGTTCCTAGAGCATCAACTTTAGATTAGATTACTTACAGTGTGGAAACAGGCTCTTCAGCCCAACAAGTCCACACTGACACACCGAAGCGCAACCCACCCAGACCCATTCCCCTACATTTACTCCTTCACCTAACACTACGACCAATTTAGCATGGCCAATACACCTAATCTGCACATTTTTGGATTGTTGGAGGAAACGGGAGCATCTGGAGGAAACCCACGCAGACACGGGGAGAATGTGCAAATTCCACACAGACAGTCACCTGAGGCGGGAATTGAACCAGGGTCTCTGGCGCTGTGAGACAGCAGTGCTAATCACTGTGCCACTGTGCCGCCCATAAACTTCCGGTGGTAACAATCTTCACAATCTGTCCCGGACCACCCACATTGATGCAATGGTCAAGAAGGACCAGTGCTTCTTCTTCCTCAGCAGGCTAAAGAAATTTGGCCTCTCCATAAGGATTCTCACCAACTTTTATAGATGCACCACAGAAAGCATTCTGTGTGGATGCATTACGGCTTGGTACGGCAATTGCTATGCTCAGGACTATAAGAAACTACAGAGAATTGTGAACACAGCCTAATCCTTCATGAAAGCCAAACTCCATCTACAGTTCTCGATACCTCGGAAAGGCAGTCAACATCATCAAAGGCCCCTCCCACCCTGGTTAAACATACATACTAACAGATTTCAAAAACAGCTACCACCCCACTGTTAATAGACTTCTGACTAGACCTCTAAAATTTCAACCTAATGTTGATCTTGCTTTTGTGCACCTCCTGTGCAGCTGTAACTTTGTATTCTTTGCTATGTTCAATCACCCTATGATCTTTATGTGTTATGATATTTACTGCATACAAAACTTTTCACCATACTTAGGCATATGTGACAATAATAAATCAAATCCAATCAAATCACATGCATAGCAATTGTGCTTCCTTCAAGGAATAAAAGAAATTGTGATTTTCATTGCCAAGGGGCTTAGTGGGCTTACAAGGTTTCATCTATTACATTGCAAGAGAAATGATAATTGCTGCTCATTCATCAGAACAATCAGCAAAACAATATTATATTATAATAAAACATCAGACTGCAAATGCTTGAAATCTGAAACAAAAACAGAAATTCAAGAAGAGACTCAGAAAGAAGGGTCACTGAACTCAAAACGTTAACTCTGCTTTCTCTGAACAGATTCTGTCAGACCTGCTGGGTTTCACCAACATTACAATGGTGATTGATGAAAGGTGAGATATCACTGACACAGAAGAGAAAATGGGAATTCTTTCCCTTGGAAATGGAAAAAAAAAGTCAGAAAACAAAACATCAAATATATAAGCAGAGCAATTTACCTAGTGCAGATGTCAAATCAGATCATGAAGATATCAGATGAGCAAAGTCTTCACAAACAAGTTTCAGGGAATAAAGATTGCACTGAATAATCTGTTTAAACTAAATTTATATTGTTTCCACATTGAATAATAGATCTCAGGACACTGAGTTGACACTGATTGACAAAAATCACTGATGCATAATAAATAACTAAAAAGAACCTAGCAATTTTGTGGATAACTAATGGCACAAGAAAGTTAAAATTGTGGCAGAGTAGTGATATCCTCCCATCTCATCAGACAGATAATGGTTTGTGTTTGTGGTGGTCAACTCTGTAACCCCACTCCACTGCAACTTGCCATGGCAGAATCCACTCCATCAGGTGCAGTGGAAGACAATGGGCTGAGAAGACTCTTCCCTGCATGGTAGATTCCAACCATTTGTTATGCAGACTCTAATCCCTAGGCAGCCACTGAGGCAGAACGCAGGTTGGCTGACAGTTGGAAGATGTTTGACCAGTGGGACACAATGGTTCCTCCCTCCCTCCCTTAATTAGATCCTGCAGCACCCTTCTGGATTTGTTCGGTTTTTAATCCCACTTTACCTGATTGCCTGGGTCTGCTCTGGGTATCAATAAGCCAAGGAGAAAGTGAGGACTGCAGATGCTGGCGATCAGAGCTGAAAATGTGTTGCTGGAAAAGCGCAGCAGGTCAGGCAGCATCCAAGGAGCAGGAGAGTCGAGGTTTCGTGCATGAGCCCTAACAACGGTATGTATCCAATGTTCTTTATTATTGCAAATGACACCACACAAAAACTGCAAAAAAAACCTTATCCTTACAATGCTTATTACAATCCTTATAATCACAAGTGAACTGGTTTACATGGACTCGCCTGAGATCCAGACCAATACAGGTGATCAGTCTATTCTAACCCAACTACCAGCTACTGATTAAATGACTCCCTAATCTAGCTAACTATGCTGTAAGGCAAATTTTCATCACATTCCTTCTATACGGACAAGGCTGTGAGTTCAAACCTTGACACTATCCAGTCTCCAGCAAATGATCACTTTGACCACTGGCAAAAATCACAAATGTGTCATATTTTCCCTGGCTAGTCTGATTAATTGCTCATCAAGATTGCTTTTATGTCCCTGGAAAGAGGCTTATTTCTTGAGCTCTTTTAACAAACTTTGACCAGCTTATTTAGGTGGTTTATATTAGCTATTTCCTTGCAGCTTTTGTGTAATCTAATCATGATATTTAACACAGCCCAACTCTAATCAAATACTTGAACCGATAAATTACCCACATTATCATAACTGATTCACTGTGTGCTTTAAACAGTACTTCAGTCATACACTGTGACAGTTTTACCACTGCTGAATTTACAGCACTTTAAGCACACACATTCCTTTAGCAAAACAGAGAAACACATTAAAACCAGTGACCTTTCTAATCATTAGGTCATCAACAGGCTTCATACGTTTTATCTTGTTCATGCAAATTTTAAGTTAACATCTACAATTTCTCAAACATAACTGCGGTCACCCGGGTTTTGTTAATGTTCATGAGAAAACAGGACAGCTCTTTTCAGAGTTCAGGCATGGGCAAAATGTATAGAGACCAGACTGCCCAAATGTCAGGGTCCTTTCATCAATCACTCTGGCTCAGTCCAAAGGAACGCAAAACATGACATTTTGCACTGCCTCCTTTGCATGAATTGCCAGGACAGTTACATATTTACACATCATTCACCCTTTGGGTAAATAGAACAAAGAACTACATTTGCCGGACATCTGAAACAAAAACTGAAATTGCTGGAGAAATTCAGCAGATCTGACAGCAACTATGGGGACAGAAGCAGAGTAAATGCTTTCAAATCCAGTGACTCTTTGTCAGAACAGGCTTCAGCTTAAGGCATGGCTTCATATTTATGTTAGGATTTACTCCCTCTGCCTTAAACTCTTCCAAGATGCCCACAGGGAAGCTACTTGCCAAAGCTGATAGCTTGGTTAAAAACTGAAAGAACTGCAGATGCTGTAAATCAGAAACAAAAACAGAAATTGCTGGAAAAGCTCAGCAGATCTGGCAGCATCTATGGACAGAGATCAGAGTTAAAGTTTCAGGTCGAGTGACCCTTCCTCAGAACCTGAGCGTTTGGTTCCTGGTTGCAAGAATGGGCCTGGGAGCCAAATCCTTTTGAAGCTTTCGTTATTGCCATGAGATAGCATGGATCAGAAAAAGCCATTGGACAGACTATGTAATGACAGGGAAAAACTGAGACATTTTGCTCTCATTATCACAGTGCTTGTAGACAGTGGTGTAGGCTGAAAATAACAGGCTTACGATGACACAAAAACCAAGAAGTAGACTAACTCTCCTCACCCAGGTAAGGGACATGTTGATCTGTGGGATGCAAAACAGTAGCAAATGCAAATTAGCACATAATTAAAAGTCTTTGACAGAAATTTGAAGCTCTAATTTATTCATTCTAAAATTGCAGATTGAGTATACGAACAAAGTTAAAAGGTTGGAAGTGTGATGTCAGAGGTTGAACTTCAAGAAAATTTTCTTTTAACAGAAAATAATGATACAATGCATTTAGTTAGCTACTTAGAGACTAGTGCCTGACATTACATCTTTGTTTTTATAAGATATATCTGTTGAGAAATGTTTAGAAAATCGGGTGATATTAGAATGATGAATGAATGTCGCTCATCATTATAAATTTGTAAACACCCAGCAGTTTGCAGAAAGACAATTTAAGTTCCACTTCTCCACAATCAGGATAATTTCCAACAATCCATCATTATACTGAGCAAAGCTAAGTCAAGTTCTCTGTTGCCCTGAAGCAACCATTTAATGCAATTTGAAAAATTGTTAATATTATTTTATTTGGAATTATTTCAATCTCTTCCATTGGGACCGGTATATAAGGTCATGGCAGTTGCTGGTAATACGATAATTATGGCTCTGATATGACATGCAAACCTACAGACTCAGAAATGAGCCATAGGCTGTGGAGTCTGACTCCTGTTGGGAATTAATTATTTTGGAGGCCTTTTAAAACTTGTGTCAGCAGCATTTTGTTTGTGCTAGTCATGCCATTCATTCTTCAATTCGTTATTATTGAGAAGCAAGTCTTTTTTAAATGTGGCAACATTCAGAATAGGGTCACTTATGCAAATACAATTTAGATGGAATTTTCAAGCATACCCTTTACAATATTTAGAATAAAACATTTTGATACATGATGGGTGTAGTATGCTTAGGAAGAAGAGTGTGCCTTTGGACATTACAATGTCAAAGCTCTCCACTACTGAGATTTTTCTTGTGATATTTCTGATTGTTGACAGACTAATTTGAAACTTTTTGCAAATATTTATCATATCATTCATTCTACTTGCGTCATAAGACCACCAGAATGGTGGTTAGTGAGTTATATGGAGTGTTTACCTTGACGAGAAGTCAAAGAGCTTTGATAGCAGTTTACAAAATCCTGAGGGGTCTGAATAGAATAATCAGAGAAACACCATTTGCAAGTGCATAAGGATAAAGAACAAGGGGGCACAGATTTAAAGTGATTTACAAAAGAAACAAATATGATTTGAGAAAAATATTTTTTTTACAATGAATAATTAGGCTTTGGAATGCCATGCCTTGGAAATAAGTGGAGAGAGGTTCAATCAAGGCATTAGATGATTATTTGAATAGAAACAATGTGGGGTTTTGTGGCACAATGGTAGTGTCCCTATATTTGAGCTGGGACGCCTGGGTTCAAGTTTCACCTGCTTCAGAGTTATATAACAACATCTTGGAACACATTGATTAGAAAGTTTATAAATCAGCAATGTGTAGGGTTACAGGTAAGACAAGAGAATGACACAAAGCCATAATACTCATTTGGAGAGTTGGGTAGGCACAATTCCTTCTCATCATAACAATTCTGTGATTCTCATTGAGCAATCCCGAAGTTGCTACATCAGTGGGGTAGTGCTCCCCACTGGTTGTTCCATTGTGATGGACGAGTTTCATACTCCATAGAATGAGAATATTTGTTTGTTTTAGACAACTGCACTGTCATTAACATTGTAAAGGACACTATAACAGCTTACAAACAGAACAAAAAAAACCCACTTCTGCTTAATTTCCTGCAAAATGTAACACTTTCCTTTTGCTTAACCCTCTTCATGGCTCTGTTCCACAGTCAATTTTAATGTCACATTTATACCTTTTGCTACTTATATATCCTTTGATCAGTCAATCAGTCACCTGACAAAGGAGCAGTACACTAGAAGCTTGTGATTTCAAATAAACGTGTTGAACTTTAACCTGGTGTGGTGTGACCTCTGACTGAATTTCACGACAATAGATTGCTCAATATAGTGACATGAAGCAATATGGGGTCTGTATGGGAAAATAACAGTGACGTAGATGATGGTTTACAATCTCAAATGATGAAGCAGGCTCCAGGAATTGAATGGTCTTCTCCTGTTCCTGTATTCCTATCTTATCCAGTTGGTCCAAGGCCCAACTAGTGAAAATGCATTATCTACAAAAGTTGCAGCTGTAGTTCTACATCTCTTTGCTCATCACATCAGAATGAAGATTTGTTAGCACTGCTGCCTCACAGCGCCTCAGACCCAGGTTCAATTCCCGCCTCAGGTGACTGACTGTGTGGAGTTTGCACGTTCTCCCCGTGTCTGCGTGGGTTTCCTCCGGGTGCTCCGGTTTCCTCCCACAGTCACAAAGATGTGCGGGTCAGGTGAATTGGCCATTCTAAATTGCCCGTAGTGTTAGGTAAGGGGTAAATGTAGGGGTATGGGTGGGTTGCACTTCGGCGGGTCAGTGTGGACTTGTTGGGCCGAAGGGCCTGTTTCCACACTGTAAGTAATCTAATCTAATCTATTGGGCTGTTTAACCAGCAACATTACTATCTTAGAGAGAGTAATAATCACAGTTCAATAATTTGAACTGGAATCCAGGTCTGTTCATTTAATTCGGTATCTTCTACTAACAGAATTCAACAATAGGAATTTTGAAGTTACAACTGTTGTGAGAGAAATTACCAGAGGGCACCCACGTTTAAGGCAACTGAAGGGAAACTATCTCGTCCAGAGTTGGTGTCCGGTCAGTGAAGAATCTTATAGAATGCGCAGGGACAGACATAATGTAGGTCAGATGAGTAGGAAAAAGATGGCGCAACAAATGGAAGTTGATAACCATGATTAGGATCACAGTAAAAAACAGACTCTTTTGAAGATAGTTACTAGATCAACAGAGGAGGGGTTAAAAGGAAGATATATAAAAGCAGAAAGGCATAGCTTTGGCAAGAAAAAAATACTGCAACAGAAGTAGCAGCTGAATGAGGTTACTGACAGCAGTTGTATAAATAAAAAATATTATGAATTGATGAGGTTGGCTTGGAAACGTGGCTTCAGATGATCCAAAGTGACAGTTGCAAGGAGTGTAATTTTGAGGAAGAACAACATACCTTACTGAACCAAGTTACCTTGCCTTCAAGAAACAAGATGGTGCCGTTTATGATGAAAGTCAAGTTTTGTAACTTTTTGAGACATGAGGTGAGAGTTTTGAAACCATTAGACTCATGGAAAATTTGAACGTACTCTAATCTTTTTTTCTTAATTAAAACAATTTGAATAGCTGAATCTTTGAGCGCCATTTCTGAGCAAGGTTTGTACTAGTGACTGCTACCACAATGAAAAGCATTATTTGTTCTTTGTTCATAGGATGTGAGCATTGTTACCACAGCTGGCCTTTGGTGCCCACATCTAACTGTACTTGAGATGGCACTGGTGGGTTGTAGGCCACATGGTGCCAAGAGTTTGACAGAACTAGTTGGAAGGGAATTCCATGATTTTGACTCAACAACAATGATGGAACAGTGATATATTTCCATGTCAGGATGATGTGATATGTGGAGAAATTGCAGGTTCCCATTTACCCAATGCCCTTCAAAGTGTTTGGGGCCATAATTGTGGAATGTTCTGTCAAAAAAAAGTTCATGTTGATTGGGCATCTTGTAATTTGCACGTTACAGTTACAATTTACTGGCAGTAGGCACGGTATCCACCTGGCTAGTACTAAATTTCTCCCTGGATTATGCGAAGGTTCTCAAATGTTTTTGGAACAGCAAAAATCCAGGCAAGACTGAAGTATATGATCATTCTCCTGACTGGACTCTTCCAGATGAAGGACAGGCTTTGCAGAATTAGGACATCAGATACTTATCACTCAATACGCAGCCTCTGACTTGGTCTTGTAACCACAGTATTTATGTAGCTGGTCCAATTGTGCTTCAGGTCAAAGGCAACTCTCAGGATGTTGATGGTAGGGAATTCCATAAAGTAATGGGTAGATGGTTAGATTCTGTCTTATTGTAGGTAATATTTACGGGGTACAAGTGTTATCTGCTATTTAGGCTGCATCATGCTCTGAGGAGTTATAAATAAAACTGAAAACTGCAATTATCCATAAACTTCTGAATTACAATGAGCTGAGGTTCATTGATGAAGCAGCAGAAGGTGACTGGATCTAGAACACTAGTCTGAAGAACACTGACAGCAATGTACCCGAGAACAGTGGCCTGCAACAATCACAACCATTTTCCTTTATGCTAAGTATGAGTCCAGTCAATTGAGAGTTCCCCACTTACGAATTCCTCCTGACTTCAATTTAACTAAGGTTCTTTGATGCCATACTCAATATTGCCTTGATGTTTAGGACAAATGCCCTCATCTCACCGCACCACTGCATTTCAGTTCTCTCCTCCAATCTGGGTCAAGGTTGGAACAAATCAGATGTCACACAACCTTGGTCGAATCCACACGCAGAATCTGTGTTCAGATTGCTGATGAAAAGGTGCCATTGATGACTCTTTCTATTGCTTTGATGATGGCAGGGGTAAACAAATACGGCAGCAATTGATCAAGTGCTCACAAAACTGTAATATTGACAAGATACCAGTGCTGTATCATTCATTTTTATTCTTCAACATTTACAGAAGACATTTTGTCCTAAATATATTTGATGTTTTTATACAAAAGGAACTGCCACAAAGCTTACAATATACAAAATAAAATAATTTTGATGTTATACATTGTCTTTATGAACCAAGCCTACAGTTGATTTGTGTTGCACAGTAGGGATGGACTGCATAATGTCATAAGCTCAAAAACTTTAATCTTGATCATGAGACCAGAAGATATCAGAGCAGAATTAAAATCAGGAAATTCAGAACATTTCTCTTCTCAAAGTGGCTATTTCAGTTAAATCACGCTTTATTCATAATTCAAAGAGCAGCATTCTATGAATAATGGTAACAGCCTTCAATGTAAATTAGGATTCAGCCAACAATAAAATGTTTAAGTAAAAATAAAAATATTCATTTCCAAGATTATCTGAACAGTCACCCTGACAGGGCAGCAGTTTCAAGAGGATGAGCTAGGTACAGTACAGGAGCCACTTAATCCATTTCACAGGCTTCATTCGTGGCAAGAACTGCTATGGCAGCATCCGGGTCCAAAACAAATTAAACTTTCAGGCTTTAATTGTACAGTATATTGACAAACTCATTGAAAAATAATTGTTTTAACAGAATATCTGGTTTAATCATTTTCCCGTTCTTACAATGCATAGCAGTAACATGTAAGCTAATCATATTAGATAATCTAATTAATAATTAATTTATATCAAGCAGAAAAACATCTAAGTGTCAAGCAAAACTTCTGCAGAATTATCTGGTCACAAATAGATCACACTTGTGTAGAGATCTTGAGCTAAAGGGAAATGTTATTCATGCAAAAAATAACTTGTTAATTTAGATGAAGTAGCATACATTTAACTGAGAAAGTTTTAAAAATGTATTATGTACATTTTATATTTGTTTAGTAGTCTGCTTGTTAGTCTCTCACTTTGATATAGATGAATAGTGTATTCAGAACACCATGTACAATGATGAATTACAACTAACAACAGCAATTGAGAAATTAAGACAGTTTTGTGCTATACGGAACATGCCTAGAATAAACCTAAGCTCAAGCACTACAGTGTGCTAAACTAAACGATTTTACTAAGCAACGCTGTACATTTGAAATGGCATTACAGTATTGACATAATACATGGACACGTGATTTATTGAGTTGTGGTTCTATTTTTGTCATTTTGGTCAATGGCTACAGGTAGACTCCATTAACATCATTATTTCCAAGCTTTTCATTTACACTAATAATCTCAAGGTTCCAACTACTTGGGTAGTATCTGAAATTTCTAATTTTTATCTGCAATCTGGGACAGGTACACTATATATGCACCCCTGCCCAGCCAAGACTTCCCAATGCCTCCCAACGCCTAACCCACCCCATGCCCAACCAATTCACTTTATCGCATTGATCAGCTCAACTGAAAAGCACGGATTTGAAATCTTTGCTTCATTACTGACAGGACCTAAGAAGACTGAATGGTAAACGAATTGAATCATAAGCTTCATACTTCCAGCAAGTACTATAATTGCCTTGAATGAATTCAAGATAGCCAGCAAATTGGACCAAATACAATGCAACAGATTAGACATTAAATAAAATTGTGGACTGTGGGAAAAAGAACAGCATGATTAAGATGACATACTGTGCTAGCAAAAGTAGAAATCGATTACTTTGAGATCCACAAATTAAACTGATGAAAAGCAAACAAATTGAGCTGCACCTCAACAACAGAACTGATCACTAAAATAGTCAATGTTATTAACAACTGCAGAACAACTCCCACACTGCTTCTGGAACCTACCAACTATTAACAAAATTCTGACTCATGATCAAGTTCATAAAATTTCTTGCAAAATGTGTTATTTCCCACATAATTCAAGATAGAGTAAACCAGTTAAAACAAATCACATCACTCAGATCTCATTTTAATTTATGAATCTGTCAGTGTCTTTCTCATGAATCCTCCATGCACTTAACAAGCCTTCAGGTGCTAATTAACATTTGAAGACTCACTGAATCAATACCAAAATTTCAACAGTTTTTTTTGTTTTTGAATTATCCACTGGACAATTTCTCTTCCCCATTAATTCAAATGCATTTGATATCAAATCTAAGTCACCTTCACTATGCATAAAAGATAATGAGAAGAAAAAACACCATCAGTTCCCTGGATCCAAATTTATAACAAAGTGATATTATTTTACCAATGTATTGCCAATAATTCAAAATTATGAAAGCTAACTTTTCCTAGAATATAACCATCCATCTTAGTTCATCCAAACTGGTCTAAATGTTTAGACGCACAACTCCTAAGATATGAAACCATTCTATTTGAATACAATGATTCAATTTCTACATTAGAAACTTTAATTTTTTTTATGATGCTCATGTTAAACTCTCTGGCCTTGAGAATTTATTCCCATTTGGTAATGCTGTATCTCATTCCCATTTATTAAGATGGCACTCATATACATGTTACTCTAGTTGCTTGAGCTACTCACAAAAACAAAGGATAACTGAGATTTGCCTCACTTTAAAGACAAATAATTGAATACTGATGCCAATTGACAACAGGACACAATTCTTGTAAAGCCCAACCAATTAATCAAAGCTTCTTTCAAAATCCAATCACTGTTCAACTGTCAATAAAAACATGAATCAAATGTTATAGCAGCAGTGCTCCTTTCTAAGTACATGAATCATTGACTTGCAAAACTGAGAGAATGCTCTTGAGAACACAAATATTGGTTCACAAAGCTAATCTTACCTCACAGCTGCAACATCTGTATCAATGGCAAATGAGAAGATGGCAGTTGATGGAGAAGAACTAAGTAAAGATTCTGCTTAAATATTCCAACTTTTCCATTAACTTCTTTGGGATAATATGAATGCCATGGCTTAAAAAAATGTGGGGTTATTGATTCCATTCAACAAGTTTAGGAAAAAACTGTAAATACAAAACTGCTCACATCATTTCTACTACTCAGAATTGATTTTTAAAAATAATATTAACTGAAGGAAATAAATTCCTCAGACTTAAATATTGTATAATTCTTTCTAATTTGAAAATGAGAAACTGTTTGCAAAACTCCTTGTCAACATTATGCTGATACAGCAGTTGAAACTCCTTGCCAGGAGTGAAATTGAAGATGGCTAAAGGGAAAATTTCCAATGTCAAATTAATTAGACAATTGCATTTTGATTGAGATCTAGAAAAGAAAATTTCTCAGCAAAACAAAAAATTGATACTGCTGAAAGGAGAAAAATATTTTGCATTCAGACGAAATTGGTGATGAGCTGTTTTCTTGAATCATTGCAGTTCTTCAGGTGTAGGTAAACCCACAGTGCTGTTAGGAAGGGATTCTAGGATTTTGATCCAATGACATTAACAGAATGATGATACAGTTCCAAGTTGGGATGGTTTGGAGGAGAACTTGTAAGTTTTGTTGTTCCCATATATCAGCTTGCCCTTACCCTTCTAGACGGTAGAGGTCAGAGTTTTGGAAGGTGTTAGGAAAACAGCTTTAATGAATTACTGACAGTGCATCTTGTAGATGATATGACTGCAGCCAGTATGCATCAGTGTTGAGGGGAGTAAAAGTTGAAGCTGGTGCATGTAATGCCAACCAGACAGGTTTTGCACTTCTCTGGGGTTTTTCAAGCTGCAATCACCCAGGCAAGTGGAGAGAATATTCCATCAGGCTCCAGACCTGTGTCTTGTGAAGTGAGCAGGCTTTGGAAAGTCATGTTGAGTTACTTATTATGGAATTCCTAGCCCCTCTCAAACAGACAGGAAAGACAACTACTTTTTCTGAAATGGTGAATAATCCTGATAGAATCAGCTTTGCATATTTACCTTTTTTCAAGCCTGCCTAATGTCATTTTTGGAATGCTGGATAAAAACAGACACACACTTTAGAAAATTCCCAGGAAATACTTTATGCAAAAAATTCTACCTGTAATTCACTGTTTCCAGTTTATAATTGAGGAGATTGGGGAAAGAGTAGAACTCAAGCTGTGTACCTTGTGCACCGAGCAAATTACCACAGAATGAATAAAATCAGGGAATCGAACATGTGGCTCAAAGATCGAGAGAGAGAGAAAAATGCACTTTGATTCATGGGACACCCACACCAGTAATAGGGAAAAGAGACATTTACTGATCATCAACGGGACCAGTGTGCTGACAAGCCATAACTAAGACATTAGAGAGCTTTAAACTAAATAGGTTTACAGCGGGAGGGGGGTTTCCATGACGGAGATTTGAAGAGTTAACAGAAAAGGAAAGGCAATTGTACAGGATAGAATGCAAGTAATGACAACCAGTGTGTGAAAGGAAGAGACAGAATGAAAATATGAGTACACCATCTACCCTTTCATTCCTGAGCTTAACAAGAATCTTGCTATTTCCATGATAAATATACTTAATGAGCACACCTTCAGACATTTAAGGATGTAATAAACAGCATAGATGGAGAAATTAGTATGTGTAGCGTATTTAGATTTCCAAAAGGCATTCAATAAAGTGCCACACCAAAGATTACTACACAAGACAAGAGTTTATGATATCAGTGATGATACTGGCATGATTGCAAGAAACAGAGGCTGGATAAACAGATTATTTTCAGGTTGGCAAACAATAAATAGTAGCGTGCTGCAGGAATCAGATCTCAGGTCTAATACCTTCAATCTATATTAATGACAAGAATGCAGGAAAAGACTGTGTTACAGCCAATTTTGATACAAAGATAGGGATGAAATTAAACTGTGAGAAGTATAAAGAGTCTGCAGTGAAAGCAAAGTGCTGGAGAAAGTCAGCGGATCTGGCGGCATCTGTGGAGAGAGAAACAGAGTGAATGGTTCAAATTCGATATGTAGAGTAGCTTTTATTTGTCATTTCTATCATATACAAATGATACAGTAAACATGAGGCAGCGTTCCTCCATATGTCTCTTCTTTAAACAGTAATAGCTATACTGGACTCATAACGTTAACTCTTTTTATCTCTCCACAGATGCTGCCAGACCTGCTGATTTTCTCCAGCACGTTACTTTTATTTTAGATTTCCAGTATCAGCTTTACACAAGAGAGTCTGCAAATGGATATAGTCAGGTGAACGGTGTAGGCAAAAATTTGGCAGTGAGTTTAATGTGAAATATGAGATATGTCAACTTTGTAGGAAGGGTGTTCTTGTATGTGAATCACAGGAAGTTGGAATTACAGAAGTTCAGCATGCAGGTAATTAGGAATGTAAGTAGAATGTTGGCCTATAATGCAAGGGGGATGGGGAGTATGGAAGTAATGCTCCAACTGTGCAGCACATTAGTCACTACACTTGAAGTAGAGAACAATTTTTAATATTCTTATCCAAATAAGGATAAAGTATATAGTTGTATTGGAAGTTGATCAGAGAAGATTCACTGGGCTGACTATGGATGAAGGAATTATCTTAAGAGGAATGACTTTTTTTTTAGCAGTTTAGAAGAATTAGGCAATATCTTAATGGACCAAAAAAATGGCTGGACAGAGAACGTACTGAGATGATGTGAGGTATTGCATTTTAGTAAGGCAAACCAGTGCAGAGACTTATACAGTGAATGGTAGAATGGTGTTGACGAACAGAGACTTGAGGATGCAGGTGCATAGACAGGGTTGTGAAGGCAGCATTTGGCATGCTTGCCTTCATTGGTCCAAACTTTGAGTACTGGTATTGGGACATTGTGTTGCTGCTGTACAAAACATTGGTGAGAATATTGCATATGATTCTAGTCACCCTTCTGTAGAAAGATTATTGTAAAACTTAAGGTGGTGCAGAAAAGATTTCCAAGCATGTTGCCAGGACTGGAGGGTTTGAGTTATAAGTATAGGCTGGGGAATTTTTCCCTGGAGCATTGGAGACTGAAGGGTGACATAAAAGAGGTTTACAAATTCATGAGGGAGGATGTATAGGGTGAAGAACCAAGATCTTTTTCCAAGGGTGGGGAGTACAAAATTAAAAGGCATAGGTTTAAGGTGAGTATGGAAAGTGTTAGAAAGGACCAAAGGGGCAGCTTTTTCACACAGAAGGTGGTGGATTTATCAAACGAGCTGCCAGAGGAAATGGTGGAAGCGGGTACAATTATCAACATTTAAAAGGCATCTAGGTGGATACAGGAATGTTTGAAGGGGACATTGGGTCAAATGCTGGCAAATGGGACTAGGTCAGATTGGGATGTCTGGTCAGCACAGATGAGTTAGACAAAAGGGTCTGTTTCCATGCAATATGACTCGAAGGGTTAATGGGGAAAGTGAGAAATGTGGTGTATGTTATCCAATAGTCAAGTGTATAACACCACAACATTTTCAAACTATTTTACAGTCAATCTGATTATTGCTGAGAGAGAAAAAAAATTGCCAAGGAATTCACATTTCAGCATTTGTGGGAACACTGCTTTATAGTTGCCCAATAAAAGCAACAGAGATCTACCCATGAATGAGTTGGACCGTAGGGTCTATTTCCATGTTCTACAGCTCTATGATTGTATGCCATTGTCTGAACAGGTAAAGGATATCAGAAGGCTTCAGTTTAGCAACTGTGCTTTCAAAAATGAGCTACTAAATGGCACTTCAGCAAGATCAGAAGTGACAAATTCCAGTCATTCATGAAATTAGGAATCCTTGATGTTTATGAGACTGAGAATAATAATACATCACTAAAGCCATCTCAAGGCGATAAACTGTAGTGTTTCCAGACAACTGCAAATTAATTGCAATCAACTATTTTGGGAAGAACTTTATTCTCAGTTCAGTGTGTCAGTTGGGGAGTCAGGGTTTGGGTTTGGGTGTGGGAGCATGGGGGTGTTGTGAGGCGAGATTCAGGGTGTGGGGGGGGTCAGGGTGTGGGGGGGTCTGGCTATATGGGGTGGGTCAGGGTGTGTGAGAGGGTCATCATGTGGAGTGGACAAGGTGTGTGCATGGACGTGAGTCAGTTTCTGTGTGGAGGGGTGTCAGGTTGTCTGTGGAGGGGGCTGGGTGTGCAGGGTCGGTCGGATTGTGTGAGGGTGTGTTGGGGTAGGTCGGGGTGTGTGAATGTGTCGCATGGTGTGTCGGTGTAGATTGGCTTTTGTGTGCATCAGGGGTGGATCGGGTGTGTGCGCGTGGGGGGGGGGGTCAGAGTGTGCATGGGGAGATCGGGGTGTGTATGGGAGTGGTCAGGATGTGTGGGGTTGTATATGGGGTGTGGGTGTGCATGGCGGGTGGAGGCATGTGTGTATTGAGGAGTGGTGGGTTGGGGTGGTGTGTGGTGGTGGGGGGGTGGGGGTGGCGTATGGGTGAGGGCGGGTGGTGTGTGTGTGGGGAATGGGGGGTGGCTGTATGTGGGGGGGGGGGGGGGAGTGTTTATGGGGAATGTGTATGGGGGTGGGTTGTGTGTGGGGGGGTTATGTGGGTGTAGTGTGTGGGGGGGGTGAGGTGTGTGTGGAGGGGTTCGGGGTGGTGTAAGGGGGAGGGCGGGTGGTGTGTGTGGGGAATACGGGGAGGGTGGATGTATGTTGGGGGGTGGGGGAGTGTGTATGGGGAACGTGTGTATGGGGGTGGGTGTGTCTGTGTGGGGGGTTTATGTGGGAGTAGAAGTGTGTGGGGGGGTCAGGGTGGTGTGTGGGGGGGGTCAGGGTGGTGTGTGGGAGTGGGATGGTGTGTGGGGGGAATGGGGAGGGTGGAGTATGTATGGGGAATGTGTATGGGAATGTGTATGTGTTGGGGGTGCGAGAGGGGGTGGGGGAGGCGTGAGGGGAGGGCTTGAAGGGCGTGAGCGGGTGGCGGGGGCGTGAGGGGATGGGGGGGCGTGAGGGGATGGGGGGGGCGTGAGGGGATGGGGGGGGCGTGAGGGGATGGGGGGGGCGTGAGGGGATGGGGGGGGGCGTGAGGGGATGGGGGGGGCGTGAGGGGATGGGGGGGGCGTGAGGGGATGGGGGGGGCGTGAGGGGATGGGGGGGGCGTGAGGGGATGGGGGGGCGTGAGGGGATGGGGGGGCGTGAGGGGATGGGGGGGCGTGAGGGGATGGGGGGGGCGTGAGGGGATGGGGGGGGCGTGAGGGGATGGGGGGGGCGTGAGGGGATGGGGGGGCGTGAGGGGATGGGGGGGCGTGAGGGGATGGGGGGGCGTGAGGGGATGGGGGGGCGTGAGGGGATGGGGGAGCGTGAGGGGATGGGGGGGCGTGAGGGGATGGGGGGGCGTGAGGGGATGGGGGGGGCGTGAGGGGATGGGGGGGGCGTGAGGGGATGGGGGGGCGTGAGGGGATGGGGGGGCGTGAGGGGATGGGGGGGCGTGAGGGGATGGGGGGGGCGTGAGGGGATGGGGGGGGCGTGAGGGGATGGGGGGGTGTGAGGGGATGGGGGGGGTGTGAGGGGATGGGGGGGCGTGAGGGGATGGGGGGGCGTGAGGGGATGGGGGGGCGTGAGGGGATGGGGGGGCGTGAGGGGATGGGGGGGCGTGAGGGGATGGGGGGGCGTGAGGGGATGGGGGGGCGTGAGGGGATGGGGGGGCGTGAGGGGGCGGGGGGGCGTGAGGGGGCGTGAGGGGGCGGGGGGCGGGGGGCGTGAGGGGGCGGGGGGGGCGTGAGTGGGCGTGAGTGGGCGTGAGTGGGCGTGAGTGGGCGGGGGGGCGTGAGGGGGCGGGGGGGCGTGAGGGGGCGGGGGGGGCGGGGGGGGCGTGAGGGGCGGGGGCGGGGGGGCGGGGGGCGGGGGGCGTGAGGGGGCGGGGGGGTGTGAGTGGGCGGGGGGGCGTGAGTGGGCGGGGGGCGGGGGGGGCGTGAGGGGGCGGGGGGCGTGAGGGGGCGGGGGGGCGTGAGGGGAGGGCGAGAGCGAGTGGGGGGGCGGGAGGGGCGTGGGGAGGTGGGGGGGCGGGAGGGGCGTGGGGAGGTGGGGGGGCGTGGGGGGCGTGGGGAGGTGGGGGGGGCGTGGGGGGGGCATGGGGAGGTGGGGGGGGCGGGAGGGGCGTGGGGAGGTGGGGGGGCGGGAGGGGCGTGGGGAGGTGGGGGGGCGTAGGAGGGTGAGGGCTGTATGGGGCAGTGCATGAGGGTGGGGATGCATGAGGCTGGGGGGGTGCGTGGAGTGGGGTGTGCATGAGTGTGGGGGGTATATGATGGCGGGCGCATGAGGGTGGGGGGCCGCATGAGGGTGGGGGGGGGGCCGCATGTGGGTGGGGGTGCACATGTGGGTGGGGGTGCGTGTATTAGGGGGGTGTGAAGGTGGGGGGGTGTATGAGGGTTGGGTGGTATGTGATGGTGTGGGGTCTATGAGGGTGAGGGTGAGGGTGAGGGTGAGGGTGGGTGAGGGTGAGGGTGAGGGTGGGTGAGGGTGAGGGTGAGGGTGGGTGAGGGTGAGGGTGGGTGAGGGTGAGGGTGGGTGAGGGTGGGGGTGGGTGAGGGTGGGGGTGGGGGTGGGGGTGGGGGTGGGTGAGGGTGAGGGTAGGGGTGGGGGAGGGGGAGGGTGGGGGTGGGGGTGGGGGTGGGTGAGGGTGGGGGTGGGTGAGGGTGAGGGTAGGGGTGGGAGAGTATGGGGGGGGGGGGGGGGAGTTGTGTGGGCTGGGAGTGAAGTGGGTCAGAGCTCAGAGTGGTCTCAGTGCGGTGTTGCCTCTCTCCCAGCCCCCCCGGCCCCGGCCCGGTGTGGTCAGGCCCCGGTACCTACCCCCGGCCTCCCCCGAAGCTGCTGTACTGCTGCTGCCGCTCATCGTAACTGTCGAAATCCGCCATGTCCCCGCTCGAGACAGGCCACGGCTGCTAGGACCCCGGCACCATGACAACCGCGGCTGTCCCAGACCGTGCCGGCAGCAATCTCCCTCAGGGACGATTCCAAACAACCAGCCCCGTACAATCACATTCTGTTGTTTCCAAACTCAACTGAACCAATTTGATATATTACTGTTGATCGATAGCTCGTCTAATCTCACAAACAATATTGAGGCAGATAAGTGAGGGAGAAAGAGACAGTCGCCATGCGTCATGACCTTGTCTGTGTGAGGACCCCGGGAAAGCATGGCAGAAGAGGGTGAGATGGACCGAGAGGCCGCGCCGCAGAAATCCGTCATTTTACAGCAAAACCGCCGCTTCCTCGACTTCTTCTGGGACATCGGCAAAGACAATCAAAACTTGCGGCTGCAAGGAATCCAGGGTCTATTGGATTATCTCAGCAAACCAGAGAGCCAGGTGAGGGGGAGATATTAGAGGGAGGGTATGGGGGAGGGGGGATTAGTGAAGGGACATGGGGGTGGAGGAAAGGTGTTGAGTGAGGGGAAGCAGATTGAGGGGGAAGGGGACAGAGGTGAGCGGTCGGGGCTGGGGGAAAGGGCTGCGATGAGGAGAAGTAGGTGCGGGGGAGGGGCTGGGGATGTGGAGTTGCTGGGGGTTTAGGGATAAGGGTTAAAGTTGAAAGGGGGTGGCGTCGGGAGGTCGGAATGGGGGAGCGGACTGAGGCATGGGATGGGAGAATTGGTTGTGTGGGAGGGAATGGGGGTGGGGTTGAAGGAGGGGGTGTAAGGTGGGAGAGGAGAATGGGTGAGGGGAGGGGGAATGGGTGAGGGGAGGGGGAATGGGTGGAGAAGATTGGTTGAAAGGGGAAGGGGGCATGAGGTGGAGGAGGGGCATGGGGTGTGGGTGGGGAATATGGGGGGAGGGGGTGTGAGTGGAGGAGGAACATGGGGTGTGGGTGGGGAAGATGGGTGGGGAAGATGGGTGGAAAGGGGGAGGGGGCGTGGGTGGGGAAGATGGGGTGTGGGTGGGGAAAATGGGGGAGGGGATGTGGGGGGAGGAGGAGTATGAGGTGTGGGTGGGGAAGATGGGTGGAAAGGGGGAGGGGTCGTGGGGTGGAGGAGGAGCATGGGGTGTGGGTGGGGAAGGTGGGTGGAAAGGGGAGGAGGAGCATGAGGTGTGGGGAGGAGGAGCATGGGGTGTGGGTGGGGAAGATGGGTGGGAAGGGGAGGGGGCATGGGGTGGTGGAGGAGCATGGGGTGTGGGTGGGGAAGATGGGTGGGAAGGGGAGGGGTGTGGGGTGTAGGTGGGGAAGATGGGTGCAAAGGGGGCGGGGTGTGGGGTGGAGGTGGGGCGTGGGTGGAAAGGGGGAGGGGCTGTGGGGTGGAGGAGGAGCATGGGGTGTGGGTGGGGAAGATGGGTGGGGTGTAGGTGGGGCGTGGATGGGGAAGATGGGTGCAAAGGGGGAGGGGTGTGGGGTGGAGGTGGGGCATGGGTGGGGAAGATGGGTGGAAAGGAGAGGGGGTGTGGGTGGGGAAGATGGGTGGAATGGAGGTGGGGGCGTGGGTGAAGGGTAAGGGTTGGGGTGAAGGGAAGGTGGGAGGCATGGGGAAGGTGTTAGAAGGGGGTAGGAGAAGGTGTTGGGGAGGAGGTGTTTCAGATGAAAGGGTGTGAAGAAAGGTGGTGGAGTGAAGTGGGAGGAGGAGTGGGTGAGAAGGAGGGTTGAGAGCGAGGGTGGAGGGAAGGGGATGAGTTGAGGGAGGTTTGGGGAAGGGGATGACATGGTAGGCAGGGTGAGGAAGTGGGGAATGGGAAAATATGGGGAGGGAAATGAGGGGAGGGAAAAGGAGTGAGGGGGAAGAGGAATGAGTAGGGAGGAGAGATGTGAAGAGGAATGGGGCGGTATGATATGGAGGAGGCGGGATGAGGGGAGGGTTTGGACGAAGCTGGGAGGGGGAGAGGTGATGAATGAGGGTGAGGGAAATAGAGGAATGGACAGAGTGAGTGGTATAGGAGGGGAAGGCCAATGGGGAGGGAGCTTTATGGGATGAGTGGGGATAAGGGTGTGAAAGGGGAGAGGAATGGGCAGTGTGGTGGAGTTGGGAGCATGTGGCGGAGGGTCAGATGGATGGGGTTAGGGAGGGGCATGGGAATTGGGGGAGTGTGAGGGTTGGGGGGAGGATGATGTAAAGACAGGCTGAAATCTGAGGGGGCTAAATGGAAGTAGAAGACGGAGCACATAGGGCAGGGGGATTGAAAGAAGAGAACTTGTTGCAGTTGGGAAGAAAGCTTGGTGTTTGTCAAGGGAGGAGGAGAGAGAGCCAGTTCAGAGAGGAGCAGGAGACTGAGCCTGATGGGGACATGAGTGAGTCTGGTGGGAATTGCAGGGAAGACAGAGACAGAGAATGCGAGTTGGTGAGGGAGTTGCAAGACTGATGAATGCAGGGAGCCGGAGAGAGGTGAGTAGAAGTGTGCCGAAATGGAAGGCTGAGATTGAGAGCAGCGTGAGGAGATTAGGGGAAAGCTGGGTAGGAGAGTTGAGAACTGCGGGCTCGTCACTTGGTGAGGTGCAGATTGATTGCTGGGTTGAGCCGGGTGACTGGGGTGTGTCAGAAGTGAGGGGAAAGCTGACCAGAGGGTGAGAATCACAAGAGGTGAAGGAACCAGGAGATCCAGTCCGTATGTAGGTAACCCTGTCTTCGACCATGTACAGGTGTGAAGGTTCTGGTTTGAGGATACTCTATGGGATCAGGGACTGGTTACACCACTCAGGGTCACTGTTGAAGCACATGTTCCCCAAAACATCCCTAGCCACCTGTTCACTTCTCCAATCCGTCCGTCTCCTTGAGCTATCCTGCCCAACTCACCATCTGTTATTCCTCAGGCAGTCTGTCATCCTCCTGTTAGAGTATTCTTTCATTCAATGTTCCTTTTATTTAGTTGCTAGAAGTATCTCTCACTTTGCCACTAAAGGTTATAGCTGGGGTTAGTCTATTAGGGACACATTCCAGCAGGAATATCTAGTAACATTCCCTATCTGTTTTCAGGATGATGAGTTACAATATACAATCAGACGACTAGTTGAAGGACTGGCAGCAACCCGTGAAACAGCTCGTCCGGGCTTCAGCTTGGCCCTGGCACAGGTCAGTCTCTCAGTTTAACAAACGTTTATTGCACATGGAGCTATTACAGCTGGCAGACCGAGTACAGCACACGAGGAATTTAACTTCTGGTCCTGGAATTGCAAAGCGTGACAACAGACTGAAGCACAAGGCCCCTACACGATTTCTCTTTGATTCAGTTGTCGCTACTGATCAAAGACATTTACAGCACACGATCGGGCCCACCAAGACTGCACTGACATATGATGCCATTCTAAATTAAAAACCACTTGTCTCCATGTGGTCCATTTCTCTATTTCCTGTCTATTCATATTTCTGTCAAGATTCCTCTTAACATTGCTATTGTATCTGCCCCCAGCACCTGCTCTGGCAGTGCATTTCAGACACTTACCACCCTCTCTGTGTTTAAAAAAAAGCAACTTGACTCTCCTTTAAACTTACGCCTTTTTACCTTAAATCTATGTCCCAAGGTAACTGACATTTTTACCCTGAGAGTCTCCAACTATCCATTCCAGGCCTCTCATAATTTTGCAAAATTCTATCAGGTCACCTCTCGTCGTGCAACATCCAAGTGAAAACAAACCAAGTTTGGCTGATTTTCCTTGGAACTAGTACCCTCCAAACAAGGCAATATCCTGGTAAATCATTTTTGTATCATTTCCAAAACCACCATATCTTTCTGACAGTGTCGTGACCAGACTATACACAGGATTCCAAATGTGACTGAACTGAAGTTCTATACAACTGCAATATGACACTTCAATTTTCAATCTCTGTGCCCTGACCAATGCCATTTTGGCCCCCAAATCCACTTGTATATCCACTTTCAGGGAACAGTGGGCCTGTACTTCCAGATCCCTCTGTATATTGACACTACAAAGGGTTCTGCCATTTACTATATGATATCGCATCCATTCAATCACCAAGAATCCCTCCTCCCATGTTTCGACATAGCCTGTGGCAAACACAAACTCTAGCAATCTTCTACTGAAATCCTCAGCAGTGCCTTTGTATCTTCTGGACTTTATTACTGCAGACTTTGATGGCTTCCACCATTCTTAAACTTGAACTCATTCAGAACTTGGCTACTTATCTCCTGACTTGCATCAGGCTCTGACCATTCATCACTCCTATTCTCATCGACTTTCAATAGCTCCAGATTCGACAATGTGGTGAGTAAAAATTTTCATCCTTGTTTTCCATTGCCTTGTTCCCCTTCTTATCCTTGTATAGTCCTCCAGACAAACCTTCAGTGACTTATCTGAGCATCTTCTCTGGCTCAGTGCAATTTTTTGTTTAGCCACTGCTTCTGTGAAACTCAATTGTATGGTTTATTACATCAAGGAGACAAAATTTCTTTGAAGGTTGTTGATTCCATCAGAAGTAAAAATGTTGTTTCTGCTATTGTGAACACTTGCCGAACTTGGACAGAGTCTATAAAAATGCCAGGGTGGGAATAGGATTTGAAAATGTGTTGCTGGAAAAGCGCAGCAGGTCAGGCAGCATCCAAGGAGCAGGAGAATCGACATTTCGGGCATGAGCCCTTCTTCAGGAATGAGGAAAGTGTGCCAAGCAGGCTAAGACAAAAGGTAGGGAGGAGGGACTTCGGGAAGGGGCGTTGGAAATACGATAGGTGGAAGGTTAAGGTGAGGGTGATAGGCTGGAGTGGGGGTGGGGGCGGAGAGGTCAGGAAGAAGATTGCAAGTTAGGAAGGTGGTGCTTGGCACACTTTCCTCATTCCTGAAGAAGGGCTCATGCCCAAAACGTCGATTCTCCTGCTCCTTGCATGCTGTCCGACCTGCTGCACTTTTCCAGCAACACATTTTCATCTCTGACCTCCAGCATCTGCAGTCCTCACTTTCTCCTGGGAATAGGATTTGGCATTTTTATGCTTGGAGTGCCTGAGCGAGTCGCTAGATGCTCTTTGTGAAACAATAGAATGTAGTTTCATGCAGAACTTTAGGACAGTACAATGAGTGTGACTGAGGCAATGATCCAAATAACAATTGATGTATGAATGTGCTCTCCCATTTTTGCATTGAATACAATCTTCCACTAGTTGTAACATCTTGCTAATTTATTTTCCAACAGCTCCTGCGTTCCAATGAGGATATCCCTTTACAGACAGTCCTAGAGCAAATCAAAGAGAAATATAATATAGCAATAGCAAAGAAGGTGAGTGGCAATATCTGATTATCAGTTATACTTGGTTTTAGACGCAGCAACAGCAGCTGATGAGGAAGAAGCATGGAGTTATTTTGCATATCTGTTTAGTAAGCTCGTAACCAGCAAAGGGCTTATGCCCGAAACGTCGAATTTCCTGTTCCTTGGATGCTGCCTGACCTGCTGCGCTTTTCTAGCAACACATTTTCAGCTCTGATCTCCAGCATCTGCAGACTTCACTTTCTACCCCAATGCAAACTACCGGTTCAGGTTTCAGAAACAGCTGGGGCGATCAAAAGCAATTTTGAAAGTGTTGCAATTGAAAGCTTCTTCAAGGGTGGAACGTGCCACATTTTGCTTGATTTCAGATGTTTTTAAGAATGGTGAAAATTTAAAATTTGAAACGTGTATTCTAGATTATATATGATGAGGAGGAGTCGGTGTTGGACTGAGGTGGACAAAGTTAAAAATCACACAACACCAGCTTATAGTCCCAACAAGGTTTATTTGGAGCACTAGCTTTCGGGGTGCTGTGGAGCAGGACCATAAGACACAGAATTTATAGCAAAAGATTACAATGTCATGTGACTGAAATGATATATTTAACAAACCTAGATTGCTGCTAAGTCCTTCATCCTTTTAGAATTGGTTGTGGATTTTGGTTCATTAATATGTGAATCTGAGAACAACTTTTAAGTCATATTCTCGAGGTAACAAGCTTTTATTTCAAAAAACGTGACATCACAGATCAGGCAATGCATTGAGGTTAGAGACTATCTGTATCCCAACCTTGAGTCAGACTGGTTCTATTTCCAAAGTGGAATTTATAAAATATTACATAGATTGACTGCCTGCAGGTTGTGCGCTTTTTGAACAAAATAGAATGTATTGATAAATACATTCTGCAAATACACACACACATAAGTCTATGGGGTGAATTTGTATGCGTGAGAGAGAGAGTGTGAATGTCTGTATGAGAGTGTGGGTTTGTATGTGTGCATGCTTGTAAAGTTTGTGTGAGTGTGTGATGGAGTATAAGCCTGTGTGGAGTGTATAAGTTTGTGTGTATGAGAGAGGATCTGTTTAAGTATGTAAGAGTTTGTGTATGTATGTGAGTGAGAGAGTGTATAATGTAGTGGGGTCACCTGTAGTGTGACATGAATCCAAAGTCCCGGTTGAGGCCTCCCTCATGGGTACCAAACTTTGGTATCACCCTCTGCTTGGCCACTCTGCGTTATTGCGTGTCCCGAGTCTGCCTTGGAGGATGGTCACCTGAAGATCCGAGGCTGAATGTCTCTGACCGCTGAAGTGTTCCCCGACTGGGAGGGAACAGCCCGTCCGGCAATTGTTGCGCAGTGTGCATTCATCTGTTGTTGCAGCGTCTGCCCGGCCTCGCCAATATACCATGCCTCAGGGCATCTTTGCCTGCAGGTACTCATGGCCGAGTCACATGAGTACCTGCCGTGTACGCGGTGGATGGTGTCCCCTTGTGTAATGATGGTATCTATCACTTAGATTAGATTACTTACAGTGTGGAAACAGGCCCTTTGGCCCAAATTGTCCACACCAACTCGCTGAAGCGCAACCCACCCAGACCCATTCCCCTATATTTACCCCATCTCCAAACACTACAGGCAATTTAGTATGTAAAAAGTGAGGTCTGCAGATGCTGGAGATCAGAGCTGAAAATGTGTTGCTGGTTAAAGTACAGCAAGTCAGGCAGCATCCAAGGAACAGGAAATTCGACGTTTCGGGCATAAGTCCTTCAGGGCAATTTAGCATGGCCAATTCACCTAACCTGCACGTTTTTGGACTGTGGGAGGAAACCGGAGCACCCGGAGGAAACCCAAGCAGACATGTGCAAACTCCACACAGTCACTTGAGGCGGGAATTGAACCTGGGTGTCTGGCACTGTGAGGCAGCAGTGCTTACCACTGTGCCACCATGCCGCCCACTTCTTGTAATGTTTGCCATGTGGTTGTGTGGTGTTGTGGTCGATGTTGTCCTGAAGGCTGGGCAGTCTGCTTGTAGTCTTCTTAAGGTTTAGTGGTTGTTTAGAGGTGGAGGTGTAAGGAAGGTCTTGGCGAGGTGCTCATCCTCATCGATAACGTGTTGCAGTCTGCGAAGACCATGGCGTAGTTTCCCCACTTCGGGAAATATTGAAGAACGAAGGGTAACCTATCAGTTGCATCCTGAGTCTGTCTCCTGAGGAGGTCATTACAGTTTCTTGCTGTGGCACATCGGAACTAGCAATCAATGAGTTGAGTATCATACCTGTTCTTATGAGGGCATCTGGATTATATAGTTCAGAAGCAGGGCATTCAGCCCAACTTGGGCCTCACTTAAATTTATTTGGTGGTTTGACCTCAACCAATAAAATTACCTTTTCCCTTCTTCCCAAATACTTGTCTAGCTTAACCTAGAATGCATCTAAACTGTTCGCCTTGACCACTCCCAATGCTGGTGAATTTCATCCTAGCATTTTGTAGATGAAGTTCCTTCTAAATTTACTGTTTGATTTCTTGGCGTTTTGTCTTCTATTTATGGTCTTTAATTATGTGTTTCCCACAAGAATAAGCCACAACGTTTATTTATATAGTGCCTTTAACTAAAGGTGGGTGCCCCACAGGGATATTATAAACTGCAAGATGATACCAAGTCAAATAAGTAGATATTGGGTCATCTAACCAAAGGTTTGGTCAAACAGGGATATTTTAAGGATTATCTTAAAGGAAGAAAATTGGGTAGAGAAAGTAGAGAGGTTTAGGGAGAAACTGAAGGCTCAGGAATCAACGGTGCAGTGATTGCACATAGGAACCCTGAAGAGAAGAATTAGAGAAGCACAGATATCACAGAGGATTTTGGTGTTGGAGAAAGTGACAGACACTAAGTGGCAGGGTCAGCGATGAATTTGAACATTTTAAGATCGAGATGTTGCTTGGCCAGTAGCCAATGTGAGTCATCAAGTAGAGGACGGTGAGGGAAAAGGGATTTGCTGCAAGTTATTGTACAGGCACCAGCATTTAGCATGGTCTCAAGTTCATGGAGTCTTGAATTTGGCTAACAGTTTAGGAGTGCACTGATAAAGTTCATAGGGGCAATGTCAGGCAATATTACTGTGAAGGAAATAGGTGGTGCTAGTGACGGCATGAATATGAGGGATGGCAAGCAGAATCATGGAAGAACATTTGTAGTGGAGATCCCTAGGAGTTGGTATTGGTACTCTTGCCTTTACTGAGATATAAATGATCTGGGTCTTGATGCATGGGACAATTTCAAAGTTTGCAGACAACACAATTTGAAAGAATTCTGAAACTGAGGGCAACAGTGTAGAATTTCAAAAAGGCATTGACAAGTTGGTGGAGCAGGCAGATAAGTGGCAGATGAAGTTCAATGTGGAGACTTTTGAATTGATACACTTTGGTTAAACACAGAAACAGTATAAAATAAAGGGTACTTTTTAATGGGTGTGCATGTGTGGAGAAACCTGATTGTATCCACTTAAGTCATTTAAATGTAGCAGCACAGCTAGAGAAAAGCATGCAGTATTCAAAAAATAAGAGGCATATAGTACTAGAGCAGGGAGGTTATGATTCCTGTATAGACGATACCAGTTAGACCTCAGCTGGAATATCATGTACATTTATAAGTGCCACACCATAGGGAGGTTGTGAATGCATTGGCCAGAATACAGAGAGGTTTAGGAAAATTGTTCCAAGGAGAAGACATTTCAGTATGAAGAAAGATTAGGGAATATGGGACTCTTTTCCTTGGAGAGCAAAAAGACTAAGAGGATGTTTGATAGAGATCTTCCAAATCATGACAGGTCTGGGCATAGTGATAAAATATTAAAGGATCACAAACCAGATGGCGCAGTTTTAAAGTGAAAGAAGCAAAAGTGAGATGAGAAAACGCTTTTTCATACAGCAGCTAGTTGGGGAATGCACTGCCTGGAAGTGTGGTAGAGGCAGGTGCAATCAGGCTTTTGCGCGGGCTTTGGATGATTTAATTCTACTTAAATAATGTGCAAGGTTGTGGGGTAAAGACAGGAGATTGAAACTAATTTAAAATGCTCTGAGGGCCAACATGGGCATGATGGGCACAATGGTTTCATTCTGTGCTGTAACAATTCTGTGGCTTTGGAAGCTTACCTCCGAATCAAACATTGCAAACCTATTTGGTTAACCTCAGACTGTTGCCAGGGAGAGGGATTGAATTTGGATAGATCAACAATTGAAATATTATCTGCATATATTACTTGGAGGGAATTTCTACTCATTCAGTCCTGAAGTCAAACAAGCAGATGAATGAGTTAAGCAACAGTGGAGGTGACAATAAATGGTGGGTTCACTGGCCATATCCAGTGATGTAGGACTCTATGATGGTAAGCTGTTTTATTAATTCTGTTTGTTTGAGTTTCTGTAAGCATCTTTCTTTAGTTTTAGAGTTCAAAAAGCATGCTGTACTTCTAATAATCTTTACTCCTCCATTCCAAAACATAGATAGGTTCCAAACATTTTCAAGATTAATTGTAAACTCAGGATGGAGGAGATACTGTATTCATTTGGGGTGCTTATAGTGTGTTGGCACACCGTGTCTTTGGCAGATCTGTTAAAACAGTTCCAGACAACCAGTGTTTCCAAGCATGACATTGTATTTGGTTGTGTGCTGTGAAATATTCGTATGTGACTTACCTCAGCAAAGTTCTCATTCAAGTATCTGGTGTGGTTGGAATCTACCTGGTAGGATCAGTTTTGTTTGTTTGTGACATGAGGTCCCTGTTAGTATGATTAATATTTGGAATCAGAGTGAAAATCAACATTCTAAAGAATGACCTAGTGACAGTAAATTGGGCCTGGGCTCCAGGTGACATGCTGTTTTTTGTCTGCACAATTGACCATTTGATTGGTACTTGGCTACATGTAGAACTTGCTGGCAGACAGTTTGTGTGACTGGTCTCCAATGTTACCCACCAATAAGTCGATGCAAGGACGTGACTAGGAAGATCGGAATGTACAGGTGATTAGCAAAGACTGGATAACTCAGTGTGCTGTATTTTTTGTTCCAGGCATTGATCAGGAATGCTGCATTTGGAGGTCTGTTTGGCATCTTGGCACTTTCGCAGTCTGGCCGGCTCGCAAAGGTAAGTTGCAACCTTTCTCAGTTCCTCTGAAAAATGAGTGGCAGCTAACGTGAACAAGTGTTTCAGATTCACTTAATGGTGCTTTTCTGAATCAACCCTGGGTATTAAAATTTTGCTTTGATTCTCTGTACAATAATGCTATGAAATCTCAGCCATTATCCATTAATGTTTAACCACTAGCCTAATGACAATCCAACATAAATCTTAGGTCTGCTAATTCATATGTAACAAGTTGCCATTCAGGTTTACCAGACATTCTTATTTAACTATCATAATAGTCATTTAACAGAGGTGAGAGGGCTCGTTTTCATTAATGTCTGAATGATCAGGAAGTGAGCTGGGAAACAAGGCACTGAGGCAGGTAACCGTTTACTCTTCCAAGGGAGTTTAAGAGCATTACTTGGTTTCGGTGTCTGTAAGTTCTCTGTTAAATTCCATTTCCATTATTGTTGTGGACTGCATTTGCCATTTTTGAAAAATTAAGATTATTCTTGACTGCATTATTCTGGCAGAATGTAGAAATGATTCAGTAAAAAAGCCCAGTTAGGACTCATAACAGTAAAAATCATAACACGCTAATGGAATTCCTAAATTCCTCAACTCTCGACCCTTCTGAACCCACTGCTTCTAATCTCCTGCAATGTTTTGGGGGCTTTCTTGTACAAATCCATCTGGTTCAGTACCATCTTCCAGGGAGAGAAACCGGCTATGACTGCTCTTTATGCAACTCAAGTCCCTCACCATTGATGCCCTTTGTGTCCTTGGGTGCAGTTGCCTACTGCCATCATCTCTTAACCTCATCTAACCCATTTTCTGAGGCATCAACTCATTCTAACTTGTTTCCTTTGATCTGTGGCTGCTACTCCAGTGTTTGTGTTGTGTGGACCACAGCTCCTTGATTCCCTTTAGTTCCACCTTTAAATCTGTCATTATGCCGCTCGGTCACTTAACTCACGCCTGACATCTATTCTTTCTCCTTCCCTCTTGCTGCCCTTTCAGCAAAGCACCGGTTTTATTGTAAATAATATATCCCATAGTTTCTCTGTTTACTCTTACCCTTTGATTTGTCATAATTGCGTATTCTGCCAGTTTTCGTCATGTTTTCTAAAGATTCTTTCTTGTTACGCCACTAATGTATGTTTCCAGTACCTGACCTTGAATGCTCATGTGTTGTAAGCATTGTGTTGTAACTCAGTTGTGACATTCTTGGCAAAGTGGCTGGTGCTTCTTGGGTTTTGGGGCTGTAATTTAGTTTACTCGTGCATGAAAAAATGAAGTGTTTCAAAATTGTTTGTTGCTAGGAGCCAAATGTACTTCTGCAGTCGATCCAATTGCTGCAGAGCCTTGCTCCGCTTAGAAATCATCTCTCGGATCTGCCCCACAAAACTCTGGTGGACATCCTGTCTGAGGTAAGGTTTATGTTTTATCAATGAAATGTGTTCATTGTAATGTTCTTGAATAGCTCAGTTTGTAAACATATGGTTTTTATCAGAGACTCTTTAGGAATCACCCCTCAATCCTGTTGAATTTCTTTGATGGGGGCCACTAATTTTTTGAAAGGAGTGGGGGAGGATGTTGGGAAGTGTCCACAAATGTGATCACTATGGCTATCAAAGCATTTGATGAGTTGATCCACAACAGATTATTAAACACAATTAGAAATAAACATGTGTTAGAGGTTAGCAATTTGCTCGGAGGTATGTGGGTGAAAATTGGATCTCAAGCCAAATGCTGCAGTATGAAATTAGATGCATAGTATTTTTTTGATAGTTGATTTATTTACAGATTGCAAGATTTTGTGTGTCTGCCCCCATTTACTAACATTGTCCCAGCAGTGTCTCTTTATGTACTCTGGATATTATGCTTATCCACACAATAATTTTAAAGCTTATTCCTGTTGCAACTCCAGTGTTGCCTTGTCGAGAACTGTCTGGGAGTGTGTACATTGCATATTGCATGTACGCAGTCAGTCTTTTGAATCATTTGCAAACATCACCGACTATGATGTACTCTGGAATGCATTCCAATGAACAGAGAACAAATGGGTGATGGAAATGCTGTCTGTCCAGGAGATATGATGAGTGGAGTTCTTATGGAAATGTGCCATGCCCTAAGCTTTTCTCCAATGATCTCCATGAACAGGGTGGAGAATTTGAGTATGTCCACTGATGAAACCATGTAAAGAGGGACAATAATTTTTATTCAACGTAAAAACAAAAAATTTGCTGGAGAATGTCAGCAGGTCTTGCAGGATATGTGAGCTCAGTGACCCTCCTTCAAACGGAATCGTTGATTCTGCTTTCTCTCCATAGATGCTGCCTGACCTCCAGAACTTTCTATTTTGTTTCAGGTTTCCAGCTTCTACAGTTCTTTTGTTTTTTTATTAACTGAGTTTTATTAGTGTGAGCCAACTGTTTGTAAACACTAGACAGATACATGCGCAAGTGAGCAAAACTATTGAATGTGGAGTTCAGTGCAGGCAAGTGCAAGCTTACTCAAGTTAGAAGAAGGGCTCATGCCTGAAACATCGACTCTCCTGCTCCTTGGATGCTGCCTGACCTGCTGTGCTTTTCCAGCAACACATTTTCGGCTCACTCAAGTTAGACCCAAGAAAGGCAAATCGGTAAACTCTCATCATGGTGAGACTCAGGCTGTGGAGAAATTAGAATATTCTGATTGCAAATCACTAAGCTAGTGGACAATTATGAAGCCAATAAAAATAGCTCATGGACTGTCCACCTTTAAATGAAGGAGGCTGCATTACCCACTTCAGAGTGAGAGGGTACAATACAGATGAGCCAGGACTTAAAGGTTTTAAGTGTGAACCAAATTGCGATAACATCTATTCCCTTGAGTTTAGATAGCTGAATGGTAATCTATTTGACGTTTTTAAAATGGTAATGGAGTTATGAGGGAGTACCTTGAGCATATGGAGTGACTGGAAGCAAATTACAATAGTGACTACTGCTGGCCTGGCCATAGGACAAGAAATTACTCAGTGTCAGAGTAAATGATATTAATTAACATCTGTAATGAGTCAGCAACTCTACATATTATCAATTGCTTTTTTTAAGCTAACTGTATTAGTTCAGATCCATTACACTACTTCGCTCCATAATTGCTTCTAATCTACTTGGCACTTAAAACAAAAATTGAAGTCTTAATAGCAAGACACCCTCTGAGGCAAGCTGTATACTTTGAGGATAGTATGTGTATGAAGATCGGGTGAGGACTCTTTCCTATTTGCTTGTGATGTCTTTTTGTTCAAAGACTTCTAGTCACGGGACATACACAGCTGTACCAGAGGCATGGGCGAAGATGCAAAAACGTTAACAGGAATGATGCCAGAATAGTTACAGGTGGGAAAAGGAGCAAGTCAAACAGGGCAGGCAGGAACAAAGCATAAAATGAGGGAAATTAATCTGCATTTATATCAAAGCAAGAGACCTAACTGGGAAGGCATGTGAACTCTGGGCATGGTTAGGGACATGGGCCTGGGATATCATGACAATTACAGAGATGTGGTTCAGGGATGGAGAGACTGGCAGCTTAATGTTCCAGGATAGAAATGCCACAGGAAGAATAGAAAGGGAGTCAAGGGAGAAGGGGGAATGGCGTTTTTGATAAGGGATAGCATTACAGCTGTGCTGAGGGAGGATATTCCTGGGAATACATCCAGGGAAGTCATTTGGGAGGAGATGAGAAATAAAAAAGCGTTAATTACCTTATTGTGATTATACTATATACCCCTAATCGTCAGCGGGAAATTGAGAAACAAATCTGAAAGGAGATCTGTTGTCTGTAAGAATAACAAGGTGGTAATGGTAGGGGATTTTAGCTTTCCAAATATCGATTGGGGCTGCCATAGTGTTAAGGGTTTAGATGGAGAGGAATTTGTTAAATATGTACAAGAAAATTTTCTGGTTTAGTATGTAGGTGTACTAACTGGAGAAGGTGCAAAACCTGACCCACTCTTGGGGAAATAAGGCAGGGCAATTGACTGAGGTGTCAGTGGGGGTGCAGTTTGTGACCAGTGACCATAATTCTATTATTTTAAAGATAGTGATGGAAAAGGATAGACCGGATCTAAAAGTTGAAGTTCTAAATTGGAGGGAGGCCAATTTTGATGGTATTAAGCAAAAACTTTCAAAAAATTGATTGGGTGCAGATGTTCGCAGGTAAAGGGACGGTTGGAAAATGGGAAGCCTTCGAAAATGAGATAATAAGAATCCAGAGATGGTATGTTCCTGGTAGTATGAAAGACAAGGCTGGTGGGTGACTGGGGAAATTGAGGTTTTGGTGAAGAAAAAGAAGGAACCATATGTCAGATATAGACAGCAGAGATTGAGTGAATCCAGAGTATAAAGGCAATAGGAGCACATTGAAGAGGAAAATCAAGGGGGCAAAAACGGGGACATGAGATAGCTTCAGCAAATAGAGTTAAGGAGAATCCAAAGGGATTTTTACAAATACATTAAGGGCAAAAGGGTAACTGGGAAGAGAATAGGATCCCTCAAAGATGAGCAAGGCAGCCTGTGTGCAGAGCCACAGGACATGGGGGCAATACTAAACGAGTATTTTGCATCAGTGTTTACTGTAGAAAAGGACATGGAAAATATAGACTGTAAGGAAATAGATGGTGACATCTTGAAAAATGTCCAAATTACAGAGGAGGAAGTGCTGAATGTCTTGATACACACAGAGGTGGATAAATCCCCAGGACCTGATCAGGTGTACCCTAGTACTCTGTGGGAAGCTAGGGAAATAATTTTTGGGCCTCATGCTGAGATATTTGTATCATCGATAGTCACAGGTGAGATGCTAGAAGACTGGAGGTTGGCTAATATGGTCCCACTATTTTAAAAAGGTGGTAAGGAAAAGCCAGGAAACTATAGACCAGTGAGCCTGACATCGGTGGTGGGAAAGTTGTTGGAGGGAATCCTGACGGACAGGATTTACATGTATTTGGATAGGCAGAGACTGATGAAGGATAGTCAACATGGCTTTCTGTTTGGGAAATCATGTCTCACAAACTTGATTGAGTTTTTTGAAGAAGTAACAAAGACGATTGATGAGGGCAGAGCAGTGGACATGATCCATATGGACTTCAGTAAGGCATTTGGCAAGGTTCCTCATGACAGACTGGTTAGTCAGGTTAGATTTACTTGGAATACAGAGAGAATGAGCTATTTGGATACAGAACTGGTTCAAAGGTAGAAGACAGAGGGTGGTGGTGGAGGGTTGCTTTTCAGACTAGAGGCCTGTGACCAGTGGAGTGCCACAAGGATCGGTGCTGGATCTACTGTGTTTCGTCATTTATATAATTACTTTGGATATTGACATAGGAGGTATACTTAGTAAGTTTGCAGATGACCCCAAATTGGGGATGTAGTGAACAACATAGAAAGTTACCTCCAAGTACAACGGGATCTCGACCAGATGGACCAATGGGCCAAGGCATGGCAGATATGGTTTAATTTAGATAAATATGAGGTGCTGCATTGGGAAAGACAAATCAGGGCAAGACTTATACGCTTAATGGGAAGGTCCTGGGGCATGTTGCTGAACAAAGTGACCTTGGATTGCAGTATAGTTTCTTTAATGTCGATTCTTGGGTAAATAGGATAGTGAAGAAGGTATTTGGTATGCTTTCCTTTATTGGTCAGAGCATTGAGTATAGGAGTTGGGAGGTCATGTGGCAGATGTATAGGACATTGGTTTGGCCATTTGTCGTGGAAATTAAATCGACCTGACTCAATAATTAGCAAGAGCAAAGCAAGGGTCTTTATTAAAAATCTTGCAAGATTGACTCATTACACCAAGTCAGATGCCTTAATGCATTGAGTACTGAAACATTTGCACAGACGTCTGCCTTATAGCGTTCCTTATCACATTCAAGGGCAGAGACTGGGGAAACTCAAGTTGTTATCCTCTCATCCCCTGGTCCCAGACATAACAGTTAATCAGCTTTCACAGAGTTCAATTATCACAAGGTCGAGTTGGATGTTTACAGAATTCAAACAGAAATAAGTTAACTGCAAATCTTCATCAAAGCATCATTTACAAAGCTCAGCACAGCATTGATTTGAACAAAGCATTGTCTTTAAATTTCACAGTAAATGGATAATTACTTTCATAGTAAATGGATAATTTTCCATTACATTTCCCCTTTTTTGTAATTTTATGACAACAAGGACAATTACAGCAACAATAAAAAAAATACCGAGCCAGAATATCTATTCATCAGAAAATATTTTAGGAAACACCAGGCCTTTCCTCAGACACCACCGACCTGAAACACAGCTTTGTGGTGGTATCGTCACTTGCTCTGGTGTGCCCTGTACACAGCCCATGTTCACACGTCACACCCATCAAAGCCATGGTAGGGTGGGGTCCACGCAATGCCCCCCCCTTACGAATAGTCCTACCAGGGCGCTTGCTAGAAGTGTGAACTGGGGCAACCCCATATTCATATGAGGCTTCTAATTGCTACTTGCACTTAATTGGTTCTGGTGCTGTCTGATGTCACCTCAGGCCCAGCTACACGCTTGCAATGGCTGGCGTGTATTCACATGGCTCTTTCTGCGATCTTAACTGCTGTTTGTGTTGCAAGGAGCACTTGAAACGGTCCAAGCCATCTCTTCACCTTCCAGTTTTTCCTCCTGAAGTCTCCAGGTTCTAGATCGTGCAGCTTCCCTTCGGCTGGTTGGGGTAGTGCTGCTTTCACTTGATTCTGTATTTGAGATAAAAGTGTGGAGAGTTTTTTACAGTAACACAACATCTCATCCTCACAGTGGCCTGTTATCTGTTTTAACTTAGGTCTTGGGTCAATTCCTGTGTTGGGCGGTCTACCAAACAAAATCTCAAATGGGCTATGGTTAGCTCTTCCTCTCCTCCTAGATCTCATATACATTAGCAGAATCGGGAGTACCTTTTGTCCATGTCACCCCTAGTTCCTCTCAACATTTTGTCAATTTATTTTTTATGGTAGCATTTTCTCTTTCCACTACTCGCTGGGTGGTAGGCACTGTGTGTCTCATATTTATTCCCAATAATCACTGATCTGCTATAAGGCATTATTGACAAATGGTGTTCCAATGTCACTACTAAGCCTTTTAGGGATGTCCCATCTTGGAATTATCTCAGCAAAGCTTTGGCTACTGTACTGGCATCCTGTTTAGACGTGGGGAACAATTCCACCCATTTGGAAAGCATATTAACCACTACCAGACAATACCTGTTCCCTTCATTGGGCGTTAGGTCAATGAAATCCATCTGTAAATGTTCAAAGGGTTTTTGGGATTGGGTGTGTGCTGCCTGACTCATCAGTATTCCCCTCCCCACATTATTAGTGGCACAGATAACGCAACGCTCACAATATTTCTGGGAGTAATGACTAAATCCCTTAGGGTACTAGTGTGTCAAAATATTGTCGTACATTTCTCCTTCCCCCCCCCCACCTTTTTGACACATGGTCCTTACCCTGTATCAGTTTGGCATAGAATGGAAATAATGATGGTGGTAGACAGGGTTTATCATTGGGGCCACACCATACTCCTTCCCTCACACTGCATCCTGCTTTCGTCCGCTCACACCTTTCTTCCTGCGTGCCCTGTGACTAACTCCAGTACGTCTTCCATTGGGGTACAAACTTTTGTCATACACCTGTCAATCTGCTCACTTATTGGCTACTGGGCTGCTGTATTTGCTGCTGAGTCTGCACTTGAATTACCTTGAGAAATAAAATCATCATTTTTGTGTGGGCTTCACACTTACGCACAACAATTGATTTAGGCAACAGGACCGCTTCCAGAAGGTCAGAAATCAAGCCACGGTGTGTGATGGGCTTTCCGGTGGAGGTCAAGAAGCCCCTGTGTTTCCATAGGGTTCCAGAATCATGTACAATCCTGAATGCGTGTCTGCTATCAGTGTAAATATCCACTGTCTTTCCCTCAGTGAATTTACAGTCAAGGCAATCGGCTCCACTGCTTGCGCTGATAAATGAGAAGGGAGTGATCCCATTTTGACTATCTCGTAAGTAGTCACTACAGCATACCCAACACAATTCTGACCTGTCTGCTTGCTCCTGAATGCTGACCTGCCCACAAAAGACTCCATATTGATTCTGAAGTGGTGAATCCTGCAAATCTGGCCTGGGGCTACAAATTTCATTAGTTACAGTGACACCCATTACACCATTTTGGAAGATTGCGTGCAGTTCTGGTCTCCTTCCTATAGGAAGGATGTTGTGAAACTTGAAAGGATTCAGAAAAAAGTTACAAGGATGTCGCCAGGGTTGGCGGGTTTGAGGTATAGGGAGAGTCTGAATAGGTTGGGGTTGTTTTCCCTGGAGCATTGGAGGCTGAGGGTGACCTTTTGGAGGTTTGTAAAATCATGAGGGACATGGATAGGGTAAATAGACAAGTTCTTTTATCTGGGGTGGGGGAGTCCAGAACTAGAGGGCATAGATTTAGGTTGAGAGGGGAAAAATTTAAGAGACCTAAGGGGTGTGTTGGCAAATGAGACTAGATGAATTTAGCAAATCCGGTCGGCATGGACGAGTTGGACCGAAGAGTCTGTTTCCGTGCTGTACATCTCTGATTGTAACTATAAAGAAAGTGGAACAAGTTTAGGTTTTTCTTCTGGAAAAGAAGAGGTGGAGTGTTAACCTATTAGAGTTCTTTAAAGTTATGAAGGGGATTGATTAGGTAAATGTAAAGAATGGTTCCAGTTGTGGGATTGTCTGAAAATAGAAGGACAAGGGCAGCCAATACCTGGGAACACCACCACCTGTAAACCCCCCTCCAAGCCACTCACCATCCTGACTTGAAAATATCTATTGCCATTCCATCCATGCTGCTGAGTCAAAATCCTCAAACTCCCTCACAGCGCTGAATGTTCCTACACCCTAGGGATATCAAGAAGGCAATTCACCACCACCTTTTCCAGGGAAATTAGTGATGGATAGTAAACACTGGCCTCTTGCCATCAAAATCCATACGTCATGAATGAACGCTAAAGGATATCCACCAAGGTACCTCTTTATCCATAGAATGATTATAATATGAAACTTGCCACCAAGAGGGCAATTGTGACAATCATCGTAGATGCATTGAAGTAGAAACTCACTAAGTATGCTGAAAGTATGGAAGGTTGTGCTGATAAAGTTAAATGAAGCTGTGTTGGGAGGAAGCTTGTACACACTGGTACTGGTGCATTGCTATAAATTCTATGCCACTTGATTAAAATACCAGAGAAGAATTAACACCTTATCCTGATGTCATGAAGGAATGTGTTGTTTTGGCAAAAAAAAAGATAATTAATAGTGTAGGATGGTATGTAGTATTCATTCTTGAATTACCACTTTGTTGCTGCAGACCCCAGAGGCTGTCTTCAAGGAGGTTCTGTTTGACGTCTTAAAATCAGATTTGTCATTGGCCTTAACCAGCCCAGAGCATTTACATTTGCTGCTGGTTGTACTGCAACGCTTCCCAAATGTTCTGAATCCCCAGGAGCTAAAGACTTTGCTTGGATCATCTGTCATTGTGACATCAGAAAATATTCCCAAGTAAGTATTGTCGAATAGGGTTTACAAAGAGATGGGAGCAGGGGGTTGTGGAGTGGGAGATGACATAAGATAAATCGAGTGTGATCAATCATGGAACAGTTATAGCAGAGAAAAGGCCATTCAGCTCAAGAGGAGCTTGCCTTGTCCCACACCCCATCTTTTCCTTGGAACCCAGCAAATGTTTTCTGTTCAGACAAATATCCAATCATTCTTTGAATGCTGCAAGTCAATCTGCTTTCAGCACACTGTAGCTGCAAGTTCCTCTCCAAGCTGTTCGCCATCCTGGATTGAAGTTAGGTTTTTATTTGTTCCTGGGATGTGGGTGTTCCTGGCGAAGACATCATTTGTTGTCCATTGCAAATTGCCTAGTGGGTATTTGAGGGCCACCATGAGGCTACTTCAAAATTCTAGATTTTTATTGAATTCAAATGTCACCAGTTACTGTAGTACATCCTTAGAATATGAGCCTGTGGTTCTGGGTTACTAATTGTGTGACATTTCTCCTATGCCCCCACTTGCTGGGTTAAAGTCTGGAACTCGGTCCTTAATGGCATTGTGGGTCTATCCACACAACATGGACTGCAGCGTTTGAAGGAGGCAGTTCACCACCACCTTGTCAAGGATAACTAGGGATGAGTAATGGTCAATGGCCCGGTCAGTGATGCTCATAACTCATGAATACATTTTTCAAAAGATTCTCTCAAGAAGTATATTATAGTTTCTAACCATGTACTAGCTACAGATATGTTTTCCTTACGTTGACAGCAGTTCGCTTTAAACCAGTGTCCTTGAGTTCTTTATTCTTAAATGTTTTGGGTTTTGCCCTGCCCACTCAGTCTAAACACCTCTCCCACAGCTCCTCTCAAGAATCCTTTCCAATGGGAACAGCTCTAGCTTCTGTAAAATATCCACGTCACTGATCCCAGAGCCTTTATTGTGAATCTTTCTGTAGCAAGGATTTCACACCCCTTTTGAAAGTGTAATTGGGCAATGCCACAGTCCATTCCAGGTCTGGCTGTGTTCCATGTTTGAGTCACTGTTTTCTTCTCCTTCCTTTTGATTCAGGTTAATTGAGCTGCTGAAAATTGCTGCCAGGATTGTGAAGAAGTCTCAGAGTCTGCCCCCTTTCGCCATGAGCCTGGTGCACGTTACCTTGAAGGAAGGCACATTTGAAACTTTTTGGAAGGAGGTGGTGGAGAATAGCTTGCTCAAATCCCAGGGGTGGCCCAACTGGTACGTGATAATGACCATCCAAGTGTACAATCAAGAGCCTGCAGTCTAAACATGAGGTGCCAATGCAGGGTCTTGCATCAACTGCACTCACTGGGTAGTAGAGACCATTCAGCCTTGGTCTATCACTTGTGCATGAAAATACAGTCCCCACCCCTCACTGTCAAGGCACTTGCAAATACAGCTGACTCTCAATAATCAATGGCTAGTGTAACAATTGACAGGCTTTTAAAGGTGAAATCCCAATATATTACAAAGCCAATAGCATCGCCTAAGACAAAATTGCAAGAAAAACTATTGAGCAGTGTAATCAGAAAAGCACATTTTGAAATTTCTGATGTGTGAACAAGTTACAGAGTAACTTAGCAATATTTAGTTTGCCCAGGGAGAAACATATTGAACATCTCGGGTTACGTCAGAACTGGACAAAATGAGAGCTGAACGGTTTTAAGCAAGTACAGATCTGGAAAGGTAGAAGAGTGGGGTGAGGGGTTGGTGTTTGCAGAGCAAAAGGCAAGGTCAGGGATTGGAAGAAAGGGAGCTATGAAATCCAGTCCCCTGTACATGCATAAAAACCTGTTACTGTACTGTCACCAAGTTGAAATAATAGTTTTCCATTCCTATTACTTAGTGCCTGACCTGATTCATTGCATCATACCTGTGAATGTCTCATAAATTAACCACTAATAAATTAACCTTTCGAGGAAGGAAATACACCTTAGTATAGTTGCTCTGCAAGATGCAAGTTTTCAAATCCACAGCTATAACCAATTTCTAGCAAAACCACACTCAAACAACTGCCTAAAATAGACTGACTTAATATGGCTGGGAGAGCTACAAACACCCAGACGCTCTGGTTTTCCTAGACACTAGAGTCAACATGCAATTTTTAAAAAATTAAGCAGCCACAATTTGCCGGTTGGAGAACAGCTCTCACTGTTTGACAGCACATACTTTTTTTAAAAAAAAATCAGACTTCTTTGTGCACAGGTTGACATGCCTTGCTCCCCAAGCCTTGTAAAAGAGCATTCAGTGTACAGAGGAACCTCGATTAGCCAGCATTCGTTTATCCAAATTTCAGATTATCCAGACAAGATCACAAGGTCCCGATGCTTGGCTAAACTGTGTTATCCTGCATCGATTATCCAGCATTTGGTTAACCAAACAAAATACTCCCCGCCCGTGTGCTATAGATAATCGAGGTTCCTCTCTGGGTCATTCATTGGAGACTTGAGTTTGCAAGTTGTTTTGATGAATTTTAAGCTGGACAGCAAAGAGAGAATTCAGTGATGCATAAGGCACAACCTTCTAGATGTCAGAACTTAGACATCACCTTCACTATATATTTAACCATTGGTTTCTTAGCAAACTGAAGAGTCTGACTCTAAAACTCTCCCTGCGTTTTATGGGCCAGGAGGGGAATCAGACAGCACTGGTCAAACAGTGGTGAGTGTTAAGGTCTGTGTTTTGGATTTTGGTCCTTCCTGCATGTTTCACAATAGCAAAGCAGTGAGGACCTAACATGGCAAAGAATCTTGCGTCTCAGTCCCTGTCTGACATGTCTAACATATGAATATGCTCAAAATGCTTGATTTTGTGTCTTAACTATTGTCTTATTTTTAAAATACAGGAAGGAAAAAAATGCATTGGTTTTGAGCCTGAACTTTAAACAGTATTAAATTTGCCATCTCATCATTACATAAATGGCTACAATTAATCTCAGATTGTGACACTTTGCTACCAGTTACAATGACCCCTTTGCCTATTGTGAGCCATAGACATAGATGGACTGGGCAAATGAGCAGCACACAATTACAGCCAAACTGTAGATGGTCGTTGAGCAACATTGGAGAAAGTACTTTTCCAAAAGATCTGTACGGAAATCTGACATAAAGCCAGGCCGGCGCATCTGAGAGTGGGAGTTAATATTTCAGGATGTAACTTTCCATCAGGAGGAACAAATTTGAGAGAATTCCTTTAATCCCACCACAGAAATTGTTTCATGGGAAAAAGTAGATCTACATATGAATAGGACAAGGAGTAGGCCATTTGGCCCTTCAAATCTGATACGATTGTGATATTAACTGCCGCTTCCTGCCAGTTCCTGATACCCTTTGACTCCTTCATTAGTCAAGAATCAATCTGCCTCTGTCTTAAAAGGTATTCAGTGATCCTGCCTCCATTGTTCTGTGAAGAACAGTGAGTTCCAGATTCAAAACATTAGTGGGAGGACGGGGGGGGGGAGCAGTCCTTCTCATCTCCATTTTAATTGTGTCTCCTGGTTTTCGTCTCTCCTGCAAGTGGGAAATATTCTTTCAGAGACAACTTTGTCACTTCCCTCAGGATCTCGTAGATATCAATAAAATCAACTCTCATTCTTTTGAAGACCAATGGGCAAAAATAAAAATCAGCAAAGTAGATAAAAGTATTTTTACTTTGTATGTTTTGATCGTGACGTGCTGCTGATGAATTAATTTGCTAGCCTTAAAAATAACTGCGCTGTCTCTTTATAACGGCATATTTATATATTTTATCTTTCAGCCTCCTGTGTTTCCAATTGCTTGGTGCAGTATTACCATTCCTAACATTGCCCCAGCTTATACTTGTTCTGACAGGACAGGTGATGCGACAATTTGGGAACCATGTGGTTTCAACTCGGGTATGACCCAACTTTGTTTCATGGTGTGCGAATTCTACATTGAAAATGTGTTGTGCTTTTCATGACATCAAGATACCCCAAAACACTTTACAATTAGTACTTTTGAGATGAAATGACTGTTGTAGGAAATGCAGCAGGCAAATGTGTATTGTGAGATCAGCATCTATCCTATCAAGTCCCCTAAGAATCCTCCATGTTTCAATGATGTTACCTCTTATTTTTCTAAGCTCCACTGAGTACAGGTCTAACCTACTCAACCTCTCCCTCAGGAAAATTTCTGCAAACCTTGAATCACATTGTAACTCCAATGCCCTCTGATGGTTCCATGATCACTATTATTGTTATGAGGCAAATGCAGCTTTGATGAAACAGCATTAATTATTAAGCTAGAAGGGGTTCAGAAGAGATTTACCAGGATATTTACCAGGGTATGGAAGGTTTGAGTTATAAAGAAAGGCCGTGACTTTTTTCACTGGAATGTAGGAGGTTGAGGGGTGACCTTAGAGAAGTTTATGAAATCATGAGTAAAGATAAGGTTAATAGTAGGTGTCTTTTCCCTAGGATGGGGATTTCAAGTCTAGGGGATGTATTTTTAAGGTGAGGGAAGAAAGATTTAAAAGAGACATGAGTGGCAAAATCTTTACACACAGGGTGGTTCGCATGTGGAATGAACTTCCTGAGGAAGTGGTGGATGCGGGTACAGTTACAATTTTAAAAGACATTTGGATAGGTACATAAATAGAAAAGGGATAAGGGCCAGACATCAGTGGGTGAAACTAGTTTAGTTTGGGATTATGTTCGGCATGGAATGGTTGGGCCAAAGAGTCTGTTTCTGTGCTGTATTTCTCAGTGACCATGACACTATGATGGTAGAAATTCTAGGTTTTTAGAGGAACTATAGCAATTATCTGTCATTGTGAACTCCATTGGTCTGTGGTATCACGTAAATATCTGGAAATTGGTGCTCAGGGCCAGCATTATTCATTCTTCTCAATCTTTAGAGTTTCAAATAGCTCTACAGTGTTCTCTTGATAATTGAACCAGTGAATCCTAATCTCAGGCTAATGTTTAAAACCCACCATGACATATGGGGAAAATTTTAAATTCAGGTAAGAGAACTCTGGAATTGGAAACTAGCCTCAGTAATGGTGGCCATGAAATCATAAAGAGGGCATTTTTCTTTGAGGGGATATACTTAAAAAGATATAATTAAGTTACATTGTCAGTTTTGAGGACTTTAATTCCCTCCATAAATAATGTTTTTACACTTGGGGAAATTCGAAGAAGATATCAGTATTGAGTTTGGTAGCCTTTGAGTTTCAGAAGGGCTGAGTGGGTAAAATGGCCCCTCTGTTTTGGTCGATGGTAATGGAATACCATTAATTGGGTGATAATTACTGCCCTGATTTAATGCATGTCCTCTTTAAATTGCAAGCCTACTCTTCGAACCTGTCCAATTTGCTTCTTGCCCATCCACGAAGGAGTTACGGAGCATTAGTAATCTGAAGCCTTTGGCAATATATATTCAAATCACACCCTAGCAATTGGAAGAATTTGAATTCAATTTTTAAAAACTTGAAAATTTTAAAAGAATAAATCAATAATGGTGACCATGACACCGTCATAAAAGCCCATCTGTTTCGCTAATGCCCTTTCAGAAAGGAAGCTGTTATTCTTACATGACTTGGCCTACATGTGACTCCAAACCCACATCAATGTGCTAGATTATTAGAATGCCCTCTGAAATGGCCAAGTAAGCCACTCCAATTCATGGGCATTTCAGGATGGGTGATAAACGCTAGCCCTGCCACCCCATGAAAGAATAAATCATTTTTAAAAACATAGGGCCATGTCATTGCTTGACCTTGCGACCTGACAGCACTGGTTCGCTGCCATTTCGGTACAACTTGAGATGGACAATAAGTGCCTACCTTGCCAGCAATGCCTAAATCCCCAGAATGAATGAAAAAGTGCAGCTCAGGCTTGCAAAGATTAGGAAAAGCACGGAAAGACAGATAAAATAATGGTTAGACAATGTCCTGAGTTTGAATGTCTGTACATATGTGAGTGCCTCAAAATTCTAATCAATTTGGGAAGTTCTGTGGTTTTGGAACTCTGAATGTGTTGAAGCAGGTGGAAAGGCATTTGGTCCTTATTTCTCAACAGCTTGGTAGATTTCTAAAGACAATGGGAAAACTGACATAAACTTGGGGGAAAATGTATAAGAAAACGTGAAGGGAAATACTTGGAGATTGTTAGAGGCCACCACGCTGTTTCTTAACAATTTGCAGCAACCTGCCCTTTATAATGTATTTCCTTTCTCTTTCCAAATGGTACCTGACAGCATGCACATTGTGGTTATAATTACAGGTTCAGTGTAGTGACTTGTGAAGATCCTCAGTGACCTTTATAGAAATTAGCATAAGGCCTTTAAACTTTCTTTCTGACTCTTTCATTGAAATGTGCATTTTTGCATTGTCCCTGCAAGCACTCGGTGTATGACATGCAGGCCGCTTGCGGCCTGAGACCCGAGTGAGCAAAGCGTCTGGGAGGTAAGAGATGGTTATCTCATTGCTGCAGGAGCTGCTGGTTAACCAATGAGATCCCCTTGCTGAAACTACTTCACCAGTGTGGTTACAGCCTGAGTGGTTAAGGTGTAAAAATTTGAGGAGACAGTTGCTTCGATCAGCACTCAGCAGAACACATTGAACGTTTTATTGTGGGACTCCATGAGTACACCTTGTATGAAAGGAAATGGCCCCCTTTCCTGTTTAATCTTTACAATGCTGTGGCCGCAATACAGGGTTCCCCACACAGCAAGGAGCTGGCATGAATTGGACAGGGCATAATGAAGTTGTTGGCAAAAGTCTGCTCCCCAGAAAATAAAAACAAAAATCTAATACAGACTTCCTCCATCTGATGTTGGAATGGTGGAGCTAGGCTTCCCAAAGTGGGAATCAGGACCCCAAATAGGACTATGAACTCTGAGGCAGCAATGGTCAAACCCATCTTTGCTCTGATAAATCTACCCCCCTCACCACACACACCCCCCCCCCCCCCCCCTCCCAATGCTCCCTTGCAATGGTAAGGCTAGTAGGCGCAACGAGAATCTTTTTTTAAAAACTTGTACTTGTGCAACCTCAGGGCTTCCCAGAGTATTTTATTGTCAAACCAGTACTTCAACAGTAGCCTCTGTAGTAATGTGGGAAACGATCAGACCATATGTTTGTGCAGTGTTGGTCATGGGATAGAGATTGGCTGACAGTGCTGCATACCCTCCGTGCAAGCTTAGGAATTGTGTTCATTTTTGCAGTGGGGCTCTTTCTAAGCCCAGGCTAATACATCAGAAAATGTAAAAATGAGTGTATAACCTATGGAGGAAAGTAATTAGTGCACAAAGATATTCATTCAATCTGCAGTCAAGTCTTGCCATACACTGATGGCCAGGTAAGCAATCTTGGGCCAAGCATGACAGCCCCAGAGAATGGAGTAAATTTGAAAAGGAATTTGTTCAGGCCCAGAATGTGAATTCCTTGACACACATTCGCAGCCCTGAATTGTACAACCCTTACTGCTTCTGTGTGAGGCAAAACCTCACCTATTTAGATGGTTGCTGCTGGTCTCTCAATAAAATCGTCCAGGCTCAACTGGTTGACCTTTGAATTGAATGCAGGAAGTCATCTCCATTTTGAGGCTGTGTGGAGACCTATATTAACTGAACTTGTGGTTTACTGTTAACTGCCAACTGTCCTGTGCGCTGCATTAAACTTTTCATTATAGTTTTACTTATTAACTGCGCTAAGCACCTTGAATAGTTGTAGAAGTAAGTACAAAGCAATTCCAGAGTTCTGTGGTTCAGTTAGATATAAGAAATTTTTAAAAAACTAAAGAGCACCAGAGTTGACAAACTATCTCCGCTTAAGACCCGAAGTTTCAGGTTTCTTTTCTGATCAACCAAAGTTTCAGCTGTACAATCTAGCCCAAAGAAATTATTCCAGTTTCTGCTGTGGTGTGTAGGTGGAATAGAGTGTATTAGTGACCAAAGCAGCTCTGCAGTAATATGGCCCATGCGGTTTCTCATAGAATCCCTAGTATGGAAGCAGGCAATTTGGCCCATCAAGTCTACACTGACTTTCTGTCCACCCAATTCGTGTAACCCTGCGTTTCCCATGGCTAATCCATTAGCTGCACATCTTTGGACTGTGGGAGGAAAATGGAGACCATGCAGAATTGTGGACAGAATGCAGATTCCATGCAGAGGGATGCTGGAATCGAACCCAGGTCCCTGGCGCTGTGAGACACCAGTGTTAACCACTGAACTATCACGCTGTCCTCTTCAGTTCTTCTAAAAATAAACTACTACCTCTGCCATGCCAGATTACTCACCTGACCTTCCAACATGGATGTACTGAGATTTTTTTTCCAATTAATTATTGAGTGTCCAAAACCACTCTCATCAGGCTCCACCACAGCTTTATTCCCCTGGCCACCATCTGGCCTTAACTCAGCCTGAACAGCCCAACTGACCCTAGGTTAAGCTGCTGACTATGCATCCTTGCTATTATTAAGCCGGTCCACTTTTATATCTGCGGTATTAGCTGGATCCACCCTCAGTCACTACGTCCAAGATATCATCTCAATATATTCATGGTTGATATTTTTCTGATTACACTGCCGTTTTGGGGCATGTTTCTCCATTAGAAGTGGCTCTATAGATGGATTATCTTCGATGTGTCCATATTTTGTTCTGTGCAAAGTAATGCAGCATTATGCCAAGTGAGCCTCTGGTTGAGGATCAGATCATTTAACTGCAACATTTCTCTTTCAGACGTCAAACAGGTTCAGTTTTGCACCAGTAATGGCGACCTACGTTAACTCCTTTCTTGAAAGAATCCAAGATGCTGAGAAACAGTTCACAGTTATTACGAAGTTCTCCTGCCTCACTAACAAAGGTTACCCTGTGATTTCCAGCCACTGGAACGTGATCCATCACCTACAACCCTCTGTTTTATTGAACTATGTCAGTTGGCTAAAACATATGTTCATCAATCCAGACCTTGAAGCTTGCATTGATTTCAGCACCGAACAACAGAAGAAGGACAAGCAACAACCTGACCTGTAAGTTGTGTAGCAGTGTTCAATGGAGCATCCCATGATTCCACATTTAAACAGGAGCTAGCACAAGATGACTAGAGAGCCAAGCTTGCTATGGCAAGCACACCTGTGACCTTCTCAGCTTGGGAAGCATAATTCTCTCCTCCAGCCACTCAAATCGCTGAGATCACAGCACTTATCTAATTCTGGCCTCTTCACCATATCCAGGTTCAGCCATACTGTCAGTTGCTAGTCCCCAAATGGGATGACCAGCTTTTGGTTGAGGAAATAAGAAACCACTTGGTCAGGCCATGGGAGGGAGGCTGGAGTGTAGGGGATGGGATTGTTGTCGAGGCCCCAGGATTAAACAACCAACGAGTGCATTCTGCATGTGCGTGAATATCAAAGATAAATTGAGGAGAGTCGGATGAAGTGTTCTGGCAATTGTGCTGTCAACGTGGTCATTTATAACCAAATATGTCCTTTGTATGTCTGACTATTTAAAGTTTCAGTCTCCCTGCAATATGTAACTATGTCAAAACTGATGAACGTTGCCAAAAAATCAGAATGGAGGAGTCAGAATTCCTAAATTGAGATAAAATTTGAGTGTCTGGTTCTCAAGTAAGAACCCCTGCTTTTCTCCAATGTTGCTAAAAGCAAAACCATTTAGCTACGCTGGCCCCAAGCTCCAAAATGCCAATCCTACGACTCACCACCGCTCTCCATTGTTCCTAGCTTTCCTCCGTCAAGGCACTCCTTAAGGCAGGATGTTCCCAATGTGTGGTTCAGGAACCCAAGGCATACAGCCTTTCTCCCACCCCAATGTTCCCTCCTCTCATTTGGGGGTTGAGACAGATTTCAAGTCTCGAAATAAAGTCACAGGGGTAACGAAACAGGAACTGCTGGAAAAGCTCAGCAGGTCTGACAGCATCTGTGGAGAGAAAATAGACTAAACATATTCCATGAGACTATGGAGACCAAATCTTTGTATATTTAACAAAGAAATGCATTTTGCATTACTAAGTGCATCACAGGGTATGGGGAGATCTCAAGAGTGTGACGTTAAAGTTGCTGTTCAGTCGTAATCATATTGACTGACAGGAGCAGGCTTGATAGGCTGAATGCCCTGCTGCTATTTCCAGAGTATGGTGCATCTTTATACCGCAGACAGTTATCTTTGTCATAATTTCAAAACGTTGGTGAAAACAAAATGGCCAGTTGGTCCATTCTTTACCTCTTTGCAGGCCTTGGAACATTACTGGAGTTAATAGTAAATGAACAGCATGAGTTTTGAATTCAGCCAAGCTTAGGAGGCTACCTATAGAGAGGTTTGAAGATGCAATGATCGGGCTGGTTGCTTGACTAGCTTCCACTGGAGTTTAGAAATTAGAGAGGGAACTTCATCAAAACTTATAACATTCTGACTGGGCTGGCTGGATACAGGAATGATTTTCCTCTGGCTGGGGTCCAGACGTTTTCAAGAAATTTGGTAAACTATTTTGCACTAAATTGAAATTTCTCCACTCAGAATGTGGTGAACCTTTGGAATTCTCTATCATGGAAGGACACGGAGGTAAGGTCACTGGATATATTGAAGAAAGAAAGTGATGTCTAGATGCTAAAGGAGTCGAGGAGAATGGGGAGAGCATGGGAATAAGGCATTGAGATAGAGGATCAGCCATGATTTTGTTGCAATGTGGAGTGGGCTTGATGGACTGAATGGCCTACTTTTGCTGCTATTTTCCACATATCTGTGGTTGCTTACCCACTCCCACCACCGGCTGCATTCTGGGTCTGTGGTCTATCTGTCTGACAGGTGGGTAAGAAAAAAAAGAGTTGGTAAGTCATGCTTAAACTGCTTGCATTGACTATGCCTCTGATATCTTACAGAATGCAGCAGTCAGTGACAAAGCTACGAATGTGGATGGTTGCAAGGCTAACCTCAATTGTGTCAGATAACAAAGTGAAGAAAGAAGAGGACCTAGTTATGGACATTACCAGGTCAGAAGGAAATGCATGAGGCTGTACATAATGAAGCTTTTCAGGACTTCCCCACTGTAAATTTCACCACCTCAATTTCAACTTAATTCATTTCCAAGAGATTGTTGTGGCCATGAATAGGCAAGGAGCAGCAGATCAAGTGCCAAGTTGATCTGATATTCTGTATCTGATCTGTTCTGTGTTCGTTCTTGTTTGGTGAGGGGGAGATGGCTGAACCTCTGTCCATGTTGCTTCTCAATTGGCGAGATGTGAACCTTTCTTTTACTAAACTATTAAAGGTATTTAGGTCTCAGCAGTTATTGTGGCTGGGAAACAAAACTAACTACGTGGAAAGACTATTTCCACTAAAAAAAATACATGGAGGAAAGGCCTCGCTGCTGCAAAGTTCACTTAGTAGCAGTTGCCTCCAGTGATGGTAAAGTGCCCCGGAATGGGAGTGACTCTATTAGCCCAGGTGTTTAGAGAAACTACCTTCCTTCCTTATCTGGGGCTCGGGGTCTTTGCTATTTCAGTGCAGTTCACTCACTGAAGTCTAGGAGGTGCATAATGTAACCTCTGTGTTTTCTCCCACTCTTTCATCTGTGCACGTTTGTTTGTTGTCCACTTCCTTTTGCACATGCCCTAGTTTGTGCAGTCTTGTTTCTGTTGCCTTTGTGCCATCTCATTCTCCTTGTGTACAACCTTTTTAAAAGACTTGAGGTACGTGAAGAGGAAACATTTAGAGGCTATGGGCCAAATGCAGGCAAGTGGGTCTACTTTAGTTTGGGAAATTTGGTCAGCATGAACTGGTTGGATGGAAGAGTCTCTTTCCATGTTGTATGATTCTGTGTTTGGAACTAAACTAATATCTTTAAATCTTTTCGGATCCAGATTCATTTTCTTCCACGCCTTTTTTGTAACTGAACAACAAACACCTGATATCCCAGAGACTGAGCAGACACCGTCCATTCCTCTGAGCCCATCTACCCAGAATACAATTGCAAATTATTTCTTTAGGTAAGGTTTTAGGGACTTTGACTGTACTGTGCATCAAAAACAAACGCAGTTTTATCTTCTTTTTATTTCTGGATTTCCTGAGAGCTTAAAATTAATATATCTATTAGGAGGAGGTTGCTTTCCGCCTCTTCCTCCACATCACTCATGGCACATTGTTTAATATCCACAGTGACAAGTTTTACATAATTAAGGTGTGTATGTTTTTGATGTCCCTAGTCTGTTGAACCATCTGAATACTCTACCTCCACTGGGCAACTCCACCAAATCAATTGACCGCAATGAAAAACGCACGCTAGGATTTAAAGCGGATGGAAAATTGTGGATCTATTCTGTTGTTTGTTACGCCGATTCCCTGCTGTCAAAGACTACCTCAATCAGACTGATCCAACCCTTTACACAAGAGCAGAGAGAAGCCTGGAGCCGGTATGTAACCCAAACCTAATTAAGTTGAACCATAGGAAGCCATTTATCGGGGCCTATCCCTCTGCCTTTTAGTGCAGTTATTCCTGAATACTGTCTTAAGCAGCTGCCCTGGATGTATATCCTTCAAGGTAATAAAACTCTGCCAATAATGCACACTCTGGTGCCTGGATTGTTCATAGATAGGAATGCTACTTGCGCAGTTAAAGCAGATGATGTGATCATTTATTTCCTTACTGTTGGTAGGAACTTGCTGCGCACAAAATTGACTGAATTTTCTTCATTGTCCTAGTGTGTATCCTATTCAAAAAAGATTTAATTAGTCATAAAGCAGTTTGATGTCCTGAAAATGAAAGTGCTATTCAATGCAAATCCTTTTTTAATGTTTCCATTTACAGCAGAATGTATTAAATATCCAAAGAATGATGTAGTTTATTACCCCATTAATGTTTGTGACAGTTCCTGATCTGTTTCAATTATAGCTTGGTCAAGCAGTAACAGCACACAAACCTAACAGACATTGAGCATACAGAGATCTTTTAAAAAAAAAAGATTGTCAATCTGTTTCTAGTGAAATTGGTTGAGGGATGTACATTCACAAGATGGAGGAGAATTCCCCTGCCCAGTTATGGTTCTGTTTGTGATCTTTTGGGCCCAAATGAAAGTGCAAACCAAAAAGGTGGTGCTTCTGACCTGGCAGCAATGCCTCAGTCCTGCAATACGGTGCCAGTCTCATCATGTGATGATGTAATCTGAAATCAGGGGGAGGTAGCTTTTCTCTTAGTCTGAGAATGGCAGGTATGAAGAAGGGAATCTTCAGTAAAGGCAATTGTAATAAATAAAACTCTAGGTTTGGAGAGAGAAAAGTGCTGAAGCTGGACTTGAATTTGATCAAAACCTGGAATGGCTTTCCCCATGATCGAAGGCTGGAGGGAAGATTATCTGATGCCTTCAGAAAATAATTATATTTGAAAGTTTAAAGCAAGAGAATTTGAGTATTGGACTAATGCTGTCTTGCTGCAGTCATACAGGACCTTGCTAAGGCCACACAAAGAACAAAGAAAATGTACAGCCCAGGAGCAGGCCCTTCGGCCCTCCAAGCCTGAGCCGATCCAAATGCACTGTCTAAACCTGTCGGTCAATTCCTAAGCATCTGTATCTCTCTGCTCCCCACCTATTCGTGCATCTGTCCAGACGCTTTTTATATGAATCTACCATGCCTGCCTCGACCACCTCTGATGGCAACACGTTCCAGGCACCCACCATCCTTTGTGTCTTGCTGCCTGTATCCCCCTTAAACTTTTCACCTCTCACCTTGAAAGCATTACCTCTCGTTATTGAATCCTTCACCCTGGGAAAAAGCTCGACTCTATCCACCTTGTCTATGCCCCTCATGATTTTGTAAACCTCAATCAAGTTCCCCCTCAATCTCCTTTTTTCTAATGAAAATAAGCCTAACCTATTCAACCTCTCTTTGTAGCTAGCACCTTCCATACCAGCAACATCCTCGTAAACCTTTTCTGCACCCTCTCCAAAGCGTCCACCCTTTTGGTAATGTGGCGACCAGAACTGTACACACTATTCCAAATGCAGCCGAACCAACGTCCTGGACAATTTCATAATGACTTGCCAGCTTTTATACTCAACATCCCGTCCAATGAAGGCAAGCATACTATATGCCTTCTTGACTACTCTATCCACCTATGCAACAACCTTCAGGGTACAATGGACCTGCGCTCCCAGATCTCTCTGCTCATCAACTTTTCCCAAGGCTCTTCCCTTCATTGTATAATTCACTCTAGAATTAGTCTTGCCTAAATACATCACCTCACATTTGTCTGGATTGAAATCCATGTGCCGGACGGGTTTGGGGGCGCGATGTTGGGCGGGGTTTGGGGCGGGGCCGGTGTTGGACGGGGTTTGGGGGTGGGACCGGGGTTTGGGGAGGTGGGGCCAGTGTTGGACGGGGTATGAGGAGGCGGGGCAGGTGTTGGATGGTGTTTGGGGGGGCGTTGTTGGACGGGGCAGGACCAATGTTGGACGGGGGTTGGGGGGACGTTGTTGGACGGGGGTTGGGGGGGGCGGGACCGGTGTTGGACGGTGTTTGGGGGGGCGTTGTTGGATGGGGGTTTGGGGACGGGACCGGTGTTGGACAGTGTTTAGGGGGGCGTTGTTGGACGGGGTTTGGGGGGCGGGACCGATGGGGGTTGGGGGGGGCGGGACAGGTGTTGGACGGTGTTTGGGGGGGCGTTGTTGGACGGGGTTGGGGGGGCGTTGTTGGATGGGGTTTGGGGGGCGGGACCGGTGTTGGACGGGGTTTGGGGGGGCGTTGTTGGACGGGGTTTGGGGGGCGGGACCGATGGGGGTTGGGGGGGGCGGGACAGGTGTTGGACGGGGGTTGGGGGGCGGGACCGGTGTTGGACGGCGTTTGGGGGGGGCGTTGTTGGACGGGGGTTGGGGGGGCGGGACCGGTGTTGGACGGTGTCTGGGGGGGGTGTTGTTGGACGGGGGTTGGGGGGGGCGGGACCAGTGTTGGACAGTGTGTGGGGGGGGCGTTGTTGGACGGGGTTTGGGGTGGCAGGACCGATGTTGGACGGGGGTTGGGGGGACGTTGTTGGACGGGGGTTGGGGGGGCGGGACCGGTGTTGGACGGTGTCTGGGGGGGGTGTTGTTGGACGGGGGTTGGGGGGGGCGGGACCAGTGTTGGACAGTGTGTGGGGGGGGCGTTGTTGGATGGGGTTTGGGGGGGCGGTGTTGGACGGGATTTGGGGGGTGGGACCGGTCTTGGATGGGGTTTGGGGACAGGGGTTCGCATGCACTGTGATGCTGCCTTATCTCCTGAATAGGGAGCAGACTTCATAGAAAACTCCAAGTTCCAGAGGAGAGGCATTGACTTGATTAACCAACTCATCAATTATCTGAATGAAATCGTGCCCTCGCATCTTGTTTGGATAATCAAGGTTCCTCTGTATATTCAAGAGGGAGCTGAATATCGCCCTTATAGCTAAGAGGTCAAGGGGTACAGAGAGAGGGCAGGAATGGGATACTGAGATTCCATGATCAACCATAATTATATTGCAGGCTTAAAGGGCCGAATGGCCGCCTCCACCTATTTTCTATGTTTCTATATTACCTGGTTTGTGAGAAAATGATATGGTTAAGCTATCTAACACTGGCATGCTATCATTTTGGGCATTTGGAGTCTAAAGTTGCTCCTGCTTTAAGTTAGTGTTTAATTAATTTGTGAAGAAACGTGCTTGGGGTCACAGCCTGGAAAATCAAGGCTCAGGCCAATAACCCAATGTCGGGTTCTCCGTTCAATTTCACCTCCCTCTCTGCTATAGAAAACATGTTATTAAACTTGAAAAGGTGCCGAAAAGATTTACAAGGATGTTGCCAGATTTGGAGGGTTTGAGCTATCAGTAGAGGCTGAATAGGCTGGGGCAATTTTCCCAGGAGGCCGTCAGAGGAAGCAGTGGAGGCCATACGATTAGAACATATCAAAGGCCTCTGGTGGGTATATGAATAGGAAGAATATGGGCCAAATGTAACTAAATTAATTGAAGATGTCTAGCCAGCAGGCGCTAGTTGGACCGAAGAGTCTGTTTCAATGCTATACGTTTCTATGACTTCCCTGGGTGTGCTCCTGTTGGATGTAGATAGATGGAAGATGGAAAGTACTCTTGAATGTGGGAATTAAAGATGGTGTAAATTTTTTTTTCTTTATTCATTCATGGGCTAGTGGACTTTGCCTGCCCCTAATTACTCTTGAGCTGAGTGGCCTACCATTCCAGAGAGCAGGCAATCACATTGCTGGGGACTTCAAGTTGCATGTAGGCCACCCTGGAAAACAAAGGCGGGTTTTCTTCCCCAAAAGATGTCGGCAAATCAGATAAAGCAAATAACTGTGGATGCAGAAGAAACAAGAACAGACATTTCTGGAGAAACTCAGCAGGTCTGGCAGCATCTGAGGAGAAAGGAGGAGAGTTAACATTTAGAATCCAGTGACCGTTTTGAAAAGGATGCTGCCAGACATGCTGAATTTTTCCAGCAATTTCTGTTTCTGTTAATTAACCAGATTGATTATTGTTGAAAAAAAATTGTTGTCATGGTCACTGTTATGGAGACTTGTCATATATTCCAATTTTATTAATAAAAGTTAAATTCCACTGGTAGTTGTGGTCGGATTTGAATCCATTTCCTCAGCATTAACTTCAGCCCAGTGACTTTAACACTACATCACCGAGACAGCTGAATCAAATTCCATTTTTTTCCTCGCCATTCCTCAGGAGCAGGGCCTGACTGAATTGTGTGTTATTCTGGCTGTATTTATCTTTGGTTGTACTGGTTAATGGTTCACTGTCCTATGACCATTTCCTACTAAGATCAACCACAAATGTTCACATACCAATTTTTCTTACATAATCAAAATCATACCATAACACAATAGATCTGTGCCATGTATATGAAAATTAGAATAGATACATGGCATTCCTTGTGCTAAGTTAATCCACGTTTGTCACCAGCTACACTGAAGCAGTCACTGTGTGTGCTCACAAGTTATTTGTTCATTTACAGAATGCTCAAAACTGTCAAAGAGCTGCAGAAAAATTTAAAGACATCAGAGCAGTTGGCTATTTCAGTCTTTCAGTTGTTCTTCCTGCCTGTTGGCATTCATCTCTTCAAGGTAATTCGAGGTCACTCTCTGAGTGTGGTATGTTTCACCTATTCACTGGGCTTCTTTAATGCAGTATATACCTTTCAGTCATATTATATCTGCCCAGCATATGGGGAGTGGGGGCTGGTAAAGCAGTGCAATTTAAATGCAAACATCTTATATGACACAACAGTGTTTTAGGACAGTATAACATGTAGTCTCATTATTTTCTTTGGTGTCTGGAAAAATTTCTCATCCTGATGCGTTCAGTTCATTTTCTGCCTGAAGTCTGCAGAAAGTGATAAACTACATGGCCTTTGGTTAACTAATTTCCTTTCCTGATAAGGGGAGAGGTCAGCACTCTGACCCTTCTCTGATACTACTGCCAGGAGCCATTCTTCACAGAAATACTTTGTGCTTCAGATATGAGGGCCGCTGGCAAAGCTGGTATTTATTACTCATCTCTAAATTAACCTGAGGAGGCGATGGTCCACCCTTTGGGATAACTGACTAACTACAACACTTGTGAGTTGATCCCATTCATGTCAGTGTGAAACTGAATGCAGGCTACATTGTTTAAGGATAACAGGTTTTCTTTCTGAGAAATAGGTTGGCAAACTCCATAGAGGCAAAGTGAAAATTTTGTGTAGCTGCAAACAATTGACAGAGGCAATACAATTTGCTGAGAATTTTAATTATTGTGTGAGTTAAACTAAACAGTTCATTGGTTGTCAAGTGGTAGATACCTCATTTGCTGAGTTTAAGGTGATTCATCTGCCCCTTGGTGTGTTGATAAGGGAACGATAGATTAGCCATCACATCACAGCCTCTGTTAGGAACCCTGCACTCTTGGGGACACAGTTCATTCTCCAATTGGCTGAACTCCAAAGGTGTCTCCATGCAGATTCCCAGTCCACCCCACAATAGAGACACCAGTCTTATCATTGAGCAACCCTCCCTCTAGCTTTATGGCAAGAAAACACACTCTCCAAATCAATGTCGAGACCTCATTGCTACTGAGGGTGGCATCAGGACATGAGAAGGTGGGAATTCAAACCTATTACTCTTTGCAGCTAGAGTTTGTAGCCAACAGCTGTCAATAATCCTGCAACAAAGGTGCATTTTGAAATTATGCATATAGAATGAGTATGAATGGTAAGGATTAGTCTCTACAATCGGTATAGTATTGTTCCAGTATATTGAGGAGCTTCTTAATAACAATAGTATTTATGTTATATTTATATCGTTAAATAGTTTCCTACCATATATGCTCCCGAGCTGCCATCTTGGAGTGAGCTAACTGCTGTACTGCTAACTGATAGATGTGTCGAGATTCCCAAGTTGCCAGGCACATTCCAGGTGGCGAGTGCATTTTCCCTGAATCTAGACATTCTCTGATCCAGAACACCATTTCCTTTACATTTGTCTTCCCCTCTTCACTCCCTCCCATGTACTAAAAAAGCTGAACCATTCAGCTTGGCCTTTTCATGGACGGCCACGTAGAGTCATGCAGCACGGAAACTGATCATTTGGTCCAACCAGTCCCTGCTGAACGTAATCCCAAACTAAACTAGTCCCACCTGCCCGCTCCTGGCCCATATCCCTCCAAACCTTTCCTATTCATGCACCTATCTAAATGTTTTTTTTTAATTCAACAGGGAATTGCTTTGATTCCTATTCCCTTAGTGATTGGATTTGAAGGTGAGACATGATCTCTTTGGATTGTGGCAGAAATCCTGACTGAACAGGAATTTTGTAATTGTAGCTTTTTTGTTCCAGTGCCTATGCTCATTGATCTCATCGTTTAATGTTTGCAGTGCATCTTATGAATTCAAAGATGTGTAAACAGCTTTAACAAACCATGCACAAAGGGCAAGCATTAAGAAAATGAACACACATCTCACGTGTTGAGAGTAAATGTGGCACCTTGCCAATATTTCTGTCTTCCTGAACTATCTTTAGCACTTCTGTCTTTCCCCGTTTAGAACGGTGACGAATCTGTGGCACTGCTGAGTGACCTGCACACATGTCTGCAGAAAGCATCTGCAGAAAGGGAACAGCAGTCCAAGTCCGTAACAGGTCAGTACCACCCCCTTCAACACAGATTGTGTTGGTGGGTTGCAAAAATGAAACACAAACATTCTGGAGACAGTACAAGATGGTTATGTTTGGCCCAACTGTGTAACAGCAGGATGTAACCCAACATCTCTCAGCAATTTCGAAGGGCTCAAAAGTGGAAATTGTTACCTTGTGGAATGTTTCAAGTGGATAGCGTTGACATTTTAAATAGGAACCTTGAGGCAGTATTACAGGAGGGTGGAATTGAGAGAGAATGATACTAAATGGGAAGGGGCTGTTATGGAGTTGGTTTGGAAGACCCTTTTTAGTTCTATTAATTCCATAATTCCAGGACAGAGCAGAATTCCTTGGTCTGTATCATATCTAGTAACCGTCATTTGCTGCCAGAGTGTATTTAGAGGATTCCATTGAATATATTAAAGGGGATTTTCACCCTAAATTACCCTAACTAAGATTGTTCTGTAAGGAGTAGAGACCAATGCTGTCTACTTACTTGTTTGTAAAAGTGTGGCTTTGAAACTAAAGCCCATTCCTGTTCAAAACTGAGTTTTTGTTACTGACAAGATATTTTTTATAGATATGTTCTTAAACACAGCAACACAATTATTTTTAAATACGGATCTGCTATTTTCTAAAATGGTCTGGGGCTAGTCAGTTCTTTACCATAGTATAAATCAGTGTGAAGTAGGTTGAACCTACAGATGTAATGTGGAAGCATAATCTGTTTAAAGTACTCCCAGCAACAAGAAGGAACATAAATCAATAATCTTAGAAATGTAAGTATTCAGTGCCTTGATCTTGTAGCTCCCATTCAGTTGAATCTCTCAGCCATCTTGTACCTTCACTTTACCTCTCTTGATAACCTTACCCTTTCTATTAATCTCAGTTTTGAAACTTTCACTTGATCTCTAACCTCAGCAGCGTTTACTGGAGAAGTGTTTCAGATTTTCATGACCCTTTATGTGAAGGCATTCACTCAAGTTATAAACCTGAATGACTTCATGTAAACTTTAGGTTATGTTCAATCTGGACACTCACCAAAAGGAACAGTACTTTTTTAAAAACCAATCTTAATCACCTTAGAAACCCTAGTTAGGTCACTCTGAATCCAATGTATTCATGAGACTGCAAGTCTCATTAAGCAATCTGTCCTCATGATTTATCACTTTTAGTCCCTAGCAAAGTTCTGGTGAATTTTCATTGCACCCACTCCAAAGCTAGGATATCCCACCCAAGGTGTGATGCACAGAACTAATATAGTGTTGTATATCTTACCTGATAGATTTTCAATTTAAGGATTCCATCATTCTTTACTCAGATCACTGTTAACTTCTTGGGGAGGTGAAGAGGATTTAATGAATCCACTGGTGAGCCTGTGGTTCAGGAGGAACAATATTTGCGAGTGTTCTAGCAGCCCCACCAGCCAAAATAACCAGGTCCCTGGCTGGGAACAGTGCAGAGTAGATGAAGGCTTCTTGGGCACATTCATCGATTGTTGGTGTGACGGACTTTTAAGGACAAGTTCAGTTTCCGAAAACGAAACCTCGTTACAGATTCCTCCCTGTGTAACGGGAATGCTCGATAGCTAAGCTTCTGAACAAACATGATGAAGGCATTTTAACTCTCTCAAGCTGTCTCTTGTCATTTTCAGACGAGGAAGAACCAGAGTGGGTGGAGGTTGTGGTTGAAATCTTGCTGTCTTTTCTCTCCAAGCCGAGTCGTTTGTTGCGGCAGATCTCGAAAACAGTGTTTGCACAGATTTGTCCTTGCGTCACCAAGGCAGCCTTGCAACTCATTCTGGATGTGAGTACCAATTTTATTTTCCACATTCTGTACTTCTCTTTCCTTCTTTCTTTGTTCTGATCCCAGAAACATTCCAGTGTAATCCTGACAAAGTGTTATCTTTTGGACTATATGGTTGGGTCAGTCTGTCAGGGTCCTGGAGGCTGACGGCTGGGTCAGTCTGTCGGGGTCCTGGGGACCGACGGCTGGGTCAGTCTGTCGGGGTCCTGGGGACTGACGGCTGGGTCAATCTCTCGGGGTCCTGGGGACTGACGCCTGGGTTCATTCCTCAGGTATCTTGGGCTGCTTGGTGGTAGTTTGCGTAGTGTCATTGAACTCACTTGCATGTAAACATCTTTTTTTGTGACGGCTGCTACATACCAGGGGGGATCTTTGACCACCAACCCAACTATTAGAAATAATTGACAGTCCATATTCAGAGTGCTGTGAATGAGGTACTTGACAGATGCACGAAGTGGATTGAAACATCATAGAATGGTAATGGCACAGAGGGGGAAGACACTTAGTCCTTTGCTTCCATGCCAGCACTCTCAAGGGCCATTCAGTCAGTCCCACTCCCCTGCTCTATCCTTGTTGCCTTGCAAATTATTTCTCTTGAGTATATTTCCAATATCCTTTTGAAATCATTGGTCGTCTCCACGTCCGCCCACCTTGTAGACAGCAAGTTTCAGATCACTGGCACCTGATGCTTCAGAATGTCCTTCCTCATGTTCCTTCTGTATCTGCTGTTGTCCTGTTTGAGCAACATTTTAATCCAGTTGTTGTGATATCCCCAGATGTTAGCAGCAACTTCAGCTGACCCTGTCCAGCACTGGGGTGATTGTGTACAGGATTGAATAATGTTGGCATTGCCTTGTTATAAACTGACTGTGTAGGACTAAAGGCTCCCTCCCTGAAATGAATCAGTTCTAAAATCACCTCCTCTTAAACAGGTCTTGAAACCGGAATCTGAAAGTGGTGAAGAGAGCGCTGTGACAGTGATTGAAGAGCCTGATGAAACAAAGAAGGTCGAGCAGTCATCTGGAGATGAGGTTAGACTTCCCACCTGAAACTCCAGCTGTAGTGTAACTCTGTATTTTAGAAACTGGAACATGGGCTATATATTGATATTTTGATGTCCAATTATTATGAAAAGGCATCAAGTCCGTTTTTTTTTGTCGACCCTTGTTTTTAATCTCAATGCCACTATTGACCTCTTTCACAGCTGCTGCCTGCTCCTTGGGGAAAGTTATCTGTAGATGGACAGAATGCACAGTGTTCATTTCTAATGCTTCCTGATAATGTGTAGTGTCCCTGCAGCAGTTGCTGTGATCTGAATGACACATTACTGACTCTGTGAGAACCCCTTAAATAACATGATCAGAAATGGAATTGTTTACCAGGTTCTAACTGTTGCTTGTTCAGTTTCAATGCTGTAACAGGTAGGTGCACAGAAATTAAGCCATTCAGCCCTCAAGCCTTCTCCACCATTCAGCTGGGTCATGGTTTACCTTCCACCGCAACACCACTTGCCCACGCTACTCTTAATGTCTTTGGTATCTGAAAATCAGTCTCTGCCTTGAACATAGTGAGTGAGTATCCAAAACTCTCTGGGGGAGATAGTTAATTTAAAAAAATCGCCAACCATTGAGTGAAGAAATTCACAGAATCTCACAACTGAACCGATCTCCACTACATTTCCAGGCAGTGCATTCCAGGCTTGAACCGCTGGTCGTGTGGATCAGTTTTTGTCTCACCTTACGTTTGCTTCTTTTGTAAATCACTTTAAATTTGTGTCATCTTGTTCCTGATTCTTTTACGAGTGGGAACAGTTTCTTCCTATTCTGCCGAGCCCCCTCATGGTTTTTATCAGATTTCCTCTCCGTTGCCTCATCTCCAAGGAGAATAATCCCAACCTTTCCAGTCTGTCTTCATAGCTGAAGTTAAAAAAAAAAATACACAACACCAGGTTATAGTCCAACAGATTTATTTGGAAGTACTAGTTTTTGGAACGCTGCTTCTTCATCAGGTGGTTGTGGTGACCAGCTAATGAAAGAGCAGTGCTTTGAAAGCGAATGCCTCCAAATAAACCTGTTGGACTATAACCTGGTGTTGTGTGATTTTTAACCTTGTCCACCCTAGTCCAACGCCAGGACCTCCACTTCATAACTGAAGTTTCTCATCCCTGGAATCATTCTGATAAATCTCTTCTACGTTCACCAAGAAACAACATCTCAAGGGCAACTAAGGATGGGCACCTAAGGGTCACACTAAGGATGATCCAGCCAGTGACATCACACCCCATGAATGAATAAAAACATAATTCTTCCAATGCATTCACATACTTCCGATAGTGTGGTGCCCAGAACAATAGACAGTACTCCAGCTGAGGTCTAACAAGGGACTAGAATGCATTCACCATCACTCCTTGCTCTTGTACCATAGGTCTTTATTAATAAAGTTCAAAATACTGTGCGCTTTATTGACTACTCTGTCCCCTTGTCCTGCCATCTTCAAGGATCTGTCCACATATACATTCAGATGGGCTGCTGCTGCATCCCTTGAGAATTGTACCCTTTTTTTATAATGTCTCTCCATGTTCGTCTCCCAAGATACATTATTTCACATTTCTCTGCATTGGACATGATCTGCCACCTTTCTGCTTAACTCACCCACCTACAACTTTCCTCAAAAATCCACTTAATGGCACTGTATTGAATACCTGCTGATAGCCCATACCACCACATTAACAGAATTACCCTCATTCATGTTTTCTGTACCCTGTATGTAAAAAAAAATTTCCAAGTTAGTTAAAACACAATTTCTCCTTTAGAAATTCATGCTGGTTTTAGTTTCTCATTAGGTTCTAGGTGGCCTGTATCTTATCCACTTTGCAAGAATTTTATATACTTGAATAAGATCACCTTGCAACTCTAGCAAGTACAGATCCAATCTCCTCGCAGGACAGTAGCAATGACCCAGTAATCAGTCTAGTGAATTTTCATTGCACTTACTATGTGGAATAAAAATTATTAATAGCTAAGTAATTATTTTTTACAGATATTCTTTTCAGTTCCTTCTCAATATGTAGGTACTTGTTAGATCCCCAGTAATTGTGACTTATTGAATACTCTTCCTACATCTTAAGTATTTGCAGGTGTTGTCTCCTATCACACAAGGTGCCTTATGATCTCCTGGGTGAGCTGAAATATTTCAAAGACTGTGATATATTATTATAGCAAGTAATATTGTTGACCCAAGGTGTATCATAGTCATCTTTGTCTGTGCTTTATATGTTTGTTTATTTTCACGTCTCCTGATACTTGTAATGACTCAGTGTGTACGTGTTACTCTTCTAGATGGAGGACGAGAATGACAGTGATGAATCTGAGGGGGATGAAGATGACGACGATGATGATAGTGAGGAGGAAATTGCTGAGGACGAGGCAGTAGATGACAACTTTCGCATGGAATTGATGAAAGTTCTGCAGGCAGGCCATGCAGCAGTAAGTTTTAGCCTTGGCAAGCGGGTGAATCACAAGTCAGACTTTGGGTACATTGCAGTGTAGATCCTCTGAGAATAGTTCTGACCTTCATTAATGGGAGCTGAGTGCTTCATATTTTAGCAATGAAAGCTAAAAAAAAGACATCTCTACAAATCTATACCTCACTGCACTAATCTTGAACTGGGTGCATTTAAAGGAAAGAAAGATGTGTAGGTGAGGTGGATTGGCTGTGCTAAATTGCCCAAAGTGTCCCGGGATGTGCAGGCTAAGTAGATTAGCCATGGGAAATGCAGGATTACAGTGACCGTGTAGGAGTTGGCTCTGGGTAGGATGCTCTCTGGATGGTCGGTGTGGACTCGATGGGCTAAATGGTCTGCTTTCACACTATGCGAATTCTATGAGAGAGAATTTGCATGGACATATAGCACTTTCCATTCCTAATAATGTACTGAAATGGTTTATAGCCACAGCAGTATTTTTGAAATCTATTGCTTTGTAACAATAATTAGTACACAGGAGAGTTTCTGAATCATGGTGTGATTATGGTCAAGGGGTGACTATTTGCTGCAATGCCTGGGAAAGCTGTTGCATTCTACATCAGGTCCATGGGGATCTTTTGTTGTCATCTGAGAGGGCTAAAGAGGCCTCAGTTATTAGAACATCAGGAGGGCAGCACTCCTTCAGCGCTGCTGCAATGTATCAGCCTGGAGTTTGTGCTGATGATCTTGTGACTTGGATGTATTTGCAGTGACACAGGGCTACAGTCAGCTATGATGCAATGTGCATTTTCTACTTTGATTTATCCGGACTAGGGAATAAATTGCGGTCCTTTCACTGTCGCCAGGTCAAAATTCTGGAATTCCTTTCCTTAGGGCATTGTGGGTCAACCTAGACTACACTGGCTGTATGGTTCAAGAAGTAAGCTCACCACCATCTTCTCAAGGGTAGTTGATAGGCAGAGGATACAAAAGCTTAAACACACATACCAACAGATTCAAGAACAGCTTCTTCCCCACTGTTCTTAGATTTGTGAATGGGCCTGTCAAATTTCAAATCTAATGTTGATCTTGCTCTTCGTGTGCCTTCTCTGCAGCTGCAACTTTGTAATCTTTCTCTGTTCAATCCACCCTATGATCTTCATATGTCATGATCTGCCTGTATTGCACGCAAAACAAAACTTTTCACTGTGCTTACGATCGTGTCATAATCAAATTAAATTAGGGAAGGGCAATAAAAATAGTGTCCATGTCCCAGAAGTGAATAAAAATAGTCTGATTTATAGCAATCAGGCTGGTTCAGTAGACATTTGATCAAAGCCTATCTGGAATCTGATCTGAAGGATGCTTTTGAAATCAAAGCTGCAGCTCTGGTCATTGCCCACATCTCTGTGATCCCTCCACAGTGCAAAGAAGGGGAGAGCAGTGACGACGAGGAGGTGGATGACGAGACAATGATGGCACTGGACAAAAACATCTCCTCCCTCTTTGCTGAACACAAGAAGCATCTTCAAGCTAAGAAAGATCAGAGGGTGAAGCGTAGGAAAGAGAAGACCCTGACGACGGATTTCAAAATGAAGGTAAATGGCAAAATGCAAAGGTGGCTGACACACAGTTTTGGATTAAACTTTGAAAGTTAGCAAAATGTTGTTTTTGATCAAAATGGCATTTTGTTATTTTCTCTGTAGAATTTCAAAAATGTCTCCTTCAATAATTGAACAGAACAATATCGCAGAGAAGGCCATTTAGCCCATTGTGGCTGTTCTGGAGCTTTGGAATTTTTTTTCCCCCCTTTGCAAGTATTTATTCAATTCCTTAGTGAAATTTCTTGTTGAAGTTACCTCAACCACCCTTCAGATAGTGCATTCCATAGCACATCAACTACTTACTTCTGTTTTTTTTTGACATCTCAATTCCCCTTTTGTTCTTCAAAAATGAAAATTAAGTGCTTGGGCAAAAGGAAATTGATTTTTGTAAACCAGGCATTTGGAATCTTCAGAAGAATTTGATTGACTTGGCCACATTTGTCCGATTCTTCTGATCTGTAGCCTGAGATTTATGCGCAGCTTACTGATATCTTACAGGTCCATGGTAACTTCCTCCAGCCAGTTAGTTGGTATCTTTGCAGAAGGCATCTTAAACCTTAAAGGGACATGCAAACAGTGGTATTTTGTAACTGCTCTGAATCCCAAGTTCGTTGTGAACAGTGCCGTAGGCATTAACCAGTGTTGAGGAACTAAGTAGCAGTTTACTGTACTTTTGCAGCAAGCTAATGAAATACTTTCTGTTGTAAATTTGTGATCTCGGAGCATGTAATCTGATATTATAATTTAGTTCCTGTTCAGAATGACTGTGTTTTTAATTTACTCAACGTATTTAATAGTGCCTGATTCTTTGGTAGAGAGGTGCAGTACATCTCCACACCAGCTGGCGGTGCTGTTGTATTAAGCCCAATTTAGAGTCATAGAATGATAGAGATGTACAGCATGGAAACAGATCCTTCAGTCCAACCCGTCTATGCCAACCAGATATCCCACCCAATCTAGTCCCACCTGCCAGCACCTGGCCCATATTCCTCCAAACCCTTCCTGTTCATATACCCATCTAAATGCCTCTTAAATGTTGCAATTGTACCAGCCTCCACCACTTCCTCTGGCAGCTCACTCCATACACGTACCACCCTCTGTGTGAAAAAGTTGCCCCTTAGGTCTCTTTTATATCTTTCCCCTCTCACCCTAAAACTATGCCCTCTATTTCTGGACTCCCCGACCCCAGGGAAAAGACTTTGTCTATTTATCCTATCCATGCCCTCCATAATTTTGTAAACCTCTATATGGTCACTCCTCAGCCTCCGACACTCCAGGGAAAACAGCCCCAGCCTGTTCAGCCTCTCCCTATAGCTCAGATCCTCCAACCCTGGCAATGTCCTTGTAAGTCTTTTCTGAACCCTTTCAAGTTTCACAACACCTTTCCGATAGGAAGGAGACCAGAATTGCACGTAATATTCCAACAGTGGCCTAACCAATGTCCTGTACAGCCGCAACATGACCTCGCAACTGCTGTACTCAATATTGCCAAACTTTGTTAACATGTTTGCTGATGAGTCAAAAGTGCCTATTTGACAGCCATCATTCTGAAATAATATTAGTAATGCACTATCTTTGAACCTGTGCTGTCCTGATCTGTAACTTCACAGGCCAAGCAATAGTGCTAAAGAAAATGCTTGTTATAACTGGGGCTTCTCAACACTGCAAACTGCGAAGCTCTTTTAAAAGCGAGCCACATACCGTCATTAATCAATTTACCTTTTGAAAATTTAATTTAAAAACTAATGCAATAACCATAGTTTAACAAAACTGTATGAAACAATTCTGATGGGATATAATTCTTTATGATCCCAGGCTTGTAATTAATGTGAAGATTCCCTTTTGTAAGTTTAGTAACTAAAGTGTTTAACTGCAATCCTGGTTACTGTTTCCTTGTCATGTTTAGTTAGCTGACCACATTACTTATTTCAGAATCTTCAGTCACAGTTCAGGGATGTTGCTGAATGTGGTTTTCGCTGCAGTTTTTCCGTCTTCTTCTGACCATTAGGAGGCAGTATATCACAATTGAAGAACACTGAAAAAGGATGTCCCAATTTCAGGACAGTCAGAGAGTCATGCAGCAAAGAAGCTGTCCTTCATCCCATTGAGTCTGTGCTGACCTACCTCCAGTACTCCCACCTTCTAGCACTTGGCCCATAACCTTGAATGTTATGACATTTCAAGTGCTTGTCCACGTACCTCTTACCAAAGCTATAATACCATGTACCAAAGGTTGAGATTTCTGCTTTAACTGCCTTCCCAGGCAATGCATTCAAGACTCCAGGCACCCTCTGGGTAAAAACATATTTCCTCAGGTCCCCTCCAAACCTCCAGCCTCTCACCTTTTAAATTATGGCCCTTTATTACTGGCACATTGACTTTCTGTCTACTTTCTATCCACCATGTCTGTGCCCCTCATTATCTTGTATACCTCTATCAGGTCCACCCTCTAACTTCTGCACTCAGAAAAAAAAACCTAAACTTATTCAGCTCCTCCTCATTGCTAAAATGCTCCAACTCAGGCAACATTTTACTGAATCTCCTCTGCACCCACTCCAGTCCTTATCCCATTTTGCTTTTGTCCCACTTTTATTTGGGTATATATTTGAATTATGTGATCCTGCATTTTCTCCTATGCGAGTATTCGGGTGGTGTTTTCCCAGCTTAGGTGTCTCTTGTACGTTGTAACAGATTCCCTTCTTGGTCTCCTTCAGGTACTGGACTTCATTGAAATATTCCTTGTGAAACAGCCTGGAAGTCCACTTGTCTTTGACCTTATTGAGCCTTTGATTGCAATTATTGAAGCAACCCCCAACTCTCTCTCAGACAAGCAGGAGGAGGACTTCCTACGCAAGACAGCGGACATATTCAAGTCAGTGATTACACTCTCCTTGTGCCTTTGCCAATTATTTAGTTGCTGTAGTGATTGTGCTGCAGTACTGTGATCTGTAAGTAAGGTTTTGGGATCATCCAATGCTCCTGCGCTGATTATTTCAGGTTAATTTTATAGGGAGCTAGTTGCTTCTGAGCAGGGCCTGAAATTTCATCCTGCATTCATTTGTCACATTGTCCATGGGGTTGTGGCTGGAATGGTCATGGGAGGTGTGTTTGGATGGAGTACAGGGATCCATTCTTTTACATTGAAGCACGCACTGCGATGGCTGCAACCAGTGAATTTGTACATCTCAGGGATTAGGCAATGATGCACAGCAGACTGTGTGAGTCAGAAGTTGTAGTTCACAGTGATCTGCTTCCACGGATAACATTGGCAAAGTGAGACTTGTGCCACTCAATCAGTTATGCTGCTTTATTATTGAGACTGGCATTCAGTCCGTCAAGGCTCTGGCTCACTATAGATCGCTCTCTTTACTTTTCTCTAATGCCAGTGGCACTCTTATCTCAGACCATGAATTTAACTTGAAAAAAAAATCTGCCTCTTCGCTTTTCCCTCCATTCACAATCAAGTAAGTCCTATCATGAGAACCTCCTCTAAGAATCCATAATTTCTTGTGTTCCTCTGATTTCCACAGTCCCTTCACCCCACACAAGTGTTTGTCATTTTTATCAATGACCTGGACGCAGACATAGGTGGATGGGTTAGTAATTTTGCAAATGACTCTAAAGTCGGTGGAATGGTGGACAGTCATAGAGTCACAGTCATAGAGATGTACAGCACGGAAACAGACCCTTCCGTCCAACCTGTCCATGCTGACCAGATATCCCAACCCAATCTAGTCCCACCTGCCAGCACCCGGCCCATATCCCTCCAAACCCTTCCTATTCATATACTCATTCAAATACCTTTTAAATGTTGCAATTTTACCAGCCTCCACCACTACTTCTGGCAGCTCATTCCATACACACATCACTCTCTGCATGAAAACGTTGCCCTTTAGGTCTCTTTTATATGATTCTCCTCTCCCCCTAAACCTATGCCCTCTAGTTCTGGACTCCCCGACCCCAGGGAAACTACTTTGTCTGTTTATCCTATCCATGCCCCTCATTACTTCTAAACCTCTATAAGGTCACCCCAACCTCCGACGCTCCAGGGAAAACAGCCCCAGCCTGTTCAGCCTCTCCCTGTTGATCAAATCCTCCAATCCCGGCAACATCCTTGTAAATCTTTTCTGAACCCTTTTAAGTTTCACAGCATCTTTCCAATAGAAAGGAGGCCAGAATTGCATGCAATATTCCAAAAGTGGCCTAACCAATGTCCTGTACAGCAGCAACATGACCTCACAACTCCTGTACTCAATACTCTGACCAAGAAAGGAAAGCATACCAAACGCCGCCTTCACTATCCTATCTACCTGTGACTCTACTTTTAAGGAGCTATGAACCTGCTCTCCAAGGTCTCTTTGTTCAGCAACACTCCCGAGGACCTTAGCATAAAGTGTATAAGTCCTGCTAAGATTTGCTTTCCCAAAATACAGCACCTCGCATTTATCTGAATTAAACTCTATCAGCCACTTCTCATTCCATTGGCCCATCTGATCAAGATCTCGTTGTAATCTGAGGTAACCCTCTTCGTTGTCCACTACAACTCCAACTTTGGTGTCATCTGCAAACTTACTAACTGTACCTCTTATGCTTGCATCCAAATCATTTATGTAAATGACAAAAAGTAGAGGATCCAGCACTGGTCCTTGTGGCCCTCCACTGGTCACAGGCCTCCAGTCTGAAAAACAACCCTCCACCACCACCCTCTGTCTTCTACCTTTGAGCCAGTTCTGTATCCAAATGGTGAGTTCTCCCTGTATTCCACGAGATCTAACCTTGCTCACCAGTCTCCCATGGGGAACCTTGTCGAACACCTTACTGAAGTCCATATAGATCACACCTACCACTCTGCCCTCATCAGTCCTCTTTGTTACTTCTTCAAAAAACTCAATCAAGTTTGTGAGACATGATTTTCCATGCACAAAGTCATATTGACTATCCCTAATCAGTCCTTGCCCTTTCAAATACATGGATGTCCTGTCCCTCAGGATTCCCTCCAACAACTTGCCCACCACCGTCGGGCTCACTGGTCTATAGTTCCCTGACTTGTCCTTACCACCTTTCTTAAACAGTGGCACCACATTAGCCAACCTCCAGTCTTCAGGCACCTCACCTGTGACTGTCGATGATACAAATATCTCGGCAAGAGGCCCAACAATTACATCGCTAGCTTCTACAGTACTAAGGTACACCTGATCAGGTCCTGGGGAGTTATCCGCCTTTGTGCATTTCAAGACATTCAGCACTTCCTCCTCTGTAATATGGACATTTTTCAAGATGTCACCGTCTATTTCCCTACAGTCTATATTTTCCACGTCCTTTTCCACAGTAAACGCTGATGCAAAATACTCGTTTAGTATCCTCCCCTCCCATTTTCTGCGGCTCCACGCAAAGGCCGTCTTGCTGATCTTTAAGGGGCCCTATTCTCTCCCTAGTTACCCTTTTGTCTTTAATGTATTTGTAAAAGCCCTTTGGATTCTCCTTAATTCTATTTGCCAAAGATAGCTCATGTCCCCATTTTGCCCTCCTAATTTCCCTCTTAAGTATACGCCTACTGCCTTTATACTCTTCTAAGGATTCACTCGATCTACCCTGTCTATACCTTACATATGCACCCTTCTTTTTCTTAATCAAACCCTCGATTTCTTTAGTCATCCAGCATTTCCTATACCTACCAGCCTTTCCTTTCAGCCTGACAGAAACATACATTCTCTGGACTCTCGTTATCTCATTTTTGAAGGCTTCCCATTTTCCAGCTGTCTCTTTACCTGCGAATATCTGCCCCCAATCAGCTTTTGAACATTCTTGTCTAATACCGTCAAAGTTGGCCTTTCTCCAATTTATAATTTCAACTTTTAAATCCGGTCTATCCTTTTCCATCTCTATTTTAAATCTAATCAAATTATGGTCGCTAGCCCCAAAGTGCTCCCCCATGAACACCTCAGTCACCTACCCTGCCAATGTGGAAGAATGTTGCAGGAGGACTTGGATAAATTGCAGAATTGGGCCAAGAGGTGGCAAATGGAGTTCAATGCAGATAAATGTGAGAAAATTCACTTTGGGAAGAATAACAGGAAGACAGTACTGGGTGAATGGAAAGATTCTTGGTAATGTGGATGTGCAGAGGGATCCTGGAGTCCATGTACATAGATTCCCTGAAAATTGCCACCCAGGTTGATCATGCTGTGAAGAAGGCATACGGTGTTATGGTTCTGTTCGCCGAGCTGGGAATTTGTGTTGCAGATGTTTCGTCTCCTGTCTAGGTGACAACCTCAGTGCTTGGGAGCCTCCTGTGAAGCGCTTCTGTGATCTTTCCTCCGGCATTTGTAGTGGTTGGAATCTACCACTACATCTAAAGCAAATACCAACACCTACCAAAAGAGGGAGCTTGACCCCACCCCACAGCTCACCAATAGGATAAACAACACACTGAGGAATCTACAAAAAACAGACAGATAACCAGGTTTGACCTACAAAGAATGAAACCTCAAAGCAACAGCACCCCCAGATTCTATGGACTACCTAAAGTGCACAAACCAGATATCCCACTCAGACCCATAGTATCACTACCAGGGACACCATCACACAAACTGGCTAAAGAGCTACAGCAGAAACTGAAACACCTGATCAGCGGATCCAGACACTCTATACAGTCAACACAGGAGACAACCGGAAGCGGCAGATACAAACCACTACAAATGCCGGAGGAAAGATCACACAAGTGCTTCACAGGAGGCTCCCAAGCACTGAGGATGTCACCTAGACAGGGGACGAAACGTCTGCAACACAAATTCCCAGCTCGGTAAACAGAACCACAACAACGAGCACCCGAGCTACAAATCTTCTCCCAAACTTTGAAGGCATACGGTGTGTTGGGTTTTATTGGTAGAGGGATTGAGTTCCAGAGCCTTGATATCTTGCTGCAACTGTACAAAATGCTAGTGCAGCCTCACTTGGAATATTGTGTGCAGTTCTGGTCGCTCCATTACAGGAAAGATGTAGAAGCATTGGAAATGGTGCAGAATGTTGCCTGGTCTGGAGGGAAGGTCTAATGAGGAAAGGCTGAGGGTCATGGGTCTGTTCTCATTGGAAAGAAGAAGGCTAAGAGGGGATTTAATAGAGACATACTAGATGATCAGAGGATTAGATAGGGTAGACAGTCAGAATCTTTTTCCTAGGATGATGATGTCAGTTCGTACGAGGGGCATGGCTGCAAATTGAGGGGATAGATTTAAGACCGATGTCAGGGGCAGATTCTTTACTCAGAGAGTGGTAAGGGTGTGGAACACCATATCTGCCAGTGTAGTTAACTCAGTCACATTAGGGAGATTTAAACAATCCTTAGATGATGATATGAATGATGATGAGATAGTGTAGGGGATAGGCTTAGATTAGTTCAACAGGTCAGCGCAACATCGAGGGCAGAAGGGCATGTACTGCGCTGTGTTGTTCTATGTTCTGATAAACACACAATATATAACTCCTCTCTCCAAATGAAATCTCTGTTGTTCTGCAGGAATTGTCTGTGCAAGTCCAAGCACTACTGCCGACACATCGCTGAGATAAAGGACGACCTGCATGAGTTGATGGAGCGATTGCTAGATCGAGCCTGCAAGCAGCCAGACTCTTCAGTTTCACTGTATTGTTTTAGGTACATCATGTCCAAGAGAAACTGCTCAGGTCACGGTTCATAGAGGAGCGGTCTGCATGGGTCAGGGTTCATGGGAGCATGGTCTACTCATGTCAGAGTTCATAGGGCATGGTCTGCTTTGGTCAGGGTTTTTGGAGGCGATTATTTGTTCATTGATGGCTGTGAGGATCGTTGGCTTATTGCTAAAAGGTGGTGCTGGGCTCAAGCCTTGCACCAGAACTGGAGGACATGAAAAATGCAGCACTGTCATTGTAATGGAAGGTCCTACAGGCTGTTGTAAAAAACAAAATGCAGAAGAGGTCTTGGCATTTTGCATCCCCCTCATAACATTGCAAAAACAACTTTCCCATCTCCATGGCATTTATGGAGTCTTGTTGTGAGAAATTTGTTTTCCGTGTTTCCTTTCAAAACTACAGTAATGAGCCTTATGAAGCACCTTATTGACTCTGGAGCATAGCAGGACATGCTGAGGACCTGACAAAGACTGTAGAAAGTGGTGCTGGAAAAGCACAGTAGGTCAGGCAGCATCCGAGGTGCAGGAAAATCGATGTTTCGGGGCGGAGCCCATCTCCAGCCAAAAGTGTTGATTCTCCTGCTCCTCAGATGCTGCCTGACCTGCTGTGCTTTTCCAGCAACACACTCTCAACCCTGATCTCCAGCATCTTCAGACCTCACTGTTTCCGAGAGGACTGTAGAAATCCTCTTTGCCAAAGAGATCTTTGAGATTGTATCACTGTTTAGTTTGCTCGGTTTTGGGAACAGAAGTGGGGACACCAAAAGTCTCTTCTGATTTGTATTTATGTTGGATTTTCAGTTATGTTGTTTAAACATTCGGTAAGTCCCAGAGTTATAGTGGGCTGAACTGAATCAGTGGATGCTTGTTCTACGTGGCCTGCACTTTAAGCCGATGCATTCTGCTCCAGTCCCACATACTGTATGTGAGCATGTGAGATGGCACCATTGATGAACCTGTATCCCAAGCCTAGTCCCAATATCCCAGAAGTCCTGAGCTGAGTTAATTGGATTTGGATTTTCACAGTTTGCAATAACATTTCATTTCTTTTGGTTCATTCCTCGATTATGAAGAAATTGGATTAAAATAGTTTCACGTGTTTGGCTGTTTCCTAAACATCTCGTAACCTGTTCTCTGGCAGTGGGAGCCTTTACCTCTTCAGAGTTCTGAAAGGGAACCCGACTGAACCCACAGCCAATGGCACGTATAGAGAGAAGGAAGATCATGAGGAGGTTGCAGAAACTGGATCTCAACAGGTACATGTGTCAGACTGGAGAATAGAGGCCAGGCTTAACAACAGTGACATTTCAGTGATAACTGCAGTATGTTCTCAAATTAGTGCCCTGGCACTCAGTGCAAACAGTAAAAGCCCTGTGAGGTTTGTAAGGTGATCATTTACCTTTCTTTAAATAAAATGGGTTTTACGCATCTAATTAGGCAGCTTGATTCTGTCAAAAACACAACTGTTCTTTAAGGTGAGGGATTCTGGGTGCTGCAGAAAAATATGTCCTGTTTTCTATCCACTGGCATTTGAACTAGAGCAGGGGTTGCATGACTGAAAGTGGGTGTTCTCTCCTATGACCTAACAGTGTTAAAGTATGTCCCTCCCTGAACATTTGTAAATGATTTATTTTCCCAGTATCCCCCTCTTTGTCTTGTCAGTGTGGCTCTGCCCCTACCCTCAGTGCTGCGCATGTTCAAGCACTTCCTTCCCAAATGAAAGGACAGTATACAGCACTGCTGTGCTAGCAATGTCAAATTTCTATTATTACTTTAATCTGAGACTCCAACTTGCTAATACTTGCTCTGATGAAGAGTCATCTCGACTCAACATTAGCTTGCTCTCTGTCCATGGATGCTGCCTGACCTGTGATCTTCAGCATTTGTTGTTTTCAGTTGCTAAGAATGTATTATAGCCTGATAAATGCCAGTAACATCCAGATTTTATTCCCTGCACATGCAATTTTTTTTTAAATCCTATGCTCTTTTGACTATTTTCCTATATCAGTGAATGCAAAACTGTCGAATGCAAATCACGGTGCATCTGAGTTAAACCTCTCTAGGGTATTGACAATTGAGGACCAAACTGTCAGCTTTTCTTGTCCTTTCTCTCTCTTTGTCTCCCCGCCATCGTCTCTCGTCAGTGTCTTCCGCTCCCACTCCCCGTCTCTTGTCTGTGTCTCCCTCTCCCCCCCACGTCTCTCTCTCCCACTCCCCGTCTCGCTTTGTGTCTCCCTCTCCCACTCCTCCCCGTCTCTCGCGCACTGTCTCCCCCCCACGTCTCTCACTCTCTCTCTCTCCTCCCCTCACTGTCTCGCTTTGTGTGTCCACCCCCCGTCTCTTGCACTCTGTCTTTCTCCGTCCCCCGTCTCTCGCGCTCTGTCTCTCTTGCCCCTGTCTTGCTGTGTCTCCCCTTCCCCATCTCTCACTCTCTGTCTCTCCCTCCCCATCTATCGCTCTCTGTCTCATTTCTTCTCTCCCCCCCCCCCCCCCCAAATGGGCTCTCTCTCCCTGACCATCCTTCCCCCCCCACCCCCCCCAACTCTCACTCTCTGTCTCCCTGCCCCCCCATCTCTCGTTCTCTGTCTCCTACCCCCCCCCACTTGCTCTCTGTCTCCCCCATGTCTTGCTCTGTCTCATTCCCCCACCCCCACCGTCTGTCATTCTGTCTCCTCCTTCAACCCTCCCTCAGTCTGTCTCTCATTCACCCACAATCTCACCGCCCCATCTCTTGCACTCTCTATCGCCCCATCTCTCACGTGCTGTATCTCCACCCCACTCCCCACCGGCTCCCTCTCTGTCTCCTCCCCCCAGCCCATGCTCTCTCTCACTCTTTCCCTATCAGTTTTTTCCCCTGCTAAAGCCAAAATACTCTTGAATTTATTTTCCACTTCAGTTTTCAATCTCATCCTTTGCTGTAAATGTAGCTAACTTATAATTTAGCATAATGTCAAAGCTGACGTTTGCTGTAGCCTGTAATTTTTGTTCCGCAGCTGCCTGCCTGTACAGATGTCCGTTGTGTGGTTTTGAAGCGTTGAGATGCTCTGGGTTTTTATTTTCTGCTGGATGGGCTCAGGGCCCTGCAGGTGGTGGGAGATGGCTCTCAGTCCTGGCCTGGCTGCGGGTCAGGCAGCCGGCTGCTTTAGTCACACTGTCTGCCCTTTTTGTTTTCTGTCATCTAATCTGGGGCCTGATTACACGCTGACTGTTGTGTTTTTCTTCCCATACATGGTCGCCAAGAGACCAGTCATGACTGACTGACTGTCCACAGAACACTTGTGTCAGAGCCTCTATTTCCCTCCAATTCCAAAGCCTTTCTGATTGATGAATCTGACTGTCTTGAACTGAGCTGTATCAACCCATGCCACACAGCCCCCATGGTAAATTGGTATCGGTTCCTGCCGCTGTGAATGAGCAGCAGACACCTACCTTGGACAAGCAGGGCCCTGTGCTCTTCAGTCTGGTTCTAAAGCGGTTGGGAATGGAGCAGGTGGAAGAGAACAAGCATTCCCATCTACTCACTCACTGGCAAACATTAAGGTCGAGTCAGACCTCCCCCCTCGGACGTTATAAAATCGACTGTACTGCCTTCAGAGCTTTAATAAAGAGATCACCGAGAGACTCTGCATGTTCATTATGAGCTGATCATCCCTGCGCAGGCAAACATTGTGAAATTTGACCCAAAATCCTCTGGAAGCGACGCAGCCCTAACATTGTCTGGCTCACACCTGCTGTTCAAAGCAGGCTGCACACTGGGGACTGTGGAATACACAGGCTGTTCCACGCTTGAGTGGCCAGGCCTTCCTCGTTCACCGATATCTCTACTGTACATCATCTATAAATAAGAGGATGACGGATGGTAAGCAGTGAGCTCCCCATAACTTGTCACGCTTCCAGTTGGTTTCTGGCCAGTCCCCAGTGGATGGTTTTAGCTCGCCCCTTTCCATATGCCGTCTTACAGTGGAGGAGGTGGGGGGGTGGGGGAGAGTCAACACACACACACACACACACACACACACACACACACACACACACACACAGCCTCAGGCAAGGGTTTGGGGACATCGCACAGGCCAACGAGGCTAGGGAGGGGAGTAGTGCAACTTCTTGCAGAGAAAGGGAAGCCGACTGCCTGTGTAGGGGGATGGGTTTTGCAGTCAACCCATGATGTCTCTGCAGTATCAGTGTTTAACACAGCATTAGTGTTGAAGCACAGCAGTGTTGGGACCTGGGGGAGAAGCTTTGGCAAATGAGGGAAGGTATTGTGGGCAGTCAAATACCCACCACTTTTCTACCCCCTCAAATGCATGACCTTAAATGTTTTAAAAGTCCACCTTAGTTTGCACGTGTCCTGCAGTTTTCAGCAGTAGGAATGTACTCTCGTCTGTTTGTTGCAGGTTGGATCACTCGGCAGTGTGGATATTGACAGAGTGACTGCAGTCTACGAGAAAGCTCTGACCTTCTTCATGACCAAACGCAACTGTTCCCTCACCATCAGCATGTTCAACAATCTTTTTGAACGTTTCCCAGTAAGTCTGACCAGCACTTTTAAATCAGCTTTTGCACAAGTTCCATTGCAAACTTTGTCAAGAAGAAAGCATGTGAGAGTTGTCTTCAAGTTCCTCTCCTAAAAGAGCACTCTTGTGTTTGGGTTACACAAGGGGAAGCGGCCACCTGTGCATTGTTGAAGCAACTGTTGAGTTAGATTCAGGAACAAAGTGTCAACATTAGGTTTGTATCAAGTCACTCCAAATCTCAGTCTCATGCAGTTACAGGAGCTGAGGTGCCCAGACTGTGATTAGGATAGTGACTCTGCCAAGCTAATACCCCATAGCCATGATGGCCCAGTGACTTCCAGTCAGCAGCAGATGCTGCTCACTCCATCCAGCTGACCAGATTGCCCAGAAATCTAACTCTCTTTGTACTGGACAGTAAGCAGATTTAGTGGTGACTTGCTGTTTTACTGTGGGGGAGCTTGTTGCAGAGTCTGACCCTGGCCCAGGAACATTTTAATGTGTGGAATCTTGTAAGTGCAGGAGATCACTTTGAGGTGTATCCTGCTGCCCGTTTCTGGGCAGACTATGCTGAACTATACCTGCATTGTCGCACACTGATTATCAAGTGCATTTATTGACTCCCTCCATTGACACGGACCTGCTCACTGCTGTTTTTAAATGGTGAGGGTTAACCCCCAGTACATACTCTTTATTTTGTGATGTAACTAATCATTTGGTCCCAGTTATTGAACACTCCCCTTCCCCTACACACTTTTGTTTATTTTTGCTTGTCAAATACTTCACATGATCCATGAAGTGTAGGCACATCCCACAGTGAAACATTTTCACAGCATGTTGCCAGTCTGTGTGCTCAGCTTATATTCAGACCCTGTGATCATGCCACGGGAACTGACACTGTCACTTTGACCTTGTGGGGAGGATCTGAGTGCTGTGGCAGCCAGATTGGACATGAATGTTGTTCACTATAACAATTCACCCTGAGAACATTGGATTGGATTGTTATAAGATAGAAATGATAGTTATACCACCAGATATTAGCTGTAGTTTGGAAGGAAGTCTGGGGTGTAGTATATAAAACTGTAAATTTTTAACTAATTCAACTCTGACATTAATCCTGCTGTTACCCCCATGACATCACATGTCTTTTATTAAATGCTGGCCATCCTTTCTGCTGCCTGAAATGTAAGCTGAGCCATCTGGCTACCTTAGCTGTAGTTATCATATCAGTCCATTCCATCTGTATGCGTCATGTCTCTGGTAACTGCTAACTGTTCAGAATGACTGCCAGCCAGGCACTTTCTCCCTGCTTTGTTCATTCCTTTGTCCTCAGTGATTCCGCCATGTGTCAGGTAATTGACATTGCTGATTTGTTTCCTCGTCTGTTTCAGGTTATGTGTAAACGGCTGCTGCAGTCTGTTATCAAGTACATGACTGACGGTGTGCGGCATCATCAACAGGTAAGGAACCAGACTCCTGTTTCCACTCAGTCCACCAAACCTTTGCAGAAGGCGCTTCGATGATACCAGCTGGCTGGTTTCATTCTGGGGAGAGAATTAACGATGGTAGAGTAGTGCTCTTTACTAGAGGATTGCTTCTTTAGAACCAAAGGCTCTTGCGGCCTAGGGTGGAGGCCATTCAGTCCATCATACCTGTGTAACTCTTTCAAAGATCGAATTGATTCAACTCACCAACCTTTTCCTTGTAGTCTCTGCAAATTTTCCACTTGAAGTACTAGTCCAATTAAAAGTTACTATTGAAGGTGTTTCCACCACACTTTCGAGTAATGCATCATAACTTACCCTTTCGAACAATTTCTTACCATCTTCCACAATTATTTTAATTCCGTGTCCTCCCTTCTTGGGATTGGAAAGTGCTTTTCCGCAGACCTGTTATCAAAGCCCCTCATAATCACGAAATCTCTTTATTCAATGTGTCTTTTTCTCTCAAAGAAAACAATTCTAGTGTCTCCAGTTCCTCCAATGTCAATGTTCCTTATCAAAACATAGAAAATAGTAGTGGCAGTAGGCTATTTGGCGCATCACGTCCCCCTCTCCAATCAACATGATCATGGCCAATCCCCTGTCTCAATGCCACACTCCTGCTTTCTTCCCACAACCCTTGACATCTTTAGTCTGTAAAAGCCTGCTTCTTTCTTCCTGTACCTTCCACAATTTTCCGTGGCAGAGAACTCCATCGGTTCACTACCTTCTGAGTAACAAAGTTTCTCTGTTCCAAAATGGTCTACCCTGAAACTGTGATGCTTGTTCTGGAATCACCAGACAGAGGGATAATCCTCCATGCGTCCAGTCTCTCAAGGCTTTTCAGCATTTTAATGAATTCTCCCCTCCCCCAAACACACACACACACTCTCTCTCTCTCTCTCTCTCTTTCGTGCACTCGCACGTACAAACACATAAATCTAATATAACTAGCTAGCCATCTTGTTTACCCACTCTGGCGAGAATGTCTGAGGAAAGGTCACTGTACCTAGAACATTAATTCTGCATTTTCCCCATTGATGCTGTCAGACCGGCTGAGTTTTTATAAAACTAACTCTGGTCCAATTGCCAGCATATTACCTCCAATCTCATCCTTTGATTTTGATTTTTTGATGTGGGACTTTATGAAAATCCAGATAAGCTACATATCCATATATTCTCCCAGTTGTGTCCTTGAATAGTTCCAGTAGGTTTGTTAAAACTGTTTTCAGTTTCATATATTTGTGTTCACTTTGTGCAATCTGGTATTTTTCTAAGTGCCCTGTTATCACATCCTTTATAACTGAGACTACAGTAATTTTCCTACACCTAATAGTGAGGCCGGTTTTAAGCTTATTTCGGCCATTCTTCTAGATCAGGCTCTGCATCCTCTCCAATGGTCTGATGTCCTTTCTGAAGTGTGCTGATTAGTGTGAGCCACAGTACTGCAATTGAGGACTAACCAAGATATTTATGAAGGCTTAGCATTAAACTTACCGTTTTTAAACTCAGCACCCAGGATCCTAGATGTTATTTATTAATATGTTGTGTGACATGATCAATATTCAGTTGAGTCTTTCACTTAGCAAGGCTGTTTCTGTGAAGCAGCTTTCTTTGGCCATCGCAACGTTTTGGCGCTTTCTCAACTGACTTGTTGCAGGCTTGTGCCACTGTTGTGGGGTTTGATGGCTGCCAGCTGAGTAACAAGAGGCCTGTGTTTGTTGCAGTAGGGCACTCTGACTTAGTGCCACTTGGAATGTTGCCTCACCCAGCACAGAGCCAGAAAATAGGGCCTGGCATGAGTGGCGCTCAGGATGTTGGCTCCATCTTATTCAGCTTGGTCTGCTCTTTATTGCTCCTGGTAAATTTGACTGCACAAGTTCTGAGGACTCGCAGACTCTGGTTTCTGTCTGCTTTACTGAACTACCAAAAAAAAGGTGCTGCACTGTTGGAGATGCCATCTTTCAGAAGAGATGTTAAACCAAGGCTCGATGTCATAATCAGATGAACGTTGGGGACCTTCAGGCTATTTTAAACAAAGGCCACAGTTGACTCCTACTTACCTTTTATCTACATCACAAAAAAATTCAAGATTATCTGGTCATTATCTTTTTACGGTTTGTGAGAGTTTGTGAGAAATTAATGGCCTCTTTTCCCTCATCACAATAGCTAGACATCAGAAATATGATTTGAATGTAGAGCACTTTGAGATATCTAACTGTGAAAAGTGCTATATAAATGCAAATATTTCTTGCTCTGTGCAACTAGTGTTGCAGTGCAAGTTGTGAGAGACTTCAATTTATTGAGGGCTGTATATTCCAGAGTGTAATCTGCACAATCATAAACAGCAATTATAGCTCGGAGTACAATCCCTTAAAAGAGTTGCCTCCCTGTCAAAGTATTACAAGAATTCTTTTAATTTCCTCTCTCCATTGTTTTGCTCCTGAAAGCATCCAAAGTAACATCCAGCTGCAATGGGGTAGGATTCCACAGGTACATTTTGCCTTCTCCTTCAAGAGCTAGCTTTCACATGTGAGCCTGATTTGAGAGTGTCTGCAAGCTACTAAGCAGTGGCAGGCATCATAGCAGAGTCCAGTTTTGTCTGTTCCTATATATTTGTGATGCAGAAATTGATGGGCCTTGTTTGAATACAAAATATTAGCACAGCCTTTTTTGATTAGAACAGTAAATTGCCTGAGGAAGTAAATGTACTGGGCAAGCTGTGACTGCATTTATAAAAGTATACTTTAAGAAATGTCTGCAGCAAGATCTGTCACCCTTCATAAGCAGACTTCAACAGTTACCATCCCCTTGTGGATATAATTTCAGTTCTTTCAGTTATTCTACATTAACTGTGCTGTTGTTATCAAAGTGTGTGGTACTATTCAGTTAAGGTAATCATTTTCCACTAATTAGCTCTTACTGAGCCTGCATGACCCAAGACCATGCTGAGCGCATGGAAAAGGAGCACAACTCTCTGCAACTCCATTGTCCTGATGTCTGACTCTCTCGCCAGACTCGACGCGTCACTGGCGTTTTCAGCTCCCTGATCTCCTGTGGTTTGAAAGCTCCCAAGTGCTGTGATCATCCCGAATTAATGAACTTGCAGCAAGAAATCAGGCACTCGGCTCAGTGCAGGTGCTGCAGAGAGTTTCAGGAGGGCAGGCGTTTACAAAGGATGGGTGGGGAAGAGTGCAGGTCCACGTTGTGAAAAGACCACATCTCCTCTTTTCACTTCGGTTTTTCAAAAAAAATGCAATCCCTTTGCTGTAGCACGTCCAGGTTAAGCCTCAAACCATTTGCTGTGCAATGGAATCATCTTTCATTGTTACTAACTGTGTTAGTTATCTGATATGCATATCTGATAGTGACCAGGGAGATGGGCCATATTTAACTGCATCCTTTTGTTCCAAGCGGCTGATGCTAGAGGGGCTCTGTTCAGATAAAGGACTGTCTTGCCAGGAGAAGATCAGAGCTTCAAGCCCCACAGCTAATAGGCTGCACCCTGAAAAAAAACTATTGTTCTTACTTTGGACAACACCACCTGCCCTCCATTATATGCAATGCCCCAGACTTAATGTCCATTCTAGATACCACGTAGAATATATTGGACAAGGACTCCTGCTTGTTCTGCTTCTGGCATTGCAAGCTCACTGAATGCAGAGTATTTTATAATTAACCATCCCTGCTAATTACTGGGAGGCATTGCAGCTTTGATTTGTCAGCTCGCTTTGCTCCTGATGTACTGAAGACAGTTATTGTCTTGTTGCAATTATACCTTACCCCTCCAACTGGAAGGAAGCCAAATACCCTTAACTCCACATTTTGCCTTCAACTAAAATGATTTTGTCATTGAATTGAAGTTACCTCCCCACCACTGCCACCATCCCCAGTTGTGCAGAATCAGGTCATTCAGCCCTTTCATGTAAGGTGAAAGGAAAAGGGCAATATTTTAAGTTTTATTGTAAATTTTCAGTGCACTACCCTAATGCATTGGAACATAGGAACAAGCGTAGGCCATTCAGTCTGTCAAGCCTGTTGTAACTTTTAATAAGATTGAGCTTCAGTGCTTTTAAGCCACACTTTCCTCGTACCTTTATGACATCGGTGGTCAGAAATCATATATACTAAGACTGAGCTTCCACAGTATTCTGTGAGAAGAAATTCCAAAGATTCGCAACCCTCTGATTTAAAAAAAAATTCTCCTTGTCTTGGGCCTAAATGGTATCGCCTTATTTTTAAATTGAGCCTCTGGGTTCTGATCTCTCCAACCAGAAGGAATATTTTAGCTGCAGCTACCTTTTTAAGTATTTTGTAGTTTCAGTGAAATCTTGGTTGATCTGATGTGATCTTGCCCTAAATTCTACTTTCCTACTCACTCCCCATCAATTTTGTCTCCACTGTTGTTCAAGAGCTCTTTGTCCTCTTGACAAAGTCTTTCCAAATTGATTTTGATTCCAGTAAATGCTAGGTGCAAGAAAACAGTCATCGGTATTTACCAATGTACATGCTTGTGCCACTGGTCAAGATACTTTTTCTTTGTCAAGGGCTACTCTTGAAATTTTCTTGAGAACTAACTTTTTAATTTATACTACCATGCACTACCCTGGAGTATTTGATCCTGCATAGAAGATTCATAAATATCGTCAAAAACTATCAACTCTCCAGTAAAATTAAATCACAACACAAAGAAATACATTAATTTCCTAGAATCTGCAATATTTAAATAGATACAAGACAACGGACAAGTCAACAAAATGTTTTTATTTCAAAATGATTTATAGAAACATGTACACACAAAAAGCCATCACCCTACCTTCTGGAAACAAGTGAGGTCTCAACGATATTTTCATTACACATGCACAAAGTTGCGATATTTTAATCATGAAGCAAAACACTAGTATATCTTGATTTCAATCTCACATTTAAATATACTTATTGACGATGTTCAATACAATAATTTGTTTTTCTAATACAGTAGCTCCTGGAGTTTCGCAGCCTTAAACTCAACATTCCACATTCATGTGGAAATAATTAATTACTTTTGTGATTTAAATTTTTTTTGGATCTCATTAGCTAAGTGCTTCAGTGTTGCTATATTTAAAACTGTTCTCTTTCCTTTGCAGCCTATCTCACTACTTCTTGCAACCTTCCTGACCCCCCACACCTCCCTTGCAGCTTCCTTCTCCCGACTTGTACCACATTCACCTTCCTACTCTCCCCTCACCTCTTTTGCAATGTCTTTTTCCCCCCTCACCTCTGCAGTTGTCTTCCCCACCCTTCCCAGTCACATCTTTTGCCACTTCTTTCTTCCATGCCTGTCATCCTTATTGTTGCCTCAGTCTCTCCCCTAACCCATCTTGCCACCTATTTCTCTCCTCCTTCTCTCCCTTTCAGCGTTCATTTGCACCTTCTCATGCTAACAACCTTCTAGCAGTCTCTTTCTCCCTTCCCAAAGCCATGGAGAGCTGCCTTCTGCCCCCACCCCAAGGCTCTGTCTGACTGATGACCTCACTCCAGACCCAGCAAGAGGCCTCTTACTTCCAGCCTCGGCAAAAAGCCACCCTGGCAAAAGTATCCCTGTCCTGGCCAAAGGCAGCTCTTTGCATGTCTTCCATTGCTGTCCCCTGTGAATGACTTTCCCTGGGCCATTTGGCGATTTTGGGGGGGGGGGGGGGGGGAGCAGATGCAAAGTCTGCAACCACTCCCAAGCCTGCCCACTGTATTTAAACACTGGTGTGCATATTTTGTGACCGAACTCTGAACTGAACTGAACTTTCGCTCCATTATTAATATGAGTGTACACACCTTGATAGTTATTTGAGTGGTGTAGGGTGGAGTTAAGTTCATTAATAGTACACTGCAGTACAGGTACCTGTCTGGTCATGCTACATAATGCCTGCCTTTGTACCTGTGTGCGGTATTAAGGAATGCAGAAAGAAAATGTGCAGTCATTATGTAGCATGTGGAAAAAATATGACTTGACAAAATCAGAAAACATTCCAGGGATGCAGCTGAGCCTGAACTCAGGCAGTTTAATGCTTATAACCATAGCTGTGGCTTGTTTGCAGAACAAAGGGTTCTTTGTACCTTAACCCTGAATGTCTCCTGCTAGCTTGCTCACTTGAGCCGAGAACATAGTCTTACACTTCAGCGCACTGAAGAAATGCTGCACTATTAGGTGGCATGGTGGTTCAAGGGTTAGCATTGCTGCCGCAAATCACCAGGGTCCTAGATTCGACTCCAGCCTCGGTTGACTATCTGTGTGGAGTTGGCACGTTATCCCCCGAATGCATGGGTTTCCTCCGGACACCCTGGTTTCTTCCCACAGTCCGAACATGTGCAGGTTAGTTGACTTGTCCATGCTAAATTGCCCATAGTGTCCAAGGATATGCAGGTTAGGTGTGTTAGCTATGGAAAATGTAGGGTTACAAGGATGAGGTGTGGCTCTAGGTGGGATGCTTTTCAGAGGGTCCTTGTGGACTCGGGGCGAATGGCCTGCTTCCACTCTATCGGGATTCTGTGATTCTATGATACTATGATATTGTGCTGTTTTAGGACTTAAATCCAAAGCTTCATTGGTCTTCCAGTGTTCGTAAAGATCCCATGGCCCTACTGCAGAAATGGAAATAGTCTCCATGTCATGAGCAACATTTATGTTTGGAGTAATTCAACAATAAGTTTTAAAAAAAAATCCAGCCCATTTAGGTTTTTGCTGTCTGTGGCACGAAAACTTGTGCCATGATTCCTACAGTTAAGCATGAGTCACTATTCCAATCTGCCAGCTAATCTCAACAATAGTTGGAAAGATTGAGGGAGAGGATGAGAAGTTGTCTTAATTTTAAAGGCAGTAAAGTGGTAAGGTAGCTGGACTAGTAATGGAGAAGCCTTGACTAATGTTCTGAGGGTATGGATTTAAAACTTACTATGGTAAATGGTGAAATTTAATTTGGCAACATTTGGAATCAGAAGCTTTTCTCAGTGATGGTGACCTTTAAACTATCTTTCTTGTGAAAAACCCCTCTGGGTGACGAATGTCCTTAAGGAGAGGAAATCTATGATCATTACCTTGTCTGGTCTACATGTGACTCCAAGCCCATAGCAGTTGAATGCCAATCAATTTAGGAGCAACTAAGAATGAGTAACAAATGCCAGTGTTGCTAATACCCTGTACAAAACTTTAAAAGGGCATGAACCCACATAGGATATTAGAATTATAATCCCTCCAATATAGAAACAGGCCCTTCTGCCCAACTAGCCCATACCAACCCTCTGATCCAGACCTATTCCCCTATCCTATATCTACCCTTGACTAATGCACCGAACACTATGGGCAATTTAGCATGGCCAGTTCACCTGACCCACGCATCTTTGGACTGTGGGAGGAAACTGGAGCACCCGGAGGAAACCTACGCAGCCACGGGGAGAATGTACAAACTCCACACAGACAGTCACCCGAGGCTGAAATCGAACCTGGGTCCCTGGCATTGTGCAGCAGCAGTGCTAACCACTGAGCCACCATGCTGCCCAATATGGTGCAGAAATCTTACCATTCAGGCCCAGTCAGCCTTTGCCGATTCTGAAATCTGGATCAGTCCTATAAAGCATTAAGTAAACACTGATTGTGAGGTTAAAACAGGAAATGCTCGGCTGGACAGGCAGCATTGTTGGAGGGAGAAACAACATTAATATTTCCAGTTGATCTCGTGAGAATGCTGTGTAATTGCAGCAATTTTTGTTTACGTTTCACATCTCCAGCAGCTGCAGTGTGCTTTTGTGGTTATAAATGTAGTCACCTTTCTGTTTGTCTCCCACTTAGGGATGAAAGGGTATTCTGCTCCCTACTACCTCTATTCCTTCCTAAGGGAACTGCCTCTAGTGGATTCATGTTTTCCTACCATTAGCTGTACTTAACCCAGACTTTTTTTTAAGCAAGAAATGTTGACAGCTAACTGACAGTTTGGCATTGCCCAACTCTGGAGTTTCCCTTGAAAAAGTTGCCAGAGGGCCATAGTGCAGTCCTTGTTGTGAAGATGCTCTCTCAATGGTGTGTGGTAGGAAGTATATAGCAATATGTGTACTTTAAAATGCAGAGAAAATATGGACTATTAATCATGTGAAAATGCACTACTTCAGCATTTCTGAAATTCATAAAAGTATAGGTCATCGAACTGAAATTAGATTAGATTAGATTCCCAACAGTGCGGAAACAGGCCCTTCAACATTGTGTGCTTATCTCTCCAAAGATGTTTTCTGGCTTGCTGAATGCTTTTTGTTTTGATTTCAGATAGAACATAGAACATACAACAAAGGAATGTGCCCTTCGGCCCAAGATGTTGTACCAAACGTGACGCTAAATTAAACTACTCCCTTTTACCTGCCTTAGGTCCATAATCCCTCCATTCCTTGCATATTCATTTGCTTACCTAAAAGTCCCTTAAGTAGCCCTATTGCATCTGCCTCCACCACCACCACCACCCCAGCTGGCACTTTCCAATGTCCTACCATTTCTCTGTGGGGGGAGAAAACGTGCCCCTCAGATCGCCTTTGAACTTGCCCCACCCCCACCTTAAATGCATGACCCCACCTCCCCCTTTAATTGACCCCCACTCAATCTAATTATGGGGAAAAGATTCTGACCATCAACTTTAGAACACAACAGCATAGAACAGGCCCTTCAGCCCTCGATGTTGTGCCGACCTTTTATCCTAGTCTACGATTAACCTAACATACATACCCTTCATTTTACTATTATCCATGTGCCTATCCAAATGTCGCTTAAATGTCCCTAATGTATCTGACTCTACTACTACCGCTGGCAGTGCATTCCATGCACCCACCACTCTCTGTGGAAAGAACCTGCCTCTGACATTTCCCCTAAACCTTCCTCCAACCACCTTAAAATTATGCCCCCTCGTGATAGCCATTTCCAACGTAGGGAAAAAGTCTCTGGCTGTCCACTCTCTCTATGCCTCTCAACATCTTGTACACCGCTATCATGTCACCTCTCGTCCTTCTTCGCTTCAATGAGAAAAGCCCTCGCTCCCTCAATCTTTCTTCATAAGACCTGTCCCCCAGCCCTGGCAGCATCCTGGTAAATCTCCTCTGCACCCCCTCTAAAGCTTCCAAATCCCCCTGATGATAAGGTGACTGGAACTGAACACAATATTCCAATTGGGGTGTAACCAAGGCTTTATAGAGCTGCAGCATAATCTTGCAGCTCTTAAACTCAATGCCTCTGCTAATGAAAGCCAACACATCATACGCCTTCTTAACAATCCTATCAACTTGGGTGGTAACTTTGAGGGATCGATGGACATGGATCCCAAGATCCCTCTGTTCCTCCACACTGCCAAGGATCCTGCCTTTAACCCTGTATTCTGCTTTCAAATTTGACCTTCCAAAATCACTTTATACTTTTCCAGGTTGAACTCCATCTGCCACTTATCAGCCCAATTCTGTATCCTGTCAATGTCCCATTGTAACGTACAACAGCCCTCCACACTGTCCACAACTCCTCCAATCTTCGTGTCATTGGCAAACTTACTAACCCATCCTTCCACTTCTTTGTCCAACTCATTTATAAAAATCACGAAGAGTAGAGGTTCTCGAAGCAATCCCTGCGGAACACCACTGATCACCAAGCTTCAGGCTGAATATTTTCCATTTACTACCACCCTCTGTCATCTATGGGCCAGCCAATTCTGTATCCAAACAGCCAGATTTCCCTGTCTTCCATGCCTCCTCACTTTCTGAATGAGCCTACCATGGGAACATTATCAAATGCCTTGCTAAAATCCATATATACCACATCCATTTGTCAACCTTCTTCAATGTGTTTTGTCACATCTTCAAAGAATTTAATAAGGATGGTGAGACATGATCTGCCCCTCAGAAAGTCGTGCTATCTCTAATTAAACTATGTTTTTCCAAATAATCATAAATCATGTCTCAGAATCCTCTCCAATCATTTACCCACCATCGATGTAAGCCTGACAGGCCTGTAATTCTCAGGGATATCCCTGTTCCCTTTCTTGAATCTTGTCTGTGCATCTTATAATTTTGTAGATTCCTATCGAGACTCCCCTTGGCCTCCTGGATTGGAAGCCAGATCTAAGATGTTCAAGGCCAAAGACCTGGACAGGTCACTGTCCAACCTGTCTATTGAGCTTCTTGAATACTAGCGTGGTGTTACCCTGCCCAGGCTTACCTTAATTGTACTCTCAACCACCTACCCCCAGCCATGTGTACGCAGAACCTTCTGGAAGAGATAAAAGAGAAAAACCTTTCTGGAGTTGAGCAGCCAGTCTGGTGCCTTCTCAAACATGTATAAAAACCAGACCGCAATTAATCTTTTGAGAAAATATTAGTTACTGTTAGTGATGAATTAAACAGCATTAAATGAATAGCGCTTTCATTAAGAAATGCCAGTTTGCAATATGCCTCCTGTTCAAAGAGATTAAATCATTTGATGAAATAAATGGGAGGCACAGATCATGGTTGCAGTTTGTTTTGATAGTCAAAGAATGAATTCCAATGATCTTACAGAAGTGTCCTTTTTGATGATGGTCATGCAGACATGAAAGTGCACATTATACTGATTTGTCTGGAAGTAATGAGCACCACAGGATTTATGACATTGTTTATTTCCAATTCCCTTTTAAAGACTCTTAGTGCCATCAGTTCCATCTTGTGTAGGATCCCAGTGGATAACTTCACTGCGTGGGGCATCAGCTAGTGCTACTTGTTTCTAAATTTGCAGCCAAGTAACAAGAATGAAGTGTATTGTTTACTCCAGTTGGATGTAAGAGTTTAATGAAAGTGAGGATCGATACTATCATGCTGAGACCATGGCGCTTTGAGGTAGAAATGTGTTTGCATTGTAGAGGTCTCTTCAGCATGTCCTGAACCTGCTGTTAAACAATTTCAATCCATCACTGTCTGTATTCTTAATGCTGAGAGACAGTGCATATGTAGTAAATGTTTGCATTCTCTAACAATAAAGAAAGCAGGCAGATTTGGGCAGTTTTGCTGGAGGAAAATTCTGTTTAAGTTAGTGTAAAATTTCAGAAATGATTTACAGCTTTATTTCTGGGAGTGCAGTTCGCACACCTATACAAATAAACCTTTTACCAACTTTTACCACTGATATGCACTCTTTAAAATAGTTGCCCATATTATTTACTTTGAGTTCTAGGCAGTGTTTTTTTTATTTAATAAGTACAATATAGGATCAACTCCAGAAAGCACTTGGCTTTATGAGCTGCATATAGTCTGCTCTTTGATACTTTGGAAACATTCAAAATATAAGCGATTGTTCCCCGCCATCTCATTGGGTAATGATGAGAGTTTGCTTCTCATGCCAAGTGTCAAACTGCTTGCTCGCTATTGAAATTATTCTGATCATAAATGACTGCTGCAGGTAGCTAGGACTGATCTGTCTATTGACCATTAGAGGTCAGACTTAGACTACTCTACACTCCCACTTAACCCTCAATGTAAAGCCCTATTAGAAGGGGAGCTATTACAGTGTTGGAAGGCAGATGAGAGAGTAATGGCGTGGTTAGAGTTTAGTTTGTAACTGAGGGGGAGTTTTATTTTGACATCATTGTCGTTGTAGGCTTTTGAAGTAAAATTTGATTTTTACTACTTCATGTTTCTTTAACAATAAAGCTTCAGCCATCTGATAATCCTGAAAGTGCTCTATAAATGCAAATCCTACACGTCTACCTGGCAGAATTTGACATAATTTATCACATTATTAGAAGGGATTTCTGCTAATGAAGCAGAAATGCACTTTCAGTAACATGGCAATCCAAAAAATAGACAGTCTTGAAAGGTCTGGGAAAGAACATGGAACAGTGCAACACAGGAACCGGCCCTTCAGCCGACCTTGATGCCTTTCTGACCTTAATCCCATCTGCCTGTGCTTTGTCTGTATCCCTCTATCCTCTGCCTGTTCATGTGTCTGTCTAAATGCCTGTTAAATGTTGCTATTGTATCTAGTTCTATTACCTCACCTGGCAACATATTCCAGGCACTACCATTTTCTGTGTAAAAAAAAAACTTGCCTCGCACATTTCCTTTAACCTTTCCCCTGTCACTAAGAACTTGTTGGACTATAACCAGGTGTTAGGCAAAAGTGAGGACTGCAGATGCTGGAGATCAGAATCAAGATTAGATTGGTGCTGGAAAAGCACAGCAGGTCAGGCAGCATCCGAGGAGCAGGAAAATCAACATTTCGAGGAATCGTCCTTCATTCCTGATGAAGGGCTTTTGCCCGAAACGTCGATTTTCCTGCTCCTCGGTTGCTGCCTGACCTGCTGTGCTTTTCCAGCACCGCTCTAATCTTGATTACAACCAGGTATTGTGTGACTTCTGACTTTGTCCATCCCAGTCCAACACCAGTAACTCCACATCATGGCTGCTTCAAATGTGACTTAAATAAAGTTTTATACAGCTGCAGCATGACTTGCCAACTGTTATACTCACTGTTATCTTCACCATGGACATCCAGTCCCTGTACACCTCCATCCCCCATCATGAAGGACTGAAAGCCCTCCACTTCTTCCTTCCCCACCGTACCAACCAGTACCCTTCCACTGACACTCTCCTTCGACTGACTGAACTGGTCCTCACTCTGAACAACTTCTCTTTCCAATCCTCCCACTTCCTCCAAACCAAAGGAGTAGCCGTGGGCACCCTCATGGGCCCCAGCTATGCCTGCCTCTTCGTAGGATATGTGGAACAGTCCATCTTCCGCAGCTACACTGGCACCACCCCCCACCTTTTCCTCCGCTACATCGATGAGAGTATCGGCGCTGCCTCGTGTTCCCATGAGGAGGTTGAACAGTTCATCCACTTTACCAACACCTTCCACCCCCGACCTCAAATTTACCTGGACCGTCTCAGACTCCTCCCTCCCCTTCCTAGACCTCTCCATTTCTATCTCGGGCGACCGAATCAACACGGACATTTACTATAAACCGACCGACTCCTACAGCTACCTAGACTACACCTCCTCTCACCCTGCCCCCTGTAAAAACGCCATCCCATATTCCCAATTCCTTCGTCTCCGTCGCATCTACTCCCAGGAGGACCAGTTCCAATACCGAACAGCCCAGATGGCCTCCTTCTTCAAAGACCGCAATTTCCCCCAGACGTGGTCAACGATGCTCTCCACCGCATCTCCTCCACTTCCCGCTCCTCTTCCCCTCCAATCGCCACCAGGAAAGAACCCCACTGTTCCTCACCTACCACCCCACCAACTTCCATATACATTGTATCATCTGTCGTCATTTCCGCCACCTCCAAATGGACCCCACCACCAGGGATATATTTCCTTCCCCTCCCCATCAGCGTTCCGAAAAGACCACTCCCTCCGTGACTCTCTTGTCAGGTCTACACACCTCCCCCCCCCTACCAATCCAACCTCCACTCCCGGCACCTTCCCCTGCAACCGCAAGAAATGCAAAACTTGTGCCCACACCTCCTCCCTTACTTCCCTCCAAGGCCCCAAGGGATCCTTCCATATCCGCCACAAATTCACCTGCACCTCCACACACATCATTTACTGCATCCGCTGCACCCGATGTGGCCTCCTCTATATTGGGGAGACAGGCCACCTACTTGCGGAACATTTCAGAGAACACTTCTGGGACACCCAGATCAACCAACCCAACCACCCCGTGGCTCAACATTTCAACTCCCCCTCCCACTCCACCAAAGACATGCAGGTCCTTGGACGACTCCATTGCCAGACCAGAGCAACACGACAGCTGGTGGAAGTGCGCCTCATCTTCCGCCTAGGAACCCTCCAACCACAAGGGATGAACTCAGATTTCTCCAGTTTCCTCATTTCCCCTCCCCCCACCCTGTCTCAGTCCCAACCCTCGAACTCAGCACCGCCCTCCTAACCTGCAATCTTCTTCCTGACCTCTCCGCCCCCACCCCCTCTCCGGCCTATCACCCTCACCTTAACCACCTCCTACCTTTCGCATTTCCAACGCCCCTCCCCCAAGTCCCTCCTCCCTACCTTTTATCTTGGCCTGCTTGGCACACTTTCCTCATTCCTGAAGAAGGGCTCATGCCTGAAGTGTCGATTCTCCTGCTCCTTGGATGCTGCCTGACCTGCTGCGCTTTTCCAGCAATACATTTTCAGCTCTGACCTTCAGCATCTGCAGTCCTCACTTTCTCCTAGAAGGTTATACTTAGTGCCCCAACTCATGAAGGCAAGCATGCTGTATGCCACCTTTATCACATTATTCACTTACATTGCCACTTGCAGCGAGTTATGGACTTGCTGCCTGCAATATCACTATTTCAGTGCTCCAAAGAGCATTTACTCATCCTTAATGCAATGCTGGAAAATGTGTTTTCTTTCTGTGCTATCTGCTCCTGAGAGGGGGGGGAATGTGTTAAAGGGTACGTTTTGCCCACCAGTCTGAGATTTTGAACAAAGCTAGTTTCAAATTTTCAGGATGTCTTGATTTTCTTTTTACTAAGACAAAACTTATATGTGGTTTCAAATATGTTTTTTCTTCATAGAAGGGATATGTTCCTTCAACAGAACTAAAATACCTGAGAACCAGTCAGCTCTGACCCATGTAGAAGAGTTGTGCTAAGGAAGACAACTAGCTGGGCAGAATAGTGTAGCAGTGTCACTGTGATACCTGCAGCCATCATCTCATTATTTTTACTCCTTCACTTCATCCTGTGACCTCTCCCAATCCACAATATCATAAGTGCAGATGGGAGTATTAATGAAAGGACTGAGGATTATAAAAGACTGGTCGCAAATTTGTTTGCATAATCATTGCCAGAATTCTGGTAACCTGTGAGAGGCACAGAACACTGATAGTCTGCTTCTGCAATACAGACTGTTGGGGAGTGACTGCAAGAGCAGTCCCGAGCTCTGTGTTCAGAAGTATAATAGTTTTTTTCTCTAGGTCTTTACCACACATACAAGAGAGACCAGAGACTGCTCTAAATCTAGCTTTCACGTGAGGCCCAGTCACCTGCTTAGTTCTAGTTCAGATCAGAAGAAAGGTCAATGACACTGTGATTTCCCCAGTGGGATATAGGTTTTATGCATGTCATGTTACAATAATTGCATGCAACATTGTCATTGTTCCTTCCCCCTTAATTCATGCATCCAATCCAGTGATACACTTAATCAATGATGGACACTGCTCTGGACAACCCCAAGTTCTCCATGACCTCATGATGTTTACCGGACATTGTATCATCGGGCCTTGGGATCTTACAGTGTGTCCCAATAATTATACTCTCTTTCAGACATTTCCCAGACTTGCCTATCTCTTTGGACTGCTCAAATTCTGTTATTCATTGTATTTATTGCGATTTTTATCAAATTCTGTTATTCATCTTCTATTTCCCACTGTCCTGATCACAGGAAATACAAAAGCAAGTTAGTTCTTCCTAATTTCTATAAGATTCATGATATTAGCTCTAATATGAAGTTAGTTATATGTAAAGTTTTATGGTTACACCTATTGTTAGTGTTCTTTAGTTAATGAGTTGAGAGCAGTTCCTGACCCACCTGAGTAAAAAATGAGGTCTGCAGATGCTGGAGATCACAGCTGCAAATGTGTTGCTGGTCAAAGCACAGCAGGTTAGGCAGCATCTCAGGAATAGAGAATTTGACGTTTCGAGCATAAGCCCTTCATCTCAAAACGTCGAATTCTCTATTCCTGAGATGCTGCCTAACCTGCTGTGCTTTGACCAGCAACACATTTTCAGACCTGACCCACCTGACCTGAGAGAGTGAGAAAGACACTGTCCCTTTGATCTTGCAGCTGCATTCTAGTCACACATACTATTGTCTGGCATAGAATTTACTACCCATGTTCTGACTAACTTCTTTTTAACCTAATAAAACAATAACTTTTTTTTTAATAAGACTAAAACTCAATCACTTTCACAGCTCAATGAACTTATCTGACATCCTAGATTTTTACAAGATGTAATCCCACATTTATCATTTGTCACATATTGTGGAGTCCTACTTTTTGATGCTTGCTTCAAACTTCAACCTATCTGTTCTGAGATATTTCTTATCAAACTTTCTCTTACAGATATCTACACCTAGTTTGTACAGAACTCACGGTATATTAATTTGTCCGATTCTTTGTTCAAAATGGACCCTGTTACCTTCGGTTATCTCATTCTTAAAGCTACCATTGTGCTTAACCTATGACCAAACAAGCTAATCCTGTTGTTGCTGCCATTTCTATGCCAATAGGCGGCCATTTTTTGCCACCTCTGATCAACAGTTGCTCCAATGCAAACAGTGCCTATAGAGTGCAGCTCATCAAAATTGAGCATCAGTGTGAAACTCATTGTTTCTGACAATCTTTGTGAGTAAACGTTTGGATCCTCTCTAATCTTAAAAACCTTCCAATTGTGGTAACTGTTAAAATGGGTGGATCTTAATTGGATGCATTGTCAAAATAGTTGCTGTTTGCTTAGAGGTTGATGAGCAACTGATGGTTTCGACCAGACAAGTTGGGAGGCATGCCAGAAGTTTGTGTTTGTATTTAGTTTTGTTTCACTGGTACACCTTGGTTTACAAATGAGATTGAGTTAAACCCATTTGAATTAATGGCCTTGATGTGGGAACTAGAAGAACGCTTTCTGCTGTGTATTTAGTGATTCATTAATGTAGGAATGTGCCTCTCATTAATGCAGGAATGTGCCTGTCATTACAACCTTAACAACAGATAATGACACCCTTCAGACCTTTCTATTGTGTCTTCTTTCTCATGAATTCTCTAACCTTGCTCATGAACTTCTACGGTGACAGCAACATTTTTCTGATCCTTTGTTGTTCTTGCAATTTGGCATTGCCCATTCTTCCTTTCTGGACCTTTGAGGATCCCTTGTTATCAAAGGGAAAGAGAAAAAAAACTACCATTATTTCATGACTTCGGGATGTCCTAAAGTGTTTAACAGCAATTGAGTCCTTTTGAAGTGTAGTCACTGTTGTAATGTAAGAAATACCATAGCCAGTTTCTGCACAGGAAGCTCCGACGAGCATCATGTACAATGAGCAGATAATCTTTGGGTGGTGGTACTACTAGCAATGATCACTCTAAACTGCTCGCTTAGATGGTCTGCAACTGTGATGCAGACAGATCTATTCTGGGACACTGGAGAAAATTGCTGATCTTCAGAGTACTTTTATAGTATTCTTGATATTCACCTGAGAGGGGCAATTCAAGCTTTAGTGTCTCATCCGAGGTTACAATCTCTGACAGTGCAGCATTCCCTCAACACTTTACCAGTATGTTAGTCTTTTGTACTAAGCTCTTGGAGCAGCTATGTACTGCTGCCCCAAATTAAGTGGTATCACTGTGTAGCTGATACAGTTTTGTGTCTTTCCAAGCAGTGTTCTAAGAATGAGCTATCAGTTCCCATAAACTCAATGGTGTCTCTCCTCAACTAATATTTACTCCTGTGCAAGGCAAGCATGAGAGTGTTGACCTTTCTCTGCACTGTTGACAATAGTTCACTCCAAAAACCAGTAAATATTTCATTTCCAATCGCTTTGTTTAAGCTAAATGATTAGTACAGTCACTGAGCTAGTAACCAGAGGCTTAGGTTAATGATCTGGGGGTACTGTTTCATTTCCCACTGTGGAAACTGATAATTCATTAAATTTAAATCTAACATTTTAAATCGATTAATCTGGGTATTAAAGCTGGTCTCCGTAACGATGGTCGTGAAGCTCTCCTCAATTGTCAGAAAAACCCATTTGGTTTGCTCATTCTTTAGGGAAGACGGCTGCCATACTAATGGGATGGTTACTAACAATCTGGATGCCTCTTAGCTGCCCTCTGAAATGAGCTAGCAAGCCACTCAAATGTACTGAACCAATCCCAGGTGGACTTCCGTATTTGAGGACTATGGCTTGCTCGAGTATAGTCTAGGGATGGGTAGCTGGTCTTGTTGACAATGCCCACATCCTTTGGACTAATTTTTTTTAATGTCGGACATCTACAACAGAAAATTCTGGAGAAATCCCCAGGACCTTATCAGGTGTACTCTGTGGGAAGCTAGAGAAGTGATTGCCGGGCCTCTTGTTGAGATATTTGGATCATCGATAGTCACAGGTGAAGTGCTGGAGGACTGGAGGTAATACCTCTATTTAAGAAAGGTGGTAAGGACAAGCCACAGAACTATAGACCAGCGAGCCTGACATCAGTGGTGGGCAAGTTGTTGGAGGGAATCCTGAGGGACAGGATGTACATGTAGTTGGAAAGGCAAGGACAGATTGGCTTGTGCGTGGGAAATCATATCTCTCAAACTTGATTGGGATTTTTGAAGAAGTAACAAAGAGGATTGCTCAGAGCAGAGCAGTGGACATGATCTATGTGGACTTTAGTAAGGCGTTCAACAGTGTTCCTCATGGTAGACTGGTTAGCAAGGTTAGATCCCACAGTACAGAAAGAGCTAACCATTTGGATACAGAACTGGCTCAAAGGTAGAAGACAGAAGGTGGTAGTGGACGATTGCTTTTCAGATTGGAGGCCTGTGACCAATAGTGCCACGGGATGAGTGCTGGGTCCACTGCTTTATTGTGTAAATAAATGAACATAGGAGGTATAGTTAGAAAGTTTGCAGATGACACCAAAATTGGAGGTGTAGTGGACAGCGAAGAAGGTTACCTCAGATTATAACGGATGGGCCAGTGGGCAGAGGATTGGCAGATGGAGTTGAATTTAGATAAATGTGAGGTGCTGATTTTGGAACAGAAAATCAGGGCAGGACTTATATACTTTGGGAGTGTTGCTGAACAAAGAGACCTTGGAATGCAGGTTCATAGCTTGATAGATATTGATAGTGAAGAAAGCGTTTAGTATGCTTTCTTCTATTGGTCAGGGCATTGAGTATAGGAGTTGGGAGGTTGCACAGGACATTGATTAGGCCAGTTGTGGAATATTGTGTTTCATTCTGGTCTCCCTGCTATAGGGAGGATGTTGTTAAACTTGACAGGTTTCAGAAAAGATTCCTGAAGAAGGGCTTATGCCCGAAACGTTGAATCTCCTGTTCCTTGGATGCTGCCTGACCTGTTGCGCTTTTCCAGCAACACATTTTCAGCTCAGAAAAGATTTGCCAGAGTTGGAAGTTTTGATCTATAGGGAGAGACTGAATAGGCTGGGGCTGTTTTCCCTGGAGTGTTGGAGGTTGAGGGGTGACCTTATAACGGCTTATAAAATCATGAAGGAAATGGATAGGTTAAATAGAGGACGTCTTTTCCCTGCCTTGGAGGAGTCCAGAACTAGAGGGGTAAGATTTAAAAGGGGCCTAAGGGGCAACTTTTTCTCACAAAGAGTGGTGCGTGTATGGAATGAGCTGTCAAAGGAAGTGGTGGAGGCTGCTACAATTACAACATTAAATGGCATCTGGGTGGGTACATGAACAGGGAAGGTTTAGAGGGATATGGGCCAAGCGCTGGCAAATGGGACTACATTATTTTTAAGTATCTGATCAGCATGGCCAAGTTGGGCCGAAGGGTTTGTTTCCATGCTGCACATCTCTATGACTCTTTAATTCTTGAATCTGTTTCAAATAATTATTCCACATTTACAACAAATAAAATCTGTCTGCTTTAAGTTATGGAAGATGGCTAGAGCAGATCAATGGGTCACTGGATTCCTAAAATGATGGTTAAACTTGCATCAGAGATGGTGCGCAGCAGGTCAGGCAGCATCCAAGGAACAGGAAATTCGATGTTTCGGGCATAAGCCCTTCATCAGGATGAAGGGCTTATGCCCGAAACGTCGAATTTCCTGTTCCTTGGATGCTGACTCACCTGCTGCGCTTTTCCAGCAACACATTTTCAGCTCTGATAGTCCAGCATCTGCAGACCTCACTTTCTCCTCAGAGATGGTGCAGGTACATAACAAGATTTCAGTCACACCTCACCTAGGCAATGATACTATAACCAGCTTAAATTATCCATCCCAAGGTGAAACATTCACATCCTGAGTACATTGTATATGAAATCCTGTCTTCAACAACAAGTACCAATTTCCATGTTACATAGCAGGGTAAGACTTCCCCGCTGTAGTTTTCTTTTTAAAAAAAGCATTTGTCCTGTATCTCTGTGCTTCCAGACAACAAATTATAATACAGAAATCTTTGTCTGACACATGAATGCATCCTGCACAATAGTGCAATCAGTTGGCCTGTCTACAGTTTACTTGCATGTCCCACTATTTCACAGCTCTAGCTTTAGAAACATGAACTCTGGTCATCAAGAGAATGGCACACTCGCTAAAATCCACATTTTGCAAGTTCGCGAAATGACAATCCTGAAAATTCTCCGTTTGTTTTTGACATCTGTTTGGGTGATCATCTACCATTTGAACTTGGCATTTATCTCCTATCTCTGTAGTCAGTATTTGCAGATTTTGGGATTCATTTAATTCTGTTGAATGAAGCATTAGATAATGTGGTGACATTGGACTCATTTTGTACTTGACAAGTACATTGAGGATGAAACAGGGGAACCATTAATAATGACATTACCTCTTTGATACTAATGTGTGACTTGTTTATTTCCAACTCTGTCAGCTTTGCTAACTCATGTAGAATAGCTTTTACTCGAGGCACAGATGAGGACAGTCGGCGGGAAGGTACCTTTGGTGAAACATGTTGTTTGGATCACTAACCAGTTTCATTTTCCTGTTCTACAGGGCCTGGCCTGTCTCCTTGTCCAACAAGCTCTGAAGACCCAAGAGGTGAAAAATACCTTGATAGATCATGAAGGGGAAAGAACTGTCAATCAAATCATCAATCAGGTTAAACAGGTGATTGACTTATTCAAGGCTTTTACATTAAGAATGAACAGCAAAAAAAATCCTCAAAATTAGATTAATCTAAGACAATGGACCAGAATTGACTGTGAAGTTAATGGTATAATTGTTATCTCTCATTGTTACCAATCACAAGTCTCAGCAACTTGGGCATGCACAGATGTGCAGGTAAATGCAACAATCTGAAGTTGCTGGTCAAGATGTGTTGCTCCACCATAACTGGTGTGATGACAGCATCTCACCGTTTGATTTCTCATTTAAATGAATTCGACATATATAAAGGGCAAAAGAGAGGCAAAAGTGGACATTGGGCCACTGGAATATGATGCTGGAGGGATAGTAGTAGGGAGCAAGGGAATGGCTGAGGAACTGAACAATAACGTCATGTCAGTCTTAACGGTGTAATATCCCAAAAATTCAAGAGAGTTAGGAGGCAGAGCTAAGTCTGGTGGCCATCACCAAGGCGAAGGTGTTAGAAAAACTGAATGGCCAGAAGGCAGATAAATCACCTGGACCAGATGGATAACACCTAGAGTTCTAAGGATTCTGGAGATCCTGAAAGATCACCACTAATGCCTCAAATATAGCTGAAGAGATCTTTCAGGAATTGCCAGAATCAGGGAGGGTCCCAGAGAACTTGAGAATCGCTAACGTGACACCCCGTTTAAAAAGGGAGTCAGGCAAAAGATGGAAAATTGTAAACTGATTCGCCCAACCTCAGTCATGGGAGATTCTGGAATCTATTGTGAAGAATGAGATTTCTGAATACTTGGAAGTGTATGATAAAATAGGGCAAAGTTAATGTGGTTTAGTCAAGGGGAGGTCATGCCTGACAAATCTGCTTGAATTCTTTGAGGAAGTAACAAGCAGGTTAGACCAAGGAGAGTCAATGGATGTTATCCACCTGAACTTCAAGAATGCCTTTGACAAGGTGCCGCACAGGAAGTTATTGAGTAAGATAAGAGCACATCGTGTCAGAGATGAGGTGCTAATATGGATAGAAGCCTGGCTGTCTGGCAGAGAGTGGGGATAAAAGAGTCCTTCTCAGGTTGGCAGCTGGTGACAAGTGATGTTCCACAAGGCTCACTATTGGGGCCACAACTTTCCACTTTATACCTTAATGATCTAGATGAAGGAACTTGAGGGCATTCTGGTTAGGTTTGCAGATGATACAAAGACAGGTAGAGGGACAGGTAGCTTTGAAGAAGCACGGAGGCTACAGAAGGATTTGGAGAGGTTAGGAGAGTGGGCAAAGCAGTGGCAGATGGAATACAATGTGGGAAAGTGTGAGGTTATGCACTGTGGTAGAAAAAACAGGTGTGGATTATTTTCTAAATGGGGAGAAAATTCAGAAGCAAAGAGACTTGGGAATTCTAGTCCAGGATTCTCTCAAAGTAAACTTGCAGGTTGAGTCTGTGATTAGGAAGGTAAATGCAGTGATGGCATTTATCTTGAGAGGACTTGAATATAAAAGTAGGGATGTATTTCTGAGGCTCTGGTCAAACTACGTTTGGAATATTGTGCACAATTTTGGGGCCCGTATCTCAGGAAGGGTGTACTGGCCTTGGAGTGTGTTCAGAGGAGGTTCATGAAAATGGTCCCAGGAACTCTGGGTCTATACTCGATGGAGTGTAGAAAAATTGAAACATACAGAATACTGAATGGCCTGGACGGACTAGATGTTGGGAAGATGTTACCATTGGTAAGAGAGACTAGGACTTGAGGGCATAGCCTTAGAGTAAAGGGAAGATCTTTTAGAATGAAGGTAAGGCGAAATTTCTTCAGCCAGAGTGGTGAATCTATGGAATTCATTGCCATAGCAGGCTGTGGAGGCCAGGTCATTGAGTAAACTTAAGACTGAGATAGATCAGGAGAAAGTGGTAGAACGGGGTTGAGAAATTTATCAGCCATGATTGAATGGCGGAACAGACTCGATGGGCTGAATGGTCTAATTTTTGCTGCTATGTCTTATGGTTTTATGGACATCACCTAAATACCGACAAGAAACAGCACAGAAAGTTAAGACTTTTTCCTTTTTAGTGTAAGTGCCTTTTTTTTTAAATGATTGAATAAATATTATTTACTTATAACACATACACATCCTCTGATAGCACTATCCAAACCCCTGACCTCTGCCACCTAAAAGGACAAGAGCAACAGATGCAGAGAAACAACATTACCTGTAAGTTTCCCTCCAAGTCACGTGCTATCTTAACTTTGGACAAAATTACCATTCCTTCACACATGTTGGGTCCAAATCCCAGAACACCCTGCCTCACATCACTGAGGGTGTTCCTAGGTAACGTGGACTGCCTTGATTCAAGAAGGTGGCTCACCTTCACCTTCTCAAGGGCAATTGGGAAAGTACAGTCAAAGCTTGCCAAGCCAGCGGCACCCACATCCCATGAGCAAACATCAAATTCTACTCAACACTGAAAAGGAACTTTTACAAGCGCAGAACCTTGTCCCTTAATTGGTGTGGACTTTTATAAAATTATCTAGTTTATCTTATTTTTTCATCTCTCAATCCAAACTTTCGTGTCCCTCAAGGTTCCAAGGTGCCAGTCTTCAGACAGTCTGATTCATTCCAGATGATATCAAGACATGGCTGAAAGCCTTGGATACTGCCAAGGTTATGGGTCCTGACAGCATTCTAGTAATGGTCTTGAAGATTAGCACTTCAGAACTCTTCCACTACAGCTACAACATTGGCATCCACCTGACAATGTGTAAAGTTGTTCAGGGCATGCCCAATTCACAAAAATCAGGACAAATCCAAACCAACCAATTACTGCTTCATTAGTCTTGATCATCAGTGATAGGTATCAACAATATTGCTATAAGCATCACCTGCTCAATGACACCCAGTTTGGTTTCTGCCAGAGTGTCTTAGCTCCTGACCTCATTAGTTCACACATGGACAAAAGAGCCCTTGACTACCCTTGGCATCAAACTGCATTCAACTAAGGATTCCTACCAGCACTGTAGTTGATAGGAATCAAGGGAAGTGTCCCTGTCAGTTTGTCATACCTGGCACAAAGGAAAATAGTTTTGGACATTGTGAGGTTAGTCATCCCCTCTCCAGGGAAATATCCAGGTCCAATCACCTTTAATGTTTCCGTAAATGACCTTCTCCTCTTCATGACATTAGAAATGGGATGTTCTCTGGTAACTGCACAATGTTCATTACCGTTCACAACTGCTTGGACAGCTGAAGCAGTAACTTCAGCAGGACCAGGACAATATTCCAGTTTGGGCTCACATGTGGCAAGTAATATTTGTGCCACACAAATGCCAGGAAATGGCCATCTTGAAAAAGAGAAAATTAACCACTACCCCTTGACATTCAATGTTTTGCCATCAATGAATCCCCACTGACAACATCCTGGGGGTTATCATTGATCAGAAACTGAATTGGACTAGCCATGTAAATACAGTGGCAGCAAAAGCATGTCAAAGGTGAGGAAACCTGCACTGAGTAATTCATCACCTAACTCCCCAAAGCCTCTCCACTGTCTGCAAGGCACAGTCAGGGGTGTGATGGAATACAGCCTACTCGCCCGGTTGGGTGCAGCTGTCAATGACATTCAAGAAGCTTGACACCATCCAAGGCATTTCATTTGATTGGCTGCACATCCGCAAACATCAGTCTGCATTCAGCAGTAGCAAGGTGTACCATCTACAGAAATTCACCAAGGCTCCTTAGACATCCCCTTCCAAACCCATGATGATAACTGTAGAAGGACAAGGGCAGCAAGAGAACAGTGCTAACTGCAAGTTCCCCTCCAGGCCACTCACCATTCTAACTTAGACATTATTGCCATTCCTTCAGTGTCACTGGATCAAAATCCTGGGATTGCCTCCCTGACAGCATTGTGGGTGTACACCGAATGGACTGCAGTGGTCAGAAAGGCAGTTCACCACCACCACCTCCAGTGTAACTAGGAACAGTCAATAAATTCTGCCCCGTTCAGTCACCCGCTCTCATGAGTGAATAAGAAACAATTGACTGATTCAGAAGTTAATAATACTTCAGTCTGATTTGTTAAGGAGATTCAGAGTTACCTGCTTGGCCCCTCAATGTTCCGTAGAGGGCACTGCACCGTTTTGATCCCACACTAGAAGCACTTTACTTTGCAAAAGCTCATTGAAATTGAGCAATGGCTAGTCTTATAAGAGACAGTTGTTGTTCCACTCATTAGTTGAGCAGATTCTGAGCCTTTGTTCCAACTTGGGATCTTATTCTAGTTCATCCCTGTCCCATCAAAGTCTCATTTCTCCATTTCTTACTGAAAAGGATAAAAAGATGACCATGCTGACCAGTAGCCTGACCTAATGGCCTCTACATAACATAAGGAAGTAAATTAACCATCGCATCTGTTCTTTCGTCCTTGTAAACTTTGCCTTCTCACGGACTCAATCTAACTTATTCCATCCTCTGAGGAAATGCTCCACAATACTGGATTCCTTACTTCCCTTAAATAATTCAGGGAAGCTGCAAAATATTTATCTAACTTTGTTTTGCTTCCAAATATTTATCTGAGCTTGGTTTTCTATTGTCAAGCAGGCTTTCAGTCCTTGTAAGGTGCATTGTTCAAGAATGTTTATAGATGGGGAGTAAAGGCAGCTTTAAATCGTCTGAAAGTCTGCCAGCTCTCGGCCAGTATGCAAGTCTGGTATGCTCAGGCACGTTTCCCACAAAAAGTACATGAACGTAATAGTACGATGCATATCATTGAGGGAGGAAATTTGCCCCAGTAACTGCTGGATGATGAATCCAGAGACCCAGGCCTTGTTCTGGGCGCCAGAGTTTGACTCCTGCCCTGGCTGGTGGTAGAATTTGAATTCAATACAAATCTGGAATTAAAAGTCTAATTATGAACACAAACTGTTGTTGTTGGGAAAAACCCATCAGGTTCTACTAATGTCCTTTGGGAAAGGAAACTGCCATTTTTCCCTGATCTGGCCTCCGTGTGACTCCCAAGATCGTGGTTGTCTCTCCACTGCCCTTCTAGGCCATTAGGAGTGGGCAATAAATGCTGGCCCAACTAGGGATGCCCACATCCCATGAATGAATAAGAAAAGCACTCAGCCGGACAGTGGAGCAGAACCCAGTGATCGTTTTGCTTCACAATGTAATTATAATAATGGGGACATGAGGGTACTGGAGAGGCAGAAATATATTTTGAGTTCCTCCAAGAACTGCATTAGATTCCAACGTATTAGGAAGGTTAAAAGCACATTGTTGATTTTGTGACTTTTTTTTATGAAAAGTCAGCCACAATTTCCACATTTAACTGTTAACTGGGAAATTGCATGCAATAGGCTGAGATGGGGCTCTGCTGTACTGCCTCCCAGGGTTGAGTACTTGCTACATCATGTTGCGGAGATTTGTGTAACCCAGTGGCCAAGGAACTAGTGCTTCTTTGGCAGTGTTGGTGGGGTGGGCTGAGTGAGAGTAACTGGTGCCATCTAGCCATACATCAGCACCAATGACCTATGTTCACGTTTAATAACATTGCCATCTACCCTAAAGGCAGGCAATGTGTGTGGTCAATGTTACGTTCTGGGGCGTCAGTAGGGAATTGCAGAGCCTGAAGCTCTTGGCCAACTATACTGGATTGTAGGAAGTGGAGGATTTAAAGGAGATCAGAATAGGCCCAGAGGCGGAGAGTTTTGTACTATATTCAAATCATCGAACCAAGTGATGCTATCGGACAGATGAGCTAGCAGGTCACAAATATTCTGAAATAAGAAACTGATTCCGTGGTTACGGGGGAGGATTTTCTGGTTGAGTTGGAAAATTTCATTTTGCTTTTTTTTCCTCTCCCTTTCTCTCGGCGCAGTGTTTGAAAACCATAACAAAGGTTACACTGAAGGTGGAGCAGGCAAAAATAATAAATTGCTTGAAGCTAATCTCCTTTCTTGACAAGATTGTGAAGAACCAGGTAAGAGATGATATGCTCAAAACGGCGGCCTTTCTGTGAATGATTTGTTATAAAGCAGACAATTGAATTCAATCTCAAAGTCCAGAGGTGGAAGGAGTGGGGAGCAATAACCAGTTGGAGTTAATGAGTATTTTGGGCTAAGTGATCTAATTCTAAAAGACCACAGAAGTTGTGATCTGCTAGTGGGGAGGCCAGACTGGCCAAGCACCACTCCTTGTAGCTGGGCAATTCTGTGCAGTACCATGGGACATGCTGTCTTTCAGATCAGACAATAAACCAAGGCCTGGACTGTCCATTTGATTTTTGAGGTTTGCCTTTTGTGGTTATTGGAAGTGACGTGAGAAGAAATGGAAGCAAGTGAGGGGCACAAGGTGACAGAGGGGGACTGTAGGTGTGAAGACGCATGTTTCCCAACTTGTAAATATTGAAAATCTGCATCCTAGTTTCTCAACTTTTAGGTCATTAAGGTCACTTCCTGTGTGTAGTTGCTTTGGTTCCTCTCCCAGATTGTCACTATTCAGACTGTCAAAAGCTGATCAATCTGTCCATTTTGTTCTGCAGAATTTGGATATCTCAATGAAGGTCCTGGTGCCTGTACTACAGTCACTGGGGCAGCTGGAAGAATTTGGCAAGACCTCACAGGTGAACAACACATACTGGCATGTGATGAAACTGTTTGGATTCAAGTAAGTACTTTCAACTTCTGTCTCGTCAGTTTCTGAAACCAGCGTATCCCAGTCTGGAAACTGTATCAAATATAGTATTTAGCCAGTTGCCTGTTAACCTGTTTCCTGGCCATTGCTTATCTTACAAAAGCTGACATTGAAAGGAAGTGGAAGAAAGTCCACATGGTGGGTCATCTGAGGGTGATTAAAAGACTGCCAAGGTGATTATGTGCACACACAAAGGTAGTGCAAGAAATAAAACACTTGAGTGCAAATTCAGTTTGCCCAATGTGATATAGTAGCCATTACAGAGACCTAGCTGTAACCAGGGTACAACTGAGAGTTAAATATTCTGGGATTCCAACAGAATGTTCTCTATTGGAATATTTCAAGTAATCAACATCCTAGAAACTGAACAGGACCAGTCATAGAAATACTGTGGCTATCAGACTAGGTCCGAGTTCTGCAGTGAGTAATTCACTTCCTGACTCCCCCAAAGCCCATCCACCATCTACAAGGAACAAGTCAGGATGTGATTGGATACCCCCCACTTGGCTGGATGGGTGCAGCTCCAACAACACTCTGGAAGTTTGACACCATCCAGGACAAAACAGCCCCCGCTTGATTAGCACCACATCCACAAACATTCAGTCCCTTCACCACTGACGCTTAGTAGAAGCAGTGTTTACTGTCTACAAGATGCACTGTCGAAATTTACCAAGGCTCCTTAGACACCACCTTAAACCCAAGGCTACTAAAATCTAAGAGGACAAGGCAGTAGATATTCCTCTCCGAGTTACTTACCATCCTGACTTGGAAACATATTGCCATTCCTTCAATGTCATTGGATCAAAATCCTGGAAATCCCTCCCAACCTGCACTGTGGGTCTCCTTGCACCAAATGTGCTGCAGTGAACAAAGAAAGTTACAGCACAGGACCAGGCCCTTCGGCCCTCCAAGCCTGTTTAGTCTATCTAAACCCGTGCCTGGTTTTTAAGGATCTATATCCCTCTGCTCCCTGCCCATTCATGTATCTGTCTAGATAAATCTTAAATGACGCTATCATGCCCACCTCTACCACCTCTGCTGGCAAAGCATTTCAGGCACCACCCTCCACACACATCTCCCTTAAACTTCTCCCCTCTCACATTAAACTCCTAACCCTCTGGTCATTGAGCCGCCCCCCCCCACTCTGGGAAAAAGCTTCTTGCTATCCACCCTGTCTATACCTCTCATGATTTTGTAGACCTCAATCAGGTCCGCCCTCCGCCTCCACCTTTCTAATGAAAATGATCCTAATCTACTCAATCTCTGTTCTTAGCTAGCATAGCAGGCAACATCCTGGTGAAACTCCTCTGCGCCCTCTCCAAAGTATCCACATCATTGTGGTAATATGGCAACCAGAACTGTACGCAGTATTCCAAATGTGGCTGAGTCAAAGTCTTTCATAACCATAACATGACCTGCCAACTCTTGTATTCCATACCCCGTCCAATGAAGCAAAGCATGCCATAAGCCATCTTGACTACTCTATCGACCTGCATTGCCACCTTCAGGGACTTGAACACCCAGATCTCTCTGTACATCAGTTTTCTCCAGGGCTTTTCCCTTTACCGTATAGTTCATTCTTGAATGAGATCTTCCAAAATGCATCACCTTGCATTTGCCCAGATTGAACTCCATCTGCCATTTCTCTGCCAACTCTCCAATCTATATTCTACTGTATTCTCAGACAGTCCCTTCGCTGTCTGCTACTCCAGCAATCTTAGTGTTATCTGCATACTTGCTAATCATACCGCCTAAGCTTTCCTCCAAATCATTTATGTAAAGCACAAACAACAGTTCCACGGATCCCTGTGGAACACATCTGGTCACAGTTCTCCGTTTTGAGATACTCCCTTCCACTACTACTCTGTCTCCTGCTACCCAACCAGTTCTATATCCATCTAGCTAGTACACCCTAGACTCCATGAGAATTCAGCCTACCATGGGGAATCTTATCAAAAGCCCTACTGAAGTCCATGTATATGACATCTACAGCCCTTCCCTTATCAACTTTGTCACTTCTTCAAATAATTCTATTAAATTGGTAAGACATGATCTTCTCTGCGTAAAATCATGTTGCCTATAAGTGATAACCCCATTTTCTTCTAAATGTAAATAGATCCTATCTCACAGTATCTTCTTCAGCAGCTTCCGTACCACTGACATCAAGCTCACTGGTCTGTAATGACCTGGATCATTCCCACTACCCTTCTTAAACAAGGGGACAACATTAGCAATTCTCAAGTCCACTGGGACCTCACCTATGTTCAAGGATGCTGCAAATATTTCTGTTAAGGCTCCACTCTTGCTTCCCTCAGTAACCTGGGATAGATCCCATCCACCTAAATGCCTTTTAGAATGCCCAAAACTTTGTCCCTCCTTATGCCGACTTGACCTAATCAAACATCTATCCCCTACTTCAACATCCGTCATGTCCCTCTCCTCAGTGAATACCAGTGCAAAGTACTCATTAAGAATCTCACCCATTTTCTCTGACTCAATGCATAACTTTCCTTGAGTGGGCCAACCCTTTCTCTAGTTACCCTCTTGCTCCTTATGTATAAATAAAAGATTTTGGGGTTTTCCTTAATCTGTTTGCTGAAGATATTTCATGATTTCTTTTAGCCCTCTTAATTCCTCCTTTCGGATTGGTCCTACTTTCCCGATATTCTTCTAAAGCTTCATCTGTTTTCATTCGCCTAGATCTTATGTATGCTTCCTTTTTCCTCTTAGCTGGTCTCACAATTTCACCTGTTGTCTGTGGTTCCCTAATCTTGCCATTTCCTTCCCTCATTTTCACATGGACATGTCTGTCCTGCACTCTAACCAACCTCTCTTTAAAAGCCTCCCACATGTGGTTTTACCTTCAAATAGCTCCTCCCAGTCTGCATTCCCCAGCTTCTGCCAAATTTAGCTATAGTTGGCCTTCCCCCAATTTAGCACTCTTCCTTGAGGACCACTCTCGTCTTTGTCCATGAGTGTTCTAAAATTTGTGGAATTGAGATCACTATCCCAAAGTAATCCCCTAGGTAAAAACAATGACTGCAGATGCTGGAAACCAAAGTCTAGATTAGAGTGGTGCTGGAAAAGCACAGCAGTTCGGGCAGCATCCGAGGAGCAATAAAATCAACGTTTCGGGCAAAAGCCCTTCATCAGGAATACCCTACTGAACCTTCAACCACCTGACCGGGCTCATTCCCCATCACCAGGTCCAGTATGGCCCTTTCTCAGTTGGACTGTTTACATACTGCCTATAAAACCCTCCTGGATGCTCCTTACAAATTCTTCTCCATCTGGACCTCTAACACTAAGAGAATCCTAGTCAATATTGGGAAAATTAAAATCTCCTATCACCACCACCCTGTTGCTCCTACATCTTTCCATAATCTGTTTGCATATTTGTACCTCTACCTCACGCTTGCTGTTGGGAGGTCTGTAGTACAGCCCCAACATTGTTACTGCACCCTTCCTATTTCTGAGCTCTGCCCATACTGCCTCACTGCTCGAGTCCTCCATAGTGCCCTCCTTCAGCACAGCTGTGATATCCTCTCTGACAATAATGCAACTCCTCCACCCATTTAACTTCTCCCTCTATCCCGCCTGAAGCATCTACATCCTGGGGATATTTTGTTGCCAATCATGCCCTTCCCTCAACCAGGTCTCAGTAATAGCAATAACATCATACTCCCAGGGACTACTCGAAACCCTAATTTCATCTATACTATATTATAGTATACTTCTCACGTTAAAACAAATGCACCTCAGACCACTTGTGTGTCCCTTTGTGCTTATCATCTGCTCCCTGCCTGCTCTTCCCCTTAGTCACGCTGACTTCATTATCTAGTTCCTTATAGGCTTTATTTTCTACCTCCTTACTGTGTAGTGGTTCAAGAACGCAGCTCACCACCATCTTCTCAAAGCTGCTGGGGGATAGCAATAAATGCTGTCCCCAGCCAGCAACATCCCCATCCCGTGGAAGAACTAACAATATTCCTCGGGGGTCTGTACTGGGGCCTCAGCTGTCACCATATTTGAATGACTTAGAGAAACGAATTCTAAAATCCAGGGTTGCTGACATGAAGTCCAATGAGTTGCATGTGTAAACTTGATCAGGTGGCTAAAAGCAGCAGAAACTATGGTAAGTTGTATGTGAGGTAATGGTCTCCTCTAGATCTGTGTTCAACAAAAGAAAGGAGACAGCATGAAATTGCAAGCCAGTGAGCTTAACACCTCGCAGGGATGATGTCCAAAGCGACTATTAAAGGTGTTGTAGCAGAGCTCCTGGAAGAGTGTAAACAAACTGGGAAAAGTAAGTATGAATTTGTGAAAGGGAAATCAGGTTTAACTAATGTATTGCTGTTGTGTGGTATGTGGTGGCTAAACTGCTGAGTACTTAGATTTCCAGGAGACGCTTGTTAAAGTGCCATATTGAAAGGGGGGTAAAGTGCATGGATAGAAGATTGGCTACTTAACTGCAAACCAAGAATAGGCATATATGGGGAATGTTGGTGCCACAACCATCAGTGCTGGGGCCTTAATGTTTTAACAGGGGGATCGAGTTTAAGAACCGCAAGGTTCTGTTACAACTCTATAGGTACCTGGTGAGACCACACATGGAATATTGTGTCCAGGTCTGATCATACTATAGGAAAGATGCAGAGGCTTTGGAGAGGGTGCAAAGGAGGTTTACCAGGATGCTGCCTGGACTGGAGGGCTTGCCTTATGAAGAAAGGTTGAATAAGCTCGGACTTTTCTCTCTGGAGAGAAGGAGGAAGAGGTATACAAGATAATGAGTGGAATAGATAGAGTCAATAGCCAGAGACTTTTCCCCAGGGCAGGATTGATTGGTACGAGGGGTCATAGTTTTAAGATATTAGGAAAAAAATATAGATGGAACATCAGAGGTAGGTTCTTTACGCAGAGTTGTGAATGCATGGAATGCATTGCCAGCTGTGGTGGTGGAAGCAGAGTCATTGGGGACATTTAAGCGACTGCTGGACATGCAGATGGATAGCAGTGAGTTGAGGGGTGCGTTGGTTAAGTTATTATATTTTACATTAGGATGAAACCTCAGCACAACATCGTGCTGTACTTTGCTATGTTCTATTTTTATAAATGACTTAGATGAAGCAACTGAAGGTAAGTTTACATGTTCGATTTAGCAAAGATAACGACAGGTAGAAAAGTAAGTTGTGGTGGCAACAACAGAAAGGGATGTAGGTAGTTAAATGGCTGGGCAAAGATCAGGCAGATGGAGTATAATGTTGGAAAATGCGAAATTGTCCACTTTGGCGGAAAGAATAAAAAGAATTTGAGTACTGAGGAATATGGAGAAAGGTTGATGTGCAGGTCAATGCTCAAATGGAATCCAGGAATACATTAGCAATTATGTTTTCCCGTTGAAGTTCAGTACGTTTATGATGAGCTGGTGTCCATTTTTTACCTGACTAAAATTTTCAGTTGAAGTTCAGCAGCAGGAATTCTCTTGTCTGCCCAGAGTTGAAGGAGCAGGATTTTCAATGAGAAGCTTTCCCTCGAAGCTGCTCCAATGGTCTGTGTGCACTGATCAACGTGCTAACGTCACTTCAGTGAATAACGTCCAGTTTTAGAAATTGGTACTAGACACAGACCTCGGAGATGGTCGGCATGGACGGGTTGGACCGAAGGGTCTGTTTCCATGCTGTACACCTCTATGACTTCATGACCCTATCTGCACAGGGGGAAAATAATGAGAAGGAAAAGTAGCAGCAATAAAGTTGTGGTTTTAACTCTGTGCTCTTCCCATGACCTTTGACTCCTTTGTCTGTCGAAAATCTAACTCCATATTGAAGGGATTCACTGACCCAGCAACCACTGATTTCTAGGGAAGAGACTTCCACAGCTTAATGATAATCTTAAGAGGAAGAAGGCCTCCTAATCTCTGACTTAAAAACCGTTTAACGTATGTTTCCTTGTTCTCATCAGTCCACCCAAAGGAGCCATCCTCCCTGTATCCACCCCACACAATCCGATATATTTTAGTAAAATGTTCTGACAGCTCTGGGATACTGTACTGTTGTGTCTCACAGTGAGTGTTTGTTGGCTTAAATGTTCTTTGCTAATGTTGTGTTGGCAGGCAACCCACGAAGGAGGTGGTGAAAAAGGCAACACAAAACCCACAGGCTCAAGAAGAGAAGACTTTGAAGAAAAAGAAAGGATTTCTCCCAGAGACAAAAAAACGGAAGAACTGGAAGAAGAAGAAAGACCTGCCTCAGGAGAAGGTGCAGGAGGGAGGGAGAGACTCCATGGGAAAGGCTGAGGGAGCTCCAAAGGCTGGGAAGGTTCCAAAGGCTGCAGGTCAGACACAAAAGCAAAACAAGAGAAAGAGAAGTTCAGAGAAAGGGGCAAAAGGAAACTCGTGGGAGAAGTCAGGTACACTGTCTAAAAAGGCCAAGCTCAGCCAAGTGGAGGTCGGCCAAGGTGATAAATTGGGCAAACGGGTGACCGTGAAACTAAGAAAGCAAAAAGGCAGAGTGACGGAGTAACCACTGGGCTGTAGGGATGTGCCAGGGAATCCTTGCAGGGTATTGAAGAACCTGGAGACACTCGCTGGGTCATGAACGAACTCAGTAATGGAAGACTGAGATTTCTGTTTGTTTTAAAACATTTCCTATGACCAATGTCTAAATAGTTAGACTGTTAATCAGACAAGTAACACAATTGAATGGTTGGAGTCCAAGAAGTGAACCCCTATACGCTTTACACCACTTTAGATGACCCCACCCTCCCCAAACAAAAATAACTTGTCTTACCTGTTTTTTTATTGATACCTGTTATTTTTAACAGGGCCTCACCTGCCTTTGAGACCATTTCTAATATAAAATTTGTCTGGAAGTGTGAGGGCCATGAGCCCCCCAGACCCTTTAAAAACAAGTTACTTTCATGTTGTACTTTGAAATAAAACAATCATCTGTACCTCTGTTCGCTGCCTGTTTTCAATAAAGGTCACAGGGGATTAAGGAACACAAACAAGTACATGGAATTGAGACATGGATGAACGTTTATTGGGGAGTCGGCCTTAATTGAGGGTAAAAAATGAGGTCTGCAGATGCTGGAGATCACAGCTGCAAATGTGTTGCTGGTCAAAGCACAGCAGGTTAGGCAGCATCTCAGGAATAGAGAATTCGACGTTTCGAGCATAAGCCCTTCAAGGGCTGAATGGCTTATTCTAATGGAACATTCATGAGGACATGAACAACACCATCTGTTCAGATGTAAAATACTTGAGGGGATAAATGACTTACTCCCTTTCCTGTGTTAAAGGATCCAAAGGGCTGAATGGACTCTTCATGTTCCTGTGTAACTGGTTTGAGGGGCTGAATGACTTCCCGTTTATACATGCAGTTGTCCTGAATCCTGGGCACCTGTTCTGTTGCAACACTATCAGAAAGATGTTGTGAAACTTGAAAGGGTTCAGAAAAGATTTACAAGGATGTTGCCAGGGTTGGAGGACCTGACCTACAGGGAGAGGCTGAAGAGACTGGGGCTGTTTTCCCTGGAGTGTCGGAGGCTGAGGGGTGACCATGTAGGGGTTTACAAAATTATGAGGGGCATGGATAGGATAAATAGACAAAGTCTTTTCCCTGGGGTGGGGGAGTCCAGTACTAGAGGGCATAGCTTTAGGGTGAGAGGGGAAAGATATAAAAGAGACCTCAGGGGCAACTTTTTCACGCAGAGGGTGGTGCGTGTATGGAATGAGCTGTCAGAGGAAGTGGTGAAGGCTGGTACAATTGCGACATTTAAGAGACATTTGAATAGGAAGGGTTTGGAGGGATATGGGCCGGGTGCTGGCAGGTGGGACTAGATTGGTTGGGATATCTGGTTGGCATGGATGGGTTGGACTGACGGGTCTGTTTCCGTGCTGTACATCTCTATGAAGCAGTATTACTAGTTGGAGTCAATTCTATTCCCATCCCCAAGGTACCTGGTGTGAAATGCTGTCAACCTAATTCTGTACTGAGCGCCATTTGCGTGGCTGGCGTGGTCCCTATAAATGTTTGTTAAGCAAAGGTATTAAGGGATATGGGCCAAAGGCAGATATGTGGAGTTAGGCCACAGTTCAACCATTGAATTGTGGAGCAGGCTCAAGGGGCTGAATGGCCTACTGGTCAGAGGGTCAGTGTAGACTCGATGGGCCAAATGGCCTCTTTCTGCACTATAGTGATTCTGTGAAACAGGGTATTCATACTGCTAGTGGTTTCTTCACTGATGCTCTTGTTAAGCTGTTGACTTGAAATGATGATGGGTTTAATTAACATTCAGTTTTTTTTGGTAAGATTGTAGCCAAAATTGAAATAGTCTTTTAACAACATCCAAAACAAAAATTGCTGAGGAATGTTGAGTTTAATTCTATCTTTAAATACAGAGAAGGAGGTAAGTTCTGGATTACAGGCTGCAGTGCCAATGGGCAGTGATGTGGGCCAGTAATGTTGGTTGCTTTTTTCTCCATCACTGCTATGCACTCAGATGCTAAAGGAGCACCATCTTTGTGGTGAATACACCTGATACTTCACATTATAAAACCCTGGAGCAGCACAGAGGTAAAAATGTCTCATGGCGTTTTATGCATCTATCCCCACTGGCATTGACCAAAGACCGGCCCCTGTATCCCATGACCTGCTGCATGTTGAAGTAAGACATTGAGGCAACTTATGATACTATAAAAGCAGGCCATTCAGCCCCAATCTGTTGATTTTTATGCTCCCCAGGAGCCACCACCTACCCTACTTTATCCAATTCTATTGGCATCTGCGAGACGGAAGAGTGACCATAATGTCACTGGACTAGTCATCCCAAGATAATGCTCACTGAGTGTGAAATCAAATCTCACCATGGCAACCGGTGAGATTTACAGTCAATTAAATTAAATCTGAATTGGAAACAGTGCTCCGTAATGGTGACCATGAAACTATCATCAATTGTTGTTAAGACCCATCTGCTTCACAAATATCCTTCAGGAAAGGAAATCCGCCATCTTTACCTGGTCTGGCTTATGTGTGACTCCAGACCCATAGCAATGCAATGGATTAGCAAGCCACTCGGTTCAAGGCACATTACTGATGGGTAGCAAATCATACATCCCTTCAAATAATACTTCTTTTTTATAGAATGTCCTTTTGTTGTTCATCTGTTGCCTTCAGTTTCACACCTGGTTAGTTTTATCAAAAGATGTAGGAGCAGGACTAGGCCATTCAGCCCTTCATTTTAAATGTGATGCCATTGGGGATGCTACAATTCTGTTCCAAACCAGGTCTGAGCCTGACTACAGATTCCACTTGTGTATTCGTTGCCTTTAGATACTGCGCCCGTATCCGCTTCTGGGTGGGAGTCTATTACCTGTAGATCATGCTGTCATAAAGCCTGATTTCCTCATTGCTTCAGGTCCTATCTCTGTAGTGGTGTGGGTGGAATGTGTCCAAATGACCAGCACTGGAGCAAACACATAATTGCAATATTTATTCTATAGTCACAAGATATGGGCATCACTGGCTGGGCCAGCATTTATTGCCCGTCCCTAGTATCCTGGGGAAGGTAGTGGTGAGCTGCCTGCTTGAATTGTTGCAGTCTATGTGCTGTGACAATATATTTTTCAGATGCATGTTATGCTCTGGTGCAACAGATAATGCTGGTAAAAGTCTCCAGTGATGGTGCAATGATATGGCTGACCAGGGCACACATTCAGGAGAAAGTGAGGATTGCAGATGCTGGAGATCAGAGTCAAAAAAGTGGCGCTGGAAAAGCACAGCGAGTCAGGCAGCATCTGAGAAGCAGGAGAGTGGCTGTTTCAAGCATAAGTCCTTCATCAGGAATGTGGGGGAGACCCAAGGGAGCTGAGGGATAAATGGGAGGGGGGATGGGGCTAGGGGCAAGGTAGCTGGGATGTGATAGGTAGATGAAGATGTTGGAGGGTGATGGTGATAGGTTGGAGAGGAGGATGGAGTGGATCCTCTAACTTGGCACCACCCTCTTGAACTCTCCTACCTGTCTATCTTTCTTCCTGCCTATCCACTCCAACCTTCATCTACCTTTTGCATTACCAGCTATCTTACCCCCATCCCCACCTCCTCCCATTTATCTCTCAGCCCTCCACATTCATGATAAAGGGCTTATGCTCGAAACATCGACTCTCCTGCTCCTCGGTCACTGCCTGACCTCCTGCGCTTTTTGACTCGGCGTACATTCACTCTTGCTTCAGATACTGAACGTTTCGGTGTTGTGAATGTCCAACGTTTTGTGGTTTATCTTGCCATCGGTAGTTTTAGCTGGTACTTCCCCTCAGCATTTTTTCCCAGATTCCTTTACCCTGCCATTGGCATGTGTATGGAAGGATTTATATGTTGGAGCCTCGTTCCAAAACACTTTCCTTGACCATCAAGCCCTAGGGTGGGCTTCAAGCCTGTAGCTTCTGGTGCACTGCAGCACAAAAATCTCGAGGGTAGATGTCTGGGAAAACTGACACCAAAGTGGTCTGCTGGGCTTAGCCTTGGTTACCTAAAGAAATTGTTACTTTCAAGTCATTGAACAATTTATTGTTGGTACATAAACCAGCTAAAAGAAGCAACATTTCTGTCATGTGTTCATTATAGGAAAAGCTGTCAGTGTTTTAAATGGGTCCATATGTTTAGAACAGAAAATGACACGCTGATTGCCTTTGTTGTCTTGAGTTCATCCTAGAAACTGGACACTTGCCTAAGTCTCAATGCCAGTGGTGTTTGGCACCTTCTCCCTATCTCTTAGCAAAAGGAATGAAGCATGTACTGAATTCCTTTCTCACCACTTTGTCATGTGTTCTGTACGCCTGGCTGAGTCCAAGATGTACTTTGTAGTTGGCCATCAGTTACCATTGAGCTGTACTCTGAGCAGCGATTATATTGTCAGTTCACTGCTCAATAACATTGTCCAAAGATCAGTTGTAGACCAGGACAGAGGGTAGGGAGTAACCAGACATTGTACAGACACTTAGAGAAGCCAGGTATTATGTTAAATGTTCTGCTGGCTGGTGAGGATCTGAAAGTGATGGGAAGGTCACTGATCCTGCAATCACCAGGATCTAGAGGGGAATCCTGAGAGAATGTTTCCCTTTAATGGAGAGCCTGGAACTAGTAATGCAGTTCAAGAATAAGAGGCCTCCCTTCTAATACCAAGACAAGAATGTTTGTTTCCTCTGAATGTTGTTAGTCAGTGGAGTTCAGTTCCCCAGAAATCAGTGGAAGCTATGGCATTGTACCTGTTCAAGGCTGAGGGATTGATGTTTGCCAAACCAGGGAGTTGAGGGGCAGATGGGAATGTGGTGTTGAGGTTGCAATTCAATCCACCAAGGTCTTCTTGAATGGCAGCACAACTGGCTGACTCCTGTTCCCCCTCTGTTTGTTGCTTTTATTGTTAAAGGTGGGATAATTCAGAGGACCAACGGAGGCCTCACCATCAAAATCTGCAGCTTTGGACAGTCCTGTGGGGATCAGTTAGTTCACTGGTTAAATGACTAGTTACAATGCCAAGTGATCCCAACAGTGTAAGTTCAATCCCCACACTGGCTGAGGTTACTGTAAAGGACTCTGCTTCTCAATGCCTCTCCTTGCCTGAGGTGTGGTGACCCTCAGATTAAAGCACCAACAGTTGTCTCTCTCTAATGAGAGAACTGACCTATGGTCCAATAGGACTGTGGCGACTATACTTGTTTGTGTATCTTTAAAGGCAGTAAATCCAGCCTGAACCATAGTCTGGCTCTCTTGGTCACTCATTGTGGAGTATCCCAGATCACTGGGCAGTATAAACAATTCATCTGATCTGGCTGCAATCCACTTCTATTTGTGGAAAGGCATTCATCGTGCCTGGGTCGACACTTCCTGCTGCCCTCTTGGTATGGTGCCGAGTTAGCCAAAACTACAAAGGAATTGTTTAAAAATAAGGTAAGTTTATCACAGACATTTTTGAGGTGGAATATGAGGCTACGCCAATGGGATTTTAGTTGAAAGATGGAGGATGGGAATGAGGGTTCCAGTACGTCTCAATACTACTCAAAGTGAACACAGGGGACCATGTGCTTATTGAGATCCTTGTTAATATAATTTGTGAATGTCTTTGTAGGCTTAACAGGTCTTATTGTTCAACCTTTTAATTTGAGTAATGTTGTTTGATGTTGGAATTAAGGTACTCTGCCTCACATTGAATTGTGCATTCCAAGCAAAAATCTTGCAGAAAAACTGTTCAGCCCAGCACTCCACTACTGCCACTTTGAGAGAGTTGCCCAATTTAGTCCCACCTCCCTGCTCTCCCTGAATAATGCCATGTTTTTGTCCCTTTCTAGTTCCTTTTTGAATAGTAGCGTTAGATTTGCTTCCAGGCACTAATTTCCAGCTCATGGTTCATTTTAGAACAAAACTGCGTTTTAAGCAGTTCTAGTAAATCTCCCCTTCGAAGAGAATCTCTCGGAGAGCTCAACTCATAGCCTGCCTAGTTGTTGGAAATACTACGTTAGCTTGAGTGAACAGATCCTTGTCAATGTTATCACACGGAGGCAGTAAAGGTCAGTTTGCTCCCCATATTAAACCTCAATTTTTAGTAATGCGAGCTGTGCAGTTTTAATCTGGCTGGAAGCGGTTGACCTTAATGCAGACATTGGACAGTAAGTCTGAAGTTGCCTGTAATTTAAATGCCAGTGCCAATACAGGCTACTGCCAGATTTGTTTACTGAGAAAGACCTCCCTTAATGTAAGAAGCTTACTGAAGGGATTTGCGTGCCTTTGATAACCTTGCATTTATATTGTTTAAAACTTGTGTCTGTATCCTATTTCCTATAATTGTAGTAAAGCTACTTGCTTGACTGTAAGCTGTTCAATGCAGGGTTATGGGGACTGACTCAGTCACTGGTGTTCCACACATTCCATTCCACAACTTAATTCATACGTGGGCTCCATAGTCTCAACATGTGATTGAAATGCAGAAGAATACCAAATGGCACTTGTGTGGGTTTATCTACAGTTCTTGAGGATGGCAGCACGACCATACCCTCGTGTTAAAGATGGGGCTATTCAGAGCACCAATGGAGGCCTCACCATTAAACAATGCGCAGCTTGTGGAGGGTAGTGCGGTATGTATCATCAGGTAGCTCGGTTGGCTAAATAACTAATTGCAATGCAGAATGATGCCAACAACATGGGTTCAATACTCACTTTAGCTGAGGTTACCCTGAAGGACTCTTCCTCACCCTCTCCCCTTGCCCAAGGAATGGTGACTTTCTTGAAGGCAGCTTAGCAGACCGTATTCCCCTCATTACTGAGGGTGCTTGGTGATTGTAGAAAAAAGAAATTGGTTCCCTGAAACATGCAAACAACAAAACCTTGAGTGACCCATGTAGGTGTGATCTGGTCAGAGGCTCCAATAAGTAACTTTCCAACATATAGCACCATGAACCCTTCACTATTGACAGGGAAAGATCATTGCAAACTGCCTCATGTAGAATTGGCAGTGCCGGCTTGATCAGTAATTATAACGACATGTTACTGTGGTTGAATAATGAGTGGGAATTACTGTTTCCTTCCTTCTCAACTGTGGCTCAGATGGTAGTATTCTTGAGTCACACACTTATAGCATCAAGTATTCCCAAATCTGAGCATACAAAGTCCAAGCTAACACTTCAGTATCCTGAGGGAGCACTGCGCTGTTGGCAATTTCAGTGTTAGACTGTGGCTCTATCTGTTCTTTAGGGGGATATAAAACATCCCCTTACACTATCTTGATGAAGCATATGAGAGATCTGGCCTATATTTAATTCTGAACCAATATCACAAAAGCAGATACCTGGTCATTATCACACTGCTTGTTTGAGCGAATTGCTGTATGTATTCCATTGGCTGTGTTTCCTATAATAGTGACGACACTTTAAGGTACTCCATTGGCTATGAAACACTTTGGGATATCTAGTCATGAAAGGTGCTGCTTTAATGCAAGTCTGTCTTAGGAAGTGCTCACTCCCCATGTACCCAACCTTCACTCTGCTGAAGGTAGAAACAGACTCACTGCTACAGCATTGCAAAGTGTCTATCCCATGTTGTAATTTGAACAGCAATAGAAGCATAGGCTTGATAAGGTATGGTGGGAGAGAGGTCATTTCTGGGAGTTGGTGGGTGAGGGGAGACTACTGAGTTGTGGTTGGAGATTTGGTTTGTTTGAGAGGGAAGAGCTGTGGTTGGAGAGTTTGGGAGATAGGGGAGAGCTGTGATTGGAGAGTTGGTTTGATTGGGAGAGGGGAGAGCTGTGATTGGAGAGTTGCTTTGTTTGGCATGGAGGAGAGAGCTATGATTAGAGAGTTGGTTTGTTGGGCAAGAGTGAAAAGCTGTGGTTGGAGAGTTGGTTTGTTAGGGAGAGAGTGGAGAGTTGGTTTGATTGGGAGAGGGGAGAGCTGTGATTGGAGAGTTGGTTTGTTAGGGAGAGAGTGGAGAGTTGGTTTGTTTGGGAGAGGGGAGAGCTGTGATCTGAGTTTGTTTAGGGTGATCTGCATCTACAGCCCTGATGTGTTCCAGTACTGCATTCTACTGATCGAGGATCTTAAACCTCAAACTGCTTCTTACCTTCCTCAGTCTGTTATCAGTCAACAGGCTTTGAAAATCAAAATCTAGACTTGGCTCAACATTAATTCCTGGATTGCTATCATATCTCCTCTTCAAAGTTGCTCATGAGTAACTGCCATATTTTGCAAAAGTAGACAACACAAATTGTGAAGTGCACTTGGGGGAAACATAAATACAGTTCCTGAATAATGATGCAGTCTGGACAGAGTGCTATACAGAATATGAAATACCAGAACACTGCATTCAAATAGTTTATTAATTTACATGATTTGTAGATACATTTGAGCTATATTCTTGTGTATAATTTATATACTTTGGCTTTAAACAATAAAATATATCTGGAATAATCAGATAAAATAGATTTTCTTTTAGAAAAAAGTTCTTGTTTGACAAGAAGTGACAAACACTTGAACAGTGCGGATGGAATTTATACAGGAACAAATGCATATTACGCAAAAAATAAGATTCAACACACGATCAACCATCGTATATGGTTCAGTTACTGAGAATATCAGGCAGCAGCAAATGGGAGTCTTTTCAATGAACGAATTGCTTTTGGCAATAGATAGTATATTTAATTTCTACATTGGTAAATTCTGAACTTAATTCCTTATATAGGTTTGAGTATTGTGATGATAACTGGGATGGAAAACCACCTCCCTTGTTAGTAATTTCAAACATTCACATCACACTATATAAAATCATAACCCACAACTTGAAATTGATCTGAAGCTTCCTTTAATGGTCCTGGCTCTCTGACTGGTTTAGCTCTGTTGTCTATCACGTTAGCCACTAATTGCAATTTTAATTGTAATTAAGACATTTTATTGGTTAGATGATCTCTCCAGGCATTCAGCATGGTGGCCACCTATGAACCTTTGGTCTTTTTGTGCACTTGTTTGGAAGCTGTCAGTTTTGTTAAGATGTAAGCAAATATCCACATGTGAAATGCTTTTGTTTGTATAATGTACATCATTTTATACCACACTTGGGGCATGGGACTGAAACACTGTGGCCATGGCAATGTCTCTGGTTCACAGCTTGTGTTGCACAGCCCAAGCTTTTAATAATGGCACCTAAACTATATTTTTCCTGCATCTTTTATTAGTTGTTGGGCCATTGTGATATGAATTATTAAGAAGCTTCTGAAACTGTTGATTGACTGTCACACCCTGTAAGTTTTCAACTTATCCCAGCTGCCAAGTATTTCACAGCTTCATGGACCTTCAGTTACCTGCTTATCCGAATAACCTATCAAATAATCATTTTTTTAAAAAGTTGCACATTCTTTAGAAGACCCGAGGCCAAACTCAATGCAAGTTTATGTCACACCCCTTTCATTCATATTAAAGAGTATCACTTTTAGCTCTTTGAGTGCAAATGATGGATTCACTGGTGCCTTCTCCCTAGTCGGTATTTCACTGTCACAAGTGACGTGATTCTATTCACTTCAATACCCGAGAATTTTCTGACATATTCTGAGAATTAGTTAAACTTTCGACAAGTGTTTGACAAAATTTGGTCTATATTGCCTTTGGTGGATTATAAAGCTCCTGGTGGTGTTGAATGAGACATGGGATAGTGATAACCTCGTAGAGTAGCTTCCCAGGTTATTGTTCCCTTTATCCCATGCAGAGGCTGGACTATCATTTATTGCCCATCCCTAGTTGCCCCTTGAGAAGCAGGTGGCGAGCTGCCTTCTTGAACTGCTGCAGTCCATGTGCTGTAGGTTGACCCACAATGCCCTGAGGGAGGGAATTCCAGGATTTTGAAGGGAGGGTGATATAGTTCCAAGTCAGGATGGTGAGTGGATTAAAAGGGAACTTGCTGGTCATGATGTTTCCATGTATCTGTTACCCGTGTCCATCCAGATGACCTTGGTTATAAGTTTAGAAGGTGCTATTATAGCTAATTAAGAAGCTGGGCAGAGTTTCAAAGTGGTCCGAAGCAAGTGTTGCCAAGGGGACTTTTTAAACAGCATCCTGGTTGACTCTCACATCTGCCACTTTTTAATTTTACTAAGAGACTGCTGTTACTATGGTAACATCACGAAGTGACTCAATGTGCAAAAGTACAACAAGGTTTGTCTACCAGTTAACACCCAGTGTCTGAGAAACAGCAGCAATTCATGTGACTAGTACATTCCAGAGAGGCCAGTTTCTCCGGTAAGTTATTTTAGTGACCTGCTTATGCATACACATCATTTCTGGATGTTACAGTTAATGGGCGCATACCTCTGGTGCACATACCTGTGCGTGCCTGAACTGCCTGGGAATCTCAAAACCATCGAAGCCCATGAAGTCAGTGGGAAATGGTTAACAGGAGACACTTGAGGAAGGAAGCATTGAGAGGCAACTGAGAAATTTTTCAAAAAGACAGCTACTTTGCAAAGGAAATTGGATGATTCTAATACACGTGTCATCATGGTAGCACTACACTGCAATTCTATCTTCAGTTAAGAGCTTAGTTCTAACGTACATTGAAAAATATTTACCTCTAATTGTTTTTGCTTGTTTGTCTGTAACAAAATAAGTCCTGTTACATAATTGGTCCTGGCCTAATGTTCTTAATCTGTTGCAATGAATCAATAGACAGTGCAATACCTGGCCACAAAGCATGGGAATTCCCAGGTTTAAGCTGCAGCATTGACTAGTGTCCAATTGACTCTTGACTGGCTGTATGTGGATTTTGTTAACTTTGCCTTGAGGACAGTTTGAGTACAATGGTATCTTCTGTGGATACTACAGGTAGGAAGTATTGAATAACACTTGTGGTGCTCAAGAGACTTTTCAGTCTATCATGTCTGCACCACCTCTCATAGCATTACAATTTTCAGCCAATGTCCTGCACATTGGGTATTTATTTAAAGTAAAAAGTGGCCTCTTGAATTGAACCTGCCTCCTCCACATTTCCAGGCAGTGCCTTCCACACTCACTGGGTGAAAACAAGGACTTCCGGAGGGAAATAGATTGCAAATTGGGAACTTGATGGATGGTTGCCTGGGCAAAGAGATTTTGTGAGAGGCACGGAGAGGGAATTGTTGAGAAATGCCCAAGCCAGTTTCTAGTTTGTGAATTCATCACTTGCGCTTTATGAGCAGAGGGTTGAGGACTGGCTAGAAATGACTTACTGGGACTTTCTTGAAAAAAGTAGATTTGTTGCAATATCCAAAAGGATTTTAGACACTGGCACGTATCACTTTTCATCCCTTAGTCCTTGACCTTTTCATTGGCCTTAACATGATATAAGCTTACAAAGTAGGTGCAGAAGGAAAACGTTTCGGATCATCTGGAACATCTTGCTTCACTTCAGGGGTTCACTTTAGTGCATATCCATAAGCCAGTGGTTACTTTGCTATTTGCATATCACTGGCATAAGTACAAAAATAAATCACAATCCAATACAGCTTAAAAGGTGAAATTCAATTCACTAGTTCATATATATATATATAGATAGATAATACTGCTAATACTGCCTCTAAAAGTAACAGAATAACAGCATCCAACTTTAGAACAGCTCAAAGTGCTCTGTCTCATTTAAAGGCAATATCTCCCCCAATGACTGTTTCCTATGTTGTAGTCTCAGAGGAGACTTCACCCATTCCTCCAACCAGGCTTTAGTCACATCCAAGTGACAATTCTGAACCTCAGCGTTAAATGATAGGGATGATATTCAATGTCCCAGAAGCTGCTTGAAGCTCTGTGTAGATCGAACCTAGCCCCCCCACCTTGCCAAAGCAGAGCTTGGAACATTTTTCCTCGGCTGGAGCTGGGAATGTTGGCTGCAAGCTTTGAGGTCAGCCCTTGACACACAACCTAGTGGGGGAGACAAACAAAAAGCAGAGACCGACTAAGACTTTGCTCTTCCGCAGGGATTTCTGCAAGGAGCAAGGAACTGAGAGTCATGTTTGACTGGAGGAGAGGTTCCATACAGTTGGGTGCCTTGAGGAAGTTATGCCATTCCTCGCTTGGGAGATTCCTCGTTTCGGAAGGTCCAATCACACGGTGACAAGAAACTGCATGGCCATTTGAAGGCAAAATGTCACCAATTTGTGAGACATTTTCACCCGCTCCATCCATAACTCCTAGGAAGAAAGAAAGCAAGAGAAGCGGGTTCAGTCTTAGGGAAGTCACATAAACAGAGAGGGAGAAGTCATACTGACAGGGTGAGGTAAATTAAGGTGAGAAGGGAGATTTCTGTGAAGCACAATAGTTGATCAGGGCCATTTAGGGTGTAGGTATTACACTAGTGGTTACTTTTCTCAGTGACAAACATTATTCAACATTCAGCCATGTTTTAGGCACCTGTACCTCTGCATCTATCCTGGAGCAAGTTATCAAAACTGTCTACAAAGTCCCAAGAATTGGTATTTGCAAAACAGCAAGACATTAATCTCAGAATGCAACTGGAGGAAATAGATCTCTGCACACATCCCAGGGATATTGGTTATTTAGAATAACTCATCCTGATGTCTTACAATTAATAGCTTTAATGCTCTACTGCCAACTGCTGGGGTACTGACTCAAACCAATATATTTCATCTTGTTCTGTAATCCTGCTCAACCAAATATAGTGTGGACTAATTAATCAAGTCAGGAAACATTCTGCACAAATACTGCCTGATAACCAAAGGCAAAATCATGCAATATTTATTCATCTTTTTTATAGAAATATGCAACAACAAAGGAGGCCATTCAGTCCAGCTCCTGGGTTCTGCTGACAGTCTGGCTGGTGCCTGGAGCCCAGTGAGTTCCTGTGACTATCTCCCTTCAGTACAGTCTCTCTGATCTCTAACACTGTTAAAGGGGTCCAGGTTAGGTCAGATGCTGGAAAAGGAATGAACCTTGGTTGCAGGCTTTATAACTTAAGCCAAGAGCAAGGGGTTTGCGCTATGGCGAAGGTGGGGGTGGCCAGATGTTTGATTGAAGGAACTTTCTAAGTGGAGTCTGTGTAATTGAGAAAACACCCCCTTTAAAATTCATTGAACTTTGTGGGATCTTCGATTCCCTCAACTGAGCTTGTACCATCATTCATATTATATCACTCCGAACATCTTTACTGAGAGATCAGGCTACAGTGACATTGAACTCCAGCACAAAACACATCCCAGCACAGAGCTGCTCAGATTGAGACAGAGCTGTATCCTGCATGTCTTCCTGCTGCACTCCCTCTGTCCTCACCCAATGATAATAAATCTCCACCCTGGTCACTGCCTTGGAAACTTGTTTCCTGTGAATCTAACTCCGCAAACCTCCTCATCAAAGCAAGTTATTACATCAAAGGAAACTGGTATAAATCACATCTCAGGCAGCATTCCAGAGTTCTGGTGTTTTTCACAACTTTGCAATTCGTTAGAAAGCCCAGTTCAACAACAGGGTGGACCGGATTATTTGCTTCTTACCTTTCTCAAACTTTCACCGAAACCAGCCTCATCTCTTCCACCCTGCAGAGAAAGCAAACACATTCGTGAGGTCAGGGAGCAGAAGCAAAAATATTGTCCGGGGGGGGGTGTTTAGAATAGCTTCAATGGGCATTACCACATCCACCAAGGCAGCATCACACAGGGAGGTAGTGTGCTACCCATCTGGACTCTGTTACTCCCCTAGGCACTGCCCACCACTCAGAAAGAACAAGAAATGGCCTTTACTCCACCATCTCCACCTTCACCCTCCACCCCTACCCTCCACCCCACACCCCCACCCCGGCCCAGGAGCAAACCATGAACTTGTCTACTGGGCACTGCCATGTGGGTCCAACTCCTCACGGTTTGCACAGGGTCTGAATGCCCTAGCATCCACCCGGTTGGTCCTATTCCAATGGTGGTGACACTCACAGGACACATAGCTTCCTTGTTATTCTGACAACATGGTAAAATTTACACAGTACACAGCATCTCCCATCACCGTCTGTCAATGAGGCTTCTTATCAGACTGGAGTTATACTGTAGCAAGTGCAGTGCTGCACCGTTCTGCTAATTTGGAGGCATCCCATATTACCCCTCACTGGGGTTACACACTTCACACTTGTGTCACACTTCCAATTGACTTATCTGAACTGTACTCCCACACATTCATGACCCTCTCACGAACAACCAAGAAGGCTTCTCTGAACAAGGACCTACCAAGGAATAATGTGTGGTCTAGGGTAGGTATCCACCTAGTTATGTGCAGAAATAGTTCAGCCACAGACAAACCTAAAAATCATCAATCTCTACATGTCATTTAATCTCAGTTACAGTCTCACAGCACAGAGTGAGGCCAATCATCTCCAGGTTACTTCGATCGCCTTCTTTGAAAGAGTGATTCAGTAAGTCCCACAGCCCTGCTCTCTCCCAACAGGCATGAACATTTTTAAAAAATATTTCCCTTTGAAAGTTGAATCTGGCTCCATCACCTTTCCAGGTTGCGCATCAAATTCATAACTTCGAATGTTTCTTTTTATTCAATCATGGGATGTGAGTGTGGCTGGCTGGGCCAACATTTACAGTCCAATTTCTACTGCCTTTGAGAGGTGATGGTAAACTTTCACTTGGACCCATTGCAGAACTGTGGGCTAGGGTATCCACAGTGCTATGAGGAAGGGATTTCCTCAATGTGCACTCAGTAAATGAAAGCACACTGAGTCAATTCCAGGTCAGAATAGTTATGCACAGACAGAGGCTGCTCATCTGCAAGATTAACTCAGCCAATCCTGTTTTCTTGCCCTTTTTCTGTAGTCCTGCAATCTCTCCCCGTTCTGGTGTCTACACGTTTGAAAGACAGGACTGAACCTGCCTCTCCCACATTCTCAGACAGTACATTCCAGACACTAACCCCTTGAGTGAATCTGTCTCCCTCACACTCTCAGACAGTACATTCCAGACCTAAACCACTCTGCACTAAATAATTTTCCTCATGTCTCCATCTCTCCTTCTGGATTCAATACTGTTCAGTATCCTCTGGCTCAAGTCTTCCACTAATGGAAATAGCTTTTCCCAATCTATTTCTCTCTCTCCTTTTCCATAGACTTCAGCTATGACACTCTCATACACCTTTGGAAATTCATATACACCTCAACAAACCTCACCATGTAAGTAATATAAAAGGCCGACCATGTAACAAAAATTCACAACTGACTTTCGATTACCATTTGCCAGTTCTCCATGACTTGTTGCCAATGAGGCAGTTTTATGAGAGATGTTTACAGATACTAGAATGAGATGAGTTGACAATACTTAGCAACTCCTCAAAGTGTTGGGACAAGCACACACCATTGCTGGAGAAACTCATTAGGCCTGACAATCCTCAAACTGGTGGAGTGGACTGTCTGGAAGGCCAGATTCAACAGTAATTCTGAAAAAGGTTGTTACAGGAACGTAAATCTTCCTACAGCAACAAAATCTGAGTGCTGGATTTGCATTGCTAAAACTGTCTGCCCTAACCTTTGAAAGTCCCATTGAAAATGATTAACTCATACAGCTGTAGAGATGAAGAAACAATTAACTTAATCCTAATGCTATCGGTTATTGTATTATTTTAGTTACATCTCAGTTTTAGCAACGTTGTAATTAAGAGTCAATTACTGTGTAATTACATTATAAACCATGGAATTTAAATGTTATGAAGGCATTGCAGCTATGACTGGAGCACATCAGCAACAAAGTGCCCTGGCTACTAATGGCATGGTTACAGATCATCAGACCATAGATGCCAGGGTCAGTACGGCCTGGAATTACAAGCTAATTGGTCTTTGTTTCTCAAGCCAAGCTTTTCAAAGGTCTCATTTGCAGATGTGAATCAGACAGGTTCCAATGCTTGAGAGGATGATTAGAATGTTGATGGATTTAAGGAGATCAGGAATGATTGTTCCTTGATCGATAGGGTCAAGTGCACGAACTTGAGGAACGAGAGCAGGATAATTTTGAATTTACAGTCTGTAGATTGTGATAGAGACAGAGGCCATTGAGATAAACAGCTGAACGAAGGAATGGATAAATATGGAATGAGGGAAGACGATTGTAACTTCTGGGAAGAAACACCAGTGTAGATTGGTTCAGCTGAACCGGATGGAATATAAATGCTGGTCCGCACCCATAAGCTGTGAAAATTGAAATCTTAGGATAAGAGGTCACGTCAAGATTGTGTCCATGTATTTATATTGACGTTTATATTTCTATATTACAGCCAGCCCCAGTCTGCTTCTTGCCCTAACATGGACTCCTAACGTGAAGCTTGTTTCAACCTTCAGTTCTGAAGAATAGTCACAGTGGACCCGAAACATTCACTCTGTTTCCCTCTCTCCACTCTGCTGAGTTTGTCTAGCATTTGTTTCAGGTTTCCAGCACCCATACCATTTTGCTTTTAGTCTCAGTTTATTCACGGCCTATCAGGACAATTAAAGCCAATGGCTGGTGCCCACACAGTGTTGTGACTAAGGGACTGAAAGTGCAACCTGCTTAAGTACCCCATGTTTCTCATCCTGGCTTGAAAGATTGGCCGGGAGGGAAATCGAGCTGTTGCTCAAAAGCTTCCAGATCAGAATTCAGTCACTCTTTGACAGAAAACCGTTCTCCTGAAGAGCCTCAGTGCCATAGCCTGGCCACATGTAAACATGCATTTCCTCAGCAGCCATTGTTGCTCCCTTATCTGCGGCTGACTTCACAATAACCTGTTTGACTCATTGTGTCAACTCTTCCTGTCAATGCAAAATGCAAATTATGTTTTTTAGGAAACGCCGACATTCCAGAGATTTCTGAAGGTCTCGTCTGACTGAAACATTTGTCACCCAGACCTCAGAAACAATAAAAATGCCATCGTTCTTCATCAGGAAGTTCACTTAATTTGTTTTGCAAACTCTGGTCTTTTCATCAACTTGCCAGGAATAATCGACTGTTTTTTTTGTCAGAAAGGAAAGAGCCTCACAGGGTTATTTATTACCTCAGCTGGAAACCTGCCCCGGCTTTGTCAGCTCTTGGTGTCAAACATTTGAGACAATATCCATGCTTTAACCTTTCCACTCCTCAGAGAAAACATGTTCAGAATATACAAGGTGTAGGAACAAGAGTGGGCCATTTGGCCCATCAAGTCTACTCCACCAATCAATGAGGTCATGGCTGATCTGATGACCATCAATTCCATTTTCCTTTCCTCTATAACCATTGGTTCCCTTTAATGATTAAAAATCTGTCTGACTGGGCTTTGAGAATACTTAACTGCTCAGTCTTAACAGCCTTCTGCATTCTGCATTCTCATCTCTGTCTTAAACCCCTCATTCTGAGATTGTGCACTCTTCCCACATGAGGGAACAACCTCTCCACTTCTCCCCTACCAAGATGCCTCAGAAATCACACAACACCAGGTTATAGTCCAATAGGTTGAATTGGAAGCACTAGCTTTCGGAGTGACGCTCCTTCATCAGGTGGTTTCAACAAGGTCAATTCACATTCTTCCATATTCCATAATACAGACCCAAACTACATAATCTTGTCTCATAAGACTGTCCCTTCATACCCAAGATCAATCTAGTGATCCTTTTCTATCGATGTTCAGTGTCAGGTCACGACTGACAGGACCCAACCTGTGCTACATCCCCTCAAAGCTGCTTGCTCGGTGCATGAGGAAGCAATGTTTTTTTTGACAGATGATGCTGACAGTTAATGCCAATTGGTGGGACCAGTTTGGTTTTAGCAGCAAAGGAACAGCTTTGTGACTATGCAGTAAAAGAAAATATATGGGGGTCGGGGGCGGGGTAAAGTCTCCATGATGTCCTGGGCAATATTTCTCACTCAATCAAGGTAGCAAAACTGATTGATTCATTCGTTGGTGACACTGTACTGTGTGACCTGGTACTGAGGCCCTTAGACTAAAAGGTCATCCCTTCATCACCAGCACAAGTCAGTAGAATTGACCCCAGCCAAAGGTCAAAATTTGGAGTTGATCGACTGAATTGATCTCACAGTCACACACCAGGAGCAACAGGAGTCAGCACCCAGACCACGGGCTGTGTAGAGGATAGGCTGTGGGAATTAATGTGAGAATATTGCCTGGAACACAGAGTTAATGACAGCCCGCCACTCTGATAGCCCAGTGGTATAATGGCTGGGCTTAAATCCAGAGACCCAAGTAATGTTCTGGGGACCCAGGGATCGAATTCCCCCATGGGAGATGGTGGAATTTGAATTCACTAAGAAGATGGAATTAAGAGTCTAATAATGACCTTGAAACAATTGTGGGAAAAACCCATCTGGTCTATTAATGTTCTTCAGGGAAGGAAACTGCCATCCTTACCTAGTCTAGCCTACATATGACATCAGCAATGTGGTTGACCCTTAACTGCCCCCCGGGCAATTAGAGATGGGTGATAAATGTGATGAAGTCATCCCATGAATATTTTTTTTTAAAAAGACCCATCAGTTCTGTGAAATAACATTGCTTCCTTATGCACTGAGTGAGCAGTGATGCAGTACAGGATGGTTCCTGTCGATTGTGCTGTCAGACGTGACACTGATTGTCATCAGTGCAAAGCTGTCAAATACAGAAAGCATTTGCGACATATGTTCTTGGAGAAAAGTCTCAGTTGGTGAAGCAGACACCATGCTGATCGAAGGATCACAGGTTCGCTCCCTGGCATGTGGTACAGAGGAGGCAACAATTAACTTCAATGTTAGGGTCATATGCAGCTTCCAGTCACTGTTAGTCTGTGCCTCCAAGCCCAGCTGACACAGTCCTATTGGTGCTAACACCTTGGCATTGGCTGGACCTGAAGGATTACGAAGGGTGCCCCTTGATGTTGTCACTCATTCACACATCCCGCCTCAGTTATAATTCTAAAACATTGGCAACCAGAGATAAACACAGACTAATGAGAAACTACCAGAGCTTATCTGTTGATAAAGAATAAACATCCAATCTGAAGGGTTGGGATATTTCTGTGTAGTGTTGGATAGCATTTGATGAATCATTTGGATTAAAATGACGTGAAAGAGTATGGGGTCAAAGCAGCAGGAGATTGACATTACAGAATGGTGCTCATTTAATGAGCAGACCTGATGGGCTGAATGGCCTTCTGTGATTCTGTGATAGTAACCATTGTGGATTTCTATGTGTTACCTCACAACCTCATTCCCTTTTGCTCAGGGGAGGTTGGTGATTCCAGTATTAACATTCCACCAAGTGCCAATGCAGGGTTGAACCTGTGTCCCAGAGCCAGTCCGGTGACATTAACCGCAGCCCCACCACCACCTCCTCTTCGGGGCATCAGCTCCCCACTGTTGTGCATTGCTGACCTGTCATTTTTAAGCTGTAGGTAATTCTTGGCAGACTTCATTTTATCTTTACAAAAACCTGAAGGTAGAAGATATCTGCAGTATTACCAACCAAATGTTGAATGCATTGCTAACAGATTGTTTTTTCTGCTGTTGCCTTGTTGGTTTTGAATCATAGAGGGGATTGGTCCTGGTTTGTGAAGTTATCTATTTATCTTTTGAAGGAGAGAATGAACTCTAAAGGTTCAGAAAGATGATGGGAAGGCTCATTGGCATAACTATCCCATGTGATCCAGTACTGAGCACAAACGGGCTGCCACCACTGATATCAAAGAAGTGACTTAGATGCTGCTCACACGTCCCTGCTCATTCTCATTTCCTACCCCTACACAACAGCTGACCCAATAGCACCTGCCTTAGAAACGTGTCCAAGGAGGGTGACTATAAAACAGCAGCGATTTCTGGTTCCATTGTGATGCCCACTGAAGTGAAATAGCCTCACCATCTAGTCTCACATCTGAGGAGTAATTGGTGAGGAAGCAGATGGCAGTGCCACGTGTAAGGACAGACAGAGCAATACTGGAGGGGCAAACAGCATTGCTGGCACTGAGCTGCACAAGGTTCAAATGAAGCGGGTACAAAGCTCTTTGAGGGCAATGATTCATTTCTCTAACAGGTTGAGGGACAATAGCTTCATACTCACTGTTGGTGTGCTCTGTTACGGTCCTGCACAATGAAATGGGCTGTGACCAAGAAGAATGTTCCTCCCAGGACAATGATAAAGGGGCACAGCATCAGAGCATAGCCCAGACTGAGGAACTCCCACAGATCCAAGTCAGGCTTCCTGTGTCTGATCACGTCCGAGATCTGAGCAAGACAAGAGAAAGCAAACGCCGATCAAAATCAAGGCTGTCCACTGAGGGAAATCGCTCCTCGAAAAACGGGTGAGGTAGCAGAGTGAAAGGTCGTGAGACTGATGAAGGGAGATGGAGCAACTGAAAGAAACAATAGAATTTGAAATGTTTGCAATAATGGAACACGGGGCAAAATTACAAGCTGCCTCTCAGTGTGGACCACGGGAACATCCAGTGGGATTTAATAAGGATGTAAGAAATAGGAAGAGTCAGCCATTCTGCCCCTCAAAACTACCCCTGCTGTTCTATAACACCATGGCTGATCTGCTCCAGATATCAACTTCTCTCTTGTGCCAGCACCTCATAGCCCTGAATACCCGAATGTTTCAAAACAATCTATCTACATCCCCCTGAATATTTTCAGTGATTTAGCCTCCTCAACTCTCTGGGATAAAGGATTCCAGACATCCACCATCCTATAAAAAGGAAAGAATCCTTCTCATCTCGGTTTTAAATGAATGCCTTCTTATTCAGTAACTATACCCCCATTTCAAGATTCTCCTAGTCGTGGGAACATCTTCTCAACATCCCCCCCTGTATGCCCCCTCAGAAAACATTTGCACTCCATCTCCGGCTCCTTATGCATTCCCAGTTTCTTTCCCCAGAGTCAACAGCTTTCTTGGGCTCTAAGCTTCAGGATTCTCTCCCTAAATGTCTTCCCTACCCTATCCCATTAAGACCCCTTCAAAATATTTCTAAAAACCTTTGGTCTTTGATCAAACTACTCATCATTTAACCTAATATCGCCTCCACCTGTGGCTCACTATCATGTTAAAGGTGCTACATAAGTGAAGATTGATGTTGGTTGGAGGTCTCAGGTAATCCTCACCCTTGTTATATAGATGCTGAGGTGACACTACACATCAAGCTGGGGAAGAATAAAGGCTTTGCACATCAGTGTTTGATAGATCTGTAGGTCACACTGCACTACCTGGTGACACCCAGCCACCTTCCCAGTTTACCATTGAGTCCAGAAAGTCATTTTAATTAATGGGAACAGATGTCTCTGTTTTTGTAATATTGTCACAGTGAAGAAAAGAAAGAATTTTATTTCCTGCAGGCAGATTTTGGAACAATTACAACGGCCAGGCTAACGCTGATCAAATCATTTATTCAAACCAGTAGCGATGATGGTTGTGTGATGGTGTCAAACAATAAGTGGAGCCACAATATTTAAACATTGCTAGCTTTTTTCTCCATCATAAAATCATTCCATGCGGAATAGCAGAATGGGTGGAGCACAGAAGGTGGCCATTTGGCCCATTGGGCCTGTGCTGGCTCTCTCATCAAGGTCAATTTACATAATCCCACTCCCTCACTTTCCCCTTGTAATTGTTTCTCTCCTTGGATACCAATCTGCTCCCATAATCCAGGATTGAGTCTGCCTCTATTGCACTCTCAGGCAGACTATTCATCAGGTATTAAACATTTTTCGTCTATTGATCCTTTTGTCATTCCTCTTAAAACCAGTGTCTTTGCTAATGGGAATAGTTCCCTCTCTTCCAAGTCAGACCAGACACCTCTGCCAAATTAAGTAAACATGATTGGACAAATCCTTGCTGTTTGTCTTCTATTAACCCATTCTTGCCCAAGGGACGGCCCATTTTATGTCCCAATTGATTTATTTCTAAAGATTTTCCCACTGAGGTTAAACTGGCTGGATTATACCTGCAGGGTTTATCCTTAAAGGTAACATTTGCAGTCTTCCTCAGTTTATGCATCAAGCTCAAGAGCTAAGGGTAAAAGATCCTTACCAATCCCAATGCTGCTTCTAAGTCTCTGTTCCCTGTAATTGTGGCTTGTAATTGCTTTCTCCACACCTTCCCACTAATCTCCCAAAGTCAAAGTGGCCATTAGTTGACCTGGTCCCAAACTTCCACCCTGAACCAATCACTAGACAGTGGATGACAGCTTGCCTCAGATTAACTTTATTCCTGTACAGATTCCCAGAACAGCACAGTTGGGATTGGGAGCTCAAGTTAGCCCCACCCTGAGGCCCTCTGGTCTATTATGCAGCCAGAATGTGCGCAGTCATTCATTAGTTAATCAGAAATGAATGTGAAAGCCAAATTGTACTTACAACACCAATTAAATACGGGCTGCCTGCGTCTCCGAGCAGGTGAGAGGTGAAACTCTGCAAGGCCACTGCGGTCGAGCGACGAGTAGGAATAACAACGTACTAGGAACAGAACAGAGAGAGAGAGTTAATTGATTTAAGCATCACCCATCATTGTCAAGTCAACGAGGATCTCATTACTCCTCAAACTAAAATACGAGGACTCCACCTGACAAAGGAGCAGCACTCTGACAGCTTGTGATTTCAAATAACGCTGTTGGATTATAACCTGGTGTCGTGTGACTTCTGACCTTGTCCACCCCAGTTCAACACCAGCATGTCCACATCAAAATTAAAAGACAGTTTCAGTTTACATCCCAACAAAGCAACTTGAGTCTCAGAGGCCAGTTCTCTTTATCTCCTGAGAATGGCACACTGCCCCATGGTGTAACGGCCCCCATTATCCCTGTTTCCAAACAGAGACACTGAGGAAGGCTCCTTCAAGCAATAACTGCAACGTATGTAGTACCTTTGATATAGTAAGTCACTACAATGAACATAACAGACATCAGACTTGGCACCAGCCTTAAAGGAAGGGCTTATGACAGCAGGTGGGCCAAGACTTGCTCCAAGTTATGTCCTAAAGAAGGAAATCGAGGTGAAGAGGTTCAAAGATGGAATTCCAGAGCTAAAAGCAGCATGGAGCACCAGAGATGGCTAAAAGCAGCATGGAGCAAGTGAAGATGGAGATACAGCAGGAGCCAAAATTACAGGAACTTGTGGAAGTGTCGGAGGGTATAAAGACAGGGAAAGATGGGATTTGGAAGGTCTTTAACACAAGAGTAAGAATTTTCAAGACTGCAGCCATATTGGAAAAAGCTGATACATTTGCTCATTTTCTCTCTCTTTATGCGCAAATGCCAACTGAGGCCCCTGATTGGCTGACAGCCAGTGTTACTGTCTAACCAGCTGCCAGGAGCTCTGCAACATCACCCAAGGTAGGTTCATATTGTACAGGTGCTATCTCAGGGATTTGAATTTCTCAGCCTGTAACCAGCTCCATGCTTCAGTCCCTTATTCTAGCCTTTCCTACAAGCTTTACTTTCCCGGTGTCCACTCTTAAGCTTCACCAAGCAAGCACAGTGAGCATCAGTAATAAGCAGATTCACGCAATTAGACGCTGAACAACTGAGCACAACATCTTGTCCACAGGAATCTCTGTTGAAAATGTGTTGCTGGAAAAGCGCAGCAGGTCAGGCAGCATCCAAGGAACAGGAAATTCGACGTTTCGGGCATAAGCCCTCTCTGTGCCCAAGTTTAGCAATCTATTGTCATGGTACAGTGTATGGGATTAACATGACTCTGGGTCCTTTAGTGGGGAAGTGTTGTTAACCTTCACCTAGTGAAGGATGAGTAGAATAGCTCTCAAGATTGTACATTCTGAGCATGATGTTTATCTCCCACTGCCCTGAGGTGGTGGTGGCAGGTACCAGCTGGCACGCCCGGGTGCCTCATGCGGTCACTTCACAGGTTGGATTGGTGTCACTCTCATTACCGCGGGGCTTGGAATCACATGTCGCGCAGACGGGTAAAGGTGGCCAATCTTCCCTGAAAGAGGGCACTGAACGGTTTGGGATTTCATAAGTTAGCAGGCTATTACTGATGCTAGTTCTTTGTTCCCAGAGTTTAGCCTCTCCTGCCCCTAGATGAGATGAGCAGATGTGGAATTCGTGCTACAGCATGGAAAGTGGCCATTGCAACCATCATGTCCATGCTGACCCTCTTAGGGAGCCAGTTCACTCTCCCATTCTCTCCTCGTACCCCTTCATAATCCTCCTTTTCAGAATATTTAGAAGATTTAGTCAGTGGCGAGAAGAGGGAGCGAGTCTTTTCCCAATGACTGCTCCCGTTTTTCATCTGCTACGGCACAGAATTGGTACACACACATATTGGACTGCTCAAAAAATTCACTGCCCATGAAGGAAAGGAATTACACTTTACAACTGTGTATCGGATACCTACCATGAGGATATCTGCCGTGATGGCCCAGTTCAAAAACAGGAGGGTTTCTCCGATAAATATACACATCTGTTAAAGGAAAGAAAGGTGGACGTTAGAACCTTGGTGTCAATAAACAGAGACCACATTGTATGAAATTGAGTGAATGTTCAGGGCCACTTTAAAAACTGAGGGTTTTAAGCCCACTGAAACTGGCCAGCAGGTTTGTTCGGATTGGGAGAGTGGGGCAAGAGATTGGCAGTACCTGGTGTGGCTCTGTTTTCCAGTCACCTAACTGCTAAGGTCTGTTCTCATCAGTACAAACTCAGTCTCTGCACAACCAGGGGAGGTAATGGCCCTGTGGTTTTATCACTGGACTATTAACCCAGAGGCCCAAGTAATGCTCTGGGGGCATGGGTTCAAATCTGCCCCCCCCCCCTTCCCGTGGCAGATGATTTGAATTCAATAAATATCTGAAATGAAGAGTCTAAGGATGACTAAAGTCCTTTAGCAAAGGAGATTTGCCATCCGTACCTGGTCTGGTCTACATGTGGTTAACTCTTAACTGACTGAAATAATAAATGATGGCCTAATCAGCAATGCCTTCATCCTGTGAATGAGTTAAAAAAATATAATCTCACTTCCAACAAAGGTACACAACATTCATTCATTAAAAGGTAACAGTAAAATATTGGTAGGAAGCTCCCATTTAATCCCAAGCAAGTGAATGTTGGTCTCCTGGACTAAACAGATAAAGTTTATTTACTTCACATCCTTGCAAACTATGGGTACGGCTATTTACATATCACACTGGGGTGCATAGAGATCACTTGTTGTTATAAAGACCAAGTGTTAGGTGCAGATTATAAATGGGGAGTGGGGGGTGGGAGGAGTGCAGGTGTGGAAGTGAGCTGAATCTACTTTAAAAAGTAGGTGAATGTTTATTTAAAAACTTAGAAATGGTAAGAGAATGGGGAAAGGGCAGAGGCAATGAAATTAAATAACCCTCTTTCAAAAGAACCAGTGAGGGTAAGCGGTTCAGTGGTTATCACTGCTGCCACAGGGGCTGTGTGGAGTTTACACATTCTCCCCATGTCTGCGTGGGTTTCCTCCCACAATCCAAAGATGTGCTGGTCAGGTGAATTGGCCATGCTAAATTGTCCTTAATGTTAGGTGCAATAGTCAAAGGGAAATGCGTCTGGGTGGGTTACTCTTTGGAGGGTTGGTGTGGACTTGTTGGGCCGAAGGGCCTGTTTCCACACTGTAGGGGATCTAATCTAATCACAGAACATAGGGCCGTAAGAAATAAGAGCAGGAGAAGGCTATTTGGCCCCTTGAGCTTGCCCTGTCATTCAATAACGTCATGTCTGTGGCCTAAATCTCACCTTTCTGTCTGTTCTCCCCCATAACTCTTGGCTCTCTTTGTCAATGAAAGGTTTGTCTAATTCAACCTTGAATATATTCAACGATGTTAAACCTGCAGAGTTTTCTGGGGAAGAGACTTCCAAAGACCAATGACCTCCTGAGAGATTAATAAAGTTGTCCACATCACTGTCTTATCTGGGAGACCCGTTGTTTTGGCTTGAGATTCCTTTACCAGAAGACGACTGGCCAAATGGTCAAAACTCTACGATTCAAATAAAAATTTGGATTTTTCCAAATTAATTCTCAAAAAGCGATTTTCATCAACAGTGAATTTGTCTACCTTGCTCCCTCAGTAAATGGAAACGAAGGAAGGAGAGGGAATGTAGGAAGGATGTACAGTGTGCCTGTCAATCCTCGCAGCAGAGAATGCTGATTGGTGAGAATCGGAGTTGTTTGTCTCTGCAAAGAACCTCTTCGGGCACCTTGTTCCTTTCTCAAGTAAATTCTTCCCCAGGCTTTAGGTACCGACGTTAAGGCAGCAGAGAGCTGAGGGGTGTTGGTGAGGATCACGCCACACAGTTTTAATTTCTAACTCTGACTCGAGGCCAGACAAACAAGCTGAAGTAATCTGTGACCGACTGTTCGGAGGTCACCAGTGGAAGCGGACCAGAGAAGGGCACCAAAGTTGAATTGGCACCTTATCAAACACAATCGAGCTCAAAGGCAGCAGATTTGGCTGCAAGAAATTTCCCTTCAACATTCTACAGCATTGTAAACGAACAACTCCGAGAGGTTGCTGCTGCAGCTGAGATCTGGCAGCACACTGAGTGGTCTAACCTTTGTCCATCTGGAATACTCCCCAGTCGTTTGATGCAAATAGGCTTCATAAATCTCAGGACAATTCAATTGCAATAAGGGTTTTGAAAGTTATACTTTTTTCTCTCTCTCTCTCTCTCTCTGTGTGAGGAACCCTGGAACGGAAAATGCAGGGAACGCCAAGCAGCTCAAACTGTGTGGGCGAAGGGAACAGGCAGGAGTACATGAAATGTCACAACCAGTAAAGATGGCCAGGGCGTAAAGAAGGATAAGGAGACAAAGGGAAAGGATACAGCAAACAAGATGTGCAAAAGCAGTCAAGATCTTGCATTTATCTAGGACTTTTTCTGATCTCTTAGCATGTTTAAGGCCAATTAAGCGATCCTTGACATTTCTACAGCAGTTAATGAATGCACAGCAAACCCCGAGATATGTGAAGGTGAAATATTGACAGTCAGGGCTCCCCTGTTCTTCAAAATAAGTGCTGTCAGATCTTTTTGTTGGACACCTGGAGGTGGTGTTGTGGTGAGGGGACATGAATAGTGGTGAAGAGCAAGTGCGTGGAGGCAGACAGGAACACGGTTTTGCCTCTCCGCTGAAAGCTGGCACCTCTGACAGTGTGGAACGCCCTCAGCGCTGCACTGTGGCCATTCAGCCGAGATTTCTCTGCTCAGCTCTCCGCAAGAGGTGCAACTCTAGCCAGGAACTTTGGTGCCGAGAGAGAGAGAGAGAGAGAGAGAGAGCAGCCTGCAAAAGGGGCACCTTGCTCCAATTAGTGATGATCAAAATATCAGTGTGGTGGGTATCTGAGAATGTGGGTGTTGTGCTGGAGCCTGGATCGATTAGAAAACTGTCTCTATTTGAGACATTCACAAGTAGTACATGAAAAGAGAGTTCCTGCATTGTCCAGGGTGATCCCCATCAAGCTGTCTTGTTTCAAAATGTAGTGTCTGTTTGCTTGTACACAGTATTTCTCCAACGAGAGCTGATACTGTTTTATGTATCTTTCTCCAGGAGGTACACGGTACAAAATGGTCTGATCACTGACCTATCGCAAGATGCCTTCTATAGACAATGACTCTGAGCTTGCTCACAGGACCTGGATTTACAGTGCCTGGACGTCTGGTAGAACTATAACCGGGATGAAAATCTTTAGACTGCTATTCTCAGGCTAGAGCTAGACTTTCAGACTTATTAAGCATTACATTTTACTGAAGGAAGTGCTGATGTGAAAACCGCAGGGAAAAGATACACAAAACTACACGAGCAATCCCGATATCAGACCACGATTTTGTCAGCGTGTCACATGTTTTTATTTTCTCTTTATTCATTCTTGGGATTTGGACAATGCTGGCTTGACCAGCATTTATTGTCATTGCTAATTGTGCCTGGAGGGGGCGCCTTCTTGAGCCACTGCAGTCTTTGGAGCGTAGGCACGGCCATGTTGCTGTTAGGGAGGGAGGTGCTGGATGAGTTGACCCAGTGTTGGAACTGTACAGGACTTCGGTCTGGCTACAGCTGGAGCACTGTTTGCAGTTCTGGCCACCACACCAAACGAAGGGTGTGATTACACTGGGGGGAATGGGGGGGCAGTGGGGGTGACCTTACAGAGGTTTACAAAATCATGAGGGGCATGGATAGGGTGAATAACCAAGGTCTTTCTCTCAGGGTAGGGGAGTCCAAAACTAGACGTTGAAGCTGAGAGAGGAAAGATTTAAAAAGCACCTGAAGGCCAACTTTTTTGCACAGAGAGCGGTGTGTGTATGGAACGAGCTGCCAGAGAAAGTGGTAGAGGCCGATACAGTTACATTTAAAAGACACATGGACGGGTACATGGACCGGAAAGGTGTAGAGGGATATCAGCCAAACTCAGGCAAATGGGACTGGGTCAGTTTGGTTGGCATGGACGAGTTGGGCCGAAGGGTCTATTTCCATGCTGTATGACTCTATGACTCTAAGATGCGTCCATTGCGTGGTTGAGTATCAACTAGCAAAACTTCCCAAGTAAAGATAAGAGCGATTCCTGCTCGACCATGAGGGTGTGGAGCAGCTGAAGCTTCCACCTTCCCTGTCTATAGCTCCAGGCTGCAACATGCATGTAAATGCGTCACAGTAACTCACACCACCTGGGGGGGGTTGGCCCAGTCTGGCCAGTGTGGATCAGATTGAGACTAAAACTGCACAGGGTATGATCCCCAACCCAGATTTGGGAATTGCAAATGTTGGAGTTCACAACACGCTTGGTGGGACCTACCTCTCAGGCAGAGAACTCAGAAAGATTTCCCACTGAAAGTTGTTCAGAATTGTCCTGTTTAAAAATAAATCCCAGGTGGGACACATTAGCCAGGGTAGTGGTTTGAAATTAATTCCTTTGATTAAATGTGTCCCATCTGGTGTCATACTAAATAGGAAACATGCCTGAAGTGAAGCCAGGAAACAGAGAGATGGCAAGATGGTGCTATGTGTATAATGGACAGACACAGCAAGATAACAGGGTTCTCTACACAATGTGACCTGAATCCGGATGAAAGAATCCTGTTTGCCAGATTATTAAAACATATGATCAAGTCAAGTCTTCCTTCACAAAAATAGTAAAAATCAGAAACAGAGAGAAGAGGAGCTTTCTGGCTTCTGGGGAGATGGATCAAATCCAACACCAACTGAATCTGAAAAGAAACTGGGACTCCTGCTTTCAGAGAAAGATCAGGTTCGCAAATCCCCTGTGCCTCAATCTTAGATTTTGTTTCTGATTAAAGTTATCCAGAGAGCACAACACCAAGTTTAAAAAACAATCCAGGTGAGGTTAAGATGATACTGAGCTTTGGCTTTGAAAAGCCTTAAGAAGCTAACATCAAGACGAATGAGGGAATATTAAATCTGTTGCTCAGTCTGAAAACCTTCTCAGCTTGCATAGGAAGGCTGCGTAACTTTGGAGGAATAGAAGAAATTTGAATATAATGATTGCAGCAGTTTAAATAAAAACAAGTAAATGATGGTGGCTATGAGCCAAGTGCTGGCTAATGGGATTCTATTAGTTAGTTGTTTGTCTTTGACGGGCACAGACTAGTGGGCTGCAGTGTTTTTTTTTCTGTACTGTAGACTGAATGTGTCTGAGAAAGAGGTTGTGGTTATTTTTCTACTCATGATTAGATTAGATTAGACTTATAGTGTGGAAACAGGCCCTTCAGCCCAACAAGTCCACACCGACCCACCGAAGCGCAACCCACCCATACCCCTACATTTACCCCTTACCTAACACTACGGGCAATTTAGCATGGCTAATTCACCTGACCCACACATCTTTGGACTGTGGGAGGAAACCAGAGTCACCCAGAGGAAACCCACGCAGACACAGGGAGAACGTGCAAACTCCACACAGTCTGTCGCCTGAGTCGAGAATTGAACCCCGGTCTCAGGCACTGTGAGGCAGCAGTGCTAACCACTGTGCCACCATGCCGCCCAGCCGCCCACAAAGAGCTACAGTTCAGTTGGTAGTGCTGTCACCAATGAATCAGAAAGTAAGAGTTCAGTTATCAGATCCTCTCAGTGTCTCAGATATATAGAAATGTTAGTATTGTGTGTGTGAAGAGAGCTCTTTGGTTTTTTTTGGATAGAGTCAAAGTCCAATATTTTGCTTAATTACTTGACATGCAACTGTACAAAACCATCCTGCTTTTGTGACAATGTTTATATACAAAGAGGTTTTTTTAATGAATAAAGTATATTTTTGAAATTAAAAAAAGATGATTCTTTAAGTCTCATTCTGACACTTAAGGACAAAATTGAGGCTTGTATCCAATGCTGAAGGAGTGCTGCATTGTCAGAGATGTCGTCTTTCAGACACTGCCTGCCTTCCCAAGTGGATGTGAGTGTACCATTTTGAGAATAAGTGGGGTCCCAACTAATTTCTATCCCTCACCCAAATGTACAGCTGTTCTGGTCAATATTGTGGGCAGATTGTCAACGAAAGTGCTTTTGGGATCCTGAGGTCACAAAAGGTGCTATACAAATGCAAGTAGCATCTTTTGCATTCTCCCTTATATTTTGGCAAGGTAGACATCGCTGGGAAGGCCAGGATTAACAGTCCATTGCCTACTTTGTTCTGTAACCTGGTCATTCAGTACATTCCTGAAGGAGGGCTCATGCCCGAAACGTCGATTCTCCTGCTCCTTGGATGCTGCCTGACCTGCTGCGCTTTTCCAGCAACACACTTTCAGCTCACTCAGTTCATTATAAAAGGATCTCAAAGCCAGGAGCTCAAACCACATTTCTAGTCAGTGTGTGGAGCCCCCTTTCTTTTAGAAAAGAGGACTATTTTGAATAAAGTTCAGGCAGAGATTGCTTGGTGAGTAACAGTCATTCTGAAAAACTGCTTGCTCGTAGAACAGATAAAGTGGGAGGTTGTCTATTTTGGCCAGGAAGGTAAATGAGCAAATTATTATCTAAACGGGAAGCAGACGGATCATGAATCGCAGAAAGTGGGTATGCAGTGCAGCATATAACAAGAAAGGCAAATGGAATCCTGGCATTTATCGCAAAAGGACTGGATTATAAAAGTAAAGAAGCGTTGTTCCAATTATAAAAGGTGTCGGTGAGACCAACCTGAGGAGTATTGTTCCAGGTTTGGAATCTTTACTTGGGGAAGGATGTGGAGGCAATTCACCAGATTGATTCCAGGGATCACAGGAATGTGGAATCAGGCCATTCAGCCCATCACCAACCCTCCAAAGAGCATCCCACCCAGACCCATCCCTTACCTTATACCTGTAACCCTGCATTTCCCATGGCTTACCCACCTAGCCTGCACATCCCTGGACACTGTGGGCAATTCAGCATGGCCAGTCCACCTAATCTGCACACCTTTGGACTGTGGGAAGAAACCAAAGCACCCACAGAAAACCCATGAAGACATGGAGACAGTTGCCGAGGCTGGAATCGAACCCAGGGTCCCCAGTGCTGTAACACAATAGCGCTAACCACCGAGCCACCGTGCCACAGATGAAAGGGCTGCTGTTCAAGGAGCAGTTAAATAGCCTGCGGTTGTACTTGCTGGAGTTCAGAAGAATGATCTGACTGAAGTATATCAAATGCTAAAGGGGATTGATAAGGTGGACATTAAACAGATGCTCCCCCTTGCGGGACAGTCTTGAACAAGATGACACGGTTATAGAGTGAGAGGAGGTAGGTTCAAAACTGAGATAGGGAGAAATTACTTCACTCAGAGGGTTGTGAATCTGGGCAATGCACTGTCCCAGAGCGCAGTGGAGGCAGAGTCAATCAACTGGTTGAAGAAGGAAATAGGTATGTTTCTGATGAAAAGCAGGATAAAGGATAGGAAAGTGGAGTTGAGACTAGGATAAGACCAGCACTAATCATGTTAAATAACAGAATGGGTTGGAAGGGCTGAATTTCCTATTCCAAAGACCATGGAGCATTTCTACAGCACACTATCATTCCAAGTGAGAGGGAAATGGACCGGGAGTGACACTCACATAGGCTCCCACGATGTTGAACCGGGCAAAGACAAAGATGAGGCTGATGAATATAGAGGAGCTGAGCATTCCAAACGCGCAGACCAGCGGATCAGCTCGGGAGCTTTTTGTCCGGTACCACCTCGTGGCTGCGACACCTACTATTAATCCAAGGAATCCCGTCACACAAGTGATCGCCCCAAATATCAAGCTGCAAAGAGAGCACAACGTAGTTAACCCACACCCCACATCATCAATGACACACTCATCAAAACTGATAGCAGAGCTGGTGAGCTCCTGGGTTCATTGGAACACAGAGGAGAAACAAATCCCCAAACCACCATCCATTGTTTGGAGGAGAGGTATCTCCATGAGAAACCGTTTGGCCAATTAATGGTTAAGTTTGCAAAGATTTAAGAAATGAGGAGACATATTTTCTCAAAGAATCCTTAGTCTGTACATTTCGTCCCCCTAGACAGCAGTGGACACTGGGTCACTGAATATATTCACGGCCAATTTCAATAAATCTTTGGAAGGCCAAGGGAACAAAGGTAATGGTGTGGTGGGAGGCCAGGTAATAGAATGAAGGCCACAACCAGATTAGACATAATCTCATCAAATGACAGAACAGACTCAAAGGGCCAAACAGCCTATACCTGCTAATTCTCATATTCAAGAACTGGCATCAAAACATTGCTACAACTTTGACTTGATTTATTAATGTCACGTGTACCAAAGTACAGTGACAGTACTGTTTTGCATGCAGTACAGGCAGATCATAACATACAAAGATCATATGGTGATTGAACACAACGAAGAACACAAAGTTATGACTGTCAAAAAGGTGCATAAAAAGCTAGACCAACTTTAGGTTTGAAGTTTGACAGGTCCATTCAGAAGCCTCTTCTAGTTTGACTTGTAGGTACCGGTGTTGGACTGGGGTGGACAAAGTTAAAAATCACACAACAGGTTGGACTATAACCTGATGTTGTGTGATTTTTAACTTCTTCCAGTTTGGTGAGTCTTTGTGGAAATCAAATAAGGGAGCTTAATCTCTAATATTGACAGGATCTCCCCAACTAGGCCGTGGCCTAGCCTGAGAGCCTTCAGTGGAGTTTGATTGATGGAGGGGTAGGAGACCACGAGAGCAGCCTGGTCTCAGAGTCTGGTGACACAGTCCCCACACCCTCGTGGGCTACCCTGTAATCCCCTCTGATGTAGTAAAGTGGGCCATGTTGGGTTATGGTGGCTCCAGGTTGGATAATTGGGTGGGATCGCGGCTGATTCCTGTGTTTCACTGACCAATGTTGAACTAGGCAGTAAAAGACCTGCAGAGATCTCTAAGGGTTCTATTGTGGATGGCCAGCTTAGCACGAACACCAGTTTCCACCTTTCCCTTCCGGACCCTTTCCCCGTCCAGAAACCAAATGGAGCAGAACCCAGATCTGGTGATTTTTTTTCCCTAAATGTATGCAGTCACCCCTTAAATGAGTCCTGATGTAACACAACACTGCTCACCAGGGGCAACGTGACAAGGGAGAACAAGGCAGGGGACAAAATCAAAACTGTGTTACTGGGCAGCACGGGGATAGACTTCTTAAAAATCGATCTGTTCAGACATATCTGGGAGCAGGTGGGACTTGAAGCCAGGCCACTGTAGGTACCTCCCTTCCACATCCTGGGCAGCACCCAAGCTCTGGTTGGTGTGGTTGGAGAATGAGGAGGGGTACATGACTGAGGTTGTAACAGTTCCCCTTGCTGACCTGCCTGGGAAACCTGGTAAAGTGTCTGTGCCCCATCACACGGAGGTGCTTACCTGTCCCTACCACTACAGGGCTCCGCGGTGCACGGCTCGATGTTCTTCTGGACGACCTCTGCCCGGAACAGATACAGCGGGATCCACACGCCCAGGACCCCGGTGGCGAAGGACACAGAGGCTGAGGCCAGAGTGGAGAACACAAAGCTTGGGCTGTGAGGGGGCAGACCAGGCTACGCATTAGACATTCAGCCCACAGACTGCGAGCCCTGCCCTCCCATTTCCCGTTTCAGCGTTTAAAACCCCACACAGGCAGAAATCTGCATTTCTATAGAGCCTGTGTCAACCTCCCAGAACACTTTACAACCAGTGAAGTGTACCGACTGCTGAGAGGTAGCCAGATTATGCACAGCAAGCTCCCATAAACAGGAGTGTTGAAGGCTTTTCAACCTGCTTGGGGGTTGTGGGTGCAGGGTTAAACATTGGTCAGAAAACTGGGAGAATTCCCAGACCATTTCTCGAGATAGGACAGAGGGAGATTTACCTCGAACTGAGGGGGCAAACAGCACAGCAGGTTTATGTCTCAATTAAAAGGTAGCATCTCTGGTATTGCAGCACTCCCTCAGCACTGACCATCTGACAATGCGGCACTCCCTCAGCACTGACCCTCTGATAGTGCAGCACTGACCTTCTGACAGTGCAGCACTCCTTTAGTACTGACCCTCTGACAGTGCGGCACTCCCTCAGCACTGACCCTCTGACAGTGTGGCACTCCCTCAGCACTGACCCTCTGACAGTGTGGCACTCCCTCAGCACTGACCCTCCGACAGTGCGGAACTCCCTCAGCACTGACCCTCCGACAGTGCGGCACTCCCTCAGCACTGACCCTCCGACAGTGCGGCACTCCCTCAGCACTGACCCTCTGACAGTGTGGCACTCCCTCAGTACTGACCCTCTGACAGTGCAGCACTCCTTCCATTCTCTGTCCCCACTTTGATAGCATTCCCTGACTTCCACACTCATGACTGAGCAGCCATCCCATCCCATTCCCACACCATCACAGTGCTTACATTTTCACCACGGCCTTCATGTCTTTGGTCCAGGATGTACTGGCTCGGAGTTGCACCAGCTGCTGTTCTGCCGCTCCTCTCTTTGGCTCAGGGACCAATAGGATGATGAGGGTCCCCGCAGTAAAACCCATGGCTGGAGTCACCTGTTTGGGGAGAAATGAAAGAAGAGGCATAGAGAAAACAGTCTGACCCTGCAATCACGTCGTACTGGTCATGTTCCCAGCTTCAAATCCCACCAGGGCACCCAGTGAAGTTTAAATTCAATGAAGCAAACGTGGTATTGCAAAACTCATCCCAGCCATGACAACGATCATCAATTATTGCTAAAACAAACACCTTGGTTTATTAAAGTTCTTTTGGGGTGGAAATCTGATATCCCTACATTCCTGATGAAGGGCTTATGCCTGAAATGTTGATTCTCCTGCTCCTCGGATGCTGGCTATGCTTTTCCAACACCACACTCTTCGATCCCTACATTGTAGATTGGACAATGTAGGGATGTCAGATAACCTTTCACCCCTTTTCTTGACAAAATTCATCACATCCACCTTAGAAATATTAAGGAGTCTGCTTCCACCACCTTGGAAGTGCATTCCAAGGACTCACAATCCCGAGGGAAAAATGTTTCTCCTCATGTGTGTTTGAAAGGAGTGATCCCTTATTTTGAAACCCTGGTAAGCTGTAGTTCTCGATTCTCCCACTAGGGGAAACGTCCCCTTCTCATCCAGCCTGTTGAGAACATCTTGCGTGTTTCAGCCAAGTGGCTAGAACTCCAGTCTAGCTATCACTGCATTCAACAAGTACTTGCAGCCCAGCGTTAGAAAGGACCAGAAATTTACAGTGCCCCTCTTTCCTTAGAATATTCTAAAGTGCATCACAGCCAGTTAACTACAGTTACAGGCAGTCCCCGGGTCCAACAGCTTCTGTATTGAGTCCATTGATAAGTCTGGGAAATAGGAGAAAATGAGGACTGCAGCTCCTGGAGATTAGAGTGGTGATGGAAATGCACAGCAGGTCAGGTAAATACACAATCCAGGATGACATAAAAGAGCTGTTGATATGTCTGATGACGCACTCACATGTCAGATCTTTAAAATGACATCCCTGGAAGGATTGAGTTTGTAAATCAGGGAATCCCTGTCCTTCACTGTCGCTGGGTCAAAATCCTGGCTCCCCTTTCCTCACAGCACTGAGTGTTTCTATATCCGAATAAACTGCAGTGGGGTCAAGAATTATAATTATCACAATTATTGGGCCAATTGTGGATTGGTAATAAAGGCCCACAACCAGATAATTTAAACTTGGGAATGTAAACTCTGTTGCAAAGTAGGAAAATGCAACAGTCAATTAATGCACAAGTTCCCACGAATGACCAGATAAACTGCTGTCATCATATCCTGGTCAAGCTGTCTTTAAGGGGATGATATAGCTGGTGCAGTCAAGGTGCATTCTATAAACCCAGATGAACTGCATGAATCCAGGAGATACACACACACACACACACACACAGTAGATTCCCTATGTTGTGCCATCACTAAAAACATGTCTCACGCTGCATGTCCTCAAAATGTTAGAAACTGCTCCCCTGTCATTACAGAAGCAGTGCATTCCCCCTCCCCCCCCACTCCCCATCGACCTACATTCCAGAAATATAGGCCACAGTAAGCAGCTGGATTGCAAGAATACGCCCTAGATTTAACATGAAAAATTCAAACCAGGAGAACATGATAGGAAGAGAGTGAACACTCACCCGCAGTGCCCAGTGCCAGTCTCCAGATGCCTGTGTCACACAGGATCCCAGAATGTAGCCAAGTCCACTGTGAGGAATGGGATAGGAAGCATTATTAAAGCATCATTATTGCACATGTCCATGAAACAGGGGAGTCGGGAGACTCTCACACTGGGGAGGGATAGCATTCCCAACGCTCCTGGAGCAAGCAGCAATTTCCTGGGATTCTTCTCCCGGGCACTGCCCACCAATACCCAGTGGCTGAGGTGGTCAGTGATTTATGTGCTCAATGCACCCTCCAACTTGACGTCATCTGTTCCATTGAACATGAGGATGGTCGCATGCTTTGTAATCGGGTGGGCTGTGAATTTGGGAGGTGTTGGGGGGCGGGTGGTAGGTGGCTCAGCTCAGCATTTAATGAGGCCTATGTCTCCATAGGTTGGGGGCTCTGTGGGACCAAGGTCCCTGATTTCAGGGAAGAGGGATAATTATGATAACTAGGAGGGAGGCAGATAAATGGCTTTCTTAGCTCCAATATTTAGTAAAAGTGGGTTCCTGTGGTGATGTCCCAACCTCTGAACCTGGAGGTCCAAATTAAAGTCCCATTTACATCAGAAGTACATCGAAACATTCATGAACGAGTGGATGAGAAAATATCTGTTTTGTAAACGTAGCTGTCAGATTGTCTCAAAACCCCAAATGGTTCATTCATGTCACGATCGAGCTGGGCATCTGTGTGACAGAAATGCCCTACCCATCATGGTGGACTCTCTAACTTTGCAAGGCTGCTGCATCTCCTCAAAGCACATGGGATTGATCAAGTTCTAGATGGTGGCGACGTTCTCAAGGGATCTGTGGGGGGATGGTGGTAATGTGGCTGGAGTAGAAACCCAGGCAAATGGTCTGGGGACATGGGGTCAAATCTCCCCATGGCAGCTGGTGGGATTTAAATGGAATAAAATTTGAAACTGAAATTAGTCTCAGCAATGGTGACCCTATCACCACATGTTGTAATAACCCATCTTGTTCATTAATACACTTGAAAGTGGAGTTGCAGGTAGACTGGAGAGTGAAGAAGGCGTTTGATATGCTCGCCTTTATTGGTCAGTGCATTGAATATAGAACTTGGAATGTCATGTTGCGGGCTGTACAGCACTTGGTTTGGCCACTTTTGGAATATTCGTGTTCTATTCTGGTCTCCCTGATATAGGAAAGATGTTGTGAAACTGGAAAGGTTTCAGAAAAGATTTACAAGGACGTTGCCAGGATTGGACGATTTGAGCTCTTGGGAGAGGCTGAATAGGCTGGGGCTGTCTTCCCTGGAGTGCCGGAGGCTGTAGGGTGACCTTATAGAGGTTTATAAAATCATGAGCTGCACAGACAGGGTAAATAGCCAGGTGGGGGAGTCCAAAACTAGAGGGCATAGGTTTAGGGGAAAGATTTAAAAGGGACCAAAGGGGCAATTTTTTCACTCTGAGGGTGGTGCGTGTATGGAATGAGCTGCCAGAGGAAGTGGTGGAGGCTGGTACAATGACAGCATTTAAAAGGCATCTGGATGGGTATATGAATAGGAAGGGTTTGGAGGGATGTGGGCCAAGTGTTGGCAAATTGGGCTAGATTAATTTAGGATATTTGGTTGCCAAGGACGAGTTGAAGCGAAGGATGCGTTGCCATGCTGCACATCTTCAAGACTCTAATATCGTTGGAGGAAGAAATCTGCAGTCCTGGCCTGGTCTGACCGACATGTGACACCAGACACCCAGTGACATCTAACTGCCCCCTGAAATGGCTGAGTAAGCTGATCAGTTCAAGGGCAGTTAGGGATGGGCAACAAATGCTGGCCTTGCAACTGACACCCACATCCCATGAAGGGAATAAACACACCGGGGAACTAATAGTAAACGGTCACAACTTGAGAACGAAGGTTGAAAGCGCAGAGCCCCAGTGCCGTACCTTCCCAGTGGAATAGCAAAGTAGAAGAAGGACAGCATACAGGTTCTGGTGTCTTTGGCAAACATGTCAGCGATGATGGTGGGAGCAATTGTGGAGTAGCTGGCCTCGCCAAACCCGACCAGACCTCTCGAGATGAGGAAGAGCCAGAAGTTCTGAGGAGTAAGCACATTGACACAAAGGTCAGGCAGTGAGCACACATTTCCTCATATTCAAACTGAACAATGCCATTCTCATTCCGCCTATTCCTGGAATTTTCACAACAAACCTTGCCAAAACAGAGCTCCAACATTCCAGCTCTATGGTGCTACCAATGGTTAAAAGCTCAGTTCCTTGTGGAAAGATGGGAATATTGATCGGCAAAACCAAATAATTCACTGAAGTAATCCGGGTCTTATCATCTGGCACTAAGAGTGTAACAATGCAGATTGTTATCATTAAATAGCATTTGCTACACACCCAACGGGGACCAGTGGCGTGCTTTATATTTGTTTGGGAAAGTTATTTGACTGATATTACAGCCTTGAAGAATATGCACTACTTGTCTGCCCTGTCACTCTTTTCTCATGACTGCGGTTTGCGTTCTCTGCAAGAAAACCAGAGATTGAGCTCACTCTACCATTAAAACTGAGAGAGAGTGAGAGTGAGAGTGAGAGAGAGAGAGAGAGAGAAAGAGATAGAGACAAACAGACAGACAGAGGGACAGATAGAATGTGTGGAGTGGTCAGGCCTGTCTGATTGTGGAGGTACTGCAAAAATGAGACAAAGAGTGGGGTCCGTCCTCTGCTGGAGTTGCCTGAGGACTGCAGCCCATTCAAAGTGGCAGCTCACCACCTTCCCAAGGGCAATTAGGGATGGACAATAATCACTGCTATGGACAATTCATAGAGTCTAACAGCATGGAAACAGACCCTTCGGTCCACCCAGTCGATGCCAACCACAATCCTAAACTAGTCCCACCTGCCTGCATTTGGCCATTGTCCCCAAACATTTCTTATTCATGTACTTACCTAAATATCCTTTAAAAGAAAATTGCTCCTCATGTCTTTTTGGAATCTTTCTCCTTTCACCTCAAAAATATGCCCCCTTGTCTTGCAATCCCTCACCCAAAGGAAAAGACATATGCCATTCATCTTCTCTGTACTCCTCATGATTTTATAAATCAATATAAGGCCACCCTTTGACCTCCTGCACTCCAGTGAAAGAAGTTCCAGCCTATCCAGCCTCTCCTTGTAACTCACAAGTTTCATGGTCAATCTCGAAACGCTGGTGATTTAGACACTGCCACAGCTTCAAATCTCCATTTGGGAGGTGCTCTCAATTTGCATTTGGGACTATAGCTGATCCAGCACGTTACCCTGCGGTTGCTATGGTTACAGGCTATTATCCTGAGGGAGATCCGCGCTGTGCACCCTGATTCCCCGCACTCACTTAAAACCTACCAAGTACTTGATTCACCCTGCTAATATCCTTTGGTAGATGCAGATGCCTGAAGACACTTCTGTGTGGTGCCTTCGGACTTTTAACTAAATTGAAAGTGCTAGACGAATGCAAGTTGTTGTTGTAAGACTGACATACAACGGAGAAGAGGCAATGCCTCAGTTGTTTTGTGTCAATCTGGAGTGAGTACGGTGTTCATTGCGGAGAATTACACTCAGGAAGGATACACTGACCTTGGAGAAGATACAGTGCACATTGATCAGAACAAGACCAGGGATAAAAAGATTAAATTATAAGTGCAGATTGTATTGATCAGGCAGGTTCCTGGAGCAGAGGGAATTGAAGACTGCTTGTATCAAAACCATTTATAATAATCAAAAAGTATTCAATGTGCTTGATACTGAGAAACTGATTGTTCTGCTTTTGTCTACACAGAAACACAGATCTAAAAGTGGGGATAGACTGTCCGGGAGGAAATGAGGAAGCGATATTTCACTTAAAATCCCTCTCCAACCAATTCCCACCCCCCCCCCCCCCCACCCCCCCACCTTCTAACTCCAAAATACAAGGAGTTTTGAAATTCTTAAGACTGAGATTGATAGATTTTTGTTAGATTGTTGGCAGATCAGATTAGATACCATCTCTTGGAATGATTGAATATTTGAGGGGCCCAATGGCCTCCTCTTCTTCTAGAAACATCCGTCGTCCTCCCTGGGTTTCAGCCAAGACTCTTAGGCAGAACCTCCTTAAAGAGATGATAACTAATGGGCCAGTACCCCACCGTCTATTCTGCCTGCAGTTGGATAAAGTCACAACTTGGAAATTGTGTTCTTTTACACAAATTGCACCCCTTTCTGCCAATTTCAGTTAACATTTATTTTGTTCCAAATCTTAAACTCTTGGCATTTTAGACCTAGATTTTGAAAGCTTTTCTAGAAAAGACATTCAGTGAGTTTAAGAATTTAGATAACATCTGAAGAAGAGTCATAATGGACTCTAAATGTTAACTCTGTTTCACTCTCTGCAGATGCTGCCAGACCTGCTGAGTTTCTCCAGCATTTTCTGTGTTTGTTTCAGATTTCTAGCATCCACAGTGTTTTTCTTTTAGTGAAGAATTTAGATGTTCTCTTAACTAGATAGACAGTTATAGGAAGGATATTATTAAGCTAGAGAGGATTCAGAAGAGATTCACCAGGATGTTGCCAGGTAGGGAAGGTTTGAGTAATAAAGGTAGGCTGGCTAAACTGGAACTTTTATCAGTGGAGTGTAGGAGGTTGACCTTATGGAAGTTTATAAAATAATAAGGGGCAAAGATAGAGTTAGTGGTAGGTGCATTTTCCCTCGGATGGAGGATTTCAAGACTAGGGAGCACGCTTGTAAGGTGAAAGGAGAGAGAGAATTAAAAAGTGCATGAGGGGCAAATTGTTTACACTGAGGTTGGTTCGCTTGTGGAATAAAGTGCCTGAGGAAGTGGTGGATGGGGGACAGCTGCAACATCTAAAAGATGTACATGTATAGGAAAGGTTTGAAGGGCTATGGACCAGGAGCAGGCAGGCGGGATGAGTTTAGTTTGGAATTATGTTTGTCATGGACTGTTTCCGTGCTGTATGACACTGCACTTCTAAGAGACTGTAGAAAGGACACAGACTTGAGATAATTAGCATAAGAACACGGTGACTTTTATTGTTTTTTGGTTAGATGGTTGGTTTGGGTATTGTGGGCTGGACCAGCATTTATTGCCCATCCCAATATCTCTGTAGAAGATGGTGTGATCCACAGGATATGGGTACACCCACAGTGCTGTTTGGATTTTGACCCAGCGACAGTGAAGAAACAGCAAAATATTTCCACGTCAGGATGTTGAATCGCTCCTCTCAGGGGGTGGTATTCCCATGTATCATGTCCTTCTAGACGGATGTGGTCGTGGGTTTGGAAGGTGCTGTCTAAGGAGCCTTGCTAAATCTCTGCAGTCCATCTTGTTGCTGATACACACTGCTGACACTGTCCTTCCATGACCGAGGGAGTGAATGCTGGATGGGCTGTCAGTTGAGAGGGCATCTTTGTCCCAAATAGTTCCTCAGGTGAAATGTGCAAGACAAAGATAAAACAAATTACAATGATCTGGGATGAAGGTGTAGTGATAACTAAAAATAGCAAATTGATGTACATTCAAAAAGGTAAGATCTGCAGAGGAACTATCAGAGGAGAGGGACTAACTGGACAGCTCCTGCATAGAACTGGTACAGGCGTGATAGGCTGAATGGCCACCGTCAGTGCTCAGTGATTCTGTGAAAGCAGCCTAGAAATTAGAAGTGGTTATGAGATTCAGTCCTTATTAAAGTTACGGTAAAAAATCAATCAAAGGAGTTAATCCTTACATCAGTACGGACTCTTTCTCTGGTGTGTTAAAATCCCCACAGATGACGATAACCTATAATTAGATTCATTTGCCTAGATCTGCATGTGTCAGGAACACTCCTGCTCATATAATTTTGTGCAAAGAAAGAGCTTGCAGACTAAGAATACAGTTCACAATCCTCGAAAGGATATTTGTAGAGGATGTGGCAGGTTCTTTTTTTCATTAGGATTTGCTAATATGTCGCCGATGTGACTGACGACACTTTTCACGCCTGTGTAGCTTTATGCAGTTTATAGAAATTTGGGAAATTGGAGCAGCAGCAATAGGCCATTCGGCCCCTTCAAGCCTACACAGCCATTCAACAAAATCACGGCTGACCTTCTACCTCAACGCCACTTTCCAACACAGTGTGAAAGATTTGTCAAACCATTTTATCAGATGAAGTATCGGATTTGGGGTTGAGTATCTCCTTTGTCCCAACAGGAAGTTGGACTCTTCATGACTAGACGGCACAGCCACTGTCACACAGTCCGAGTTCATTCAGCACATGGTCTGACTAAATGGTGGCCCTGTGACTTTGAGCTCCTTGCCCTTAACGTTTACCAGATTGTTTCCTGGTACAGCAAGATTGACAATATGAGGAGAGATTGAGTCGGTTAGGATCATATTCCCTGGAATTTAGAAGATTGAGGGGGATCTCAGAGAAATCTATAAACCTCAAACAGGACCAGGCAGGTTAGGCAGGCAGAACCGAGGGTTATAGTTTAAGGATAAGGGGTAAACCTTATAAGATAGATGTGGAGACATTTGTTCCTCTGGAGAGTCGTGGGCCTGTGCAATTAACTACCAGAGGAAGTGTTGAGGCCAAAACATTATGTATTTTCAAGAAGGAGATAGATATAGCTGAAGGGATCAAAGGGAATGGGGGAGGGTGGGATTAGAGTAATGAGCTTGAATGGCGGAGCAGTAACGAGGGGTTGAAACGCTTACTCCTAATCCTACCTTCTACGTTAAAGAATGAGGAAAAGACCATTCATGCCATTAATTCTATCCTTTTATGAATGCACACACTGGGGACATTTTATTGATGACCAGGCCCTAGTGGGCAGGAGTTCTGATTGTGCTTGTACCCTGAGTCGAGGGCCAAACTAGCACCTACTGATTGGTTCCGTGGAGGCTAAGACTGAGGGAATTGGTTGCAAATCAATGAAGGAGTTATCCAGAATAAGTAGATCATTCTGACAAGAGCAGAAATAAAAATAATGTGTAATACAGATGTTGGAAATCTGAAATGGAAACTAGAACCTCAGCAGGTCAGACAATGTCTGCAAAGAGAGAAACAGAGTTAAGTGTTGAGTTTGACATGACTCTTCCACAGAATGTCTTCAAAGTTCCAAAGAAGAATCATTCTGAACAAGGCATTAACTTTGTTTAAAACTCCACAGAACTGCTGAGTTCTCCAGCACTTTCTGTCTCTGATTAAGAATGTTATAACGTACATTCATGTAGCACTTTTACCAAAGTAAAACCTTTCAAGGTTCTCCACAGATATATTATCAGACAAAATTTGACACCAAGTCACATGACAGATATTAATCTTGACTTGGAAAAGCTGGTGTTGAACTGGTGTGGACAAAGTTAAAAATCTCATGACACCAGGTTATAGTCGAACAGATTTAATTGGAAGCACACTAGTTTTCAGAGCGATGCTCCTTCATCAGGTGATTGTGAACAATCACTAGCTCCAAAAGCTAGTGTGCTTCCAATTAAACCTGTTGGACTATAACCTGGTGTCATGCGATTTTTAAGATAGATATTAAGATAAGATGATCCGGAATGGTAGGTTATAGGGAACAATGGATTTTAGCAGAAGCCAACTGGTCGGAACAGCGGGAGAGAAGCAGAGAGGTGTAAGGACGGAACTCCAGAGTCCTGGAACTTCAGCAATGGAAGGTGCAATAGCGGTGATGGAGAGAATAAAGCCAATAAACTGGAACTAGGACATCTTAGCGGGAGTAGGATTGGAGGAGGCCACAATATAAGGAGGGGCAAGGTCATCGCGAGCTTCAGATAAAGAGAGCAAATGTTACAAGCTAAGCATAAGCAGACAGGAAGATCAGCGTGGTGTGAATATTAACAACATCATTCAATTTTCAAGATGTAAAACTCAACGCAGCAAGTATAACAGCTGCATTAACCTGTACAAACACTTGTAAGGATTAAGTTCATGGAGCAGAACCCTTCCCTATGCATTTGGCCCAGTTTTCTAATATTAGATACCAAGACACAGACGCTGGATTACAGGAGGTGAGCTGAGGCACATTGGGGATTATTTAATAATTGCCTCAGGGACCAAACAGTTCACACACATTAAATACTGACGGTCCAGACTGACTTTGAACAATCAACAGCCAGAACATTACAGCAGCTCACCTTGACAGTTGGGTGATTCGAAATAAAAAAGATATTTCAGACAAAGCAAAAGAAAACCTACATCCAGCTCAGCTCTGACTCAGAGCTCCGTCTGAAGACACAATCTGGCAAAATACCGTTGCAAGGTTTTAGGAATAAAATGAGCATTTGAGGTTAGCATGGCAGTCTTCCAAGAAAGAACAGGTTCATGATTTATTTATGACTGGACTCACCATTTAATGCATACGCCAGATAATTAGCACAGACACACGGGCTGAAGATAATTCTTGTACTACTTTAGGGATTTAAAATGCAGATTGGTAATTTGAGGGATGAGGAACAGTTTGCACATTCTCCCTGTGTCTGCGTGGGTTTCCTCCGAGTGCTCCCCACAATGTGCAGGCTAGGTGGGTTAGCCATGAGAAATACAGGAATTCAGGGTAGGGTTGTGGGTGTGGGTGGGATATTGTTTGGCGTGTCAGTCTAGACTCGATGGGTTGAATGGCCTGCTTCCACACTGTAGAGATTCTATCGTAATCACGAACACTGATGAAATGCACTGCCTGAGAGATTGCAGCTGTGGCTCTTGGAAGATTATCTGAAGAGAAAAGATTTGCAACAAAGGAAAGGGGCTGGGAATGGGGCTTGCAGAAAGCTGGCATGGGTACGATGGGCCAAATGGTCTCATTTTTTGCCTTAACCATTTCTTGATGAGTAGCGTGTAGGAAAAATATCTAATTACTCTCTCTGCACTGCCACCTACAGATCGGTGGTGCCTGTACACCAGGACATCCCAAATCCACTGTCTTCATTGAACCATCCCAAATTTCCTGGGCACTTCCCGCCTAACCTTGTGAAAAATCTACATCAGCAGCACACATTACAATTTGTTTCTGCTTCCTCCTATAATGTTTTCAGTCTCAATGTTCACACTGCCCTGAAGTTCTCAGCTGCCCTCCAATCCCTTGCCCTGACTCAAAGTCGGGATTTTTCACTTGATCGCTCACCAGTCTACGGACTGACTTCCATTTCTTTAACAAATGGAAGAATCACTGGCTGCCAACCACAGAAACCTCCGACTCAATGTCCCATCATGGTAATGGTCAGCGAGTCTACTTGAGTTTTATAGAATAGAATAACAGGATCCCTACAATGTGGAAAGAGGCTATTTGGCCTATCAAGTCTGCACTGACCTTCTGGAGAGTGTGGTCATCGCTGAGTCAGCCCCCTGAGTTGTGGGCCTCTGTGATCACAGGCAATCAGGATGGATAAACTTCCTGTGTCGCCTCATCTAACTGAGCACCTCATGGGCGGGTGCTGCTAATCATCTTCCCAGAGAGCAGCAGAGGCTGAATCAGTGAGTATACTCAAGGCTAAGCTCAACTTCTGATCAATGGGGAGTCAAGGTCATGGGAAGGGCAGGCAGGAAGGTTGACTCCATTTTCCAGTAAGTTCTCATCAAATGGGGGAGCAGGCTTGAGGGGCAGAGTGGCCTATTTCCGGCTCTGATTGTTGGAAAAGAGCATCTTGTTGGATCTCTTTGCCTTCTCTTTTCAGAAGAGGCTCAGACCTGCCTCTGAATCTGATGTTCACATCCCAGAAACCCCAGAGCGTGAGTGCAGCTCTGAAGCCAGCATCTGACCGCTACCACATTGCTGTCTGTGGGATCTCTCTGTGCACAGTTTGGCAACAGTGTTTCTGACATCACAATGACTGCATTTCAATACTACAGTTTGTCATTGGCTGTAAAAAAAGCTTTGGGACCCGATAAGAGGCACTAAACAATCACAATCCTTTCTTGACAATGTTGTTATCCAGAATAAGGTTAGATTCAATTTAATCTCTTTATAGCTTGAAGGCAAAACTTAATTACACCTAATTATAGTTCTAACCTGCCCAGCTTGTCATGGAGTCTCCTGGAAATAAAGATGAATCTCTCAGGCTCTGCCGAGAGTGAAACCAGAGGAGAAATTGTCGGGGCAGTGAGAAAAATACAAAGAAGGGAAAATAAATGCAGTTTGACTAACAGTCAAGCTCCAGATGGAGATTATTCACATGAGGTAGAGGGACACTTCAATGTTGGGCATATCAGCTAACCACTGGGTGATAACATATGGAACGTGGGAGTGGAAGGGAATGGGTGGAAACTTTCTAGCAATGTGTTTGACGATGGTCATTCTAACAGATGAGAGACTCAACAAACAATCAAGGTTTTTCAATGTATAATTTCAGTTGCATCACACTGTAAACATCTGCTATAAATTCTGTGGCTTATAATTGTGTACTCCACAACCACCTGATGAAGGAGCATTGCTCCAAAAGCTAGTGCTTCCAATTAAACCTGTTGGACTATAACCTGGTGTTGTTTGATTTTTAACTGTGTTCGACCAGAGTTACAAACTCACTACATATTCCATTATTCCCATTCCGCTATTCAGTTTATCAGCCCTATTTATCTGCTATGGGTTCCTCCTGATACTCTTAGCTCTAGCTCATGATTACTGCTGGGTATGGTGAAGGTAGGGGTGGGTGGGAATTAGGGCCCATCGTTCAAACCCAGAACTGAGAGACCATTACACATTACTGTTTCCACGGGGACATGTTGGCACAGTGATGAAGCTAATCCCACAACGGGCTCAAATCCCACAACAGCAACTCGTGGAATTAAATTCTACTCATAAATGTGAACTTAAAAGCTAGACTCATTCATGTGACATAGGAACAGGAGTGGGTCATTCAGCCCATTGAGACTGCCCTGTTATTTAATATGATTATGACTGATTAAGAATTTATCAATGCCTTTTACCTACCCCATCCCCATAACCCTGTGCACCACACATAATCAGAAATCTACCAATCCCCACCTTAAGACTGAGCTTCCACAACCCTCTGTGGCAAAGAATTCCAAAGATTTATAACCTTCTGAGTAAAATAATTTCTCCTCATGCGTTCCTTTACTGGTCGGGGCATCAAGTATAGGAGTTGGGAGGCCATGTTGCAGCTGTACAGCACATTAGTTAGGCCACTTTTGGAGTATTGTGTGTAATTCAGCTCCCCTTCTATGGGAAGGATGTTGTGAAACTTGAAAGGGTTCAGAAAAGATTTACAAGAATGATGCCAGGGTTGGAGGGTTTGAGCTATAGGGAGAGGCTGAGCAGGCTGGGGCTGTTTTCCCTGGAGCGTCGGAGGCTGAGGGGTGACCTTCTACAGGTTTATAAGATCATGAAGGGCATGGATAGGGTAAATAGGGCAAGGTCCTTTTCCCTGGGGTAGTGGGGGAGGGTTATGCTAAACCAACTAGATTGGTTTAGCATATCTCGTTGGCATGGACGAGTTGGATCAAACGGTCTTTACAAGGAAAGGTTGAGGGACTTGAGGCTGTTTTTGTTTTAGAGAAGATGGTTGAGAGGTGACTCAATTGAGACATATAAGATAATCAGAGGGTTAGATCGGATGATCAGTGAGAGCCTTTTTCTGAGGATGGTGATGGCTAGCACGAAGAGGCATAGTTTCAAACTGAAGGGCAATAGATATAGGGCAGACGTCAGAAGTAGTTTCTTTACCCAGAAGGTAGTGGGGGCATGGAACGCCCTGCCTGCAACAGTAGTAGACTCGCCAACTTTACGAGCATTTAAATGGTCACTGGATAGGCATATGGGTGAGAATGGAATAGTGCCGGTTAGATGGGCTTCAGATTGGTTTCACAGGTCACCGCAACATCGAGAGCCGAAGGGTCAGTACTGCATTATAATGTTCCATGTTCTGTGGTCTATGTCTGTTTCTGTGCCGAATGTCTCTATGACTCTCTCTGACTCAGGCCTAACTGGAATTCCTCTTGCTTTTTAAGCGTGATGCCCTGGTTTTAAACTCCCCAATCAGGAGAAACATCTTCCTGCAACTACTCTCTCTTTAAATGTCAATGATCTCTCGGTCTTCGAAACTCTAGGGACTACAGGCCCAATTTGCCCCATTTCTCTTCATGGAACAATTATTTAAAGTTAATAGACAATAGACAATGGGTGCAGGAGTAGGCCATTCAGCCCTTCGAGCCTGCACTGCCATTCAATATGATCATGGCTGATCATTCCTAATCAGTATCCACTTCCTGCCTTATCTCCATAACCCTTGATTCCACTATCTTTGAGAGGTCTATCCAACTCTTTCTTAAATGAATCCAGAGACTGGGCCTCCACTGCCCTCTGGGGCATAGCATTCCACACAGCCATCACTGTCTGGGTGAAGAAGTTTCTCCTCATCTCTGTCCTAAATGGTCTACCCCGTATTTTTAAGCTGTGTCCTCTGGTTCGGCACTCACCCATCAGCGGAAACATGTTTCTTGCTGCCAGAGTGTCCAATCCTTTCATAACCTTATATGTCTCAATCAGATCCCCTCTCAGTCTTCTAAACTCAAGGGTATAAGTTGACCCATCTGGTTCACTCATATTCTTTAGGGTCTCATTGTCCTTATCTGGTCTGGCCCACATGTGGCTCCAGACCCACAGCAGTACAATTGAGTGTCAACCGCCCTCTCGAGTAGACGAGCCACTTAAGGGCAATTAGGAGTCGGCAATAAATGCCAGCCTAGCCAGCGATGCCCACATCCCACGAGGGAGAAAGGTAAAGCCCTCATTTGGAATGGGGGCTAAGTTAGAGGGATATGGGCCAAGTGCTGGAAATGGAACTAGATTGGTTTAGCATATCTGGTCGGCATGGACGAGTTGGACCAAGCGATCTTTACGAGGAAAGGTTGAGGGACTTGAGGCTGTTTTCGTTAGAGAGAAGGTTGAGAGGTGACTTGATTGAGACATAAATTAAATCATAGCTTTCCCAATTAGAACTGAAAACATTCTCAATCCTCAAAAAGAGCAGAAAATGTGTGGAATGTATCAAATAGAAACAGAGACCGACTTTAACATTGCTTCCCTTAGAGAATGAGTGTCTCTTTCTCTGCAGTGGGATGTTATTAGCTACTGTTCTGCTATTGGGATGTTCTGGGTGGGCTTTTAATTGTGAGGGGTGGGGCTGATCATTCATTGCCTTTTCACAATTCAAACATAACATTCCTCTGATGTAGGAAGAGCTTGTTGATGTCTGAAAAGAATTTCAAAGTTCAGGCTGCTGCACCCTATATCTTTCATGAAAATCAAAAGGGAGACAGGGATTTTCTGATATTGAGACTGATAGCTTAATCCTTCAGCCCCTCCTCTCCTCCATCTCCCCCCACTCCCCACCCCCCACACCCACTCCCCATGTTCTACTTGATCGTTCCATTTCCTGTGCAATTAGCTCACCCAATTCAAGCTGAGGCAATTGTCACCAGACTGCCAACAGAAACAATCCCTCCCTCCTCATTTTTGTGGTTTGGTTGAAAAATGATTGGGAATAGTTTGTGGTTTTGTTCAAACGTTCACAGATCGATGCAGGGGGAGTAAAAGAAAATCACTTGAAAATGTACAGGCAGGGAATTCGCAAAAGATTTGTGTTTCTCCCAGCGCTTAGGGTGAGTTACGTGGGCTGAGGGCTGCTCTTTCGAGAGGTGAACAGGCCCCATCATTTCGTGCACTTCAATATCCTGCACGGTCCACTCAAAGTAATTTGACGCTTTGGTTTCACTTTCTGTCAAAGTGGCTGAGGTAACAGAAGGTAAGTGCGGTCCAACTCACCAACTGACTGGAGGTCCCAGTCTCACCAGTACATTCATTTCCAAGTGTTACCGGTGTTTTATTTTCATGTATCCAGACCAGGATGACACCCATCCAGAACTGAGGTGGCAACTGGAGTCCCAATTTATATCATAGGATCTCAATTTCCCCACTAAAACTGAGCCTGTTATCTGAATCAGGGATGGGCTTGACACCTAATGTAGGCCTCTTTCAAAATGGAGTTGGTAGCATCACTGAGTGACTCAATGTTTGGCCTTTCCCACCCCATTACAGGGGAATTAAGACAGTCAGATGGAACCTCAACGGGGTATATTGCAGTGACTTTTGTTACATGGTTAAACATAGCAGCCATTCTGTGAAGTTCTTGGGACAAAGACAGCTATCTCTACTTCAGCCGTTAAAGGTGGGTCCTTCGCGATCTCTCCCTAACACACCTTGTCTGCTGTTACTGATGTGCACTGTAGTCTCAACGTGGACTGAATTCACAATACAATTTTCAGTTGGCTACAATTTGCACAGCAACATCCCACAAATCTCAGCGGAATGAAGGGGAACTTTATCTCAGGGTATGAATCACATGAGGAATAATGGTTGGAACATCAGGAAGCAATGGCTTTAATTACCAAAGTTTAACCTGAATGACGGTGATTTGACTTCTTTTTAAAAAATTACTTATGGCACATGTGTATCAAGTCCATCCCTAGTTGCCCCCTTGAGAAGGTGGGGGTGAACTGCCTTCTTCAATCGCTGCAGTCCATGTGCTGTAGGTAGACCTGCAATGCCCTAAGGAGGAAATTCCAGGACTTTGACCCAGTGACACTGAAGGAACAGCAATATATTTCCAAATCAGGATGGTGACTGAGTTGATGGTGAATTTGCAAATGGTGGTGTTCCCGTGTATCTGCTGCCCTTGTCCTTCTAAATGGAAGTGGTCATGGGATTGTAAGGTTCTGGATTAGTGGTGCTGGAAGAGCACAGCAGTTCAGGCAGCATCCGAGAAGCAGTAAAATCGACGTTTCGGGCAAAAGCCCTTCGTCAGGAATAAAATTCCTGATGAAGGGCTTTTGCCCGAAACGTCGATGTCACTGCTCCTCGGATGCTGCCTGAACTTGCTGTGCTCTTCCAGCACCACTAATCCAGAATCTGGTTTCCAGCATCTGCAGTCATTGTTTTTACCTATGGGATTGTAAGGTGCTGTGTGAGGGTCTTTGATGAATTTCTGCAGTGATCTTGTAGATAGTACACACTGCTGCTACTGAGCGCCGATGGTGGAGGGATTGAATGTTTGTCGATGTGGTGCCAATCAAGTGGGGGCTGTTTTGTCCTGGATGGTGTCAAGCTTCCTGAGTGTTGTTGGAGCTGCACCCATCTAGGTAAATGGGGAGTATTCCATCACACTCCTGACATATGCCTTATGGATAGGCTTTGAGGAGTTGGGAGGGGAGTTGCTTACTGCACTATTCCTAGCCTCTGACCTGGCCACCGTCCCAGAGGCCAAGGAGTCAACATCTTTGCTGGAAGAGTGGCCAGGGCGTGGACGAGGCAGGGGGAGCAAGAAATGTAATGACCAGCTCTGCTGGTAGTGAGACCCTTCCCGTGCCACCCAATGTGATGGCCTGTCCTTTCATGGGTACAGGGAGAAAGCGAGCTTCTATAACTCACCGGCTTAGTGATGAAGGAGCTGATCAGGGTGACTGCTGACCAGAAAAAGATCCCACAGCTCAGAATGAACTTCCTGTTGAAGCGGTCACCAAGGAAACCAAAGATCGGGGTGGCCACCATGAAGCTGCAGATGAAAACTAGGGAGAGAGAGAGAAAACCAGCAAATTAGTTATCCAGTTTTCACTCTGGCAATGTTATTCATATAAACACTGTATAAATTCTAGATCAATTTCCAGTCAGTGTGTAGCACTGATAATATACTAAATGTCTTGTAGTGGATGTCACTGTTAGGTCTAGAGCTCCACAATCTGATCACCGACTGGATTTATTTTGCTGCTAGCACCCCATGAAACTCCTAAGTCATCGCCATGTTAAACCAAGGCCTCAGAATGAGCCCACGATCTATCAGAGGACATCTTCCCTGGGGTCCATCTTTTAACCATGCAGTCACCCAGGCAGGTTTTGTCCAGAGTGCTTCAGTGATACAACATCCCAAAGGTTCTAAGCACCTCCAACAGCTTCCTCAATGCTACCCCAGACTTGAACACGCAACCTTCTAGCTCAGATGTGGACGTGCTACTCACTGAACTATAGCTGATCCTTACTGAGCCCAATCATTTTCTGTCGCAGATTAATGGTAGCCATGGAACAACTCTGACTGCCCAGCAACTGACCGGCTTGGTTACACGGTGTTTCTTTAATATTTATTGATGGGACATGGGTAATAGTGACCAGGCCAGCATTTATCACCCAGATGGCAGTTATTTGTAACCACCTTGCTGTGAGCCTGGATTCACATGTAGGCCAGACTGGGTAAGGATATTAGATTTCCTTAGATGGGTTTTTATAACAATCAGCATGATTTCCAATTCAAATTCCACCATCTGCCATGTGGGATTCAAACCCATGTCCCCAACCTGGGACTCTTTCCAGTGACAGTACCACTGCCTCCCCAGTCCTCAACACTTTGAACCAGTTTCTGCCCGAATTTTTTTTTCAGGAAGGCTGCAGGTGGATTTCAGTGGGATTTAATAACTTTTCCCCTTGTGATCTTTTTCTGAAATGAGACTCAGCTGAACCGGTCCAGTTAACCTGAAAAATAAAACAACTTCATCTGGCAGCTTGAAGCTGCAAATTCTAAATGAACAAGAGAAGTCGAGCAGGAAAGGCTCTGCCTGATTCAATGAGAACTAACGTTCACCACAGTATGCTGCAAGAATCATCCTCACTGTATGCTAGATTGTCTAATTACCCTGAGTGTGAGAGACAATGTGTGAGAGCTAGTGTGTACTCAAGTCTGTGTGTGAGTCAGTGCGTGTAGGAGTGTGCGTATGAGTTTGGAGAAATATTTATGGGACTGTGTATGAGTTCGTGTGAATGTGTATAAGTATGTGAGATTATATAGTTTATCAATTAGTTACAGCGTATGAATGAAAAGGCCTTAGTTTGCTGCCCGATAATAGAATAGTTCAAAGTTTCCAAATATAGAGGATTGAATCTCTGACTCCCTCCTCAAGTGGTGTTTCATCGTAAGGGACCATTCTTTCTTATTGAAAACACAATTTACAAAAGCTACAGTATGTCCCTGTTGGGTTGTGGTAATGTAAATCGGAGGATGACAGTATGGCTCTGACAGGGGGAGAGCCCAGTTTGACATCCCTGGCTCTGTATCATCCAGCCAAAAGGAATCTCTAAAAATAGAGCAGGCTCGGGTCGCTTATCTCCACGAGGTCACTGTGTAATGAGTGTCTTTCAAGAAAGAGACACATCTCATTTATAACGCTGGAAAACAGCTTGCAGATCGTGACCCAACTCCAGTTCCCTGATGTGTTACTGCCTTGGAACTGCAGGAAGCATATCATTCCCTATAATAGAGAGATGCACAGTTTTCTAATGTAGTGCAGTAGTGAGGGAGCTGCTCCCTTTAACAAAACTATCACTCCCCCAATACAGCCTACCCTCTGGCTTCATCGCTTCCTTGATATTGTGGCTTTCATGACCTCAGGATGTCTCAGCGAGGATCTCTGACAACGTTGCATTGTTGTGATGTCGGTCATATCCCAGCAACATGTACACAGCAAGCTCCCATTAGCAGCTGCCTGATAAATAATAAGCTCATCTGTTTTATTCGGCGCTGTCGGTTGAGAGATAAAGCCTGCCACTGTCTTCATCACAACGCCCCACCCTCACTCCTCTGAGGATGGCACTGGCCTCAGTTTAATTACTCTGCTGAAAGAAGGAGTCTCCCACAGTGCAGCACTCCCTCAGTATGTGCTCAAGTCTTTGGAGTGAAGTCTAAAGCCAAAGCTCTTGATTGACACAAACAGTACCCATCCAAAGTCAACTCGATGAATAGTCTGAGTAAAGGGTGTAGTGGAAGGAGTGAGATTAAAGCATTCTGGTAAGTAGATCAAACTGAAAACCTAACAACAACAAAAACAATTTTGCAGAATACACTTACTCTGAACAATATATTAGTTGACTGGATTTTTACCTCTATATGGGAGGAAGTCTACTGTGTAGCCATTCTATCTTAACTGCCTCTGCTCTGCCATCATTAACATACTGACTGAAGGTGATTTTTTATTTGACCCCAGCCTCAAGAGCAGTTTTTTTGGGTGAGAGAGGGCAGTGTTACAGATTCCCTTTCTGTGAGGGCATTTTACTGGACATTACTCCAAATGGCCTGGTTCTGATTTCAAGGTTATGACCTTCCCAGCTACCTGAACTGCACAACCACAGGAGACATAGAATCACATCCTTACAGTGTGGAAACAGGCCATTTGGCCCAACAAGTCCACACTGACCCTCCAAAGAGTAACCCATCCCCCGGTGAAGGTTCACTAAATAATAGGATTGTCCCATATGAACAGATTGATTCAACTGGGCCCATATTCACAGGAGTTTAGAAGGATGAGCAGGGATCTGATTGAAACACTAAGTTTTAACAGGGTTAGTCAGACTAGATGATGGGGGTTTGTTTCCCCTGGTTGTGCAGTCTAGAACCAAGGGATTTCAGGATGCATGGAAGACCACTTAGGACTGAAGTAAGGAAACATTTCTTCACTCAGAAGATGGTGAAGATTCACTAACACAGGAGAATATGGATGGGAGGTCACTGAATATATACGGGATGGCACTGCTGCCTCACAGGGCCAGGGACCTGGTTCGATTCCAGGTGATTCTCGGGCGACTATCTAAGTGGAGTTTGCATATTCTCCCCGTGTCTGTGTGGGTTTCCTCCCACAATAGAAAGATGTGCAGGTTAGGTGGATTGGCCATGCTAACTTGCCCCATAGTGTTTAAGGGTGTGTAGGTAAAGTGCATTAGTCAGGGGTAAATATAGGATAATATGGTAGCGGAATGGATCTGAGTGGGTTACTCTTCTAAGGGTCGGTGTGGACTTGTTGGGGCAAAGGGCCTGTTTCCATACTGTAGGTATTCTATAAATAAGAAAGAGATAGATACATTTCTATGTCATAAAGGCATTAACGGTTATGAGTAGAAAGTGGGAAGATGGTATTGAGATACACAATCACACCATAGTTCATAGTTTCTACATTTAACTTGTATAGCAAATGACACAGCCTTCCCCACTCAATGAAAGGGTCTCAGTGGTTTGCAGGCAACAAAACTAATGATTCCAGGACCGTGGTCTTGGGTGAAATGAGAAGCCAGTTTAGAAGGGGATAGCAGCACACGTTCTCCACACAATGTGTTGGGCAGAGATAGAGAGATTCTTGATAAGCAAGGCTGGGGGCGTAAAAAGGCTGGGGGCGTAAAAAGGCTGGGGGCGTAAAAAGGCTGGGGGCGTAAAAATGATCCAGAATGTTGGGGGGCCAGGTTAGCCATGACTTGGCTGAAATGACAAAACAGCCTCAAGGGGCTGAATAACCTACTCCTGCTTCTAATTCCATCTGGTTATATCTGTGTTAACGAAATGACTGCCTTTAACCAGAACCTGAACTCTCCAATATCATAAGTTACCTGCTGACACTGAGACTCATTGTTATGTGAAGCCAGGAATGTTACATCCCAAAGTAAAGTGAACAGGCAGTAGTTGGGATGATGGATGAGGAAACACGTACGTGGCACATGGAGCTAAGTACGTGCCTGTTTGATTCTGGTCTATTCATGAGTGACAGCCTTGACCCATTACCCGTTTCATTATTCCATACACATGGCTGGAAGGGAGTTGAAGGGGGAGATCTGTTATAGCCCGATAAAGACGACTTTCTTTAAATACATCAGTTAAATGATCAGATCCTGCTCCCGATATATAATGGGGCAGCGGTGTCGGTGCAAAACAGGAAGCACACTCTGTAACTTTCGCCGAGGTTTCCTTCCTGTGTTTACTCTCTGCTGGCATTTCAGAACAATTTACAGGAAGGTAACAAAAGATTAACGGCTGACACCAACGAATAAAGTCTGGCTGTTTTGGTGTGTCCATCCATTTGCTGTGACGTTCAATAATAATCAAAATGTGAGTGACATCTCATTGTGATCCCTTCAACCTCTGTCAGTGAGGTCACCCAAAGCTAGGACTCATCAGTCAGTCAGTCTGAGTGTTTGTGTATGTGTGTCTGTGGGTGAATTTATGTCTCTGTGTGTGTGTGGTTGTGTATGTGTGTGTTTATGTCTGTGTATGTGTTTGTGTATGTGTGTTTTTCTGTATGCGTGTTTGTCTGTGTGTTTATATCTGTGTGTGTTTTTGTAGGTATCTGTTTATGTCTGTCTGTGTGTTTGTGTGTGTGTGTATGTTTATATTTGTGTGTGCAAATGTGTGAATGTGTATGTGTCTGAGACAAGGGCAGGCTGTTTCTGTCTTAACTCTGCGATATTAGCTGGAACAGGACTGAGAGGCTTCAAGTAGTTGGAGAGACTGGGGAAGCAGCTCTGGACACTGATCAGTGTTGAAAATGATGAAGAGTTTTGATGGAGGGGAGTCATTGGTTCTGTGACAGGTCTCTAGAGGTCTTGACTGCTTGGTGGGGAGCTGGTCACAGCCCCCTGTGCCAACTCCTTGGGTAGAGGGGTGCAGGCTGGGGCCATACCAGGTTAAGGCATATCAGTCAGTAGCACCATCAAACCATGGTGGCCTCTGATGATCATACACCCTGCCGAGGGCCATGACAACAGAGAGTCCCAGACCATGGGGTGATGCCAAGAATTGGAGCTGCAGGGCTGCTAAGGGGCATGTTAACACCAAGTTGGTGCTAAGCCTCTCTCAAAAGCACCAAATGAATCTACCGTGAGCAAATCCAACTTGAGCGCCCAACTTCCCACCACTGGGTGTAAACCAGGGTTGAAGCTATTGACTACTAACTGTCCACTCCATCAGTTATGGAGGCTAGAGGGGGGTGGTGGGGCAAAGATTGTCCATGGGCTGTCTCAAAATCTAACCAAGCCAGGAGCAACAAAAAACAGTGGGATCCACACAGTCAATATCCTCACTCGATTCAGATGCTCCCCTCACAACCAAGATCCCCAGAGGGGAAGGGATTGAACAGTGCCTCAAGTTGTTATAACATGGGACGCACAGTCTCAACGGTTGATGGAAGGAGATTCAATGCAAACTTTCAAAAAGGAATTTAGTAAATAATTGAAAAATAAATCTTTGCAATGAACGGGCAGAGGAGGAGGGAGGAAGTGGTTCCAACAGAATGAGTGTATGATAGACTGCCAACAGGTTCAGTCAAAAATGATAGAACACCACAAAGGCTGGGCAAAGATGGGCGAGTAAAATAGTCAGAGTTGCCAAGATGGCAGATTGGGTCGAGTCGAGAATTTACACGGGCATTGCCAAGTTGCAAAGGTAGATCTTTTCCAAAGAGTTACAGTGACTTTGCCAGAAGTGGACACTTGTGTCACAAAGAATCATGGCTTCTACTCTCCCAGAAGAAAAAAGTAATAAGACGTATAAATTACACATTCTCGTCTGACCCATTTTGTATATTTCAAAGTGAAGCTCCATTAAGAGCAGTAGGTTCATTTCCAAGAATTATTGGTTCTTTATTTTCTATTCCCCTTGTGGATTAGATACTCATTCACCATGGTGTCTTTGGAAGACATGTCTTTATTTCATTCTCACGAGTGTCCATTGGTCCTTCAGGTTGGACCTGTGAATCTTGGGCTGCAGACAGATATCATCACTGCCCGTTCTCTGTCTGCTCTCCCTTTCACTGATCACACAGCTCAACACAACCAGCCTAGGAGAAAGCTGTAACCCAGCTATGCTGAAATTGTACATTACTGTTCCCAGGCCCTGGAACTGAAGTAGGGTTGTTTGTTTTTAAAACAAATTACACAATGACTTTACTTTATTGTGACTTGAGGCTGCTAATTTTGAAATTAAAACAAAACGCCCAACAAAGTGATTATAATTTAATTGGTTAGCAATTTACTGTAATCCCATTGTCTTGGTGTCAAAAATCTAGCCTCCGTGTTCAAAGTTTGTTGGTTCAAATCCCCACCTCCAGAGACAGAAGGGGATGAGGACTACTCTGGATTGACTCTCCAGCGCGGTACAGAGGTCATGCCGCACTGTCAGCGGTGCTGTCTTTGTGGCGAGATGTGGAAGGAAATGATTCCATGACACAATGTTGAAGGAGCGCAGGGGAATGGTACTCCCTCTACACTGTGTCCCAACTAATACTCATCCCTCAACTGATACACACACACACACACACACAGAAATGAATTGGTCATTTATTACATTGTCATTTGTGGGAACAGACTGTGCATAAATTGGCTGTCACGCTTTTATGACTATACTTCAAAAGTATCTCGTGGTCCGTAAAACAATTCAGGATGTTAGAAGGTGGTGAGAGTCTGTGCGTACAGTAAAGCGTTGACGTTCCTCTCTCTCAATTGTGGGAAAGCTTACCCACTTCATTAAAGCAGGCCGCGCACTATGAGTAATCTATCAGTAACCTGATGGCTACATCACTTCTAAAGGCTGCTTTGACACTCCTGCGTCACAAGAAATTATTAATAGGTGCCTCTGACCCACTCACTGCTTTTGCTGGCTACTGCGGTGTGCATGAAAGGGTCTGGCAGCTCACCATTTTTTACTGAGCTATCACCAAGGTAAGGAATGGCCTGGTTGTGGTGATCACAGTCAAGGAACTCTCAGTCCCTTTTCAACCAACGGAAGTCACCAGCCAAGCTGAGGAATTTTCTAGAAAAGGGGAATTCCATGCACGTATTGACTTTATTTAACTTGCTTGCGAGCAGATCCTTCCCAACATTTAGCTGGGTTTCAGGAAATGTAGGTCCCCAGGGTCTATCGGCAGAGGATGTAGCCATTATTCCCAATGAAATACCAGGCATTTTGTGAAGACAAATAACATCCTTTTTAACTGGAATGTGCCGGCTGTGTGTCAAAAAAAGCACTAAAAGTGCGGCAGTCAGTGTTCTTTTAGTAGGAATCTGTCATCACTTGTTCCATGAATACAGTTGGAAATCATGTTGGAGTTGGGCTTTGTATTTTAGGCAAGGCCTAAAGTTAGGCCTCACATGTAAGTTGGGCATTACTACTGTCTCACTGGTAGTCACTTGGTTATCACCCATGTCTATCTTTGTTTCATAATTCTTTCATGGGATGTGGGCATGAATTGGACCCCAGGAAGATGCCCACAAAAGCCATCAGATTTTTACATGAATGAAAACAATTCACTTCGATCCTCTGAGAAGGGGTCTACCCAGGACTGTTCTAATTCTTCCATGGGATGTGGCTATCGCTGACAAGATATACATTTGCTGCCCATCCTGAATTACCCTTGAAGGGAGTGGCTTGTCAGACCATTTCAGGGGGCAATTTCAGAGTGCCAATCACACTCCTGTGGGTTTGGAATCACATGTAGCCTGGACCAGGTAGAGACAGCTTCCCCAAAGCACAGTAGCAAACCAGATTTCTACAACAACAGACCGTGATTATTATGGTCAGTATCACTGCGACCAATTCAAATTGTAATCACAAAAACAGAAATTACAGGCAGGTCTAGCAACATCTGAGAATGTTTCGAGTCTACTGTTCCTTCCTCAGAACTTGTAGCCTTTGGGGAAGGGAGTCTGCTGCCCTTACCCAGTCTGGCCTATACGTGACTCCAGACCCACAGCAATTTTGTTGACTCCTAACTGTCCACTGAAAAGGCCATAGAGTTCAACGGCAATGATAGACGGGCAACAATTGCCACTGATGCCCACATCCAATGCAGGAATTATGAAAGTCTGGCAGCCAGTCCTGCTGGGAAAGGCCCTCATGACTCATTGCAATTCCATGGAATGTCGCTGGTATGCAAAACCATCTGTAAAAGTGCAGTACAACCTCTGAAATTGGAACAGCTTCTTCTGAGGTCATTCCTCATCTGAGGGGACTGAGCGTGATTGCCTTCCCTCTGGAGGTGAGAGGTGGCTAAATAATGGATCTGCTCACCCAGTGGCGGGGAGTGGCAGGGGGGCCAGTGGGATAATAACCTTCTGCAAACCACTCCCCCCCCCCCCCAAGTCTGTTGGAAAGACTTGCAATGGTCTGTTCCTCCAACCGTTGTTGGCCATGGGTTGGAATTTCCCACCAGGCAGTGGGGAGATTGCATATTTCCAGGGAGGGGTTTCACTTGGAGACAGTAAGGAAATCAGAGTCAATAGATGTGAAGCTGGAAGAGCACAGCAGGTCAGACAGCACCCGAGGAGCAGCAAGTCAAGGTTTCGGATCGAAAAACTTTGTCAGGACTTTCTCTCACACTGAAGCAATGAACCCTCCATCCTTGAGCTGTCTGGGTAGTAAAATGGAGCTCACAAGACCAAAATAACAGCAAAAAGATTTCTAACCTCAACAGCGAATAAAATCAACCGCATAAAACGAATTGAAATTCTGCAACGTGGGAATGGGAGGTGACTGCGATAGTACCGGGCGTTGCATTGTGTTTAAACTCAGCGAGAAGGTCGAGTCCGAAATTCAAACTTCAACACATCAGCGTTTGAGGCCACTCCCTGAGATCCAGCATTATCTCCGAGCCAAGGCCTCTGGGCCCCTCAGCCACATCTGTACAACACAAGCGCTGAATCAAACACTGACGATTAGCTCAAGTGGAATCCCAGGAAAGGGAGGGGAACACTTGCGGGTTGGGGTGGGGGGAAGGGTATGTTCAAGGCGAATCAGCACACTTGGGTTTTGCAAAATGTAATGAAATCCATTTTCTAAATACTTGTATCCCATGCCCCTCTAAGACCGTGTGAGACAATGTGCTAAATTGTCCATAGTGTTCAGAGATGTATAGGTGCATTAGTCAGAGGACATGTAGAATAATAGGGTAGGGGAATGGGTCTGGGTGGGTTACTCTTCAGAGGGTCAGTGTGGACTTGATGTGCCAAATGGCCTATTTCCACACAGTAGGTTTTCTACGATACCTTCTATGATTTACTGGACAACATTTTGCAGTTCAGTTTCAACTTCCCTGTGTTTGTTTTTTGTTTATGAGCCTATCTTTGGTTGGAAAGCATTGTTCAATTGACATCAGCAAGTTGACTTTTGGAATTGCTGACAGTGTACTACTTGAAGGATTGGAGGCGACATTACTTCAGATCAGGCTGACCATGCAATCTCAATAACCCATTCCTGCCCTCTCTCCATACCCCTTGATCCCTTTGGCCACAAGGGCAATGTCCAACTCCCTCTTGAATATATTTAACCATAACCCCGACAGCTTCCTGTGGGAGAGAATTCCACAGGTCCACAACTCTGAGTGAAGGAATTCTTCCTCATCTCGATCCTGAATGGCTTACCCTTTATTATTACACGTGACCCCCAGTTCTGGATTTCCCCAAAATCAAGAACATTCTTCCCATGTCTAGTCGGTCCAGTCCCATCAGGATTTCATATGTTTCTATGAAATCACACCTCAGTTTTCTAAATTCCAGCAAATACATGCCCAGTCAATCCAGTCTTTCCTCATATGTTACTCCTGCCATCCGTGAATCAGTCTGGTGAATATTCACTGGACTCCCTCAATAACAAGAATGTCCTTCCTCAGATTAAGAGACCAAAACTGCACACAATACTCAAGGAGTGACCTCACCAAGGCCCCATATAACTGCAGCAAGACATCCCTACACCTATACTCAAATCCTCCCTCTATGAAGGCCAGCATGCCATTAGCTTTCCTCACTGACTGCTGCCCCTGCATGCCAACCTTCAGTGAGTGTTCCACCATGACACCCAGGTCTCGTTGCACCTCACCTTTTCCTAAACTGCCACCCATCAGACAATAAGCTGCCTTCCTGTTTTTGTGATCAAAGTGGATAACAGACTCAAAACGTTAACTCTGTTTCTCTCTCTCTGGATACTGGTTGAGCAGCTGAATTTCTCCAACACCGAGTTTGCTAACGGCTCTGAAATAGCCATGAAAAGTATTTTTTAAGCGCAAAATCTTTGCTCTCAGAAGAGGAAGACGATGTGGGCAGGACATTTTAAAAATGAGAAAGCAGTAAACCTGCTCAAGCTGAAAGAAGCTGCTCGCTATCATAATTGTGGTGAAATCAGGAACAAATTCCCAGCTATTGATCTGTGTCACTGACTTAAACACAATGAATGACAATCTGGCCAGCGTAATTCAGACAGGAGTGCAGCGTGGGAATGGGAGGGATGAAAAGACAAGGTCAAGCTGGAATTTGTCAAAGCGATAGATTTACGATGAATAGCAATGACAACAGAACTGATCTGTGCTGCAAGTTGAACATGGATATTATCTTGACCCAGCAATGGAGGGACAAGGGGATCAATGACTTGCTGGGTCTGCACTGTGTGAGATAGTGTGTGTTTAAACAAAAGGGAGTCGTGGGGGAAAGAACGCTCCTGGGCCAGGTCTGGTTAGTGGGAAGACTTGAACAAAGAGCTTTCTCATAGATGGTGCTGATGGAGACTGCACAGCAGGAGAGCATTTTGAGAATTCGGACATGGCCATTAGGCCACTCTAGTCTCCAGGGCAGGTACAGGTGACTCCCTACCTGCAGCAGCTTTTACCTTAATGTGCCCTAATGACTGCCATTACCCTGTTATTATCATTACTGCGAGGCGATCAATCCATCAACAGATAGGTGTGTGCAATGGGTTTCCAAACACCAATCCATTTTGGCTGATTTAGTGTGACATCTTGATAGAAGCCTGAAGAAATCAGCACTGAATCATCTCGTTTACAGAAAGGGACAGGCGCGCTGTCTCGCCCCGAGAGGGACAGACACGGCGTCTCACCCTGAGGGGGACAGACGCGCCATCTCGCACCGAGAGGGACAGACGCGCCGTCTCACCCCGAGAGGGACAGACGCGCCGTCACTCCCTGAGAGGGACAGACGCGCCGTCTCACCCCGAGAGGGACAGACGCGCCGTCTCACCCCGAGAGGGACAGACGCGCCGTCTCACCCTGAGAGGGACAGACGCGCCGTCACTCCTAGAGGGACAGATGCGCTGTCTCACCCTGAGAGGGACAGACGCGCCGTCTCACCCCGAGAGGGACAGACACGCCGTCACTCCCTGAGAGGGACAGACGCACCGTCTCGCCCCAAGAGGGACAGACGCGCCGTCACTCCCTGAGAGGGACAGACGCGCCGTCACTCCCTGAGAGGGACAGACGCACCGTCTCGCCCCAAGAGGGACAGACGTGCCGTCACTCCCTGAGAGGGACAGACATGCCATCACTCCCTGAGAGGGACAGACACGCCGTCTCACCCCAAGAGGGACAGATGCGCCATCTCGCCCTGAGAGGGACAGACACACACCATCTCAGTTGTTTCCAGGTAGAAGGCGACCTCACTGTCCTCTTCTTGTTCCCAGTGGGAGTTTAGGTCCTTGTCAGCCCCTTACATCGTGCCCAACATTGTAAAAATGGGCCTTTATGGACCGGGAGGGCAAATTCCTGGCTAGTCCCGCTTCAGCTTGTTCTCGGCCTGACACCATCATTGATTTAATCCTCAATAAGCTCAGTCTGATTGAACATGGTCTAGATTACTGACCAGCCTATAGCCCAGGACTGAGTCTGCCTGCTGTCTTTAGGTAGATTCACTCAGGAAACTCAAACCCTCATGTCATTGCAATGAAATGGTCTTCTCCACAACAGAATCCTGTGGGACATTATTTGCAGGTGAATTGGAGGAGGGCATTCAGCTGTTTTCAGCTTGCTGCACTGGATTGAGATCATAGCTGCTCTGTACCTCCCATCTTTATTCTATATCCCTGGATTCCATAACCAAAACTGATTAATTTTCATGCTAAACATTGCACTTATCAGTCCCTATCAGTCATCTTCCAGAAGAAGTCTCCAAAACTCATGAGATGAAGAAGAGTTTTCAAATTTCGCCCAGCACATTTCTTTTCAGTTGCTATGGAAATAGTTTGCAGGTACCAGTGCTTGCCAAGTCAAAATAAAGAGAGAATAACATCAGCCCTTGCGTCTCACAGGGCAGTAGTTCCTCCATTCACAAGTTAAAGTGAATGAAGATAAACATCTAGTGCTAACGTACTGGATAGATTCACTACTGGAAGAAATTTGTGTTGTGTGACATTGCACCTTTAAGAGACATGCTCATCTTGTCAACACTGTATCATAGCATGTGACCTGAGGACATAACAATCTCATCCTCCATCAGATCACTGGAGGCACAGTGGCTCAGTGGTTAGCACTGCAACCTCAGCACCAGGGACCCAGGTTCAATTCCAGCCTTGGGCAACTGTCTGTGTGGAGTTTGCACATTCTCTGCATGTGGGTGTGCTCCAGTTTCCTCCCACAGTCACAAAGATATGCATGCAGCTGGTTTGGCTGTACTAAATTATCCTTTAGTGTCCAATGGGTATGCAAGCTAGATAGATGAGCCATGAGAAATGCAGAATTACTGCAATGGGGTGGACCAGTGTGGATGAAATGAGGTAAAAACAAGGACTGCAGATGCTGGAAACCAGATTCTAGATTAGAGTGGTGTTGGAAAAGCACAGCAGTGGATGAAATGAGTCAAATGACCTCCTTCCACCCTAGGGATTCTGTGATTCACCTGAAGCATAGCACGCTACTGGTAAGCAGCACGCTTATTAGCCCAAACTTTCTGTACCTGGGAAATGCATATACTAAAAAATGTCTGTTAGATTCTTCAATATTACAATATAGTTCTTTATCTTACAGGAGATACAATAAACATGACTCCATCAGGTAAAAGTGCCCTGTGGAGTAAAATCCACACCATTTTGCTTGGTAACGAATGAAGAATGTGCCCATTGGCCACAATTGTTTTAATTCCCTTCAGATCAGTTGAACAAGTTCAGTGACAACATGGTTAGCTGTAGCGGAAATCTGACTTTATTGGAAACCTTTTACAGTGGGAGATTGCTTTGTTTCTGCCAATATTCAGGTTTCTGACATTTGTCAGGTCATGCCCTCTGCCATTGGGCATGTGCAAATGCCCAGACACCAGCTCACTACTGGGCAGCATCCTCACTACTTTACAGAGTATTCCGGGGAACACTGCTGGACAAGGAAACCACTTCTGGCCTTCAGAAAGTGACAGACCTTTAATGATTTCACAACTCGAACCCCCAGTCAAATCTGTTCAAAAGCTGCAGTTGCCGAGTGGGCCCGTTGTATCCACTCAATTCGGCAAATGTCAGCGCAACAGAGCCCTTCCAGCTCAGGCCTACTCTCACTTCACTCTGCCCCTGAGTGAGGAACCTTCAAAACCATTGGCCTTTTTCTTACGGCGCATCAAACAACTTCCACCAACTCTCTCATTCCAATTCGTCGTCAATGCCAGGATAATGCACAAGCGAGCATCTTCAGCTAATTCAGAGTCGTGCCACCTTTGATTTTTTTTTTAAAGTCTAAAAAAGAATTGTTTTAGAGTCATTTTTTAGCGTCATTAACTCTAACTCGGGGTAGAGATCAGAGGAGGTGTGACTGAACAGTAGCAGAGTAACACGGAGAAACTAGGATTGTTCCCTCTAATAACAGAGAACACATTACTAAAGGAGGAATTAGGTGGGGAGCTCAAAATGCTGAGGGGCTCTGACAGAGCATCTGCCACAAGGAATCGGGGTGGGCTGTAAGCTTTAACTACCAACAGGTAGGCTTGCCATTGAAGATACTTGGGAAAAATATCCAACCATAAGATGAGGAAAGTTTTTGACAGGCACTAAGTTCTGTTCTGGAATGTTCTGCCTGAAGGTGTTGGAAGCAGACTCAGTTGGAACTTTTGAAAGGGAATTGAATAAATACTACTGAATAACTAATACTGTTTCAAAGAGCTAATAGTGGAGCTGAAAGACCGGCTTAGATGAATCCACAGCTTTCACAATCTTTTATAGATGTCTATTAAGAATTCATCTGCTTTCTCTCAGGACCAAAGGTAGAGAGAAAAAAACAACATTGATTTCCATCTTATTCACCAGCCTCTAGCTGGGAAGAATCTGCACAGAGCAGCAAAGGTGAGAGGTCACTCATCAGGTTTGCATTACAAACACCAACACCTTTGAGGGATGGCATCAAAGTACAGTTTCTGATCTGTACTGATTTAGAAACGTCAGATTGTAATTATCCTTCACAGATGAGGTAGTTTTGTGTTACTGGCAAGGAGTTACTAGCAACAAGCTACAAGGTCTTTGTAACTTGTGAAACTGAATTCAATAGATCTCACCCAGAAAGATGCCCACGAAAGTCATCAGATTGCTTCAGCAATGAAAGTAATTCACTTCTATCCTCTGAGAATCTTTGCCTAATCTACTCATATCTGCTTTTAATTCCTTCATGGGATGTGGCTATCGCTGTCAAAATCCGCATTTGTTACCATTCCTGAATTGCCTTTGAACTTAGGATCTTTCTCGGGCCATGTCAGGGGGCAGGTAAGAGTCAACCACACATTGCTGTGGGTCTGGAGTCACATATAGGCCAGACCAGGTAAGGAGGAGCAGATTTCCTTTCCTAAAGAATGTTAGTGAACCAGGCGGGTTTTTAAACATAGAAAAAGATAATTTCAGGCTGTTATTACTAAGACTGAATTTCAATTCCTATTTTTTATGAATTTGAACTCCAACAGATGCAATGGTGGGATTTGAACCCAAATCATTAGTCTGGGCCTCTAGAATACTGGTCTAGCTTAACATTACCACTATACCACCATTTCCCAAACTACAACACTGCATACCCTTTGTCACCCTGGTGTAAATGAGTGCTAGCCTGCCAGTATCATCAAAGCTGCAGAAATGTACTAACCCACTGATGACAAACCAATTTCTTAAACTAAACTGACTCAAGTCCAAAATCCAGCAACTCCAATCCCGTTTGAGAAAGGTGATCATTCAACTCTATTCAGTTTTTCAATGGAATGGGTGGGTGAAAACCCACATGTGTAACTCGCTGAGGGGGTGACCTCAGTGTGAGAGGCACAGTAGAGTCAAAGGGTTGAAATGCAGTTGGAAGATCCCATAGAGAGTGCTCAACTTTTGCATTAAACCAGATGCATCCTGGTTCATCTTGTGCATTTTCACACTTCACAAGTCTTCCCTTTTTCAAATTGTAAAGGAAAGGCAAATCACCTGACATTAGGCACTCACAGCAGAGCCCCTTGAGTATCACTTCCTCTTTTGCCCTCTGTACACCATCCCACCACTACACTCTGAGACCGCACACTGAAGATACAAGATGTGGAGGCATTTCTTTTTTCAGAGGGAAGTGAATCTGCGGAATTCTTTACCGCAGAGGCCTGTTGAGGCTGGGTCAATAAGTACCGTCCAGGCTGAGATGGACAGATTTCTAATCGGTAAGAGAAAGGGGGGAAAGGCAGGAAAGTGGAGCTGATGATCATCCGATCAGCCATGGGCCGAATGGCCTACGTCTGCTCCTTTGTCTCATGGGCTCACATTGTTCAATTTTTTTTCCCATTTTGGTCACTCCATTCTCCTCCTTTATTCCCCCTCTTCGTCTCCACCCTCAACTCAAGGCTTCACCGGTTACCCCCTCTCCTTTCAATACTGACACTCTTCCCTCACTTTTCCCCCCTCCCAAACATACACACAGTTACCAAGGCAACAACCCTCGCCATCATGATCCAAATGATTTAATGGTGCCCACAGGTTACCCACATCACCTGGGAGTCAATATTAGCAGGCCATTCACTTTTCCCAGCCTGGGGAGGTATTGAGACTCTTTCCAGTGCCTTACTCTTGCACTCTTCCTTCTGACCACACCCCCCTCCTCCCTTGCACTCTTCCTTCCGTTTCCCCCTCCCCAACCCACCCCCATGCCCTCACTCAGTGCTGCTGCTGTAACTCATGGTGCTCACAGTGTCTACAGGCCACAGCCATTGCTACTAGCGACAGGAGCAGGGCCAAGCAGAACAGGGTCACCTCGGTTCAGCCAGGCCTGACTCGAGTGTCAGGCTGGACCCTTCGCATATTGCCAGCAAGGACACAGCCAGCTCCCTCAGGCTTTCTGCAGAGGAAGGCAATCTGGAGCATTATTCCACAGGTTAGTAGCAACCAGGTGAATAAAGTCTGAAATTCGAAACAAAACTAGCCCCATGGTGGCCGTATAACCACTGTTGTTGTAAAAATGCACTTGCTTCAATGCACTGTAATCACGAAGGCTAATGAAATGCTGGCATTTATTTCAACGGAATTGGAGTATGGGAGTCCGGAAAGCTTACTGCAACTATACAAGGTGCTGGTGAGACTACATCTGGAGCACTGTGAGCAGTTTTAGACATAGTTTAATCAGAGGTGGTTGAGAGAAGGCCCTCAGATGTTCCCTGGTATGAAAGGATTGTCTTATGAGCAAAGGATTACATTCCCTACAGTGTGGAAACAGGCCCTTCGGCCCAACAAGTCCACACCACCCCTCCAAAGAGAAACCCACCCAAACCCATTCCCCTACCCTATATTTATCCCTGACTAACACACCTAACACTGTGGGCAATTTAGCATGGCCAATTCACCTGACCTGCACATCTTTTGGATTGTGGGAGGAAACACCCAGGGGAAACCCACGAGACACGGGGAGAATGTGCAAACTCCACACAGACAGGTGGGAATCGAACCCAGGCACTGTGAGGAAGCAACCCAATCCAGAGACAGAGTTTCATTATGAAAGAATTTTAATGGCTGTTAGGATACAAACTGCAAATCTAGCTCAGGCCTACGTGGTAAGAAACCTGGGGGATAATCAGATCTCCTGGAACAGACTCAATGTAGGTCAGGTTTGGGGTCCAGTGACCTTCCCTCAGAACTAAAATTCAGCGTAGTTACAGATAGGTTTTTGATCAGTCGGGGATTTGAGCGTTACGGGGGAAAGGGCAGTAAAGTGGACAGAAGGGATGTCAGTTCAACTATGGCCCTGCTGAGCAGCAGAGCAGGCTTGAAGGGCTGAATGGCCTTCTCCAGTTCCTATTCCTTATGGTCTTTGAGGGAAGGAAATCTGCCATCTTCACCTGACTTGGTCTATATGTGACTCCAGCCTGCCAGTGATGTGCTTGATTCTTAACTGCCCTCTGGGCAATAAAAGTTGCCCTTGCCAGTGATGCTAACATCTCAAGAGTGACTAAACAAAAACATATATTCACTCATTCTCATATAGACAAAGCCACTCACACATACACATTACAACAAGTGGTTCTGAGTTACCCGCACATGTCTTTAGATAAGTTTTACTGTAAGAGGTACATTGTGTACACTGATTTCATCACCTCTGGTATTCACAGCAGAATGATGGGCTTGGGTTGAAATGTGGGTATCTCAATTCTGTATAGAGTGGGAGAAAGGCAGAAAGTAAACAAATGAAACTAATCAAGCTGTTTAGAAATCTAATCATCAGTGTTCAGCTCAACAGTTATATCTTTCAATTGTAGAATTTAATAGACTCCACTCTAATAGTGCTTGGCTTCATTCCTTCTCAGCATTGATACTGCAAGATATCGACAGACAGACCATTCAAATCTACATAGGTGCTTACCCTTCACCTCAGCAAGTAGAGCCTAATCTTATTGACTCGCCCAAGCTCCTATGCCCCTTTATCCTCTTTCACTTCACTCATCTCAGACCATTTCATTTGCAGCAATCAAATTGGGTGTCACAGAATGGGTAGCTTGGATTCTTAAAATAACTGACCCTAAGACTGCGTAACACTGACATACACATCCTCAATCGACTGACACCAGCTTCCCTGGAAAGATGCCAACAACAATACTATTTTTACAAAAAGGGGATTCAGCACAGCCGCTGAGCACCTGATTAGTATCAGTATTGCCTGTCATCTCAAGTGAAAATGTAAAAGGTATAAGCATCATTTCCTCGCTATGACAGTCAGTCCCTGTTCCATATACTAACTACCCACAATGCCTCTCCATGACCATATACCATATACCCACAATACCTCTCCTTAACAATATACCAACTACCCACAATGCCTCTCCATGACCATAAACCATATACCCACAATGCCTCTCCTTAACAATATACCAACTACCCACAATGCCTCTCCATGACCATAAACCATATACCCACAATGCCTCTCCTTAACAATATACCAACTACACACAATGCCTCTCCATGCTTTCATTGAATTGTTGAGAGCCAAAGTCCACTGTCACAATTCACTGGGATCTTCTGCAAGTCTAGAATGATTGGTGGATCTCCCCGGTGTTGCCAAAGGGTCTGGATTAAATGATTTTCCCACAAAAAACACTAGTGATGCAGACACCGTAAAGTTCTCATCGAGTGTTCTGTCCCAGCAATGACTTCCCTCCCTGTCTCTGGCCTTATTTAGCTTCAAAAAACTCAGAAATCTCCCAACCGTAGCCTCTTGCATGTCTGCCATTTCCATTCCTCCATCATTAACAACCATGCCTTCAGCCACGTCAGTCCCAAATTCTGGAATTTGTTCCCTAAACCTCTCGCTCTCTTGAACTTCCTTTCATCTAAAGACCCATCTCCTTGACCAAATGCTTTGTCATCCTACATAATGTCCGCTTCTTTGGGCTCAGGGTCAATTTTGTTTTGACTGGTTATGATTCTGTGAGGTGCTTTGGCATGTTTTCCAGTTTTACAGGTGCTATACCATTGTAAGTTGTTGTTGGTGTACGGACAGGGACCAGAATCTGCAGGTTCTGGAGCTCATGAAGTCCTGTCCAGCATTGAGGGTAGTTGGTACATTGTCATGGAGAGGCATTGTGGGTATATGGTATATGGTCATGAAGAGGCATTGTGGGTAGTTAGTACTTGCAGAGGTGGATGGTGCACCAGGGCACTTTATAATCTCAAGATCCTATCAAGGTGCCAACTGGAGGTATGACAGAATGGTGATGCTCAAATAAGGAATGCATTGCATCCAAAGACCTAATTGATTTGAGGTGAGGAGTCAACATGAGAATAAACTGCACATACTTCACCAAATGCCAATCCTCACGGTCTTACCTGGGTTATGGGGGCATCCATGGATAGATTCAGTGCTGCCCTCTGAATGTCAGATCCAGCCAATAATAGTCTAAGATGGCATCAACAGTAAGAACCTGGAGTTAATCCTCCTCATGGCTGGGGGTAAAGTTTAGAAGCTCAGCTTTGTCCCTATGCCCCTCCATTGGGAATAACTGCCCAAGTCCAAACTGGGATTTAAACCTCCAGCCCTTGACACTATGGTGGGTCTCTGCCACCAACAGCGAGGGGAGCACTTTCTTTAACAAAACAATTGGTAAATAATCCTCTCACACACTGATTGGGTTGTTTCAGCTGGAGAAACATTCAAATCTTATCCCTCACGCTCTCATCCAAGAGACAGAGTTTCATTATGAAAGAATTTTAATGACTGTTAGGATACAAACTGCAAATCTAGCTCAGGCCTACGTGGTAAGAAACCTGGGGGATAATCAGACCTCCTGGAACAGTCTCGATGTGGGTCAGGTTTTCGTGGGACAAGTCTGCACATTGGAGTTCCACTGATTCTTAGATTCAATGTGTTTTTTTTCTGTTTATCAATTCACCCCAGCATTAGATTGCCAACTCTATCTGGGTGTGTCCATCATGTGTGACCTCCACCCCTCACATCACTGGCGATCTAAAATGTCCATTCTCGCAGTAATTCTCACAGTCATTTGCAAAACAAAAATGGCTCTTAATCATCTGATTGGATGATTCTTTGCTGTCAAACTTCCCATCGCCATTATCTCCAATACATTTATAAGTAACTAGCAGAAGTGTTCACAGATAACGACAGAACCATGGGTGTCAATGCCCCATGATTTCTCTCATAGCAGTGTTCTTAGGACACAGCGTGTTCCTGTAGATATTTTTCAATTTTTTTTCCTCAGGCCTCCTTTCGCCAAAACAAACCCATCCTCCGTTCAGGTGGACAACATGCCCCTCGATCTTCCCGGACATCGCTTGACATATCAACAAACAAAAAAGAGGAGGCCTTTTCCTACCTCTTCCGGCAGAAATGTCCAATCTCCATGCAACTGCGCCCCACAGTGGTCTGGATGACTCAGAGGTGGGCAGGGGACTGGGGAAATCATGAGCCACATTTGCCCCAACAAGTTTCCATGCCCTCCTCTAGAAAACAAGATGTGATGATCTGTAAGGATCTCTGGGCAGTGCCCACAGTAACCAATATGGCACTCTCCTTCCTTTCCCAAACTTTCCCTTTCCTGGCATGAGCTTGGGAATTTTTATAGCGCCTTCCGTGACTTCAGACCTCACAGGTCAATGAGTAGGTTTGAAATGTTAGCCACTACAGCCAATTTGCACACAGCAAGGTCCCATAAATAGCCCTGCAAAAATGGTAATCTTGTGATATTATTCCAAAAGCATATATTTTCACCTGGGAATAACCTCCTGCATTTTCTCTGAATATTGCCACGGTCTCTCACTTTAACGGCTCATTTGAGAGGCAGCCTGTCCATCAGCAGTGTACCACAGTGACAGGTCTACATTCTATTCTCCAGTCTCTGGGACAGGACTCAAAACCACAAACATCTGATCTAACTGCACTTCGCCTGCTATCAAAACAAAAACCCAAAGCTGACATCTGAAGCAGAGACTGATGGAGCTGAACTTTAGATTAGATTACTTACAGTGTGGAAACAGGCCCTTCGGCCCAACAAGTCCACACCGACCCGCAACCCACCCATACCCCTATATTTACCCCTTACCGAACACTACAGGCAATTTAGCATGGCCAATTCACCTGAAACCGGAGCAAACCCACGCAGATACAGGGAGAACGTGCAAACTCCACACAGTCAGTCGGACTGGCGCTGTGAGGCAGCAGTGCTAACCACTGTGCCGCCGTGCCACCCATAACTTCAGCAGCCTCCTTAACATAATTATCTGTTACACTGAAGTTAAGTGTAAAGTTGGCAGATATTCAAAGTCCTTGACCTACGCTTTATGGTGTGAGCAATAAACCCTCTGGCAAAGCATCTCCTACATTCCCTGGGCTGGGGTGGGGAGGGGTGGCAAGCATTACCTCTCATTGCACTGGGAGTAAAATTTGCATATATGTAGCACCTTTCGTGACCTCACAAATGCCTCACAGCCAATGAAGCGATGCTAAGGTATCATCAGCCTTATTAGGTATGAGTCACAGTTTGCACTGTCCCAGGCAAGGAAGTGACTAGATTAGATTCCCTACAGTGTGGAAACAGGCTCTTCGGTCCAACATAGTCGATACTGACCCTCCGACGAGTAACCCACCCAGACCCATTTCCTTCTGACTAATGCACCTAATGAGCAATTTATCCTGGCCAATTCACCTGACCTGCACATGTTTGGACTGTGGGAGGAAATCGGAGCACCCGGAGGAAACCCGCACAGACATGGGGAGAATGTGCAAACTCCACACAGACTGTCACTCGAGGCTGGATTCGAACCTGGGACCCTGGTGCTGTGAGGCAGCAGTGCTCACCACTGAGCCACCGTGCCGCCCTGGAAAGGGCCTCCCCACTCCCAAGCTCCTGACCCCCAATATTCCTCGCCTGCACCCCCAATCCCTCCTCAGCCCAATCCCCTGCCCCTTGGATACAGCCTTTGTTCTGCCCACACTCCACCTGAATCCCCGTTTCCCGAACCCCCACTTGGTCAGCTCATAGCCCTCGCTGTTGCCAGTGGCAACATTGTATTTTCCATAATAACTCCATTTGCACACAGCAACATCCACACAAACAGCAACCAGACAGTCTGGTAACATGTTGTTGGTCGAGAGATTTAGAAATTTGGCAGAGATACATTTGAACTCCTTCCAAAAGCGACTTCAGAGTGCAGCAGCCCAAGAACCCACTTCTAATGCACTTATATCTTTCTTTACTGATGGTTTGCCTGTTTCTGACCGTGCGTTTGCCTGGTGGAAGGGCTCCAAATTCTGCTGCACAGGGCAGATTTCTGTCAGGACTGAGCTAACATCAGCCCAGTGTCATTCCACGTGGGGGAAATGGAGTACTGTTGCTGATGCTCCAGCACTGCCCCAGACATCACTGGAATTAAAGACGAACACTGGTGAGTAAATTCATGCTGGATGTAATACAAACTGTGACTTCAATTGTTTCAGTTTCAGAAATGAGCAAGGGGCAGGTTTGACTAAGCAAGGTAGATGTGGAGGTGGGTGATCAACAACAACTTACATGATATAGCACCTTTAAAGGACTGAAATGTCGCAAGGTGTTTCGCCAGTGCACAGTGTCCCAAGGTGACATATCTCAAGGTATTTCACTGCAGGGCAGCACGGTGGCCTCAGTGTCAGGGACCTGGGTTCAATTCAACCCAACAGGCAAATCTCTGTTTGATGTTTGCACATTCTCCCTGCGTCTGTATGGTTTCCCTCTGGGGTGTTCCCACAGTCACAAAGATGTGCTGGTTAGGTGGATTGGCCATCCTAAATTGCCTGCGAGGTGCAGGCTTGGTGTGTTATGCATGGGAGATGCAAGCTGACAGGATGGGATACTGTTCAGAGCGTTGGTATGGGCTGAATGGCCTGCTTCCACACCGTAAGAGCTTCTATTCTGTGGTGATAAAACAAAATAGTGAGTTTTAGAAAGATGCTTTTTAATCAGTAAGGTGATCAAGGGCTAAAGGGAAAAGGAAGGAAATGAGATGAGAATTATTGGCTCAACCATGATTTCATAGAATGGCAGACATGATGGGCTGAACAGTGTGGCTCTGTTCCATTGGCATATTGTTTTAAAGTCTGACACTGAACTACACAAGGGCATTGTGGGTCAGATGAGCAAAGGCTTGGTCAAAGATGTAAGCTCTGAGTGAGGGGCGTCTTAAAGGGAGTGCAGAGATATACAGGGGGTGTTTCAGAGGTTGGAGCCAGGAAGACTGAAGCCTGGGCAAACAATAATGGACTGGTCAAAACTGACAAAGCACAGGAGACTAGGATTAGAGGAGCACAGATATTTCACAGGGCTGTCAGGTTGGGGGAGATAGGATGGGGCAAGGTGATGGAAGGGTTTTAAACAAGGGTGAACGTTTTGAACTGAAGACTACTTGACTGGGAACTGATAATAGTTAGCAAGAACAGGGTGAGATGAGGGAATAGGATTTGCTGCTAATTAACACACGCGAAGCAGACTTCAGAGTGACCTTACAGAAGCTATGGAATACGAGAGAGAAGTCAGGACTTTAATAATCACGTCTGGGGGGGTAAATGAGATAATGTGATGAAATCTCCAGCATACCTCGCACCAAAGTTCAGATCGTAGAGCGCTACGGAGTGAATCCAGAGAATGTGCAACATGGGGACACGCTGTGACAATCTTCCATGTCGGGGAGATAGAAAAAGACAATGTTCAAATTCCTTGATTTTGGACAACAGCGGAAGTTCCAAAATTTGTTTTTGGTGGAGGGATTTCAAGACTAGCGGGCACACTTTTAAGGTGAGAGGAGAGAGATTTAAAAAAAAACATGAGAGGCAAATGTTTTACACAGTGTGTGGTTTGCGTGTGGAATGAACTTTCTGAGGAAGTGGTGGATGTGGGTACAGTTACAATGTTCAAAAGACATTTGGAGAGGTACATGAATAGGAAAGGTTGGAGGGATATGAGCCAGGTGCAGGCAGGTGGGACTAATTTATTTTGGAATTGTGTACAGTACGGACTGGTTGGACCAAAGGGTCTGTTTCCATGCTGTAAGACTCAATGACTTAGAGGAGAACTTGCGTTTGTATTGTTGCTTTTAAAGTGTAGATCATCCTAGGTTTGAGAGACAGCAAGCAAGTGCACAGGGGGATGAAGGTCAGATAAGAGAAATGGGCCATCAGCTGGTCTTGGGGTGAGGTGGGATGGGGGTGAGGTGCAGTTGGGGGAACGATGTGGGAGGGAAATGGCAGACGCTAATGGACTGGCTTCGATATCAAAGTCGGGGACAGACAGTTCAACTCGACCAGTTCTTCCTGGCAATTACCCTCTCGCCTTCCCCACACATTTATCCACCCCACCCTCATACCCTTCCCCCAGATGCATTTTGGATGAAAACTTGAACTCGGGCTCATTTGTGTGCTTCGGGCCCCCAGTTCCACACACTATCCCAGCTGAAAGTATAGACTCCTAATGCGGCCTTGTCAAAATATTAACGCTCACTAGAACAGATTGTCTGATCGTTTCACTTGCTCCTGCTTATGGGATCTTACTGCACATGAATTCACTTGCTGTATCCCAACACGACTTTGAGAATGCTTAGCTGGCTGCATTGAGACATCTTACAGCAGGAAGAGGTGCCAGACAGATACACATCTTTCTTTTTAATGGCTGACTAGTTACAGTGATAGAGTCAGGGCTGACTGAGGGATACAGCAACAGCTAACCACAATAATCATTGTACAGAAGCTGGGGGAGGATTGCTGAAAATTTGTCCACCAAACACAAGGAGAAACATTTTGAGCGTTTAAAATCTGCAGATAATAACAGACTGTTCCAACAAGGAAGTGAAACAAGCTCTTTCCACTAACCCTCCCCTTCCCTCCAATCACTGCACTGGAAATATCCCATTCCCAATTTTCCAGCCAGTTCCTGCTTGTTGGGACAAAGGAACACACCCTCATTAGCGCAAGACAAAACAATCGGCAGGAAATATGTGACGTACAGAAGCCCCATCTGTAATTGGCTTTCTGAGTATCTATAGCTGAAAGCTCTGTCTCTAATTACAACAAACGGGTCCCTCACCAACCTACTCAATATCCCACGGAGCGTGATTGGCTTCCGACCAGAGTCCTTCTTCCTCTCCTTCTTAAGCAGACTGAGGATAATACCTTTCCATTCTGAGCTGACTGAACAGTCCAATGCTGGATCCAGTCACCTTGCCACTGGCGAGGTGGATGGGAATTGAGGTGGGTGGGATGCTCTGGATTTCACAAGCTGCTTCCACAGTTTGGACTTGGTGTTGAGGGATTTGAGATGTCGGCTGTAGCATTGTCCACGTCTCGGACACATACAGAAGGGTAGATAACATTGTTTCTCCCCAGACCATGTTCCACGTATGGAGTCAGCTATTACGAGGGGGCATAGCTTTAAATTAAGGGGAGGTAGATATAGGACAGATGTTAGGGGTAGATCTTTTACTCAGCGAGTCGTGAGTTCATGGAATGCCCTGTCAGTAGCAGTGGTGGACTCTCCCTCTTTATGGGCATTTAAACGGGCATTGGATAGACATATGGAGGATAGTGGCCTAGTGTAGGTTAGGTGGGCTTGGATCGGCGCAACATCGAGGGCCAAAGGGCCTGTACTGCGCTGTATTTTTCTATGTTCTATGAATTAATTTCCCCATTGATTAGGATCAATGTCAGAGGAATTAGAATCAATATACCACTGATCATGATCAATATTGCATCAATCAGAACCAATATCACAATCAGTATCACCCCGCTCATTATCAATTTCCCACTGATCACAATCAATTTCCTACCAATCACAATCAATGTCTCATTGATCACGATTAATATCACACCCACACAGAGTCAATATCCCACTAATCACAATCAATATCACAAGAATCAGAACCGATATCCACTGATCACAATCAATATCCCATTGATTATGATTAATGTTACACAGTCTATTTGTTCCACTGTCCATATATTAAAAAGTATGAGACTTCTTCCAGCCCCTGCTCCAGGTTTCATAATCCTGGTTCAATCCATTGTATTGGATATATCCTTTCAGTAGTTCATTATTAAAGTCCATTTATTGTTTATCTGTCAGTTGTTTCAATCTAGAAGCTACTTGCTCTGTCTCTACACATCTTCCCACTTTGTGCTGACCAATTTATATTCAATCTGCAGTAATCCATAGCCATTTGAGGAGCTGGGCTCCAAACATTGACTCTGCTCCGGCCCCCTAACACCCACCACTGCAATCTAAATTTGCCCTGCTGTCAAAAGTTTCTATTTCCAATTTATTTTTAATTGACTTTCCTGCCACGTTTGTCTCTGTATTCCTGTGGTTTTTAGTTTAATTAGAAACATTTTATGCAAAATTTTGTCAAGGTCATTCTGAGAGTTTGTACAAACTAGCTCAAAGAAAGATCTCACTGAACACTAATATTATTGTGAAAATTCATGGGAAAAGGGTTCCTTCCTTTCACATTTCATGTGGCTGCTTTGTGACATTTTTCTAACCCATCCCAGAAAATATAATTTCCACCTATTATATGGAGTAATCATGAAGATAATGGATGTTAATTGCTGAAAGTGAGTGGTTTAGGCCAGAACATTAAATATTTTCAAAAGGAGTTAGAGTCATAGAATCCCTACAGTGTGGAAACTGGCCATCTGGTCCAACAAGTCCCCACACCAACCCTGCGAAGAGTAAACCACCCAGCACCCAGACCCATTCCCCTAAATAATGCACCTAACCTTTACATCCTCGAACACTATGAGCAATTTAGCATGGACAATCACCTAACCTGTACATCTTTGGACTGTGGGAGGAAACCAGAGCACCCAGAGGAACCCACACAGACACAGGGAGAATGTGCAAACTCCACACAGACAGTCCCCCAAGGCTGGAATCGAAGCCGGGTCCCTAACGCTGAGCCACTGTGCCACCCCAGTTGAATATAGTTCTTCAGGATAAAGGGATCAAAGGATATGGGGACAAATTGGGAAAAGGGTACTGAAACAGCCATGATTGTATTGAATGGGGAGCAGGTTCAAAGGCCGAATGGTCTACTCCTGCTCCTGATTTCTATCCCAAATTGACTTTGAACTAAATGCAGCAAATACTCAAGTTAAAAGGGGAAAGGGTGCAGAGACATTGGAGGTGGTTAAAATGCTGAACGCAAGCCAAGTGCAGCAAGTTGCAGGGTAATACAATGTTGTTACAGCTTCTCACCTTGAACAGACAAAAGAAGGCCAAATGGTGAGTGTTCAGAACAATGTGTTAATGATGGGGAAAAAAGGGTGCTGATTGCTGGCTGCCATGGAAAAAAGACCCATTTCTCCCCTCGCATAAATTGTTCCGATTGTTTGAAGTTTGGCATTCTTGCAATATATCCTGATGAGTGCAAGTCGGTGTATTTAGCGACATATTTCTTGAGTAATGAGTACAATCAATTGGATTTTTAATTACCAGCATCCAAATTCTGGTGGACAGCAACGTGGTTGACTCTTAACTGCCTTGGACACTCTGTTCAAGGGCAATTAGGGATGACCCTCAAATGCTGCCTACATCGCATGATGCCAGGGCATTGTAGGGCTGTGCCCACAGTGCCAATTGAAGCTGCTGTCTCATGAAGCTGTCATCTCAGTGTCTGTCTGTCTGCATGTGCTTTTGAGTGAGTGTAAGACAGAGAGAGAGAGAGAGAGAAAGAGCGAGCGCAAGAGAGAGAGAGGGGGGAAGGGAAAGAAAAGAGCCTCATTTCACTGCAAATCTGCTTGCACATCACCGCAGAAGATGGACAAGGGTGAATCAGCAATAACCTCGACTTCCACTGTGAGGGTAAGGGCAGAGATAGACATGTGCCTTACACATGCGCCTGATAAATGGATTGTCACAGCCCTGAACTACACTCACACCTCTGTGTACAGTATAATTTGGCTTAATAAAAAAGCTACAGTATTACAATAGAAAGGGATTGACCGAATCACAGAAACTGGGAGCTCACTAAAGATTAAGCCAATACTACAGCTTATTTCCATAATGGGGCAAGTTTCACACCCCCTCCCATTTTCTCACCATGTTACCTTTATGGTTGTTGTCTAAACCATAGACAACAATGGACGGCATGGTGGCACAGTGGTTAGCACTGCTACCTCACAGCACCAGTAGACCTGGGTTCAATTCCTGACTCAGGCGACTGACTGTGTGGAGCCTGCATGTTCTCCCTGTGTCTGTGTGGGTTTGCTCTGGTTTCCTCCCACAGTCTAAAGATGTGTGGGCCAGGTGAATTGGCCATGCTAAATTGCCCTAGTGTTAGATTAGAGGTGTGGGTCGGTGTGGACTTGTTGGGTCGAAGGGCCTGTTTCCACATTGTAAGTAATCTAATCAATACAATACAACATTAACCTTTTGCACCGATAAAGCCAAACCAAGCTCCCATCATGCTTTCGACATTGGCATGCTATGAGGCTTGAAAACTATTGAAAGGCTACAGGAGGAGAGCTCCAACTCAGCTACAGGGACTCAAAGCTCATGTTGGTCCATGATGGAGACTTCACAATTTGCATCTCCAGCTGGAATTGGTTTGATAATGGGCAGGAAATCCATCCAGGTCAAAATCTCAGCCCCCTCCGCACACCCCCCCCACCCCCCCCCCCCGCCCCCAAGTGCTCCCTCATTTGGAGAACGACCAAAACTTAGCAACACCATCAGAGATTGCTGGAGAAACTCAGCAGGTCTGGTAGCATCAGAAAGCAGAGTCGACACTTCAGAACCAAAATTACTAGTGGCTTTTGTCAGATTACAAGGTAGAAAGCCGAGAATCATTCACAATGTTCAAAGATGCCATATCAAGGCAAGTTGTTGTTGTATGGTGCCTGTCATGACTTCAGGATTTTCCAAAACCCTCTTTATGGAGATGAACAGAGTCATGTCGTCTTTGACCAACTTGCTCATATCACAATGCCCACATCTTTCCTGATTGGTTGATCCAGTTCCTGCTGCAGCCTCCATTGGTGACCCTACATGACCCATGGGGGCAATTGCAGAATTGGAACATATAATGGTGACAGCACAGGAAGAGTCTATTCAGCCCTTGGTGTTTGTACAGGCCCTCTGTCAGAGCTGCACAGCCAGTCCCAGTCCCCACACAAGTCACTTTGGAACAGGATGTCGGCCATTCTGCCCCTCGAGCCTCTTCCACCATTCAGTGAGATCCAGGCTGATCTGTGGCTGAACTCCACATACCTGCCTTTGGCCCATATCGCTTAATACCTTTGCTGAACAAACATTTGCCAATCTCAGAGCTAAGATGAACAACCGATCCAGCATCCACTGCTGTATGTGGAGGAGAGTTCCAAACCCCTTTGTGTGTAGAATTGCTTCTTCACATCACTTCCAAACACTTTGACGTTAATTTTTAGACCCTGTCCCTTAGTTCTAGAAACGTACCTTCAGTTAATTATCCAATGCCCTTCACAAAAAGCCCACGATGAGTGAACCTATCTTCCCCACACTCACCGGCAGTGATCAACCCCAGCGCACTGCAGGGCTGAATAAAACAAAACCTCTTGGACTGGATTGGAATCAGTGCATAGACTGAAGCAGCAACTGCGCTGACCAACCACTGCAGTGCAATGTTCAATCAGCTATTATGTGTAAAATGAAATGCTCCCCCAACACCGAATTGAGTTGCAAATCCAGTGGGAGTCTGCAAAGGATCTAATCAGCAATTCTACAAACAGATGTATCGTTCAGTCTCTGAACTACTCACCAGCTAAACAACAGTGTGGTTGTGGCTGCATGCATAAGCTTTTATTTAAAATTCAAACTGATGTATTCGTATATAAAACACTGGCAGGGGGTTTCAGGCAGCTGTTGTCAGAAGTTCCCTCCAGTTTGCAATCATTCAGTTAGCTGCCAGGACAGAAGCTCAGAAGCAAAGCCACTGTATTCGGCGAAATTACTCATGCTGTCACACTGAATACATAGAGTCATACAAAACAGAAACAGACCCCTTTGGTTCATCTCGTCCATACCCACCAAGTCTCCCATCTGGAGCCAAATTCAAAAACCAGACTGCCACATCCATCAATCCTCAGCTCAATCCATCCAGGGAGTGTGTCACAGTGGTTCAGTGGTTTGTACTAATGCCTCACAGTGCCAGGGTCCCAGGTTTGATTCCAACCTTGGGCAACTGTCTTATGTGGAGTTTGCACATTCTCCCTGTGTCTGCACAGATTTCCTCCCACAATCCAAAGCTGTGCAAGTCAGGTGAATTGACCATGCTAAATTGCTCATCGTGTTCAGGGATGTGTTGGTTATGTGCATTAGTCAGGCGAAATGTAAAGTAATAGGGGAGGGGAATGTGTCTGGTTGGGATACTCTTCAGAGGGTCGCTGTGGACTTGTTGGGCCAAATGGTCTGTTTCCACACTCTAGGGATTCTATGATCTATGATGAAAACATGGCCAACTTAGCTTTGGTGAAGTGACTGCCCTAATATCACTCACCAGCTGTCCTTCACTTTCATGGAATGGTGGCTTCGAGCATTAATCGGGGGAGATGTCCCTCCTCCCCCTCCCAGTGAGATTATGGTTTGGCCTCTCTTGACTCAGGTAGACTGTGGTTAACATACCAGGGCTGGGCATGTTGTGTTCACTCACTCCCTATGCCTTCTCCCACTCTGAGCTTATTCTTGTCAACACATCCAAAACAACCCAACCACAACCTCACCCTGAGTCCTCTTCCTCAAAAGCAGGTCTGACCCAGCAGAGCAAGACACCAGCCCAGCTTTGGATCCCGTTCTGTTGGCAACGAACTATCTACACTGGCAGGACAAGTGAGCACTCCTCCCCAAGATGTCCATGTAGCTGAGGAACATGCATATCGTAGCTGGAGCTATACATAATAATAGTGGAGGATCCAATCTTTTCCCCTCTCATGGCTGACCAGGAATCTTCCACTGCCTGCCATAGGCAAGTGTAGGAGTGATTTACTGAGTAATAATCTACCTGTTTTGCCACATTATGAATGGTTTCCAAGTCCTGGAGTGGCACTTCATAGAATCCCTACAGTGTGGAAACCATTCGGCCCATCAAGTCCACACCAATGCTCTGAAGAGCATCCCACCCAGACTCATTGTAGCTCTGTAACCCTGCATTTTCCATGGCTAACCCACCTATGGACAACTTAGCACGGCCAATCCACCTAACCTGCATATCTTTGGAGTGTGAGAGGAAACTGGTGCACTCAGAGGAAACCCACGCAGACACTGGGAGAATGTGTAAACACCACACAGACAGTCGCCCGAGGCTGGAATTGAACCTGGATCCTTGGTGCTGTGAGGTAGCTGTGATAACTACTGAGGCACCGTGCCATCCTAAGACTTAAACCCAGAGCTTTGAGCTCAGAATTGTGCCAGAGGACCTCCTTTCTCTAGGAAGCTAACATGAGGCCAGAAACAAAGAACTCCTGCTGTTAGTGGTTAACTTTCAGCTTAAATAAACATTGCAGTATTCTATCCCTTAACCACACCCTGCAGGAAGGTAGTTTGAAACTCCCCATTCCCAATTCCTTCTCCCTATGGCTGTATCAAGGCTACATTTGTCTCTATCAATCCATTCAAAAGTGCTTCAATAAGAAATCAGGAATTTAGCAAGTTTTACAACCCCTCCATTATAATCAAATTTTACAACCCCTCCAATATAATCAACTTATAATAAAGCTTCATTCTGTGAATCCAACATGACTGCCCCGCGTACACTCTGTGCGAATAGGATTGGTCTGTGGTAAAGTGAGGTTTCCATTACAAGCTTTTGAACCTGATTGGTTTGTTATGCAGAGTGGAAAAGTGTGGTGCTGGAAAAGCAAAGCCAATCAGGCAGTATCTGAGGAGCAGAAGACTCAATGTTTCAAGCAAAAGCTTTTAATCAGGAATTCCCCATGAAGAGCCTGTACTTGAACCGTTGACTCTCTGCTCCTCGGATGCTGCCTGACCGGCTTTGCTTTTCCAGCACAACATTTGTCGACTCTGATCTCCAGCATCTGCAGTCCTCACTTTCTCCTAGTTTGTTATGCAGGCATATAATGGACAGTTGCAAACTCACAGTGCTAGTTAAGATTCGGAGCACTGATTACTGGGTATTAATCATTTTTTTTCTGAATACATCCTTTTTCAAGCAGAGGGGAAACTGTTTGGAAATGATTTAAGTAACTTGCAGGTTATATATTCTGAATCTGAAAGAACACTTCATCAAGTGGCTGACAATGCTGTAACGGCAATCTTACCCAAACAGTAATAGAATTCCACAAGTTTGTTTCTTAATTTGAGGCATTTTTTGTTTACATGCAAAAACTGAAATGTTGTTCAACTGTGACAGTGCTTTGCAGGTACACTGATAGAAGATATGATCACCACATCAGAAAATCCTTCCACCCCAAATTGTGCAGACATTTGACCCCCATCCTCTCCTGCTCACTCCTCCACAGCTGATATTTCTGAGATAGGAAACACAAATCTGCCCAGCTTGAACTGATACCACGTTGGAAACTTGGGTATGAGGGGGAATGGGGCAGAATTTTCTCTGAAGAGCTACCTGCAGTGTCTGGGGAGTCTGTCGGTATTCCAGTATCTGAGAAATTGGAATCCATTTCTCTAAAATCCAGGGTCAAAAACATAATTGTTAACTTTTGCTTCCCCACCCCATGTCTGTATTAAAGTCCAGTTTCCACATTACAGCTGAAAATCTCTGTCCCTGCCTTTCACTTCCTCCTCTATAATTCTTTCACACAGACACTGAGCTGGTGATGCTAAGTCCCAGTGCATGGACATTTGCATTAAAATGATTTAGATGTGCACTGCAGCTGCTATTTAGCATAAAGGGCTAATTCTCTCCTTTTCTTTCAAAGAACAGAAAGGAGCAGGTCTGTCCTAAACCTTTCACTGCAAACCTACTTTCAATCTGATAACACCCAGGGAAATGATCTTAGCGCTGCTCCCTGTAGATAAGATAATATTATCTTTTCATTAGAATTCGAATTTCTCCCACTCTGCCTGAGTGGAATGTTGATTTTTCCTTTTTAAATGAATGTTGATTCCAGGAATGGCTCGCATTATCCACACATTCCAAAAGCACGGTGGCACAGTGGTTAGCACTGCTGCCTCACAGCACCTGGAGACCTGGGTTCAATTCCCGACTCAGGCGACTGACTGTGTGGAGTTTGCACGTTCTCCCCGTGTCTGCGTGGGTTTCCTCCGGGTGCTCCGGTTTCCTCCCACAGTCCAAAGATGTGCGGGTCAGGTGAATTGGCCAGGATAAATTGCCCGTAGTGTTAGGTAAGGGGTAAATGTAGGGGTATGGGTGGGTTGCGCTTCGGCGGGTCGGTGTGGACTTGTTGGGCCGAAGGGCCTGTTTCCACACAGTAAGTAATGTAAAAAATCAGGGATGGGCGAGTGGTACGTGGGAGCGAAACTTTGGGAGGGTGGGGAAAGAGGAAGCTGCAAATAGGTAGGAGGAAGGGTAGGTGATGGAGGGGAGACAGAGAAGGGGAAGAAGGAGATGGAGGAGGAGGTGTAGATGAAGACAGAGATGAGGAAGGAGGTAGAGAAGGCAAAAGGAAAGGGGGAAGGCGAAAGCTATGGAGACAGAGAAGTGGAGGGAGACAAAGGTGGAAGCAGATAAGGTGAAGAAGACAGAGGGAGAAGAGAAGGAGAAGAAGACAGAGAAAGGAAAGGTGACAGAAAGAGAGGAGGGGAAGGAGATAAAGACAGAGACAGGGAAAGAGACGGAGACTGAGATGGAGAAGGGGAAGGGGACATAGATGGAGATGGGGAAGGAGATGGAGTCAGGGAAAGGTGTTGAGTCCAGGAGTCCAAGTTGTGAAATGTCAGCGGAAGCTATCTAGAGTATGATATTCCTCCAAATAATGAGTAGGAATTGAGAGAGCTCAGAGAGAAAATTCTGCAGTACAACACACTCTTTAAGATGGTGTTAGCTGTCACCACCATGAGATCCGCAACCTAGTGACAGAACCCCCTACCAAACAACAGACATCTGATCTCCTGGCACTACAGTTTCCACTTCCACAACATTACTCTGAAGGAAGTCCGGTCCCTGTTTATAAACAGTTGGTTTCAGTGTATCGTAAAGTGCTTATCGATCACAGGGCTCAGCTACTCACTGCTGGATAATTGGACAGCCAAGGCCAGACCTCTGTAGGTGTTACCCTGATGTTTGTCAAAACTAAAGGTTAGCGGCTGGTCACTAACCTGTAGGCAACAATCCGGATTTACTGTCGCTGACCCCGAAGTGTCTCTGGATGTCCGCCAGTACACCTGAGGAGAATTAAGAATGGGAATTAGATCAAAGACAGAGAAGATAAGTAATAGAAACCGATTAAACATCTAAATCATTTCTCTGAATCATTAATGATAATAAATTCAGGCTTTGGAAGAATACACAGTCACAGTTGATTGACTCACTGGTACAAAAGGGTTTTGCTCGTTATGAAGAGATCAAGGATTTCGATCATACTCAAGGATGAAGTGGCTGTGGTTCAAAAAAGGGGTTGCGTCTGTGATTAATCATTGGAGCTGAGCTGCCGTTCAGGTCTAGAGTTGGCACAGTCCCACCAGCAATCACTGACAATTGCTGTCCTTAAGAGTCAACATGTTTCACCTCCTCAGCTTTGAGTGCAGCAAGCAACGTTGAGTTGTTTGAACAATGGGAAGTGTAGTGCTTGCTCGTGAATTCACTCATCAGGTAGATTTCAATGTCTGACTTTCCACTGTATCAGACAATGATCTTGTCCCATTAGTAGGGTGGATAGAATGAATAGCCAAGGTCTTTGTCCCAGGGTGGGGGAGTCCAAAACCAGAGGGCATAGGTTAAAGATGAGAAGGGAAAGATTTAAAAGGGACCTATGGGGCAGCTTTTCCAAGCCGAGGGTGGTGTGTGAATGGAATGAGCTGCCAGAGGAAGTGATGGAATTACAACATTTAAAAGGTATCGGGATGGGGCTATGAACAGGAAGGATTTAGAGGGATATGGGCCAATTGCTGGCAAATGGGACTAAGTTAATTTAGGATATCTGGCATGGATCAGTAGGACCGAAGGGTATAACATCTCAGTACAGCCCTGTCAGTTGACTTGAATTGTAAATGTTAGTCACAATGCAAACAAATTGTATTTGGCATGACCACAGCTCCTGCACAAACTTCATAAAAATATTAAACCGCCGAAAGGTGGGGAATTAATAAAAGGAATCCTGACAGAGCAAATGCATAATTAATATATTTTATCAATTATAAATGGCTATCAATTACTTTGTAAGGGAACAACAGAATCAATGGATTTCTTTAAAGAATCTGAATTTTCTGCTTAGCATTTTGTAATGTTCTCCTTCAAAACGTTCTCCTCCAACTTGCAAAGCAGCTATAGCTTCACCTCCTTGAGCAATTTTTAAATTTAATTTTCAGCTCCCCTAGGTTCCTCTAAGCTGACACAGTCTCAGATTAAGAAACAGCACTCTGTGCTGTTCACAAGTGGCACTGGAGCAACTCACCAATGCATTTTAGTCAATATCTCCCCCTGCCTGGGAGCAAGACAACTCAGGCAAAACATGGGAACATCAACACCTCCACATTCTCCTTGAACTCATGCACCATCCCAATTTGGATCTAAATTTCACCATTTGTGCTAAGATTTTGCAGCTCCTTCCGAACAGCACAACAAGAACGCCTTAACACATTGGACCAGGAGGCTAATGTTTAGACCCTTGAGCCCCTTCTGTTGTTCAATGAAATCCTGGCTGATTTGCAATCTCACTCCACATCCCCAGTCCCAAATCCCTCAAGGATTTTGTTTAACAAAAATCTACCAATATATGACTTCAGTTTTAATAAAGAGCAAAACTGAAATCTGAAATATAAACGGAGAATGCTGGAGAAACTCAGCAGGTCTGGCAGCATCTGTGGACAGAGAAACATAGTTAATGTTTCGAGTCCATTGTGACTCTTTTTCAGAAACTGACAACGGCCTTGCAATCATCATTTGCTATCTCTAATACTCTTTGGACAAAGGAGCGCTCTTTAATTTCGCTCCTGACAGGTCTGGCTCTAATCTTTGTACAGTTCCTCAAATCTCCAGACTCACCACTTAGTGGAAACATCTTGAAGACTTCCTGGGAATACAACCCATAATTGTGATGTCTCTTTGGAATTTCACGGTGGTCCATTCTGTTAAATCTACACTGTGTCCACTATCCTTACCACCATGTGGTGTTCAGAACAATCTCCAAGTGCGATTCAACTGTGTCATTGTAAAGTTACAGCCCAACATTTCCTCCACTGTGTTCTAGTCCTCTCGGCATAAAGGCCAGAATTCCATGTGGCTTTTTGACTTGAATAGGAAAGGTTTAGAGGAATATATGTGAACCACAAACAAATGGGAATAGTTCTGTTTTGGAGATCTGGTCAGCATGGGCAGTGAAGGGTCTGTTCCATGCTGTCTGTCTCCATTACTTTTGTCAGCCCATTCATGACACTGTAATGATCTGTGTACCTGGATCCCAAGTCTCTTTACACCTCGGTTTCAACCTTTGGATCACTATTTGAAGGGTTAATGTACTGTAACACTTCTGTGGTCTAGAATGGACCCAGTTCTATCCTTGTTAGATCTGAAATGGATGGCCTCACATGTGTCTATAAATTAGAATACATTTGCCAATGATTTTCCCATTGATTTAATCTACAAATACTTCTTCACAACTTTATGCTTCTATTCAAGCTGCTTACAATGCTGTAAAGTTGTGCATGCACCTTTCAATTTCAGTGTGGAAGACATTAATAAATGTGGTGAATCATGAGACACCAACACAGGTCCTATGAGAGACCACTGGCTGGACTCTGACAGACAAAGCCCACAAATATGTGCAATGTTTGGTTTAAACTATGTGGATGTATACTCCTGTGGCAATGGGGTATATTAGTGATACTAACCCAGATTAGTCCCCACCATTACAGATGGTGAAATTTGACCTCAATAAAGACCTGGAATTCAAAGCTAGCCAGATGGTAACCATTGTCAATTATTGGGAAAGACCCATCTGGTTCACTAATGTCCTTCAGGGAAGGAGATGGACCATTCTTACAAGGCCTGGCCTCCATGTGACTCCAAACCCATAGCAACATGGTTGACTCAACTATCATCCGAAATGGCCCAGCCAGCCACTCAGTTAAAAGGGCAATTAGGGATGGGCAATAAATGGATGGCCCAGCCACCTCTAATGGGCGAAAAAAGTCAAAATTGGGACCGTACTGCACAAGAAACAAACAGATTGTGCACCAGCAAAAGCCCCTGGACAATGGTAACCATTGTTGATAATTGGAAAAAAACCCATCTGGTTCACTAATGCCAAGCAAGGAAACCTCCATCTTTACCTGGTCTGGCCGACATGTGACCCCAGACCCACAGCAATGTGGTTGACTCTTAGCTGCTCTCTGGGCAATAAATGCTGACCTAACCAGAGATGCCCTCATCCCATGAATGAATTTTTTTACAAAATGCACAAGTGCATGGCCACACATTCATCTTAAAAGGGATCATATAAAGAAACAAATGCCACAGCCAGAGGGAAATTAGTGGGAACTGTAATTTTGTGGTCAAACGAGGTTCCCTCATAGTCACAGTTCTGTAGCTGAAAAGTGCCACTTACACAAGAATCTGTGTAGGGAAGTGTGGCTTAAAAAGGAGAGCCAATAAAAATAAAAATCTGTTGACAGGAAATATCTTTGGAGCTTTTGAGCTGCTCTTCTAAATCTGGACAAATCAGCACTTCTGTTGATATGCAAAAGGGAAATTTGAGTGTGTTTATTGAGACTATCTGATCAAATTGACACTGCAATGTTGCACCTCCCAATACAATGGGACCGTCACTCACAGTGGGATTGTCTTGTGAGCATGTCCCCTCCTGTTATAATTGAGTTTTAATGTGCAATTCCGTGTCATACATCAAACCAGACAGGCACACTTAGAGAAAACATTTTCCTCTCTCTCAGAGAGTGGCTTTTCTAATGTTTAAAATAGAGGACACAGCTTTAAAATAATTGGCAAGAGGTGAAGAGAACTTAATTTTTTTTAACACAAAGAGTTACAACAGACATAATGCTACCTCTCCAAAACAAATTGAATAAATTTGTGAAAAGAAAACCACTCTGGAGGTTACAAGGAAAGAGCACAGGATAGGAACTAAACAGATAGTTCTGATAAGAGGGGCCAAATGGCCTCCTTCTGTTTGGAAAGATTGGGTAAGTTGAGGAACTTCAGCTCTGAGAAAGTGTACTTTTTTTTCCTTTTAGACACTACTCTCAATAGCATGCAGTTCATCTGAGTGTATAAAAATCATTCCTCTCTAACCCCAAAACCAGTGGGCCTTTTAAAATTTCTGTGCAATCCCCCCTAACCCCCCACTTCTCAAACCACAACCAAGCTCCTTATTAGCCTCAGCCTCTTCACTCCCAAAGCACTTGGAAAGATGTTGCGATGTATATTAGGAGAAAGTGAGGACTGCAGATGCTGGAGATCAGAGCTGAAAAATGTGTTGCTGGAAAAGCGCAGCAGGTCAGGCAGCAGCCAAGGAGCAGGAGAATCGATGTTTCGGGCATAAGTCCTTCTTCAGGAGTGAAGTTCAGGAGTGATGTATATTAGATCAGGAGTATTTTGAGATTATGGCTCTTTGCAGACTAAAAGCTGACCCCAAAGGTGGTATTAATGAATTTGTGAACCTTGTGCTCAGACATCCCACACCTTAACTCCAGTAAAAAAAAGACAGAATAATGAAGAAAACGTGGACTCCTTACTGATGGATAAGTAGCACAGCTTATTGTGCTGTGGTTTGTTTTATGATGAATACTTGAGTAAACATTCTTTGAGTCTGGTTTTTCATGTGGTTTCGCGGATGTTTGTGGTTTTAATGAATTAGATGGAGATGGGAAGGGTTGGGTTGGGGAAGTTGGCATGTGAAGCAGCGGGTAGCTCCTGCCTCTGAGCCAGAAGTTCTGGGTTCAACTCCCGCACTGGGACTCAATGGGAAGTGCATTTGTAATGTTGTCAAACTGCATGTGACCAAACAAATAAATGTGGTCAGATTGTCACTCTGTAAATCCTTTTAATAGAGGGGAAAGATCCTTCTGCTCAGTCAGAACCAGGAGGCAACAAAGGGTTCCATGCACAAACTCTTTCCATGGACTGAAAGCCTTTTGCCTGAAGCGCGATTTTCCTGCTCCTTGGATGCTGCCTGGCCTGCTGTGCTTTTCCAGTGCCACTCTAATCTTGTCAGTAGTAAGTGTCCTCTTTCTTTCAAGGAACTGATGAGGAGGCGTGTGAAGGACATCGAATATTAACACAGACTAAAAAGACAGTCTCCAATGTCATCTCTTCTATGGCCCGAAGTGAGATAAGACTTTTATCACAGTGGAATGACACTCGCTTGAGACCTAAAAATAAGAGGACGGAGCTAACTCGATGTGCCACACAATGAACACGTCAAGCTGAGTCAGTGATTTTGCCCAAGAGAAAATGTTGCCACAGAAACTGGGTCAGGAAAGTGCAAGTAATTAAAGAGCAATTCCTACTGCATTTCTAGGGTACCATGCATGACAATGATGCTTCAGTGGTTAGCACTGCTGCCTCACAGCACCATGGACCTGGGTTTGATTTCAGCTGCGGATGTTTGCCTGTGTGGAATTTGCACACTTTTCCCAGTCCAAAGACATGCAGGGTTAGGTGGGTTAACCATGGAAATGCAGGGTTACAGGGATAGGGTACATATCTCTTTGGAGGATCAGTACAGATTTGATGGGCCAAATGGCCTCTTAACTCATTGTGGGGATTCTGTAAAAATCAATTGCATTTACTGGCAGCCTCACAACCTCAGGACATCCCCATATACTTTACTTTGTACAGTGTAATCATTGTAATAGAAGGAATCACAGAATCCCACCCAGACCTATCCCTGTATTTCCCATGTCTAATCCACCTAACCTACACTTCTTTGGATTGTGGGAGGAAACCCACACAGGCACAGGGAGAATATGCAAATTCCACACAGACAGTCTGTCTGAGGGTGGAATCGAACTCGGTTCCCTGCTGCAATGAGATCGCAATGCTAACTACTGCACCATCGTGCCACCCCTATGGTGATTGTCCCTGGACTGGAGTGGGACTGTGACATTTGACAAACAGCTGATCAAATTGATCACCTCACCTCTCACCAGTGCTTTTGGATGGATTCTGGCATTTTGTAGGAATTTCAGAGCTCCCTCCCTTATAAACAGCATCCTGAAAGAATCCCAAATTCCCAGGAGATGCAGAACCCTACACCATCTTCTATCTTCACTGCCAACAGTGAAGAGCTGTTCTAACATGGTCACACCTTGCATTTTAAGTGAGATTTCGAGTCAATTGAAGCTCTGTGCACTAAAGAGCCTCAATAGGTATTCTGTTCCAACGAGTAAATAGTTCTCAGGGAATTATAGGGGTTGGAATTCCTTAATACCAAAAACAGGAAAGCTATGATCACAAGATTCCTGTAAAACTACCAATTAAGAGGCTTACTATAAAACTCTTGGCCACGTGAGGTCCTTTTGTTCAAAGTTTCCCTTCAGCTTTGTCTCAATTGAGTCAATAAAAGGAATGGGATGGACCTTTTTGTCAGGGCCTTCAGACAAATGCTGCAGGCACAGACCGGGGCTCAAACAAACCCAGCCCAGCAACCAGGAAGGGCAGTAAGAAAGGGCTGGTCACCTTCTTTTGTCTTAATCAGCAGTTAGCAGCAAGCAGAGCCTGGACAGGGAAACTCCAAAGGAACCACTGGGGGATGTCAGTGACGGGAAACATCCTTGACTAAGGAGAGGAGAGTTCTGCAGCTGCATGTGACCATTGGCAACATCCGGGTATGCTGCATAACATGTTGGATAACATGGAAACATTTACTTAACATAATGGCAGATAAATTAATTCCTGAGGGAATCACACAGAATGATATTAACACACCTTCTTAATGTCTGGTAATGTATGTAATAAAAAAAGGGTTGCGAGCTTGCATACTTATGTGGATAACCCATCCATTTACACCTACTGTCATAGAAAGAGGTGGTAATGCACTAACATGCCACTGGATTAGTAATCCTGAACCTCAGGGATGATGGATTCGAATCCTATTGTAGCAGATGATGGAATTTCAGTTCAATAGAAAAGCTCGCATAATCTGAACCATTGTTGGAAAAACACACCCTGGTTCACTAATGCCCTTTAGGGAAGGAATTTTGCCATCCTTACCTGGTCTGGCTTACATGTGACTCCAGACCCACAGCAATGCGGTTGAATTGGAAATTATCTAACAAGCCACTCAGTTGTGTCTGAGATTGGATAGATTGCATATAACAAGGTGGTCAAGAACAGCAGGTACCTGTAAACACCACCACCTGCAAGTTCCCCCCCAAGCCAATCACCATCCTGCCTCAGAAAAGTATTTTCTGTTTGTCCAGTATCATTGGGTCAGAATTCCTTCCTTAATGACAATATGGATCAACCTACAGGACTGCACTGGTTCAAGAAGGCAGCTCACCACCACCTTCTCAAGGGACAACGAGGGATGGGCAATAAATGCTGTTCCAGTTAGAAATGTCCCTGTTTTCAACTGTCTTCAATTACATTCATTTCTAATCATTGAATATTCAGGGGTGTCAGTAAAATGAATCATACACCGTTGCCAACTCTGGTTTTGACATTGTCTCGGAGGTTTCATCACATGGCCTTCCACTCTCAACTGCCTCACCCCAGTGCATTGGTCCATTGATAATGTGTCCATTATCACAATATTCTGCCATCCCATATCCCACAGAGTGTATCCTGAATGATCAAAGCTTGTTTCTATCTTCCACCTTCCCCCCTCACCTCTCCCACCCCAACTTTGGTTTCCATTCAAGTTCCACACCATTATCTCCTAGCAATAGAGTGCTCCGCACAGCAAGAAAAGTCATGATCTCTTGAAGACAGAGCAGGTATGATGTGAAGTACAGAAAGCTCAATACAAGGAGGTTTTGAGAAACTCACGTTGTGGCAGTAGGAGGTGCTATACAATGTAGAGGAACATTGCTGAGAGTGAATAACCAGAGCTTTATTTCATCTCTAAATCTTTACTCTCATTGTCCCTGTAAATCAGTAAATCCCTGCAACAGGTGACCAAAAATAGAAGTGTTTAATTCCTCACCTTACAGAGTCTAAAAATTCAACCCCCCAAAATACATGAAACAACCTGACAGTAACACACTGTAAAACGAAAGATCTTTGCACCCTGTGTGTTTACACACTCTAGCTATTTTTACAGCTCATCACATTAGATGCCACTGAAAAAAATTATCAACACTTGGTTGAAGAGAGTCTTCTGAACTGCTTCATGTGTGAGCTTTTTTTTAAAGTGGTCAGTTAGGTGGGGCAATTGTGAAAGGTGTGAGTTTGCCAGGACTGGGATAGAAATAAATCAAAAGTGCACCAGATAATGTTGAAACCACCCAAAGAACTGAATGACAGAGTGTAATCCAAGCTGCTGATAACCTGTTTGGATTTTGCTGGTGCTAATCCAAAACTGCACAAGGAATCCTTAAGACGGAACTGATGAAGGTGTACTTGACAATAATTTAGTTATTTCATTTTTGTCATTTCAAATAGTGGGACAAAATGCAATTTTGACACAGTAATAATCTTGCTTTGGTATTGGGGATGATTGCTTGAAAGCATGTTGCACTGAGGAGATGAAAGTTTAATTGATTTTATTCTATCTCGGGCTGCAATCAGACATTGTTAAGAGGCGTCGTCATGTAGGTATTGCAATACTGGATTACCAATCAGAAAAAAACATACAATCAAATCCCACCCTTTCAGCTTAAGAGTTCGATTTGAACAAAACAGACCGTATCTCAAAGAGCAAGCACAAAGTCCGTGGTGTAAAATCCATCAGGTTCCCTCACATCCTTCTGAAAGAGAAACCTGCCTTCCTTCCTTCCCCCAGGCTGGATCTATAAATGACTCCAGTCCCACACCGTACAGCTGACTGTTCATTGCCCTCTGAAATTGCCTGGTAGGCCACACAGTTGTATCAGTTCATGGGGCAAGCAGGAGAACTCTTGGGAGAATCTAGAGACGGGGTTGAAAATGCCAGAGTTGGCAGCTATGCCTGCACCCCGAGACTGCTTGGAAGCAAGGGATTTGTTAAATTGAGTTTGACAGGGCATCACACTGAACATGGTATTGCCTCTTCGAGCCACTTTGATGAATAGATCATTATTAATGCATGAGAAAAATATTCTAATTTGTGTCCTCCAAAGGAGATAAGGTTTCCTGGGATTTGTTTGGAATATAGTATCAAGCTGGGATTGTACAACATTCTCCAGCATCGGTACAGATACCACATAGCTCAGGAAGCTAAATGTTACAGTTTCCAGCAAGCTGGACTAAACACCCCATTCACGTACAGGTTTAGGGTCCTATCCTGGCCTCTCCCAATGAGGCCGCTCCTTCTTACTATTAACTGATGGCCAGGGATTTTGAACTGGGCATTTCTTTCTGCGAGAACAAACACGGAACCTGAGACAGTGGTGTTCTCTCCATGTACTGTGGTAGCAGTGTGCACTAACCAGACAGTAGACTGCAGCGACAACAGTTATGAAGAAGTCAGATTCAATGTTAAATATTAACTCTGTTTCCCTTTCCACTAGTGCTGTCAGACCCACAGAGTTTCTGCAACACTTTCTGTTTGTAGTCTGGAGTTAGTGATATTTTAGTTTGATTTTTATGTTCAGGATCATCCACATACTGAGACAGGGTATGGATCTAGTTAGATTAAGTAACCAGCTGCTGATACCCGAAATAACCATCTACAAACAGATCACTTAAGTATCTCAGCTGGTTGATGCAGAAAAGTTTGATTGAAGCCAACAATGGAAATAAAATGATCCCAGGCCTGAAAGATGTATTTATACCAGGAGGTCTTTCTTGCATACATCATGCATGGTCTGACAAAATCATGGAATCCCTACAGTGTGGAAACAGGCCATTCAGCCCACTGAGTCCACACCACATCTCCGAGAACTTCCCACCCATTCCCTGTAACCCTGCATTTCCCAAGGCCAATCCATCTAACCTGCACGATCTTGGACTGTGGGAGGAAAATGGAGCACCCGGAGGAAACCCACACGGACGTACGGAGAATGTGCAAACATCACAGTTGCCCAATGTTGGAATTGAACCCAGGTCCCCGGTGCCATGAGGCATTAATGTTAATCACTGAACTCCCATGCTACCCTCAGACAAAGGCTGAGATTAAACAATTCTTGATCAGGAGGAAAATCAAGGTTATGGGGAATGGGCAGGAAAGTGAATACCGGATCAGCAATTGAATGGTGGAGCAGACTTGAGGCTGAATGACCTACTCATAGAGTCATAGAGACGTACAGCATGGAAACAGACCCTTCAGTCCAACCCATCCATACCGACCAGATATCCCATTTTTCTGTTTCTTATGATTTTAACCCTGTGACTGACCCTTCCCTTTCTGGATTATACAGCTGCTAATTGTTAATTGTCTTGCTGTAAAGTTGGGATAATCTAAGCTATGGCTTTGCAAAGAGGGCAATGAATGTAGACTGGGCTGTCTTCAATTGTGCTGATGTTATCCCACTGTTTCTACCATGTCTGAGTGTACAATTACTGCTAGAGACAGGCTACATGTCTACAAGAACTCTCGACTGGAGCATCATGCATAATGTGACATGAAAGAGGTAAAGGGCAGATTTAACAAAGGAGTATTGAAGTGTAGTTACTGTTCCAATATAGGAATGTGACAGCAAATTTTCACACAGCAAGATCCCATAAACAACAACATTAATCTGTCTCAATGCTGTTGATTCAGGGGTAAATATTGGTCAGGATACCAGAGATACCTCTCTGCTCTTTTTTGAGATTTGTACATCATGACAGAGCCTCTATTTAACATCTCATCTGAAAGATGGAACTTTGACAATGTAACACTCAGAGTCATACAGCACAGAAACAAGCCTTTTGGTTCAACCAGTCCATGCCAGCAATAATCCCAACATAAACTAGTCCCACCTACCTGCACTTGACCCATATTGCTCCAACATTTCTTATTATTACGCCATTGAAACATTGTAACTGTACCTGCATCCTCTGGAAGTTCATTTCACACATGAGCCACTCTTTGTGTAAAAAGGTTGCCCCCATGTCTTTTTAAATCCTTCTCCTCTCACCTTAAAAGTATGCCCCCTAGTCTTGAAATTCCTCACCCCTAGGAAAAAGACACCTTATCTATACCCCTCATAATTTTATAAACCTCCATAAGTTCACACCTCAACCTCCTATGCTCCAGTGAAAAAAGTCCCAATCTATCCAGCGTCTCCCTACAATCCGAGCCCTCCATTCCTGGCAACATCCTTGTAATTCTTTTCTAAACCTTCTCCAGTGCCTTCCTATGTTAGGGGGACCAGAAGTGGGCACAATACTCCAGAAGAGGTCTCATCAATGTCCTGTAAACTCCACATGATGCCCTGACTCCTATACTCCCTTAGTTGTGGAGGGGAACTTGAAGACATAATGTTCTGAGCTGGAGACAAGAGTGCTCCCTGCTGAGTCATATCAACACAAACAAACAGTCTGTTCCCTTCCCTTTCTTTTCCAACGGTGGCAGGTTCGTCTTGAGCAGGAATTCCATTTTCTCTCAACAATAGCCCATTTCCTTATACTTCCATGAAACAATTCAGTGCAAAGCCCAAATGATTACTGTGCTGCAGGAATCAGGAACTACTTCTGAAATTACTCATTCTCCAGTTGTTTGCTGACGCCACAGTCCAGCTTACATGCCTGGCATCTCCCAGAAGGCAGAGGCCAAAGATGAACAATATGAACATCATGCATTGTTACAAACTGTGGTCATTTGACAATGAAATGCTGACACGTTAATTTATGCTTTATGGTTATCGATCAGTTATCAGTTTTGGACCATTACAAAGCAACATTGAACAGATCAGAGGAACATGATCATGTTCACTTTGATTAGAACTTTTTTCGATTCTTTTCTTACAATTTTAACTTTTCACCCTAAAACCCAATTCAAGATTTTTTTTGTGTGTGAAGGAAGTCTGACAGCTCTTATCTTCTGCCCAGCTAAAGATTATATTGAGGCTATGCTGATCTTTCCCTTCTCTGGACTAGGTGCTAACCCCATTTGTCCTTGCTCTGTTGCCACTCCAGACAATGTCAGCACAAATCAGACATTGGTCAGGGCCCCTTGCTGATGTGCAGCTCTGGGCTGAGTATTTAGCTAAATGATGCAGCTGCTGACTCAAGATCACCTCAAGCAGCTTTCCATCAAATGAAAGGGAAAGATGTTCTAAAGTCTCCCTCCCGCCCCGGTCACTGAATCTATTGCAGCTATAGAATCGCCACAAAAGCAGACACAGCCTTCGCCTCTCTCATTTGTAATTGTTCACCCTGCATCAGTCGGTAATGCACTCAACCTCACACACAAAATCTCACACAAACGCTGACACGCACTAGCCTGCAGTGATGTACTTCACAGGTAAACCCAGCAATGGCTCCCACTACCCCTTAGCTTAAAAGGACAAAGAATGATCACTGTGTTCTGCGTCCAGCTGGTCTGCTTTCAGACTTGAATAATTGAGTGCTCACTCTGCCTGTCCTTTACAATTGATCCACTGCTGAGGGGAGAAAGTATTTCACCTGCATTAGTTTTCTTCAGATCAGACTGACCGAGCTGAACAAACACTGGAGGTGGCGATGGGATGGGGGGAGGGTGGCGTGTGGGAGGATAAACATAACTACCCTCCCCGCACCCACATAATGTAACAATCAACCTCATCTTTAAAATAGACAATGACCCCTCACCACCTTTAAAATAGACAATTACTCCCACCTTTAAAGTGAACAATTACACCCCGTGGTATATTTTAAATATGCAATTAACCCCTCCCCAGCTGTGAAATATATAATGACTCCCCCATCATTAAAATATACAATTAAATCCCTCTGTATATTTTAAATATAGAGTTATCCCCTCCCCAGCTTTAAAATATACAATTAACCCCACACCCCCTTAAAATATACAATTGGCGTCACCTGTGAAATGGAAATTTTCACCTATTTCTGCATACATTATCCCCTTCTCATCTACGAAATATAAAATTAATTACCCCTTCTCCCTGCAACATACAGAAATACCATGTCCCCACTTGTGAAATATACAATTGTGTGAGCACCAAGAGTGAGTACTGTACAATAAATATGATTCAGTCGCGTGTCTCTTGAGAAACTAATTGCGATTCTTGGCAACAGAAATGGGGACAGTCCTCTTCAGGTAGTTTCAATATGGGACGTACATACATTTTTATTTATGAACATCATCTTCTTCAAATCATTTAATGGATTTTTTTAAGTCAATGGGTCACATTCTTCACTCAGCAGACCCCCTCCCTAAACAAATCATTTCATCTTCCTGACAGACTCACACCTCACTGCACCATCGTTTCTAAGATGCTGGTGATACTTCTTTTCTCTGGGTAACCAGTTCAGCCAATTTAAACAGGAAATTTTGTGATCCATTATGCCTGTGATTTAAACATTGAACAATGCTTCAGATATCTTGCACCTTAGCTCATTTACGTGCCCTCATTTTCATGCCAGTTTATATTCACAATGCAGTTCAAAGTGCTTGCTCTGGGTCATTTATATTACTTGACAGAAGTAAAAAAAACTTCATTAAAATTACTCAAATGGATTTTATTTTAAATTGTTCATGGAATGTTAGCTTTGCTAGGAAGGGTAAGCCTATGTTGCCCAACCCTAATTATCTTTGAGCTGCTTTCTTGCACCATTACAGTGTCTGCCCAGCAGAGACACCCGCAGTGTTATTAGGGAGGGAGTTTTGACCCAGCGAACAACAAATTGGTCACAGCAAATACAGTGCGAGCACTGAATCTACTCAACATACAGACCCCATCATATACCTACTAGTCTGTGACTGGTCCATGTCAGTGTTAAAAGTGGCCTCATCATAAAAAGCGCAATACAAGAAAATATAAGCTCTAGATTTTCTTGCAGTGGATCATTACATGATGCACCTTTTTATCTATCCTTTATGCCTCAACCTTTAGCTCAAATTGTCCTGCAAATTGTGTGAGTGTGAGCAGAATGGTGACTTTGCCCTGTATTCGTGTACTTGTGTACACGTGAAAATGAAACCTAACTCTAATTCTGACTGACACATTGAGGGCAACAGGGAATCTTGAACTTTACTGAACAATGGGGATCACGAGTTCATCTTCTCCACCAAAGAGAGATCTAAAGCTGAAGTGGGAAAGAGAGGTATCACAGAAGGAAATATTCTCAATTGGAATGAAATCAGGGACAGAAAGAGAAACAGAGGAAGAAAGAGGAGGTGAGACAATGAGAGATGATATGAAAGGAAAGCATGATGTAAAATTCAAATTTTAAATTCCTTTAGAAACATTTTTCTACCTACAGAAATTATTCCTCAGCTTCACTCATTTCCTTTCTGAGGTGGAGAGGATGTGTGAGATTACAGGAAAATAAAAATCCTTATTAAAAATCTGCCTAAGTTGGAAACCTCAGCTTTAACTGAAACAACTATATACACTGAACACAGCAGGTGAAAACAATTGGTGGCATTGATGAGGCTAACACACGCTTTTTGACAACGTGCACTGAGTTTATCATTCCCAACATATCTCTTCCTTGTCACAAATTGCTGGATGATTTACACATAAGTAATAGCATCTTCATTAATGCACTATATTTTAGCAACAAATTCTGAATAGGATAGTGTTTGAGACAGTTATGTAGCTCCTGTAGATGGATAGATTTTACATTCAGGGCTGGATCATTAACTTATTAAGATTGGGTAGGACAAATTTACACATTGATAATTAACCTATTCCAAAGAAGAGAGGCACTAAATTCGAATTGTTAACTCTGCTTTCTCTCCACAAATGCTGCCAGACTTGCTGAATTCCTCCAGCACTCTCTTTTTATTTCAAACATTCAGAACTTTGATTTTAGTTGATACCCACCCTGTTTGTTGTGCATACATCTTCCTAAGCCATTGGCTCCTGGGATGAGCTTCTGGATCAGGAGACAGGAAAATTATCCACCGTCCCAGAAGACCTCCCATAGGTAGACAGTAGCCCAGGTTAACTGCTAGGGAATTCAAACTAGACATAATCTTTACACTTAGCAATACTAGTTTACAGCTAATGAAGGTACTGTCCTTGAATTACTTGCCTGTGTATTTTGATTACCTACAGTAATATTATAAATAATGTGTGCACTTTTTGGTGATGATTATTAATTAGAATGATATTAAGAGGAGAGTCTAATTAGAATTGTCCATACTAACCCAAAATAGCCAAGTGTCCTGTACGGCAAAAGGGCAGGGTGAGACTCCACCTCTATGTTGCATTCTTTTGAACATAAATGCTCAGGCAGAGACTGAACCTCGCTATAACTACACTATAACATTGGTACATTGTAACATAGATAGTAAGTGCACGATGACATGATAACATGACTATATTAGAACATTACACAATAGCATTACAATAGTGTAACTACAGTGTAACATTACACTAGAACATATCTACACTAGAACATGGCTACACTACAATGTAGGTACTGTATAACACAAGTGCCCTGTAACATTACACAATAACATAACGACATTATAAGATAACTATACAATTACACACCATAATATTACTATAACGTTACTACGGTATATCATTACAATAGAACATAGCACAACCACGCAAGAACATAACTTTAGTAGAACAAGATCCATTGATTTTATAGATCACCTTTAAGCTCCTTAGAGCTGTTTGTGATGAAGAAAACACTGAAATCTAAGAATTGGGAATCAAAGGTAAGGAGGCAAAGTATGCGATGGTCAGGCTATAACATTCACTCTCTGAGAAGCGGCTGCAGCTTGGCTGCTGGACATGTTCAAGTCTGCTCCATTTCCCAGGGTTTGGTGTTCACTGGACCCTGGAAACAGGTGCTTGCTGTCAGATCCTTCCAGAGTGGTGGCAATGGTTTAACAGCCTCAAGACTTGATGTCAGACTGTAAGTTACATTGGTGGGAGGGGGGAGGTGGAGATTCTGGGACCCTTTCCAACAGTGTCTGACCCACAGCCTAGGGGCTGTCTCTCTCACCTGTCCGGGTAACTGTGGCACGGGGATGGGTCGGCCAAGGGCACCACAGGCTGGCACTGCCCTCCTGGTCTCAGAGGGGGAACATTACTGCCAGCTTGGGAGGGGGAAGGAAACACAAAATCTGAGAAAAGGGGAGCTACATAAACATCCCGAGGAAAGCTGGACAGACAGGAGGAGCACAGAAAGGGCTAAATCTCCTGCTTCGGTAAAAACAATGACTGCAGATGCTGGAGATTAGAGTGGGTGCTGGAAAAGCACAGCAGGTCAGGCAGCATCCGTCTGCCCACCTCCCCAGGTGATCTCTCAGGAAGGTGATTTCGTTTTAAGAACAGGCAGAAGTTACCTGGGAAGTCCCAGAGCATCTCCCCCTCTTACCTGCCACTGTGAAGCGGTCCATATAATTCACCACGTAGCCGAAGCTGAGCACCCCGGCGGCGATGTGCGGGCGCAGGCGGCACAGAGCCCGGAATTTCTCCGCCGGACTGAACGGCGTGTCTGCGGCGGCGGAGGAGCCGGCGGAGGGAGCCCCGTTCAGGCTCCGGATCTCCTCCGAGGAACCGGAGAGAGGGCAGTCTGAGGTTTCTTTCTCCACACACATAGTCCCGAAGGAGAGAGCTCGCTGCTTTGGGGATGTCGGTTTCAGGGTAACTGACGCGGAGCCCTGCAGGATCATAGACACACACACACAGACACACACAGACACACAACCACTGAGAGAGAGAGAGAGAGACCAAGGGCGGAGATAAACCTACACTAGCCCCTCCTCTCAAACAACAAACAGCATGTCGCCGTCCCAACCAACATCCCCAATACACTCACATCAGCACCCTCCCTCTGTATAAAGCCCACCAGTCTTCCCGGATCCCCAGACAGAAGCATCTTTTGCACTGACTGTGCTATTATTGCCAAATGCTCTAGTCCTGGGCCCCTTTCTCTCCCCCTCCCCTGAAATCCGGCTCCGACAGAGAAAACAAAACATTGCGGGGATCTCAAACAAACAAACACACACAGAATGCTGGAAAAACTCAGCCCAACCTGGTCGAGGTTGTGCAGAGAGAGAGAGAAAAAACAAGAGTTCGTGTTTCGAGTCTGCTATGTCCCTTCCTCGGAATGGATTCGGGGTGATTGGAGAGAGTCCACCAACAACGCCCTGCCTCAAACCACTGTGACATTGCAAGGATCAAAATTACCCCCTCGCTCAGTTAACTTGTGAATTTAAATCTGTCGTATCCACACTGCGTCAGAACTATTTGAGAAAACCTTCACGATGAGGCTTCTTTCAATATTTCATTTAAAATTTTGTAAATAATCCAGTGAATTTGACCAGTTGCAACTCTCTGGTTTAAAACTCGCTCGCATTTAAACGCAGGTTGTGAGGAATGTACAGTTCTATCATTAAAGAGAGCACTGCACTTTTTCACCCAGAGGGTGGTTCCTGTGTGGAATGAAGTGGCAGATGCAGGTACAATTACAACATTTAAAAGGCATTTAGACAGGTTTATGGATAGGAAAGGTTTCGAGGGCTATGGGCCAAAGGGAAGTGGGACTAGTTTAGTTTGGGAAACTTAAATGGGATGGATAAGTTGGATGGAAGGGTCTATTTCTGTGCTGTATGACTCTACGACTGCACTATGTGCATTTTTCTGTTGCTATTTCTTAGAATTCGTTTCTCACTAGTTTCTGACACAGGAGCTGAAGTCAAAGATGAATATCCAGAAATTGTTCAGAATTATGCAAAGGAAAATTCATATGATGATAATTGTCAAAGATGCGTTGTTCTGCAACTCCCAAAAGATGACATTTCCTCAGTTAAAGAATGGTCCTGTTTGAGTCAAAAACTGTGGGTGCAGGTCCCACTCCAGAGTTATGTGCAGCTCTACAGGGAGTGCTGCACTGTCAGAAATGCTGTCTTTGATATGCATTAAACTTCTCTACAGTCAAGGGGAAGGAGTCCATTGTGTTATTTGAGTGGGAATCGTCTCTGGCTAATATTTGAACAACATTCTGCGTCCAGTTCTGGCTGCCCTGTTTTCGCAGGGATATTATCAAGTTGGAGAGAGTTCAGAAGAGATTTACCAGGATGTTGCCGGGAATGGAAGGTTTGAGTTATAGAGAAAGGCTGGAGAGAATGGGACCTTTTCACTGGAGCATAGGAGGTTGAGAGGTGACTTCATAGACGTTTATAAAATCATGAGGGGTATGGATAGGATTAATGGGAGGTGTCTTATCCCTAGGTTGGAGGATTTTAAGACAAAGGGCCATCTCTTGAGGTTGAGTAGAGAGAGATCTAAAAGAAAAGATATGGGGGCAATTTTTTTTACACAGAGGGTGGTACATGTATGGAATGAAGAAACAGTCACAATGTTTAAAAGAAACTTAGGTAAGTACATGAAGGTTAAAAGGACATGGCAGGAGCAGGCAGGTGAGACTAGTTCAGTTTGGGATTATGTTCGGCATGGACTGGTTGGACCGAAGGATCTGTTTCTGTGCTGTATGACTCTATGACTCCATCATGAAAACAAATCATCTGGTCTGTTATCAACTGTAGGAGCTTGCTGTTCACAAATTGAGTTGCTACGTTTCTGACTTTACAACAATGGCTACACTTCATAAAATTGGTTTGGAGGGTAACACCATCAGTTGCAATATTTTCAAGCAGATAGAGATAATTCTTAGGGCTAATGGGATCAAAAGAGTGGCACAGTGGTTAGTACTGCTGCCTCACATTACCAGGGGCCTGGGTTCGATTCCATCCTTGAATGACTGTCTGTGTGGAGTTTGCACATTCTCTTTGTGTCTGTGTGGGTTTCCTTTGGGTGCTACAGTTTTGTCCCACAGTCACAAAGATGTGCAGGTTAGATGGATTGGCTATGGGAAGTGCAGCATGATTGGGGGGGGTGGCGGGGAGCTGGGCTTCTCTTCAGAGAGTATGCATGGACTCAATGGGCCAAATGGTCTACTTCCACACTGTAGGGGTTTAATGATTCTATGGTATAGAGAGAAAGTGGGGCCAGAATACTCAGCTGGGAGTTCAGCTACTTTCATATTGCATGTCAGTGCAGGTTTGAAGGGCTGAATGGCCTACTCCCCCTTCTATTTTCTATGTTTCTAAGAAGGTGGTCTTGAGGCAATAATGGATGGGCAAAAAAAAGCTGCCCAGCCAGCAATTCCTGCATCTAGTGTGTGAATTTTAAAAAAAGACTTTGAAATGTCATGGGCTTTTTGTGAGAGAAACAACACAAGCATTTAGTGGATGTAAACATGTACTTTATTAATTACTGTTGATGAGAATTCATACCCTCTTAATGAGCACTGATGAAAATACAGTTACAGTATTTATACACAGAATTATCTGCACAAGTGGTTTTTTTTAAAATGTATTTCCTCCCATTAATTCTGCTTTCTTTAATCTTTAGTGGAACTTAATAAATAATCCAGCTACAGAAGATTTATTTAATTATAGGGGTTATACCCTGTACCAACATTAAAGTTCTCCCAGGTCAGTACAACCTTGGTCAGGGATGTCTCCTTACTACAGTACAATACTAAAATGTCATTTTAACTTCCTCCATTAGCTAGCTCTGTCTCTGTCTCAAACCATTGGCAGCTATATGCTTCAAACACTAGATCCTGACATCACAGTCTGAAGGAAACTATATGTGACTCAAGTTTCCACTTCCATTTCCAGTCTTAATTTATTACAATAAATTATGAGTTTGAGTTGCTTCATCTTCTTTTATTTTGCTCTTCCGGTAGATGACAGATTTCAATCCAACCTGCCTCATTTTGGATTTAAATCCAAGGTTCAGAGGTGAAATGGCAGTGTATTAAACCATATCTTCCAAAAATCAGTGCACACTTCCTGAATCCAAAACTTTGCTCTCTTTACTTCAGTTCTTGTCTCAAGATTTTTCCCTGATAAATGTCTGTGTTCACATTTACAATGCAAACAGCCTATGTAAACATGTCACACTGTAATTGCACTCTCCTGCCACTGGTGGTGCTGTTGTAGAACATTTCTCCGTTTTGCAACTCATACAGTCACACAGCATGGAAACAGACCCTTTGATTCAACCAGTCCATACTGAACATAATGCCAAACTAAACTAGTCCCACCTGCCTGCTTCTGGCCCACCTCCCTCCAAAGCTTTCCCATGCATATCCTGAATCAAATGTCTTTTAAACATTGTAATTGTTTAATCCACCACATCCTCAGGAAGTACATTGCACATGAAAACCACCCTCTGTGGAAAGAATTTGCCCTCATGTCTTTTTAAAATCTTTCTCCTCCTCAGCCCATTGCAGAACAACCAGCTTACTGAGTGCACACAACAATATCAAAATGATGTAAAATTAGGTCAAATTATCTGAACTTTAACCTCCAAGCCTTGCTCCGGTGATTCAAGACAGCATCCGAGGAACAGGAGAATCGACGTTTCAGGCATAAGCCCTTCTTCAGGAAACTGAAGAAACTGATTTCCTGAAGAAGGGCTTATGCCCGAAACGTCGGTTCTCCTGTTCCTCGGATGCTGCCTGACCTGCTGCACTTTTCCAGCAACACATTTTCAGCTCTGATCTCCAGCATCTGCAGTCCTCACTTTCTCCTCCGGTGGTTCAATCCAGCCTCAGAGATATTTCTAATCAACCTGTTCAGAATTGTTAGTACACACCACTGGAGCAGGTGAGACTTTTTGAACCTAAGCCTAGAGTGAGGGACACCGTCATTGTGCTACAAGATTCATATTTCAGCTCAAAACTGTAACGGATCAACCTGAGATTAACTAATTTATAAACATTTTAAATAGTTTTAAAATGGATTTCAAAGTGTGTCTATGAAATTCCTCCTTGTGGAATAATGAGAAAGTGCCTACAGTATCTCAATTTGGCTCAGGGTTTGAAGGCTTGGCTGTAAGGTATTTGGGAGCAGCCAGCTGCAGTTTCCTGATGTCTAAAATGGGGGAGCTGGAGGGTTGTGTCAATGCTGTTATTGATAAAAGTTACACAGCTACAACCATTCTCGTGAAAATAAGCACATCATTCTTATAGGGTTCACAGTAGGGTTAGAAACATAGCTGTACACAATCAGCAGCAATGTGAATATAAATTGATCCTTTGTTGTGGGTGTTAAATGTGTAATGAAGTGCTCCATTCACCAGCATTATTAATGCCATATTAAAGCAGGAGGAGAGAGATCTTGGATTCCTATAACACCTTCTACAGCTCCTTGGTTGAATCATGCTAAACTCCATAGATGCTGCCAGAATTGTTGAGCGTTTCCTGAACTTGCTGCTCCGACTTCAGTTCTCCAGCATCTGCAGTCTTTTGTTTCTGGGTCAGGGAGGTGCCAGCTGCCTCACCACGGTCACGTCCAAAGATGTGCAGCTTATGTGGACTGGCCGTGCTAGATTGCCCAATAGTGTCCAGAGAAGTGTAGGGTAGGTGGATGGGAAATGCAAGGTTTACAGAGAATGGTCTGGGTGAGATGCTCCTCAGAGGATCAGTGTGGACTCGATAGGATGAATAGCCTGCTCCCACACTGTAGGGATTCTATGATTTGGAAAATGCTGCACTGCCTAGGCTAGCTCACCAGTTAAAGTTGGGCTCCACTGCCCTGCCCATTCCGTAGTATAGCACTCCTTCTGCATTCTACCAGCCACAGAACTATTTTTTCCCTCGATACCCAATGTTTAGCTGCAGAGAGAGACTGTTTTAAAGTATACTGTGAAAGCTGTATAATTTCAACCTAGACATTAGTTAAAGATAAACACGAAATGTTTGACAACGTAAATCAGAGAGGCATCAGAAAAAGCTGTTGGCACAGGCGCAGACTTTAGCTGTTTGGAAGGGAATGACTTTGCAAGCTTAATTATAATCTGACAGGACTGCAGTTCAACTTCTGCCACCCATAATTTCCCTTTTTGAAGTAAACTTTTCCGAGTATTTGGATATCAGGTTTTAGACAGAGCCAGCAGGACTGCAGGAGATTACCTCCCATTGGGAGTTCCAGGTTAAGGAAATGCTCACACAGGGAATAGGCAGTGGGTTTATCACATTATTCCTGTTCTTTCTTGGTACGTGGGTGCTGCGTGATGTTTATTGTCCCATTGCTGTGTACTGTGAGATGGTAGTGATTGGGCACAGAAACATGCTAGCCCCTCGTACAGGGAGTGGCTGGTTGTGGCATTGAAGGCACCCACAACCAAATGATGGTCTGGTATCTCTCCAACTGGGTTCTTGTGGCAACAATCTGACAGCTTCCTGGTCATTTTTACACATATTGGCTCTTACCATAGAATCCACATGGTGTGGAAGCCGGCCATTTAGCCCTTTGAGTCCACACCAACCCTCTGAAAAGCATCCCACTCAGACCCACCCCCCAATCCTATCCCCCTGCATTTCCCGTGGCTAACCCACCTAATCTGCACATCCCTGGACACTATAGGCAATTATACCAGCCGAGGACATGCAGGTCCTTGGACTCCTCCACCGGCAGAACATAACAACACGACGGCTGGAGGAGGAGCGCCTCATCTTCTGCCTGGGAACCCTCCAACCACAAGGTATGAATTCAGATTTCTCCAGTTTCCTCATCTCCCCTCCCCCCACCTTGTCTCAGTCGGTTCCCTCAACTCAGCACCGCCCTCCTAACCTGCAATCTCCTTACTGACCTCTCCGCCCCCACCCCACTCCGGCCTATCACCCTCACCTTGACCTCCTTCCACCTATCCCACCTCCATCGCCCCTCCCCCAAGTCCCTCCTCCCTACCTTTTATCTTAGCCTGCTTGGCTACTCTCTCTCATTCCTGATGAAGGGCTTATGTTCGAAATGTCGAATTCCCTATTCCTGAGATGCTGCCTAACCTGCTGTGCTTTAACCAGCAACACATTTTCAGCTGTGATCTCCAGCATCTGCAGACCTCATTTTTTACTCGAAAATCATACCAGCCAATCCACCTAACCTTTGTACAGTGGGAGGAAACTGGAGCAGACACGGGGAGAATGTGCGAACTCCACAAAGACAATCCCCCGAGGCTGGAATCAAACCCGGATTCTTGGCACTGTGAGGCAGCAGTGCTAACCACTGAGCCCCAACAAGAGTTTCACAGGTTTAAAACACTGCCATCAAATTTTCACTTGTGGATTGCCCCTCTGAACCCTGAGCATTTACCCCACCCAAGTACCATCACTAATAAACTACTCATACCTGGCAGCTACAAATGCTCACTGTCCCTCTTGGGAAAAGAAGTGTTCAATAAAATAGCCAGCAAGGCCCGCTGCCCCTGAGGAGCCACCTCTTTTTTTCATTCTCTCATGGGACATCACTGGCTGGGCCAACATTTATTGCCCGTCCCGAGTTACCCTTGAGAAGGTGGTGGTGAGCTGCCTTCTTGAACCGCCGCAGCCCACCTGCTGTAGGAAGACCCGTAATGCCCTTAGGGAGGGAATTCCAGGATTTTGGCCCAGCCATACTGAAGGAACAGTGATATATTTCCAAGTTTGGGATGGTGAGTGGCTCGGAGGGGAACTTCCAGGGGATGGTGTTCCTATGTTTTTGCTGCCCTTGTCCACCTGAATAGAAGTAGTCATGGGTTTGGAAGGTGCTCTCTGAGAATCTTGGATCTTGCTGACCTTGAGTGAGAGTGTGATCAGATTGGGACTGAGCTAAATCCTGGATCAAATCTGTTACACTGCCAGCTGGTAGCTCTCTTGCCCCTTCAGCTACACAGCTCTGGGTTAAATTCTCGATGCTAGGGAATGAATATCAAAATCAAAGTTGACACTCTTGTGCAGCACTGAGGGAGTGCTACACTGCATGTTAGAGGTGTCTGTCTTCAGATGTTAAGCTGCCTGTCTCAGGTAGATAGCACGGCAATCCCATGGCAGAAGAACAGGGCAGTTCACTCAGATGTCCTGGTCAATGTCTATGGCTGAATCAGCATCACAAAGAGAACTGAGGATCTATTCATTAGCAGTTTGCAGTTTGCAGGAAAGGTATAGCAGCTGATCATAGACTCACTGACTTATAAGCAAACTCTTGTTTTAACCAGCATCTTATTAACTAGCACTCTTGATAAACCGGCAAAACATTATCAAACACTACACCAGGTTATAGTCCAGCAGGTTTAATTGGAAGCACACTAGCTTTCGGAGCGACGCTCCTTCATCAGGTGATTGTCACCTGATGAAGGAGTGTCACTCCGAAAGCTAGTGCTTTCAATTAAACCTGTTAGACTACAACCTGGTGTTGTGTGATTTTTAACTTTATTCACCCCAGTCCAACACCAGCATCTCCAAATTATCAAACACTATTAGTCTTTACAATTATAATTTTAAAAATTATTTATCTCAGTATAAATATACTTGTTGTTTAATGGAATGACAACACAAAACATCAACAGTTGATTCAATTTCAAGTCAATTTCTCCTCCAATACCCTGATGCCTAATGGGCAACACAGTGGCTCAGTGGTTAGCACTGCTGCCTCACAGCACCAGGGACCCAGGTTCAATCCCTGCCTTGGGTGACTGTCTGTGTGAAGTTTGCACATTCTCCCTGTGTCTGTGTGGGTTTCCTCTGGATACTCCAGTTTTGCCCCACAATCCAAAGATGTGCAGATCAGGTGATTTGGCCATGCTAAATTGCTCATAGTGTTGGTACATTAGTCAAGGGTAAATATGGGTCTTGGAGGGTTGGTGTGGACTTTTTGGGCTGAAGGGCCTGTTTCCATACTGTAGGGAATTTAATCTACTGTAGTCAGTTGAGGGTGTTAGTGAGAAGGCTGTCTGTTGCTAAGTTTAAGGCAATGTTACATTATTATTTCAGTGATTAATGCTGTAAATAAAGTATAACAGTGAAGTGTACATTATGTTTCTATTAATCAGTGTGTGTTTTAATATTGATTGTGTGGACCTCCTGATTAACCTGGCTACTCGATCAATCAGCACACTCCTGGTCCCATAAGTGCAAGTTAATAAAACATTGGCTGTAGATGCTTATAGCACAGAGGGAGCTTTTTTGGTCCATCTCTGCACCAGTCTATGAAGATCTGACTAGATCTGCCAGATCTTGACCCATAACACTGTAGGTTATGACGTGTGAATATCTAAATATTGCAGGCAGTGAATTCCAGACTCCCACAACCCTCCAAGTGAGGGACATTCTCCCAGCTCCCCCCCGAGCCTCCTGCCTCTGACATTGAATGCCCCAGTCTCCACTAATGAAGAAAGTGCCTTCCTACTCCCCCCTCTATATGCCCCTCCCATAATTGTGTTCACCTCTATCAGATTCCCTCTCAAACTTCGCTGCTCCTGTCTATCCAATCTTTCCTCAAACCTCTGACTCTTCCCGTTACAACAGTGACCACACTTCTCAATGTGTCACTGGTTGTGCAACAACATCCTGAAACCCCCAGTGGAGGTGAGAAACACATTATAAATGCAAATCTGTTTTCAGGCCTCAAACATTGAGCATAGGCCTCAGGTGTTGGGAAAGTCACCTGGCTGTGGGGGCAGTTGGAGTATCAGCAGCGATCGTTGGCTTTGGCAGAGGCAGTGTTCTGGGTCTGGTCAGTGTCATTGGGGGGCTGCTTCAATATGCTTCCTCCCTTGGTGTTGTGGACTTCGGGTCTGCTTTCGCACATCCCGGAGCCACTTAAGAAATCAATAGCCCTGGTTGGAACAAAAAATGAAATTTGCCTTAACTTTATATGGAATAATTCTTTGATAATTTATGTAATTAACATGGCACCCGATTAACCTAATGTTTCGAGTCCTGAAGAAGGGTTACACCTGAAATGTTGACTTCTCCAGCTCCTAATGCTGCCTGGTTTGCTGTGTTCTTCCAGCCTCCTGCTGCCTGGCTTGCTGTGTTCTTCCAGCCTCCTGCCTGTCCCTCCTGATGCTGCCTGGTTTGCTGTGTTCTCCCAGCCTCCTGCTGCCTGGCTTGCTGTGTTCTTCCAGCCTCCTGCCTGTCCCTCCTGATGCTGTGGGCTTGGGAACCACACTTGTTCCAGATGTTTGAATCCTGGCTTCCTGCCCTCAGTGTTATGAATCTCCTCAACATTACCTGCAACATGGTTGTGTCACTGACTATTCCCTAAGTTTATTGCGCTTATGATATTGAAAAGCTGCAATTCCCCCTTTTTTTGCCTTGTTTGATCTGAAAACTGTCGAAAAGTGTGGCACTGGAGGAGCACAGCAGACCAGGCAGCATCCGAGGAGCAGGAGAGTTGACATTTCAGGAAGGGCTTATGCCTGAAACATTGACTCCCCTGCTCCCCGATGCTGCCTGACCTGCTGTGCTTTTTCAGTGCCACACTTTTCAACTCTGACTCTCCAACATGTGCAGTCCTTAGCTTCTCCTTGATCTGTAAACTGGACAGGTGAGGTCTCCGAAACAACTTTAGAGGTCATTACTGCTTACAATCCATCAGGTTAGTTGCAATTTAACTTAAGAATATTGATGGAATATGCCAATGCCTCTAGTTCTGCTGCAGTCTACAAATTGTCAAGACTCTGTTTATATTAGTGCTCTACTTAACGTGCAATGCTTTGAGTGCTGTTTGTTAATTGTCAGTCCTCGCAGGTTGTGGTGGTTTATCAACTCTGTGGCCTTTTAGATGTGGTGAATCACTCAGTTGTGGATATGGGCCCGATGCCATGTCAGTATTACTCCCATATCTGAGTCAGAGATTGTGGGTTTCTAGCCCACTCTGAAGAGCTGAGCACTTAATCTAGATTGGCATTTCAGTGAAGTACTTTCTCTTGAATGAGACATTAAACTGAGGCTTCGTCTGTTCTCTCAGGAGGCGATTAGAGATCTTGTAGTGCTGTTTCAAAAAATAATAAGAGACTTCTCGTTAGTATCCTGGCTAATATTCGGCTGTCAGTCAGTGTAACTGAAACAGATCACTGCTCCAGTGCAGAAGGAGGCTATTCTGCTCCAGCTCTCTGAATTTTCCTGGTGTCACTTTTACTTTCTTTGCCATTTAATATAAATTTGTGCTTTCTCACTCTTGATCTGTTAATGAGTTATACAGTCATAGAGTCTTAGAGTCACACAGCATTGAAACCAAACGTTCGATCTAACCAGTCCATGCTGATCCCAAATTACACTAGTCCCACCTGCCTGCACTTGGCCCAGATCACTCCAAACATTTCTTATTCATGAACTTATCCAAATCTCTTTTAAATGTTGTAACTGTGCCCGCATCCACCACTTCCTCTGGGAGTTCATTCCACACACGAACCACTGTCTGTGTAAAATAATTGCCCCCAAGGTCTTTAAATCTTTCACCCTTTGCCTTAAAAAACATGCCCCCTGAGGACTTGAAATCCCCAAGCCTAGGGAAAAGGTATCTACCATTCACCTTATCTATACCCCTCATGATTTTATAAACCTCTATAAGGTCACCCCTCAACCTCCTGTTCTCAGTGAAAAAAGTCCCAGCCTATGCAGCCTTTCCTGATAACTCAAACCCTCTATTCGCAACAACATCCTGGTAAATCTTTTCGGAACCCTCTCCAGTTTAATAATATCCTTCCTATAACAGGGTGGCATGAACTGCACACAGTATTCCAGAAGAGACATCACCAATAGACAACCTCACCATGACATCCCAACTCCTATACTCAAAGGTCTGAGCAATGACGACCAAGCGTGCTGAACACCTCCTTCACCAATCTGTTTACCAGTGATGCAAACTTCAAAGGATGATGTACTCTGCACCCCTGGATCTCTCCATTCTACCGCACTGCCTAAGGTCCTACTTTTCATTATATCAGCTGGGAACAGGTTCTCCCTGTCAACGCTGTCCAGACTCTGAATGATTTTGTAGACCTCTACCATAGTTCCTTTCAGCAATGACTTCTCAAAGTAAAATACCCCCAACATCTCCAAGGTGGTCTGGGCCAGTAATCTCATTGCTGTGTGTGTTAGATGGCTGTTTGAAAAACATTACCTCCAACAACAGTTACACCCAGAGCCCAGGCAACCTTCTCCAATTTGTTACAGTTCCAGATTGAATACCCCAAATTGTTAAGCTCTTGCTGAGAATGGGATGGACATAATCCCCTACTTTATTCACTCCCTTAGCTGGTTGCAACAACAGTAATTTTACAAGAGTCCCTCCCTTGTTGGTGTATGTTTCTCCCAGAACCAAATGAACTCACACGTCAACAGAAAGCAATTTAATCAGATTTTCTTGAATTAACAAAAAGAGTGAGTTCATTCGTTACTGACGGCGGAAGAAATTGTTACACAAGACGTGAATTTAAAAAGATCAGTTGCTAATGTAACCAGGAAAATAATCATTACATTACTTTAACTAGAAAGGTAACTATTGCAATGTTGTAACTAGCAAGATACAAAGGGGAGGCAGTGGTTGAGTGATATTACTGCTGGATTGTTAATCCGAGACCCAGGAAATGTTCTGGGGACCTGGCACGGCAGATGGTGCGATTTGAATTCAAGAAAAATCTATGACATTCTATTAATGATGACAATGAAACATTTGTCAATCGTTGGAAAAACACATCTGGTTCGCAAAGATCACTTAGAGAAAGAATCTGACATCCTTAGTCTGATCTACATAGTGACTCCAGTTCTACAGCCTCTTAACTGCCCTCTTGGCGATTAGACATGGGCAATAAATGTTGGCCAAGCTACTGATGCCTTCATTTAAATGAATGATTATAAAAATAAAGTAACAGTACTGTAACCAGGAAGATAACACTACACAAGGAAGACAACCATTATACACTTCCACTGGAATAATAATTACACTCCACTAAGGACAAAGCAGAAAAGGGTCATAACATTTGAATTTCCCACACGACCACAGGGATGAAAGACAGGAAGAGGAGAGACGACAGTACATGTGCAATAATGCAGACATGTGAAAACACTAGGATTTACTGCGATATTTAATGGACTGGGGATGGTAGAGAGGGTGGGGTTGGGAAATATGGTGAGTGTTTTCTGCCTTTACTGATGGGGCTGAAGCAGGATGTGCCTCTCAAGGGTTAGTGAACTCAGTCAATGCTAGCTTTGGACAGTTGCTAAGCAAGGACATCCCTTAGGAACCTGCCCTTGTTAGTGGGAGTGTCTCAGGCAGCTGTCAGGCCTGTTTCCAGGTCACTGTGCTTTTCCTTTCCCCCACTGTCTTGATCTTTGTCTCTTTTTAAAAACAGAATCGTGTTATCGAATGGATTTATCACCACATAGAAAAGATACTGCTTTGAGATCATTCTTTCCTTAAGCGATTTTATACAACAGCTTTCTGAAAACACATGTACACACACACACACACACACACACACACACACACGTTCACACAGACATATGCACACAAACATAGACAGACACTCACACACAAACATAGACACACACTGACATACACACAAGCACAGACACTGACTCACACACAGCCACAGACACACACACAAACACAGACACACACAAACACAGACACAGAAGCACACACACTCTCTCTCTCTCTTGCACACACACATTCCAATCTAAGAGGCATCTAAAAGTATGCACCGTTTCAATAAAACTGAAAATGTGTTGCTGGAAAAGCGCAGCAGGTCAGGCAGCATCCAAGGAGCAGGAGATTCGACATTTCGGGCATAAGCCCTTCTTCAGGAATGATTCCTGAAGAAGGGCTTATGCCTGAAACGTCGAATCTCCTGCTCCTTGGATGCTGCCTGACCTGCTGCGCTTTTCCAGCAACACATTTTCAGCTCTGATCTTCAGCATCTGCAGACCTCACTTTCTCCTCGACTGTTTCAATAAACTCATACTTTAACTAAGTTGGCATGGACTGGATACTCCTATTATCTGTTTAGAAGTCAGATACCAGGAAGATCAGATGGTGAGAGACCAGGAGGATCAGATGATGAGATACCAGGAGAATCAGATGGTGAGATACCAGGAGGATCAGATGGTGAGACCTAATGTTGATGCATTGGCCTTCTCTAGATTTGTGAGACCTCTCAGCCACCACTACTCCTTGTCTGTATTCCATGTATGGCCCGTAGGAAGGTGGATCCTGGTTCTGTGTAGATATATACTGGCTCCAATACCACCACTTGCTGACACCTTTACCTCTCAACCAAAGCCGAAAGAATTGATTTCAGTCTTGTTCCTCCTCCTGCTGCTCTCACGTCCCTTAGTGATGGTCCCTCTGTAGCTGCATCTGGGTTTCTCTCATATCCATGATCCCCAAAACCTGGCCATTTATAATGATCCCCGATCCAGGGATGTCTTGGGGGAGCAGAGGGAGGGAGGCTGGATTTGATTGGGTTAGTGATGCAGAGAGTGTGAGCCACATCTCTGAGAATTTGAATCTCTCATCTTTACCCAGCCTGGCACATATGTGATTCCTGTCCCACAGTTATGTGCTAGTTTCTTACAACTGCCTCCAAAGTGGATCAATAAGTGAGTCTGTGGTTTCTTTCCTTTGTATTTGTTTTCTTGATTCTAGGAGAATTTAATATTCCTGACTTTCCCCCTTCTCTCCTGAAAGTGTTGAGTTACTGAATCACCTGGTTTTCTCATAGAGTCGCACAGTCTCGCACACACACACGCAGTCTGTCTCTCACACACACAGAGTCTCTCTCACAGATACTCATACGCACAGTCTATCAGACATACATAGTTTCTCTCACACACACAGTCTCTCTCTCTCTCACACACACACACAGTCTCTCTCACACATGCACACAATCTCTTACACACACTCACAAATGCAGTCTGTCACAGACACAGTCTCCCACCCACACTCACACACAGTCTCTCTCTCTCTCTCACTCACTCACTCACTCACTCACTCACTCACTCACTCACTCACTCACAACATGCTCACCCCTTTCCAATCCCTAGGTCAACACATGCCCATCTTACATTGTTGGAGGGCCCCTATTAAGGGAATGGAAGCTGTCCGAAACCAAATTGAATTCATTGTCACTAACGAGGTGAGACTCATGGACTGTCCAATGATCACCAAGGCCCAAGTGTTTCTAAAGTGGATTTCTGGTGCTCCTACCCAGTGTACCTGTGCTGTAGGTTCTGTCAGGCTGATCCCCTGGGCCTGGCACAGGTAATGGAGTCTCCTCTGTAGCCCAGCAATGCAAGCTATGGCAGAAGGGCTGTCCACACTCACAAAATCCTGCGAGTAGCAGCTCCTCCTCATTGCTAAGACAGACTGGACAGACTTGTCCCAAACCGACAAAGACCTGAGACAAAGAACTGTTCCCTTAAGCTCAGGGACTGGGCGATGGTTTGAGGGTCGGTGTGCTGTGCATCTCTGCCATGCCTGTTGTAAAGGAGGGTCACCAACACCACACAGGTAAGAGGACAATGGCACCATTCCTGCCTTTGATTGTCTAAGGCAGGGTCCCTTCTGGATCTCTGACAGACCTTCACTCGCCCCGCACTGCTCCTCCAGCATCTGCTACCTCTTAGACACCCTCCGAGGGCTCTCAGCAGGAGTCTGTCCTTACACACTCTGCAGTGACTTTAGCTGTCGCTGAATCTGGCAGCACTCAGGCCTTTGAAGGGTGTCGAGCACTCCTGTGTTGAAGGTTCCTGAATTCTGACAGGCCTCAGTTTGCCCAGGGCAGTAGCAGGGACAGGAATCACTAAGGCACTAGAACGCCCTTCCTCATCTGTGGACAAAATGGCTGCCACCTCAACCCCTGCCTCGAGCCACTGGGAGCTCATCTTCCCTACTCACCAACTCTTCTTCAGCTGGTCAACATGCGACCATGCTGTGAACAGCCATCTGAGTGAGGAGTCCTTACCCAGTCTATATGTGATTCCAGATTCACCTGTAATATGTTTGATTCTGGGCAATTAGGGAGGGCAATTAAATGCTGGCCCAGTAGTGATACTCATGTCTGATGAATGAGTGAATGAAAATCACCTCTCATTCTTCAACTGATAAACAGTTAACCTGCTTAATCTTGCCTCATAAAATAACCCCTTAATCCCAGGAAGGAATTGAGCTAACCTGCTTTCTTTGAACATTAGAACTAAGAGCAGAAGTAGGCCATTCGGCCCCTTGAACTTACACTGACATTTAATACAATCATGGCTGATCACAACTAACCCCTCTCAACTCCACTTTCCTGCCTGCTCTCCTTAGCCCTTTAACCCACTGCTAATTAAACATCTGTCCCTCTCCTCCTTAAATTTACTCAATGTCCCAGCATTCATTGCACTCTGGGGAGTGAATTCCACAGATACACGACCCTTTGAGAGAAGTAAACCCTCCTCACCTCCATCTTAACTCTGCCACCTCTTCACCTAAAATTGTGATCTCTCGTCCTAGATCGCCCCACACGGGGAAAGGTCCTTTCTAACATTGGTTCTACCAATCCTGTTTAGCATCTTAATGGCCTCAATTAGATCGCCTCTCTTTCTTTTAAACTCCAGAGAGTATTGCCTTTCACTGCTCAATCTCTCTTCATAAGACAAACCCCAGATCTCTGAATCAATCTCGTGAACCTCCTCTGAACTGCCCCAATGCAACTACATCCCTCCTCAGGTAAAAGGACCAAAATTGTACTCGGTACTCCAGGTGCAGTCTCACTAATGCCTTGTAGAGTTTCAGCAAGGCTTCCCTGCATTTATTCTCTATTCCTTCAGCAATAGATGCCTGAATTTCATCTGCCTTCCTTATTACCTGCTGTACCTGCGTATTAGTTTTCTGTGAATAATGCACATAGACACCCTAATCCCTCTGCACTGAAGCACTCTGAAATTTCTCTCCATTTACATATAAGTTGCCTTTCTATTCGACTGACCAAATGGATTACCTTACACATATCTACGTTAAACTTCATCTGCCAAATTTTGACCCATTCACCCAGCCCTATCCATATCCTTGTAAATCTCTTACCTCTTCGTTGCAACTGACTTTCCCATCAATTTTAGTGCCGTCTGCAAGTTAGGCGCCAGTACTTCCCATCCCCACATCCAAGTCATTAATGTAGATTGTAACGAGTTGAGCCCTGAAGACTGAATCCTGTGGCACCCCACTAGTTACAGCTTTGGAGAAAGTGAGGTCTGCAGATGCTGGAGATCAGTGTCGAGAGTGTGGTGCTGGAAAAGCACAGCAGGTCAGGCAGCATCTGAGAAGCAGGAGAATCGGCATTTCGGGTGTAAGCCCATTCCTTATGCCCGAAACATCGATTCTCCTGCTCCTTGGATGCTGCCTGACCTGCTGTACTTTTCCAGCGCCACATTTTTCGAATTGTTACTGCTTGCCAATCAGAAAAAAGGCCTATTTATCCCATCTCTATTTTCTTTGTTAACCAATCCTCTATCCAAGCTAATAGATGGCCAATGAAATTGTGTGATCTTACCATGTGTATTAACCTTTTGTGTTGACTTATCAAATACCTCTCGAAGTCCAGGTGTACTATACCTACAGATCCCCATTACCCACATTGCTGATTACATCTTCAAATCATTTTAAATGTAATTATATCTGTTAATTTTTTTTTTCTCATTCATGTAGCATTTCACTCAGCACAGACAACAGGACCTTCCTAAAGCCATCTCTGTGTTAGACACAGCAATGGGCCATTAGCAGTATCTTCAGTCCTTCAGTCTTGCGGGTGTCTCCCTGCATCTCATAAAGATCAAAATTAATTCAAATTCAGAATGAGAGAACTCTGAAGAAGAGTCACACTGCAATTGAAAGTTTACGGACATTGGTGAGGCCGCCTTTGGGATATTGTGTCCATTTCTGGTCTCCCTCCTGTAGAAAAGATGTGGTTACCATTGAAAGGGTTCAGAAAAGATTTACAAGGATGTTGCCAGGGTTGGAGGGTTTGAGCTACAGGGAGAGGCTGAATAGGCTGAGGCTATGTTTCCTGGAGCATGGGAGGCTGAGGAGTGACCTTACAGAGGTTTATAAAATCATAAGGGGCATGGATAGGGTAAACAGAGATGGTCTTTTCCGCAGAGTAGAAGCCATAGGGTTAAGGTGAGAGGGGAAATCTATAAAAGGGACCAAATGGCAACATTTTTATGCAGATTGCAGTATGTCAATAGATGAGCCGCCAGAGGAAGTGGTGGTGGGGGTGGGGGGGGGGGAGTGGTGGGGGGTTATTACAACATTTAAAAAGCATCTGGATGGGAATAGGAAGGTTTAGGGAGCTATGGATCAAATGCTGGCAAATGGGACTGGATTAATTTCGGATATCTAGTCGGCATAGATAGGTTGGACCAAAGGGTCAGTTTCCACGCTGTATATCTCTAAGACTCCATGAGTGTCTCCACAAAGGTCTTTCATTGGTGCTAAGATAGCATTCTGGTGAACACAGGTCCTGCCTGGACTTGGAGCGGGTATGATATTGGAAGAAGCAGGGTGGTCTCTCCAGACTCCTCGTGAATATTCTTGCTTCAGACAACTCCATAACGTCCAGACGGTATAATGATCATCACAGTCTGGGATAATATGGCTGATAAGCTCCATTCTTAACCTACAAAATCACTTCACGGGCTGGAAAACAGTGTGGCACCTGCTAATGAAAAAAGACATTGCATCGATACAAATGTTCTTTCCTTCTTTTGTGTGCTTGTTTCAAGAAATCATTGATTTTAAGGTTGATGCTGGCGATGTTATAAAGCTACAAAGTGATTCAGACAGAGCTGTTTCTCCATACACTGTGCAAGATGGAACCTCACAAAAACAATTTCTCTCCTGCCTTGGGGGGAGGTGGGGGTGGGCAGACTGTCTCACAGCTCCCTATCGATTCGCAGAGTTTTATTAAGCCTGGACGGAGGTTTATTTTTAGCTTCCCAAGAGGCAGGTAAATGAAAAGACTTGCCTTGTGATAGAGTGGGCATGATGCAGGTGAGCTGGTATGGAAGCTAATCTTCAGCTTCAGTGTAAATGACAGGCACCTCTTCACTTCATGGGCTGGAAAACAGTGTGGCACCTGCGAATGAAAAAAAAGACATTGCATCATTACGAATGTTCTTTCCTGCTCTTGTGTGCTTGTTTCAAGGACATTTGATCATTGGAACATTGAGTCACAACACATTCTCCACACTCATATTAAACTGGGTCAGTTTAGAGTTTAAAACCCCTGGTCAGAAGTGGACAGAGGACAAACAGATCCCACCCACAGACAGTGCTAGACAGACCCCTCCCCAAACACAGAGATCCCAGACCCAGGATAAAGTGACCCAATTCCAAGGGCAGAGCTGGACAGTGACCCCACTCTAGAGGATAGACAGACCCCTACCCCAGGACAGTGACCCCAGCCCCAGGACAGTGACCCCTCCCCCAGGACAGAGACCCTACCCCCAGCACAGAGACCCCACCCCCAGGACAGTGACCCCACCCCCAGGACAGAGACCACACCCCCAGGACAGTGACCCCACCCACAGCACAGAGACCCCACCCCCAGGACAGTGACCCCTCCCCCAGGACATTGACTCCCCCCCCCAAGGACAGTGACCCAATGCCCAGGACAGTGACCCCTCCCCCAGGACAGTGACCCCATGCCCAGGACAAAGACCCCACCACCAGAACAGTGACCCCTCCTCCAGGACAGTGACCACATGGCCAGGACAAAGACCCCACCACCAGAACAGTGACCCCTCCTCCAGGACAGTGACTCCACCCCCAGGACAGTGACCCCATGCCCAGGACAGTGACCTCTCCTCCAGGACAGTGACTCCACCCCCAGGACAGTGACCCCACACCCAGGGCAGAGACCCCACCCCCAGGACAGAGACCCCACCCCCAGGACAGTGACCCCTCCCCCAGGACAGTGACCCCATGCCCAGGACAAAGACCCCACCCCTAGGACAGAGACCCCAACCCCAGAACAGTGACCCCTCCTCCAGGACAGTGACTCCACCCCCAGGACAGTGACCCCACACCCAGGACAGAGACCCCACCCCCAGGACAGTGACCCCATCCCCAGAACAGTGACCTCTCCTCCAGGACAGTGACTCCACCCCCAGGACAGTGACCCCACACCCAGGACAGAGACCCCACCCCCAGGACAGAGACCCCACCCCCAGGACAGTGACCCCATGCCCAGGACAAAGACCCCACCACCAGAACAGTGACCCCTCCTCCAGGACAGTGACTCCACCCCCAGGACAGTGACCCCATGCCCAGGACAGAGACCCCACCCCTAGGACAGAGACCCCAACCCCAGAACAGTGACCCCTCCTCCAGGACAGTGACTCCACCCCCAGGACAATGACCCCACACCCAGGACAGAGACCCCACCCCCAGGACAGTGACCCCATCCCCAGAACAGTGACCTCTCCTCCAGGACAGTGACCCCACCCCCAGGACAGTGACCCCATGCCCAGGACAGTAACCCCTCCACCACGACAGTGTCTCCACCCCCAGAACAGTGACCCCTCCTCCAGGACAGTGACTCGACGCCCAGGACAGAGACCCCTCCCCCAGGACAGTGACCCCTCCCCCAGGACAGTGACTCCACCTCCAGAACAGTGACTCCACCCCCCAGGACAGTGACTCCATGCCCAGGACAGAGACCCCACCCCCAGGACAGAGACCCCTCCCCCAGAACAGTGACTCCACTCCAGGACAGTGACCCCACCCCCAGGCCAGTGACCCCTTCCCCCAGGACAGTACTCCCCTCCCCCAGGACAGTGACCCCTCCCACCTCACAAACTGAGAATGTAACTCCTGCCGCAGCCCCACGCCACACTGAGAGGGTGGCCACTGGTTTGTGGTGAGCAGCTGCTGACTGTGCATGAACAGGTTTGATGTAGACAAGCCTAGAGACCCCTCCATTCCCCATCACACCAATGGTACTGTCTGTGAGGTTGAGCTTAGTACACTCTGTACGCACTGAGACTAATCACCAAGAAACCCAAGGGATGAACTTCACCGTGGGGCTGTAATACTTACACACCCTCCCGCCCGGGGCAAACGTTGACCTTAAAACAGCTGTCCCACTGCAATACCACAGAGGGGCAGCTGGAACTGTCTGAAAGAGGGACCGTCACTTCTCAGGAACAGGATGTCTCACCCTAGAGAGCTCCGATTGGTTGTCAGCTTTGTAGATTTTTCTTAAAATCAACCAGACACACCTCAGGAGTGGGTGGCTCAGAGTCATGGACACTACCACTGAACCACAAGCAGCAGCAGAACACTGTCCTGGGTCTACAGGGTGACTGAGGTGGCGATCCTGGATGCTGGAACATAGGGAAATATGGGGGTTTTGGCAAACAAACAATGTAGAATCCCTACAGAGGATGGGCTATTCAGCCCATCAAGTTTGTACCAACCCTCTGAACAGCATTCCACCCAGACATCCCCCCTACCCTACAATCCTGCATTTCCCTGCACAGTATGGACAATTTAATATGACCAATCCACCTAACCTGCGCACCTTTGGACTGTGAGAGGAAATTGGAGCACCTGGAGGAAACCTATGCAGACACGGGGAGAACATGCAAACTCAAAAATGTGCAAATTCCACACAGATAGTCACTCGAGGATGGAATCCAAACCAGGTCCCTGGTGGTGTGAGGCAGCAGTGCTAACCAATAGGATCAGGGACCTGGCTGAGGAGATAGGGTGGTCCACCGTTAAACTGGAATTGAAAAGAATGGTGATGAGGTGAGTTTTCACCTCCCACTATCAGTTTTGTGCTGGCAGAGGCATAGTCAGGCCTTAAAAATGGCAAATTGAGGACCTCCTCAAAATTAAAGGCGCTTTCTAGATATAAAGACAAAAGACTGAGGAAATATTATGATATCAGAGATAATGCTTTGAAACTGATGAGTACAGGAAAAGCTCCAGGCACAGATCAAATAACAACAGAACATCTAAAAGCCCTTGGAGAGACAGGTGGAGAAGCCGATAACAGACATGCATGATCAAAATAACCAAAACAAACATTCCAAGTGATTTGAGACATTTCCTGTTCATACCTAAGCAACATAAAGTGCAATAAATTTAGAATTTCAGCTCAATAAAAGTGATCTTGAAAAAATCAACTTCGGAAAAGAAACACATTTGAAGCAGAATTAGTGAAGCAAAATCTGGATTTAGACCAGGTGCAGGAACAAATGAAGAAAGTTTCACTGAAGACAAATCTTTCATAAATACCTAGAAGCAAACAGAAATATTTTGATCTGTTTCGTAGCCAAAAAGAATGTGTCTGACTGCGTTTTTCACGAATATTAATAGTGGTGTTTTTTCTTGAAATGTGACACCGACAGTACAAATATGAGGTTTACCCAGATCCTAAACTGGGATGAAATAATGAGGATTAGACTAGACGAAGGATAATCAGGAGAGATCGTCAGAAGCAAAAAATGAAAGAACTGCAGAAGCTGCAAATCAGAAACAAAAACAGAAATTGCCTGAAAAGCTCAGCAGGTCTGGCAGCACCTGTGGAGAGAAATCAGAGTTAACCTTCCGTAGAAATTATGGTCGCACGGAAAATGTTGGTTTATATGCAGAAGGTAAGGTGGAAGGAGGAGGTAAGGAGTAACAATAGTTGGGGATAGAGCTCAAAGAGAGATGAACATGTGGACAGACAAAGGAATGGACAACCTGGGGGAATGAATAGCTATGAAGACTATTAGTGCTTAATAGTGGACCGTGTGATAACAAGACCTGATGCTGAGGGTTGGGATAAGGACATGGTGCCTTAAATCCTAAAATTGTTGAACTCAATATTGAGTCCAGAAGGCTGCAGAGTTCCCAAGCAGAAAATGAGGTGCTGTTTTTCCAGCTTGCACTGAGCTTCACTGGAACACTGCAGCAAGTCTGAGACAGGGACGTTGGCCAGGAAATAGGGTGGGGTGTTGAAGTGCCAGGCAACTGGAAGCCCAGGATCTTTTCTGCAGACAAAACGTAGGTGTTCCACAAAGTGGTCACCCAGTCTACACTTGCTAATCAGGATGTTGCAAGTGAATGACAAGGCTGTGCAAAGTAATCAAATAATACAGAAAAAAATCCACCTAGTTAGTTTTAATGCCAGCAGGTACAGATTGGAGGCAAAATGACACAGGCCTGCTAGCAGAAGAAGGAAGGGTCTTGTAAAATATCAGAAATCAGTGAAATCGGGAAGTTTTTGATTATGGATTGAAAATGAATCACAAAATGGTAACAAGAAGAGCAGCCAGAAGGTAGACATGGGTAGAAACTGGAATGAAGACTGAAGGAGAGAGTGCCTCACTGGGACATGGAGGTAGATCTAAACTAACACAAAGAACACTAGATGATGGAAACTTGAAACAAGAACAAAAATTGCTGAAGAAACTCAGCAGGTCTGGCAGCATCATTGGAGAGAAGCAGCAGAGTTAATGTTTCGAGTCCTCTTCTGAAGAAGGACCCTGGACCTCTCCAGTTTAATAATATCTTTCCTGACACAGAGCAACCAGATCTGCACACTGTACTCCAGAAGAGGCCTCACCAACATCCTGTACAACCTCAACATAACGTCCCGATTCCTGTACTCAAAGGTCTGAGCAATTAAGGCAAGTGTGCTAAATATCTTCTTAACCACCCTATCTATATCTGATTAGATTAGATTCCCTACAGTGTGGAAACAGGCCCTTTGGCCCAACAAGTCCACACCGACCCTCCGAAGATTAACCCACCCAGACCCATTTCCCTCTGACTAATGCACCTAACACTAGGGGCAATTTAGCATGCAAATTTCAAAGAATTATGTACCTGAACCCCTAGGTCTCTAATTCTGCAAAAGTACCCAAGGCCCTATTTTTAGTCATATTAGTCCTGCCCTCATTTGTTTTTCCAAAACGTAATGTCTTGCGTTTATCCAAATTAAAGTCCATCGCGACTCTTCAGTCGATTGACCCAAGATCTCTTTGTAATCTTAGATATCTTATTATCTTAGATATCCTTCATGTTTGTAGTGACCTGAAAATAAAGAATCCCTGCTTCATGATGTTTGGGCAGGACGTGTAGTTCAATCCCACGTTACACATGCATTTGTTATGGTGAGCCAGCAACATCAGCAGTGGACAAATAGCAGGATAATCACAATCAAAATATTATGGCGACTGAGCCAGCTTAATTAACATAGAAAATTAAATGTGTTTAAAATGTGCATAACTTAAAGGAATTTAGTTTAAGTGTGCACACAAAGGAGGTGTATCTAATTGGTAGGTAATGGTGTAAAATACTGAGTAAAATGTGTATTCAGCTCATGTTCAGAACCTCTTATGTTTTGCAAACAGGCAGTAAAGTTAGAATTGCCTTCAACTTGCAGACCTTCGCAACAACTACACATTAAAAAGAAATCACACTGAGACCAAGCTTGAAACTCAAGGTAAAGAAATCCTGCATCTTTAGTGCAATAATGAACTGAAAAAGCGAGGACTTTTCAAGTTTTAATCTCACAACATCTGCACATGCACTAAAACCACAGTGTGTGCCCGCAGGAGAGTAACCATACTGTTTGCTGTGTTCTATGCAATCTGTTTCATTCTTAGCCATCACCAGAATGCTGGTGCATTTGTTGAGTTGGATATTACAGCCACCCTTTTCACACCCCACGTTCTGGTGTGGGTGTGGTGGGGGTGGGGACGGGGGGCAGTGATTGGCATCTGCCTACCAGGCTCACTCCCACTGCCATGTTAACTGGGAAAGATGAGGTGGCTCCTGGCTCATCCAGCCAAACGAACTCCATTATGATTTGGAGATGCCGATGTTGGACTGGGGTGTATAAAGTTAAAAATCACACAACACCAGATTATAGTCCAACAGGTTTAATTGGAAGCACACTAGCTTTCGGAGCGATGCTCCTTCATCAGGTGATTGTGGAGGGCTCGATCGTAACACAGAGTTTATAGCAAAAATTTACAGTGTGATGTAACTGAAATTATACATTGAAAAATTGATTGTCTGTTAAGCCTTTCATCTGTTAGAATACAGTGATAGTTTCACTTCTTTCATGTGTAAATCACAAAACCCTTTTTTTAGTTGCATTCTCGGGTTAGCTGTTAACAATGGTGATAGCTAGACAATATGTTGAAGGTGATAGCCCCCTGTGTTCTCTGTCTATGATCTGATGTTTAGATTGATTCTAATCTAAAAAGTGAGATAACAGAGTTTTACATAAATTCATGCAGTTTTTGAGCTCAGAGTTCTACATGAATGTATGCAGTTTTTGAGTAAAGTGCAATGTAACTCTGCAATACAAATTCACCCCACAAAATATATGTGTGTGTGTGTGTGTGTGTGTGTGTGTGTGTGTGTGTGTGTCTGTTTGGGTTGGGGGTTGTGAGTGTGAGAAAGTGTGTGTGTGTGTGTAGTGAGTGCAGAGTGTCTTAAGTCTGTGAGGGGGTGCATGTGTGAGTGTGAGAGTGTGTGTGTCTATAAGGGTGTGTGTGGATGTCTGTGTGCGCATCTGTGTGTACCTGTGTCCGTGTGTATGTGAGAGTGTGTGTGTGTAGGAATATCTGTGTGTGTGTATAGTGCAATGGTGGTCACCTGTAATGTGACATGAACCCAAGGTCCCGGTTGAGGCCCTCCCTATGGGTGCCGACCTTAGCTATCAGCCTCTGCTCAGCCACGTTCCTCTGCTGCCTGTCCCGAAGTCCACCTTGGAAGATGGTCACCCGAAGTTCCGAGGCTGAATGTTCTGGATCACTGAACACACACACACAGACAAAGACCCACATGCACACATATATTTTGTGGGGTGAATTTGTACTTGCAGAGTTACATTGCACTTTACTCAAAAACTGCATACATTCATGTAGAACTCTGAGCTCAAAAACTGCATGAATTTATGTAAGACTCTGTTATCTCACTTTTTAGATTAGAATCAATCTAAACATCACGGCATCAACAGAGAACACAGGGGGCCAACACCTTCAACACATTGTCTAGCTATCATCATTGTTAACAGCTAACCCGAGAATGGAACTAAAAAAGAGGGTTTTGTGATTTACACATGAAAGAAGTGAACCTATCACTGTATTCTAACAGATGAAAGGCTTAACAGACAATCAATTTTTCAATGTATAATTTCAGTTACATCACACTGTAAATTTTTGCTATAAATTCTGTTACGATTGAGCCCTCCACAATCACCTGATGAAGGAGCGTCACTTCGAAAGCTAGTGTGCTTCCAATTAAACCTGTTGGACTATAGCCTGGTGTTGTGTGATTTTTAACTTTGAACTCCATTGTGGGCAACTTATTTTTACTCATCGTGCTCCTCAACTCCAACTCTCCAAATCTATAGAGCCTGTTCCCTCGACTCACCCATTCACTCTGGCTCCGACCTTGAGGTTGGGAACCAGGTGCCGTCCCAGCAGCAGTCACCACTTCTGGTTGGCGCTACGGGGGGCCAGAAAGCTGACAGCCATTTGATTGGTCAGCCATTTGTGAAGGACTGACCTCATTTTATTCCGGGGCCAGGCATCCCATCCCTAACCAATTCACTCCCTCCATCCCCTCCCAAGCATAGGACAACATGCTAGAGAGGGGGCAGATTTTTTTTCACTCATGTTACAGGGTTTCTGGTACCCTGTTATAACCAACCCATTAAGCTCTTGTCATGTTACTGAAAAAATGAATAAAGAGCTTGCACTGAAATAGCATCATGAGGCTAGGAGGACACTGTACAGTCAGTAAACAGCCTAGAAACATAGAGATTAGAAGCAGCAGTAGGCCATACGGACTTTCGCGCCTTCTTCACCATTCAATAACATCCAAGGCTGATCATCCAATTCAGTACCTTTTTCTGGCTTTCTCCTGGATCTCTTTGATCTCTTTAGCCCTAAGAAATATATCTAATTCCTTGAAAATTTTCCATATTTTGACTGCTTTCTATGGCAGAGATCTCCAACCACTCACCCCTCCCTGGGTGAAGACATTTTTCCTCATCTCAGTTCCAAATGACCTACCCTGTACCAATAGACTGACCACATCACCCCCCGCCGCCCCCGACTCCCACCCACCCTCTCCCCCCACCCCCAACCACCCCCTGCTGGTTCTGGATTTCTCTGTCATTGGGAGCATCATTCCTGCACTTATCCTGACTAATCCTGTTTAAATGTTATAGCTTTCCATAAGATCACTGCCCCACCTCATTCTTTTGACCTTCAGTGATCGCTATTGGAATGGTAGCCATGATGTGGAGGAGCTGGCATTGGACTGGAGTGGACCAAGTTAAAAATCACACAACACCAGGTTATAATCCAACAGGTTTATTGGAAGTACTAGCTTTCGGAGCGCTGCTCCTTCATCATGTAGCTAGTCAGGTAGCGCTCTGAAAGCTAGTATTTCCAAATAAACCTGTTGGACTATAAACTGGTGTTGTGTGATCTTTAACACCATTCTAATGTAAGGAAAGCTGCAGCCAATTTGTAAACAGCAAGCTTCTACAATTAGAAATCCAATAAGAAGTGGATATTTGGAGATGTTGAGGCATATGTGTTGTCCAGGATATCAGAGGCAATTCCTCAGCTCTTCTTCAAAGTGAGAGCTTGCTGAGGACAACACATCACCTGCCCACACTGGAGTTCTTAACTTCAAAGATGTGCAGGTTAGGTAGATTGGCCATGTTCAATTAGGACCTCAGAGTCACTCAGACGTACAACCAGAAACAGACCCTTCAGCCCAACTCGTTCCTGCCGACCACATATCCTAAATGAATTTAGTCCCATTTGCCAGCTTTTGTCTCATACCCCTCTAAACTCTTCCTATTCATACACCCATAATGGTGCCTTTTAAATGTTGTAATTGTACCAGCCTCCACCACTTCCTCTGGCAGCTCATTCCATACACAGACCACCCTCTGTGTGGAAAAAGTTGCCCCTTAGGTCCCTTTTAAATCTTTCCCCTCTCAACCTTAAACCTATGCTCTCTAGTTTTGGATTCCCTACCCTGGGGAAAGGACCTTGGATGTTCACCCTGTCCATGTCCTTCATAATTTTATAAACCTCTATCAGGTCACCCCTCTGCCTCTGACGCTCCGGGGAAAACAGACCCAGCCTATTCAGCCTCTCGCTATAGCTCAAATCCTCCAATCCTGGCAACATCCCTGTAAATCTTTCCTGAACCCTTTCAAGTTTCACCACATCCTTCCTATAGCAGGGAGGCCTGAATTGAATGCAGTATTAGATTAGATTAGATTACTTACAGTGTGGAAACAGGCTCTTCGGCCCAACAAGTCCACACCGACCCGCCGAAGCGCAACCCACCCATACCCCTACATTTACCCCTTACCTAATAATACGGGCAATTTAGCATGGCCAATTCACCTGACCCACACATCTTTGGACTGTGGGAGGAAACCGGAGCACCCAGAGGAATCCCATGCAGACACGGGGAGAACATGCAAACTCCACACAGTCAGTTGTCTGAGACAGGAATTGAACCCGGGTCTCTGGCACTGTGAGGCAGCAGTGCCCACAAAGGGTCTAGAAGTGTCCAGGGATGTTCAGGTTGGGCAGGAAATGTGGGATTATGGGGACTGGGTTGGGGGTTTATCTCAGGGTGAGATGCTGTTGGGTGGGTTGATGCAGACTCGATGGGCCAAACTGCCACATTCTACACCAAAGGGATTCTACAATCATTGGAACCAATACAACAAATGTAATGCATGCTAGATCCTCAGGGCAAAGGCCAACAGCAGTTTTATCTGTGGATGGGAAGATACCTGGTAGCTTGCTCATCTATGGGCCAAAGCAAGCCCTCCCACCCCCTCACCATCCCTGGGATTTCACGAATGAAGGTAAAGATCATGCTAAGTGCCCGCTCCAGCAGCCCCTGCCATGTGTCTGGTGATGGCTATTCAGGGGTGCAGCTTGAACAAGCCTCAGTCAGAGGACTATCCCAGGTCCTCACCCAGATCTCAGCCTAACAAGGTTGGATCCCCAAAGAAAATCCCACGTTGCGAAATTGAACTGCTCCGAGTCAGGATTTGCCAACCAATGGGAATGCTCAGAATGCTGCTTTCCAAATCTCTGCGTCAACAGCAAATTTCGATATGACAAATTGAAGTGAGTGGGAAATCTGAGCAGATCAAAGGTTTCTGTTGTCTGCAAGGAGCTTCAAGAACAGGATTTGGGACGCAGAGTGGAACTCTCTCAAATATATCCCAACATTGCACTCTCCAATGGCTCAGCAAAGTTACCAATTTTACCTTCTTGGCTTTGCCAAGCATTCATTCATAGAAACACTGTCCCTTTAATTCTTCCCCCTCTATCACCCAGTGTATATTTGCCTTGCTGTCCGGTCCTGTGTTGTACAGCCAGCTCAGCTGTAATAGTAGACATGTGCAGGAGCTGTCACAAGAGGCAAACACTCCCAGTGAACCGTCAGTTAATCCTCAGTCTGTGCAGGAACATATGCAACATGTTAGTTAGGGGAAAAAAGGGTATGGTTGCTAAATTAACTGCACTAATAACAGCTTAGAACAGTTTGGTGAAGGGGTTTGGAAAGACTCAAATCAAATGGTCTCTAATCAATGAATAGGAACACTTCCTTCATGGGACTTTATAAGACATAATTAGACAACAATATTTCCGTTCTGCCAGCTCCCATCTTCCCTTCTAAACCTTCCCCAACTCAATCTGCTTTCTATTTGAGTTAGCACGAGGTTCTAGAATCTGTTACTAAAGAAAGAATGCTCATTTCTACAGCATCCTTCATGATCTCAGTGCATATCGAAGTGGTTTATGGAAGTGTTGTTACAATGCTCCCTGGGAAACCCTAAGCTAAAACGACCAAATTCATTGAAAGAACCACAAATGAAGAAACCACCAAGATTTTATGAACCAGAGCCAACCCAAATTGCACTAGAATGAAGAAATAAGTGTCACTTCAAATAAAAAAGCAAATTTTACTTTTAGTAATGAATGCTAAATAAATACATCTCATACATGCACAAATGCCAGCCTCGCTTCCTGCAGAATGGGTTACTGGAGTTGTAGAGTCTTACAGCACAGAAAAAGACCCTTCGGTGCAACCAGTCCTTACCAACCATGTTCCCAAATTAAACTAGTCCCACCTGCCTGCTCCAGACCCGTACCCCTCTAAACCTTTCCTGTACATGTACTTATTCAAACACTTTTTAAACATTATAACTGTACCCACCACTTCCTCAGGAAGTTCCTTCCACATGTGAACCAACCTCTGTGTGAAGAAAACTTGCCTCTCATTTCTTTTTTACTTAAAAGCGTGTCCCCTACTCTCGAACCCCCACCCTAGGGAAACGCCAACTGCCGTTAACTCTACCTATACCCATCATTATTTTATAAGCTTCTATCAGGTCGCCTCTCAACCTCTCATGTTCCAGTGACAAAGGTCCCAGCCTATCCCGTCTCTCCATATAACTCAAACCTTCCATACCCGGTAACATCCTGGTAAATCTCTTCTGAACTCTCACCAGCTTGATAATACATTGCCACAATTTCACAAAATGTGGATTTTTATTCATGGAGGATATGTCGCAGTCTTATCTGACAAAAGTTTTCACCTTCAAGTTTCATAGCTATAGTTATCATCAACATAAGGCACACTCAGACAATTCCTCTCTTCCTCCAGAATTCTTCCTCAACTAACTCACCAATAACAGCAATAACACATGTTACAAATTCTCCGCTCTTTTGCATAACTAGCTATCCATGCTGTCCTTTAAGATTTAGCTCCTTTACAACCCTTACACCACTTCTACAGGAGCTTCTGTGATTGTTATTTTCTTTCTTATTACCAGAGAGATTTTTTTGTATGAATCCTGTGTTCTTCTTCCTGTATCTATCTGTTGTGTCTCTTTGTTTGCATCTATGTGTTGATTGATTTCACCTTCCACATGTAATTCTCTTTTTGTGTCTACAGCTACACATTTTAAGGTGTCATCATTGACCCTGTTGGTACTGCTACCAGGTCAAGGGTCACCAGGTCACAGAAGACAGGTATTTTTCATTCTCCAGTTGATTTCTTTATAAATGATGCAGGGTCTTAAAAGCTCTTCCTGAATGTTTTTATAAATAATTACATTTTCAATGGGTATATTAAGGAAATTAACGAGAATGCTTTCAGATCAAATGTTATCAAAATATGTTAATGTAGCAAATTTGGTTTTTGCGCAAAAGGCTCACACAAATAACAATGGAATGATGACCAGATGATTTTGTTTTTTAATTCTGGTTGAGGGATAAATATCAGCCAGAATACCAAATGAAACTTCTTGATAATCCTTCAGAATAGTGGTCTTGGGACCCATTGGAGACTTAGTTCGATATGGACCAGGGTGGGACTAGATTGGGTTGGGATACCTGGTTGGCCTGGACGGGTTGGACTGAAGGGTCTGTTTCCATGCTATACATCTCTATGACTCTATGACTGTAAAAGGTGGCACTTCTCATAATAAGTAAAAACAATGACTGCAGATGCTGGAAACCAGATTCTGGATTGGTGCTGCTGGAAGAGCATAGCAGTTCAGGCAGCATCCGAGGAGCAGTAAAATCGATGTTTCGGGCAAAAACCCTTCATCAGGAATAAAGCCTCATAATGCGATGTCAGCCTGGAATTAGGAGGCACACAGACAGAGGAGGGCAAGTCAGAGTACTCACATGAAGGGTTGACAGGCAGTCCCTTGGGAAAAGTGAGTGATGGTCAGGCACAGAGAGGAGGTATCAAAATGGAGGACTCCATGTAATAGTGGAAGTGGACCCCTGTAAATTGTCTGGAGGATCACTCCACAGGGATACTGCCTCAACATGATTGTATTAGCTGTTGGACATGCTGAATGAAAAGTCCTTCCAGATTCAAATAGGAGGGCACAGACTCATGACCTGGGAGGAGCGTATCACCAAAGTAAGGCAGAAATTGGGCTTTCAGATAAAGTCCGAGTCATTGGGTGTGAGGTACTCTCATGTTGCTGTTTGTGACACAGGTCTGAAATGAGCATCATATCTAAATACCAATGATTAGATTGAATTCCTTACAGTACGGAAATGTGCCCCTTCAGCCCAAGCAGTCTACACTGATCCTCCGAAGAGTAACCCACCCAGACCCATTTCCCTCTGAAAAATGCACTTAACACTATGGGCAATTTACTGTGGCCAATCCACCTAACCTGCACATCTTTGTGACTATGGGAGGAAACCAGAGCACCCAGAGGAAACCCATGCAGACACAGGGAGAATGTGCAAACTCCACACAGACAGTCATCTGAGGCTGGAATCGAACCTGGGACCCTGGTGCTGTGAGGCGACAGTGCTAATCACTGAGCCACCGTGCTGCTCCTGGTTTTTCACCAAGCTGTTGCACACTATTGAAGCTTGCACTCCTACACCTCACAATTACACCTGTGATGATATTATGGCTTTGAGAGGTTTAGTGAGCCTTATCGAATCAAAAGGAAAGTGAGTGAGGTAAATTATTTGATAGGAATGCCAGACAGAAAGAAAATCTCACAGAGTGTGTCATGTGAATGTGCTCAAAGTTATTTTGATAGGGAAGGAAAGTGAAAAGAGAATGTGTTACCTGTTACAACACAGAGTGAAGAACTGAGTTCATTTAATTCAAAATTGGATATTCCTCAGATTAAATTGAACAATGAGGAAGTTCTCAAAAATTGGGTTAAATTATTGAGTTACCTTCCAGAGGAGAATCGAAACTACCTGAAAAAGTGGTTATTATTGCATGGGGAGGAACGTGGGAATAAGTTGGGAAGTAAAAATCTAATGATGCATGATGTATATATAGGAAATACTAATACTAGCCACACCTAATTAGGCAAACCATTCAAAGTGGCTATCGATGCGAGTGATATAGGTGTTGGTGCTGCACTCTTGCCAGCAGGGATGAGAAAGTAAAAAGACCTATTCCAGAAAATTTAATAATCATCAACAGAAATATTCAACAATTGAGAAGGAGACCTTGAGTGTGGCACTAGTTGTGCAACATTCTAACATTTACATTGCCAGTAATGTGTCTGAGACAATTGTATATACTGATCATACCCCCTTAAAGGTTTTGGAGAAATTTAAGAATAAAAATACCAAACTGTTTAGATGGAGCTTATTATTGCAGCCACTCAATTTGAAAATCACGCGCAGGGCAGGATGAGAGAACATAATTACCGATGGGTTATCGTGAATTTGATGAAGGAAGACAGAGGCGTTTGGTGGTGGGAATAAAAGGACTGAAATAGACTATAGTAGTGAATGTTTGCTCGCTTACAGTGAATGTAATGTACTATGCAAACCATGTAAGAGCAAAGGTTTTCAAAGATTAAGCCACCTTTTTATATTGATGGCTCATTTTCTTATAAGGGGTGAGGTGTGATGATACTCTGGCTTTAAGAGGTGTATTTTGTCTTGTTTTTAATGAAAAAAGGTTGATACAGAGGGATAGAGCAGTCTGCTCAAGGCCAATTAGGTAAGCAGTTTGTGAAGCCTTGGGTATTTTTTTCAAAGGTGGAACAAAAAGAGCAGCCTGAATGGGTGGGGTCAAGCTTCCACAGAACCAGGGTTTTACGTTGTAGTTTTCAGCAATTGCTCGAGTCTCGAAGCTGGATGTGGAAGCTCTTATTCCTCTCTCTGTTACAGCGAAATGCTCAAGTTCTCTCCCTGCTGCTAGAAATACATGTGAGAAAATTTGCCTTTGAGTGTTTATCGGATATACTATATTGGAACAATTAATTAACAGCAGTTAGTATATACATGTTATATTGTTAAGCAGTTCAATAAAGTTACAGTTAAGCGAATATTTGTATTTTTATTTTGCCCGTATTTTAATCGTAGTGTGAAAATAACATGTGGTTTGGTGAAAGTTGAGCTGTTTGACCAATTGAATTGCACCTGAAATACAACACCTTACATTTACCTTTAAATAAGAAAAAATAGTGTCTGGACTATCTTTTTCATATATTTTGGGCAATTTGGTCTGGTCCAAAATACATTCCACTCCCACAGTTTCCCAGCCTATACCCGCCCCCACACCCCACTTTCACACTCCCACTCCCCACTCTCCACTCCCACAGCCCACTCCCCACTCCCCACTCCCACTCCCCACTCCCCACTCCCCACTCCACACTCCCCACTCCCACAGCCCACTCCCCACTACCCACTTCCCACTCCCACTGCCCACTCCCCACTCCACACTCCACACAGCCCACTCCCCACACCCCAATCCCCACTCCCACTGCCCACTCCCCACTCCCCACTCCCCACAGCCCACTCCCCACTCCCCACACCCCACTCCCCACTCCCACAGCCCACTCCCCACTCCCCACTCCCCACTCCCCACTCCCACAGCCCACTCCCCACAGCCCACTCCCCACTCCCCACTCCCACAGCCCACTCCCCACAGCCCACTCCCCACTCCCCACTCCCCACACCCCACTCCGCACTCCCTACTCCCCACTCCCACAGCCTACTCCCCACTCCCACAGCCCACTCCCCACTCCACACTCCCACTCCCATTCCCCAGACCCCACTCCCCACTCCCCATTCCCCACCTTCACAGCCCACTCCCCACTCCCACAGCCCACTTCCCACTCCCCACTCCCCACTCCCACAGCCCAATCCCCACTCCCCACACCCACAGCCCACTCTCCACTCCCACTCCCACTCCCCACTCCCTACTCCCACTCCCCACTCTCTACTCCCCACTCCCACAGCCCACTCCCCACTCCCCACTCCCCACTCCCACAGCCCACTTCCCACTCCCCACTCCCACAGCCCAATCCCCACTCCCACTCCCACTCCCCACTCCCTACTCCCACTCCCCACTCTCCACTCCCCACTCCCACAGCCCACTCCCCACTCCCCACTCCCCACTCCCCACTCCCACAGCCCACCCCACTCCCACTCCCCACTCCCCGCACCCCACTCCCCACTCCCCACTCCCCACTCCCACAGCCCACTCCCCACTCCCCACTCCCCACTCCCCACTCCCACAGCCCACCCCACTCCCCACTCCCCACACCCCGCACCCCACTCCCCACTCCCCACTCCCCACTCCCTACTCCCCACTCCCACTCCCCACTCCCCATTCCCCACTCCCCACTCCCTACTCCCCACTCCCACTCCCCACTCCCCATTCCCCACTCCCCACTCCCCACTCCCCACTCCCCACTCCCCACTCCCCACTCCCACTCCCCACTCCCTACTCCCCACTCCCACTCCCCACTCCCTACTCCCCACTCCCCACTCCCACTCCCCACTCCCCACTCCCCACTCCCCACTCCCCACTCCCACTCCCCACTCCCTACTCCTCACTCCCCACTCCCCACTCCCACACCCCACTCCCACACCCCACTCCCACACCCCACTCCCACACCCCACGCCCACTCCCACATCCCACACCCACTCCCACACCCCACACCCACTCCCACATCCCACTGCCCACTCCCCACTCCCCACTCCCCACTCCCACACCCCACTCCCACACCCCACTCCCACACCCCACTCCCACACCCACTCCCACACCCCACGCCCACTCCCACATCCCACACCCACTCCCACACCCCACGCCCACTCCCACACCCCACGCCCACTCCCACACCCCACACCCACTCCCACACCCCACACCCACTCCCACATCCCACACCCACTCTCTCAACCCACTCCTACACTCCACGCCCACTCCCACTCTCCACACCCACTCCCACACCCCACTCCCACACCCCACTCCCACACCCACTCCCACACCCCACGCCCACTCCCACATCCCACACCCACTCCCACACCCCACGCCCACTCCCACACCCCACACCCCACTCCTACACTCCACACCCACTCCCACAACCCACAACCCCACCCACAGCCCATGCCCACACCCACTCCCACACCCCACTTCCACACACCACGCCCACTCCCACACCCCACACCCACTCCCACACCCCACACCCACTCCCACACCCCACGCCCACTCCCACACCCCACACCCACTCCCACACCCCACACCCACTCCCACACCCCACGCCCACTCCCACACCCCACACCCACTCCCACACCCCACACCCACTCCCACATCCCACACCCACTCTCTCAACCCACTCCTACACTCCACACCCACTCCCACAACCCACAACCCCACCCACAGCCCATGCCCACTCCCACATCCACGCCCCACACCCACTCCCACACCCCACGCCCACTCCCACACCCCACACGCACTCCCACACCCCATGCCCACTTCCACAACCCACTCCCACTCTCCACACCCCACTCCCACTCCCACTCCCACTCCCACACTCCACTCCCACTCCCCACTCCCCACTCCCCACTCCCCACTCACCATTCCCCACTCCCACTCCCCACTCCCACTCCCCACTCCCCAATACCCACCCCCCACTTCCCATTCCTCACTCCCCACTCCCCACTCCCACACCCCACTCCCACACCCCACTCCCACTCCCACACCCCACGCCCACTCCCACACCCCACGCCCCACTCCCACACCCAACACCCACTCCCACATCCCACACCCACTCCCACACCCCACGCCCACTCCCACATCCCACACCCACTCCCACACCCCACGCCCCACTCCCACACCCAACACCCACTCCCACATCCACGCCCACTCTCACACCCCACACCCACTCCCACACCCCACACCCACTCCCACACCCCACACCCACTCCCACACCCCACACCCACTCCCACACCCACTCCCACAACCCACTCCTACACTCCACACCCACTCCCACACCCCACACCCACTCCCACACCCCACACCCACTCCCACACCCCACTTCCACACACCACAGCCACTCCCACACCCCACGCCCACTCCCAAACCCCACGCCCACTCCCACACCCCATGCCCACTCCCACACCCTACACGCACTCCCACACCCCACACCCACTCCCACACCCCACACCCACTCCCACATCCACTCCCACACCCCACACCCACTCCCACACCCCATGCCCACTCCCACACCCTACACGCACTCCCACACCTCACGCCCACTCCCACAACCCACTCCCAGTCTCCACACCCACTCCCACACCCCACGCCCACTCCCACACCCCACACCCACTCCCACATCCACGCCCACTCCCACAGCCCACACCCACTCCCACATCCACACCCACTCCCACACCCCACTTCCACACACCACAGCCACGCCCACACCCCACATCCACACCCCACACCCACTCCCACACCCCACGCCCACTCCCACACCCCACACCCACTCCCACACCCACACCCACTCCCACACCCCACGCCCACTCCCACACCCCACACCCACTCCCACACCCCACACCCCACTCCCACTCTCCACACCCACTCCCACACCCCACGCCCACTCCCACACCCCACACCCACTCCCACACCCCACACCCACTCCCACAGCCCATGCCCACTCCCACATCCACGCCCACTCCCACACCCCACTTCCACACACCACGCCCACTCCCACACCCCACACCCACTCCCACACCCCACACCCACTCCCACAGCCCATGCCCACTCCCACACCCCACACCCACTCCCACACCCCACACCCACTCCCACACCCCATGCCCACTCCCACACCCTACACGCACTCCCACACCTCACGCCCACTTCCACAACCCACTCCCACTCTCCACACCCACTCCCACACCCCACGCCCACTCCCACACCCCACACCCACATCCCACACCCCACACTCCACTCCCACACTCCACACCCTCTCCCACATCCCAAACCCTCTCCCACACCCCACTCCCACACTCCACGCCCACTCCCACTCTCCACACCCACTCCCACACCCCACGCCCACTCCCACACCCCACGCCCACATCCCACACCCCACACCCCACTCCCACACTCCACACCCACTCCCACATCCCACACCCTCTCCCGCACCCCACTCCCACACTCCACGCCCACTCCCACATCCCACACCCACTCCCACACCCCACGCCCACTCCCACACCCCACGCCCCACTCCCACACCCCACACCCACTCCCCCACCCCACACCCACTCCCACACCCCACACCCTCTCCCACATCTCACACCCACTCCCACACCCCACACCACACCCCACCTTCACGCCCCACAGCCCACACCCACACCCCACACCCACTCCCACACCCACTCCCACAGCCCACTCCCACACCCCACACCCACTGCCACACCCACTCCCACAGCCCACTCCCACACCCCACACCCACTCCCACTCCCACACCCCACATCCACTCCCACAGCCCACACCCCGCTCCCCACTCCCCACTCCCCACTCCCACACCCCTCTCCCACACCCCACTCCCCACTCCCCCACTCCAACCCCACTCCCCACTCCCCACCCTCACTCCCCACTACCCCCTCCCCACTCCCCACACCCCACTCCGCACTTCCCATTCCCACTTCCCACTCCCCACTCCCACACCCCACTCCCCACTCCCATTCCTCACTCCCCACTCCCACATCCCACTCCCACACCCCACTCCCACACCCACTCCCCACTCCCACTCCCCACTCCCCACTCCCACACCCCATTCCCACACCCTACGCCCACTCCCGCACCCCACACCCACTCCCACACCCCACACCCACTCCCACATCTCACGCCCACTCCCACACCACATGCCCACTCCCACACCCCATGCCCACTCCCACACCCCACGCCCACTCCCACACCCCACACCCACTCCCACAGCCCACGCCCACTCCCACAACCCACTCCCACACCCCACGCCCACTCCCACACCCCACACCCACTCCCACAGCCCACACCCCACACCTACAACCCATGCCCACTCCCACACACAGAGAAGCTCACCTCACACCGTAGTCTGGTAAATTTTGAGAGACAAAGAACTCCCCCACAGGTCACTAATTAAAGTAAAAATTAACAATTTTATTCTTTAGGTCCAAAAAAGAACATTAGACAACTCCTTTCTCTTAAACCTATCTTTTACCTCCCACTCTACTATACTGGTCCGATTAAAATCAGAACCAGGAAGCAGTGACTAACAAAAAACAGAGAGTTAACCATCCCACAACACCAGGTTATAATCCAACAGGTTTATTTGGAAGCACTAGCTTTCAGAGTGCTGCTCCTTCACCACAACCACCTGTTGAAGGAGCGTCGCTCCAAAAGCTAGTGCTTCCAAATGAACCTGTTGGACTATAACCTGGTGTTGTGGGATGGTTAACTTTGTCCACCACCGTGCAACATCAGCACCTCCAAATCAAAACAAAACAAAACTCACTGAGAAAGCAGGTCTGTCAGCGTCTGTGGAGAGACATCAGGAGTTCTGTGGTAGGGTCACTGGGCCTGAAACATTAACCCTGATTTCTCTCCACAGATCCTGTCAGACCCGCTGAGCTTTTCCAACAATTTCTGTTTTTCATTAGTCACTGCTTTCTGGTTCCACCATCCTTTAACCCAATGCAGTCCTGTTTATAACATTAACAAAGTTGCTGCCGCGTTAAAAATATAATTCCTCATCTCTCTGAGATTTTCTTTGACTATTTTATTAACTCTGGATCTTTACGTCATCTGCCAGTTTGACCTTTTATTCCCTGTTATCTATTATCGTTAAGGAACGCTGAGGCTGATGGGATGGAAATGCAATGACGCTGACAGCAAGTTAATTGTTACCCTCTACATATTCTCACAATTCGGCACCTCAGCTGTAACACTGAGATAAACACATCCACCTGAATCAGGAAAGTATCTTTCAATGTTTGGCTTTAAATGTGGTTCTGCAAAGTTAGCATAAACCTCCATGCCCTCTCATTGAACCTTGTATGATAAAACCCATGGTGTGTATGCATCTGCTTATTTAATAAGCATAGCCACTAGAGAAAGATGATACTCCATCTAAGTTGATGCACTTTGAAATTACTGCTTACATGGCAACAGTTTTATGTTCCCCCTTCCTTTTACTCTTTCTCTCTTTTTCTTCATTTATTTCACGGGGTTTGGGCATCACTGGTTGGCTCTGCCCGTTCCTAATTGCCGTGGGAATGTTGATGAGGGGGTGCCTTCTTGAACTGCTGCAGCCTATATCCCTGCATCTCCTAGTCCTGTCCAGGAAATGAAAAGAGACTGGGCGACACGGTGGCTCAGTGGTTAGCACTGCTGCCTCACAGCACCAGGGTCCCATGTTTGATTCCATCCTCAGCCGACTGTGTGTGTGGAGTTTGTACATTCTCCCTGTGTCTGCGTGGATTTGCTCTGATTTCCTCCCACAGTCCAAAGATGTGCAGGTTAAATGAATTGGCTGTGCCAAATTGCCCATAGTATGAAGGGATGTGTGGTTTAGGTGTATTAGTCAGGGGAAAACTCTGGTTAGGCCCCATTTGGAGTATTGTGTCCAGTTTTGGTCCCCACACCTCAGGAAGGACATACTGGCACTGGAACGTGTCCAGCGGAGATTCACACGGATGATCCCTGGAATGGTTGGTCTAACATACGAGGAACGGCTGAGGATCCTGGGATTGTATTCATTGGAGTTTAGAAGATTAAGGGGAGACTTAATAGAAACTTACAAGATAATACATGGCTTGGAAAGGGTGGACACTAGGAAATTTTTTCCGTTAGGCGAGGAGACTAGGACCCACGGGCAAAGCCTTAAAATTAGAGGGGGTCAATTCAGAACAGAAATGCAGAGACATTTCTTCAGCCGGAGAGTGGTGGGCCTGTGGAATTCATTGCTGCAGAGTGCAGTGGAGGCTGGGACACTAAATGTCTTCAAGGTGGAGATTGATAGATTCTTGATGTCACGAGGAATTAAGGGCTACGGGGAGAATGTGGGTAAGTGGAGTTGAAATGCCCATCAGCCATGATTGAATGGCGGAGTGGACTCGATGGGCCGAATGGTCTTACTTCCACTCCTATGTCTTATGGTCTTATGGAAATATAGGTTAAGAAAAAGGGCCTGGGTGGGTCAGTAGGACTTGCTGGGCCAAAAGGCCTGTTTCCACACTGTAGGGATTCTGATTCTGATTCTTGGTAGTCTGCTGTTCCTGGCACTGTGCCAATGCTACTGGGCAACCAGCTCTTGGAGGGGTGTTCAGCTGCAGCCGGGCAGGACTGACAATCGAACTGCCCATTGTTGCAAAGTGCCCAGCCCCTGCCCCACTGCCATGTCAACACTGTCACTGTCTGGAGGAACCATTAGTAAAGACACAGGTTGATGGATAAATACCATGACAAATACCAAATACAAATGCTCCGCAAATGTGAACAACGTTCCAGTCTGTTATTAACTGCAGACAATAGTTCTGTGCTGTTTCTCGTCCACGTTATTAGATTTCACTCGATGAGATTAAGGGATAAGTATGGATGATGCATACAGGTGTGTTGTAATATTTTCAATATGCAGATATTCCCTGGAGGCTATGTGGGTGGAGTTGCATTCTAAACTAAAAATTTCAGAAAATTACAGCATTGCACCTAATATAATAAATCTTCTTATGTTCCCGCGCATCGCCTAAATATAAGCCAGTGAGGGAATGACAAATAACCTATTAGGTTTAGGTTACATGTCTCATTTATATCATGACGAAAGGTGAGAGCTCCGACAGTTTCAGTTCAGTCTAATACTGGGACAGCAAATGTCTTTGTTATTTGCATCATTTCTTGTCTTGGTGCTGATTCAACAAGGAACATTTTATATAACTGTACCACTCCTTCCCACTCCCAAACTTGAGAATATTGTGAGCCAGTTTGAAGAATTGTTGCTTGGTTCAGATTAGTTCCTTCCATCTACGTAACTCCCTCCAGCCCTGAATCATTTCCTCCCTCAATCCGAATCCCAACTCCCCCCCATCACTCCCACCCAGATCTCTGCACTCCAACAATTCTGGCCTTATGCACAAATACCAGCTTCTACACTCCATTACAGACTGCCTTCCCTTCAGTTAAACTCTCAAATTCCCTTCCTAAAACCTTCCCATTTCTCTATTTGTCTTTCAAAACCTACCTACCACATTGATTAAACTTGTGGTCCCCAACTCTAATATGTCTCAATGTCACATTCTGTCTGAGAACTCATATGTGATGGGCCCTGAGATATTTTACAGGGCCCTTTCTAGCCCAGACTATGTTCTGTGGTGTCCCATCACCAAGCTCAGTGAAATCCACGGGTTGGGAGGTTCCATTACATTGTCCACACTTCTGAAAATAACATTCCAACTGAGTTTGGGCATGGAATTCGAACAGATTCCTTCCAGTTGAATCCAATAGTGGACAATGGCCAATGGGAGCCATTTCAAGTTGTACCTGAGATTGAGGGAGCAGTCTGTAAGTCTTTCTTTCCTTCCTAACCTGACACCATCGCAGGAGTCAATTTGAACAGCAATGTATGACTGAGTGGAACCGTTGCTCTAACTTAGTCCTTACTATTGTGAGGTCTATCAATTTTCCAGCAAAACAAAAAGAGAAGGAGAAGGGCTCAAAGACAGTTTTATCACTTGTGGACAACAATTAATGATCATAACCCCTCTTTTTGTATATTTTAGCTGAGTGAATTTATCTTCTGCATTTATTTGAGCCAAATATCATTGGGTGGGCTCATAATTGGCTTCAATGAAAACTTATAATCTTCTAATTGATATCTAAAGGGCAAACTCATTCCAAATACAACTATGGTGAGACTGGGTTAGTGAATTGATACCATGTTAATCAGATGTTACACTACCTCTACTTACATATATAGATTCGTAACTGACAAGGGGGTCTAGGTCTATTGGAAGACAGAAGTGCCATTTAGATTAACTGTGGTGGAGTTGGTTTGAGGGACAGAGTGGCCTACTTGCAAAGATTATGTTTGTTTTCTCATCCTAAATAATTCTTGCAAATTGTTTCCATTGTGAGATGTTATGTAAACATCTATAAAGTGAGCTGACAATCATAGCGTGTGACAGTGAAATTTGCAGGAGTATTATCTTTCAAAATTTGCAATCGAGCCAGATGAGAAAATCCATTTCGAAATATTTAACATCTCTTTGAAAATGAAGTCACATGTAGACATGGTGGTGAAGAAGGAGTTTGGCATGCTTACCTTTACTGGTCAATATAGGAGTTGGAAGGTCATGTTGTAGCTGTACCAGACATTTTTAGAATGCTACGTACAATTCTGGTCACCCTGCTATAAAAAAAGATGTTAAACTTGAAAGGGTTCAGAAAATATTTACAAAGATGTTGCCAGGACTGGAACGTTTGAGCTATCGTGAGAGGCTGAATAGGCTGACTCTATTTTCTCTGGAGTGTCAGAGGCTGAAGGGTGACCTTGCAGAGGTTTATAACATCATGGGGGGTACAGATAGGGTGAACAACCAAGATCTTTTCTCCAGGGTCGGGGAGTCCAAAACTAGATGGCATTGTTTTAAAGCGAGAGGGGAAAGATTTAAAAGAGACTTTTTTCATGCAGACAGTGTTTTGTTTATGGAATGAGCTGCCAGAGGAAGTGGTGGAGGCTGGTACAATTAAAACATTTAAAAGGCATCTGGATGGGTATATGAATAGGGAGGGATATGGGCCAAATGCTGGTAAATGGGACTTCATCAGTTCAGGATATCTGGTCACATGGATGATTTAGTCTGAAGGGTCTGTCTCTGTGCTATATGATTCTATGATTCTATTTAGAAAGGCATATTATGATCAAACAGTGGTGTCACGAATTATGTCTGACAAATTTATTAGAATTCTTTGAGGAGGTAACCAGCAGGATAGATAAAGGGGATGTGAGCAATGCAACATATTTGGACTTTCAGGGAGGTGTTTGGTAAGGTACTAGACGCTGGGCTACTTCATATGGTAAGAGCCAATTATGTTGTGGGGTTGCACATAAGCATGAACAGAGGATTGGCTAACCAATAGAAGACAGAGATTTGGGATAAGCAGGACATTTTCAGGATGACATGTAACTAGTGGAGTATTACAGGGGTCAGTGCTGGGGCCATAATTATTTATAATATATATTGATGACTTGGATGAGGAAAGTGAATGTACTTTGGCCAAGTACTATAGGCAAGTGGTGAGGATGACTCAGAGATTTAAGCTAGTGGGCAAAAGAACTTGGTAGATGGAATGTAATGTGGGAAAATATGAGGCTATGCAGCTTGGCAGGAAGAATAGAGGAGCTGAATATCATTTAAATGGAGAAAAACTGCAGGCACCTATAAAACAGGGATTTAGGAGCCCTCCTTATAGCATCGAAGGCTGAGGGGTGACCTTATAGAGGTTTATAAAATCATGAGGGGCATAGATAAGGTAAATAGACAAGGTCTTTCCCTGGGGTGGGGGAGTTCAGAGCTAGAGGGCATAGGTTTAGGGTGAGAGGGGAAAGATATAAAGGGGACCTAAGGGGCAACTTTTTCACACAGAGGGTGGTGCATGTATTGAACGAGCTGCCAGAGGAAGTGGTGGAGGCTGGTACAATTACAGCATTTAAAAGGCAACTGGATGGGTACATGAATAGGAAGGGTTTGGAGGGAGATGGGCTGGGTGCTGGCAGGTGGGACTTGATTGGGTTAGGATATCTGGTCAGCATGGATGAGTTGGACCAAAGGATCTGTTTCTGTGCTATACTTCTCTATGACTCAATAACTCTAATCACATAAAAGCTAACATCCAAATTCAGTGGGTAATAGGGAGAACAAATGGGACGTTGGCCTTTATTTCTCAGGGAATGGAGTATAAAAGTAGAGATGTTTTGCCAAAACTCTACAAGGTTCTAGCCAGACCACAGCTGGATTACTGGGAACAAGTTGGTTCCCTTATCTAAAACAGATAAACTGGCTTTGGAGACAGAAGGTTTACCATGCTGATACCAGGTATGGAGGGACTATCATGAAGAGAGGTTGTATGGGTTGGGCCTGTACTTGTTGGAATCGAGCAGAATGAAAGGCGACCTTACTGAAGCACGCATGATTCTTAGGAGGCTTGACCTAGCTCCCTGGTGCTGTGAGGCAGCAGTGCTCACCACTGAGCCACTGTGCTGACTCAGGTTTATAAGGTCAGGAGGGGTATAGATAAGGTGAATGGCAAGAGTCTTTTCCCCAAAGTGAGGGATTTCAAAACTAGCGGGCATGTTTTTAAGGTAAAAGGAAAGAAAATTTAAAGAGGTGATTTCTTTTAAACAGAGAGTGATTTGTGTGTGGAATGAACCTCCTGAGGGAGTGGTGGATGCAGATGCAGTTACAATATTTAAAAGACATTTGGGTGAGGACATGAATAAGAAATGTTTAGAGGGATATGGACCAAACACAGGCAGGTGGGGCTGGTGTAGTTTGGGAATATGGTCGGCATGGACTGGTTGAACCGAAGGGGTCTGTTCCCATGCTGTAAGGCTCTATGATTCCACAACGCTGAATACTCCTGCCTAATAAAACAATTCTGATTCTGCTTGGAGGAGAATCTAGGGCATTGTTTGAGAATAAGGAGTCACACATTTGGGACAGAAATGAGGGGAATTTAAGAGGGCAAGAGGACATGACCTTAAATATCGAGTTAACTGCAGAGAATGCTGAAGAGAATTAGCAGGTCTGGCAGCAACGGTGGAGAGACAGAAAAAGAATCTTTTTGTGTCTCGCAATGTTAGATCTCAGCTTTCAGCATCTGCAGCATTTTGTTTTGTTTTGAGTCTTAAAAGATCATGGAGGCCAGAGGAAGGTGGCAATTTTTTTGTGAAAATCTCCTACAACCCAAAAGTAAGCTGTTGAGGACGGGGAGGAGGATAAAACGGAAATTCTAAAAAAGAGTAGTTGTATTAGGCAGGAGTTTTCAGTGTTGTGGAATCATAGAGTCTTACAGCACGGGAACAGACCCCTTCGGTCCAACCAGTCCATGCCAACCATGTTCCCAAACTACACCAGCCCCACCTGCCTGTGTTTGGTCCATATCCCCCCAAACATTTCTTATTCATGTCCTCACCCAAATATCTTTTAAACATTGTAACTGCATCTGCATCCACCACTCCCCCTGGAGGTTCATTCCACACACAAATCACTCTCTGTGTAAAAGAAATCACCTCTTGTGTCCTTTTTAAATTTTTTCTCCTCTTACCTTAAACATATGCCCGCTAGTTTTGAAATCCTCCACTTTAGAGAAATGACTTGCTAGTCACCTTATCTAAAGCCCTCATGACCTTATAAACTTGGGTCAGCATAGTGGCTCAGTGGTTGGCACTACTGCCTCACAGCACCATGGAGCTAGGTTTGATTCCAGCCTCGGGTGACTGTCTGTGTGGAGTTTGCACATTCTCCCTGTGTCTGTGTGGGTTTCCTCTGGGTGCTCCAGTTTCCTCCCACAATCCAAAAATATGCAGGTTAGGTGAATTGGCCATGCTAAATTGCCTGTAGTGTTCAGGGATTTGTAGGTTAGGTGCATTAGTCAGGGGTGGTAATAGGTTTGGGTGGGTTACTCCTTGGAGGGGTTGATGTGAACTTGATGGGCCAAAGGGCCTGTTTCCACACTGTAGGGATTCTAATTCTATAAGGTCACCCCTCAACCTCCTACGTTCCAGTGAAAAAAGTCCCATCCTCTCCTTATAACTCAAACCCTCCATCCTGTTAAATCTTTTCTGTACCCTCTCCAACTTAATACTATCCTTCCTTTAACAGGGCAACCAGAACTGGACACACCAACGTCCTGTACACCCTCAACATGGCACCCCCAACTCCTATTCCCAATGAGTAATGAAGACAAGTGTGCTAAAGGCCTTCTTAACCAGCCTATCTACATGAGGCAAACTTCACGGAGTGATGTACCTGAACCCCGAGGTCTCTCTGTGCCAAAGCACTATCCAAGGCCTTACTTTTAATTATAAGTCCTGTCCTTTGTTTGTTTTACCAAAATGGTGAAAGTGATACTCGTTGAAATTAAGCCTTAATCTAACTGTGAAACAGAACAGGTTTGAGGGATCGTCTAGCTTTCCCCTCTCCATGTTGCTGGGGATTAGTGAAGCTTTCTCAGATGTCATGGGATGCGTTTGGAATGTAACACTTCACAGGTGAGGAAAGCTGGCAGAAGTTGGGATTGGAGGGGAGAAGGCTAAGAGGAGATTTAATGGAGAGAGTTCTGGTCAGAGGAGAAGGGGAGGAAGAAGATCAAGAATCAATGAGGGCGATCTTAAAATGCCTTGCAAAAGAAACAAATGCCAGGTGAAATTAGGAGTTAGGATCCAGAATGCGTTACCTGGGAATTTGGTAGAGGCAGGTCCAACTAAAGCATCCAAAAGAGCAGAGCATGATTATTTAATTAGAAACAAGGGAATGGCAAAAAGGCAGGAGTTTAGCATTGTTAACAAACAGCCGGTACAGATATGATGGGCCAAATGGCCACCATCGACATTGTAACAATTCTGCTGCACACCATGGATTTATTGCTGTGATACCTTTAGTCTCCTGCAGTGATCTCTGCCTGAATTACATGTTCAATCTGCAAATCAGTGCAGTTCAAGTCATGGAAAACATAATCCCAGTGTATCCACCAGCTTGTGGCAATGTTTTATACAGTGACCTTGTGATTACTTACCTGTAGCAGACAAAAGAACCATTTTAAAGTTTTAGAATTTGATGTTTTCTTCGTGCCTTTTTGTTTCCATGACATTGACCGTGGAATTTAAAGCAGAATTGGTTCAAATGAAATCTGCACATTTCCAGGACATTGCTTTGAGGTGTGGTAATGTTAAGGCAAATCACATTGCTTCTGCATGCTGCTATTATGGCAGTCTGGCTTATGAAGCAGACCCATTTATAAAGGTTATACAAACTCCAGCTTTCATTCCCCTACTGTCAGCAAGTTTTCCCTGTATTGTTGGTACACGAAGACATATTGATATGCTGTAATTGGTTCATGTAACATCTTCAGTTGAGAGCTGCAATTAAAAAACGCACTAGGACCAATTTGTGATATCTCTTTGTCAGCAGGTGAAATGCTGTCTGGGCCTCTAATGTAATACTTAATTACTGTAAACTGCATCAATCAACTCCTCCAGACTTTTGAGAAGGTTTGTCTTTTTGTCCTAGCCAATTAAACACCAAAGTGCAGCTCCACAAATTACATAGAATCCTTACAATGTGGAAACAGGACATATGACCCATCAAATCCACACCGACCCTGCCAAAAGCATCCCACCCAGATCCAACCCAATCCCTGTAACCCTGTCTATCCCATGGTTAACCTACCTAGCCTGCACATCCCTGCACACGATGGGCAATTTAACATGGCCAATCCATCTAAACTGCACACCTTTGGACTGTGGAAGGAAACCAGAGCACCCAGAGGAAACCCACACAGACACAAGGAGAACATATATACTCTGCACAGACAGTCACCTGAGGGTAGAATCAGACCCAAGTCCCTAGCACTATGAGACAGCAGTGCTAACCACTGATCCACCGTGCTGCCCAAGTGCAATGATTATTTATTCAACTGTTAGGCCCGTAGCAATATCTAATAGAGCAGGTTCTGTTTTTTCTCACTCCTCACTATTATCCAATGATCCTAGTCTTCAGACTATTGACTGAGCAGAAGTTTTGATTTCTTCTCCTTTGTTAGATGTGTCAGGACAAATTTGACAATCGTCATGTTTTCAGAAGTTGTGATGACATCTGTAGTTTACAAGTTGTCAACCTTCATTGACCATGTGTTGGTCAATTAAGACCCTTAACTGGCCAAAGTTTAATCTCGATGAGATTCCACCCTCACTCATCAGAACTCGAGTATAAACAATCCTAACCCAGTCAATCTCTCCTCCTACGTCAGTCCTACTATCCCCAGGATCAGCCTGCTAAACCCTTGCTGCACTCCCTCGAGAGCATGAGCATCCTTCCTCAGAAAAGTAGACTAAAACTGCACACAATGTTCTAAGTGTGGCCTCACCAAGGCCCTGTATAACTGCAACAACACATCCCTGCTCCCATCCTCGAAGCCCCTCACAGTGAAAGCCAACATACCATTTGCCTTCGTTATTGCCTGCTGCACCTGCACGCTTACCTTCAGTGACTGGTGCACAAGGACACCCAAGTCCCACTGCACACTCCCCACTCCCAATGTACAGCCATCCAGGTAGATATCTGCCTTCTTGTTTTTGCTTCCAAAGTGAATAACCTTGCATTTATTCAAATTAGTGATAGATTTTGTCAAAGAGAGTGAGGAGAAGCAAATAAAATAAAACATCCAGTTGTAAGACAAGTTTAAGAGCAGCGGTACCTGGGGACATCTAAATTATTGAGGATCGCAGCACGAGTTGTCCTCTTCAATTTACATCTTTGGTAATGATTCTCTTCCACTGCTCCTCCAATGTGAATCTTCAGTTGGGAGCTTACCAAAGTGATGAAGAAGACAAAGGACATCCAGGGCTTTCTCAGTAAGGATAGAACATAGAACATGGAACAATACAGCACAGAACAGGTCCTTTGGCCCTCAATGTTGCGCCGACCTGTGGACTTTTCTCAGCTTGTCCCCCTACACTATCCCAAAATCATCATGTGCTTATCTAAGGATTGTTTATTTCTCCCTAATGTGGCTGAGTTGATTACCTTAGCAGGTAGGGCATTCCACACCCTTACCACTCTCTGTGTAAAGAACCTGCCTCTGACATCTGTCTTAAATCTATCACCCCTCAATTTGTAGCTATGCCTTCTGGTACAAGCTGACGTCATCATCCTAGGGAAAAGTCTTTCTCTGTCTACCCTATCTAATTCTCTGATCATCTTGTATGTCTCTATCAAATCCCTCCTTACCCTTCTTCTTTCCAATGAGAACAGACCCAAGTCTCTCAGCCTTTCCTCATAAGACCTTCCCTCCAGACCAGGCAACAACCTGGTAAATCTCCTCTGCACCTTTTCCAATGCTTCCACATCCTGCCCATGATGGGGCAACCAGAACTGTACACAATATTCCAAGTGCGGCCGCATTAGTTGCAGCATGATATTGCGTTTCCAGAACTCGATCCCTCTACCAATGAAACCTAACACACCGTATGCCTTCTTAATAGCACTATTCACCTGGATGGCAACTTTCAGGGATCTATGTACATGGACTCCAAGATCCCTCTGCACATCCACATTACCAAGAATCTTTTCATTGACCCAGTATTCTGCCTTCCTGTTATTCTTCCCAAAGTGCATCACTTCACATTTAGCTGCATTGAACTCCATAGAACAGAAAAATATAAAGTAATGACAAATCTGTCAAAAGTCCAGTTATGGTGAATGCACTTTACAAAAGGATGTGAAGACATTGAAGAGAGAGCTGGAAAGCTTTTGGGAAGGTTTCCAGAGATGAGCAACTCCAGTCATATGGAATGATGTACAAAGCTGGAACTGACCTCCCTGGATTGGAGAAGGTTGAGAGGGGATTTGACAGGAGTTCAAATTCACAAAGGGTCTGGACTGAGTAAATATTTAGATTACTTACAGTGTGGAAACAGGCCCTTCGGCCCAACAAGTCCACACCAACCCACCGAAGTGCAACCACCCATACCCCTACATTTACCCCTTACCTAACACTACAGGCAATTTAGCATGGCCAATTCACCTGACCCGCACATCTTTGGACTGTGGGAGGAAACCGGAGCAAACCCACGCAGACACGGGGAGAACGTGCAAACTCCACACAGTCAGTCACCCGAGTCGGGAATTGAACCCAGGTCTCAGGTGCTGTGAGGCAGCAGTGCTAACCACCGTGCCACCGTGGAGACACCGTTCTCATTGATGCTAAAATGAGAGGTCACCTATTTCGAGTGATTGACAAAAGAACAAAGGACAGTATGAGGAATGGTGCTTTTACGGAGAGTGTGGTGGAGGCAGATTCAATCATGGTTTTCAAAAGGGAGTTGGACATACTCTGGAAGGGGAAAGATTTGTAGGGTTGCTGAGGATAGGTGGTCAAGAGGTAGCACTAGCTGCATTACTCTTGCAGAGAGCTTTCAAAAGAACAAATAGCCACTTTCTGTTCAGTAACCTGACTGTGTTCTTTAGCTATTCCCAATTTCAGCCATTCCCACCTTACAACACAGCTCTCTGTTCCAGACCACAAACAGGGCAGTTGGAGCCAGGACACTTAATAGGCCAAGTACTGCTTATTAATTAATACATTTACCATTAGACAACTAGGCACAGGAGCAACAGTAGGCCAATCAGCTCATCGAATCCGTTCCACCACTCAATGAAATCCTGAACTGATAAATCCTCAATTCCACTCTCCTGCCTTCCTGCACTCAACAAAACTTGATCCAAAAATAACGAACTCTGGTCTTTTTCACAATTTCCCTCAATAGGTAAGACACAACGTAATATGAGAAATAAAATGACATGAAATGGCACAGTTCCTGTCAAATAGGAGAGATGTAAAGAACAGTAAAGGATGACGGTAGGAGCCACAAAGTAGAAATATGAAAAGAACTTTGTAAATTAACCTGTAAAGTTTCACAATTGTTGGAGGAAATGGTTGGGTGAAATGCTTGCTTCTTGAAACCTGTAACCCTGAACAGATTTGTCCCAGCCTCTAAAAGGTGTGAGAAATGGAGAGATGGGAAAACATGGTTTAGAATTAAAATTGGCTTTATTGTCACGTGCACTCAAATGAATGCAATGAAAAGTTTGCAATGTCGCCACTCTTAAGTACAGGATACTTAAGTGTTTGGTACAAAATTGAAAGAAAAATAAATAAAAATCCAGCATAACAATAAAAAGGAAAAGATGGTACTCAAAAGACAGTTGTTTTCACCAATCCATGCCAGCACGGAACGTCCAGACCACACCGGGCCTGACTGTACCAGACTTCAAAGCCTTGCCTCCAGACTGGGACTCACCTCCCCAAACCGGTCTCCATTCCAGGACTCACTTCCCCGCACCAGCCTCTAGTTCGGGACTCACTTCCCTGCACCAGTCTCCAATCTGGGACTCACCTCCTCACACCGGCCTCTAGTTCGGGACTCACTTCCCTGCACCAGTCTTCAATCTGGGACTCACTTCCCTGCACCAGTCTCCAATCTGGGACTCACCTCCTCACACCGGCCTCTAGTTCGGGACTCACTTCCCTGCACCAGTCTTCAATCTGGGACTCACTTCCCTGCACCAGTCTTCAATCTGGGACTCACCTCCTCACACCGGCCTCTAGTTCGGGACTCACTTCCCCGCACCAGTCTCCAATCTGGGACTCACCTTCCTGCACTGGCCTCCAGTCCGGGACTCACTGGGCTTCACTGGCCTCCAGTCCAGACTTGTCTCTGGGAATTGCCTCCCATGCTGGCCTGGTCTGGGACTCGCCTGCAGCGGGCTCTGGTCTCGGGATCACCTCCTCCATTCTCCTCCAAGTAAGTTTAAAGTTAGAAGGTTGAAAAGAAAAGAGAAAAAGAAAACAAATGAGTGGAGCAGAGGAGGTCCGGCTGGAGTGACCAACTCTGCCGCCATCTTGGACAAATAAAAATGACCTGCTTAGAAAGGTGAGATACTTCACGTTGAGAGAGAAAAGTCTGATTCAGCAACCAGGTTTTGAACATCAAGATGAGAATCACATTCACACATGGTGTTTAGTACCTGATCTCACTACATTGATATGTATGTTCCTGCTCTCCCATGTGGAGAGAAAGTGAGGGCTTATGCCCAAAACATTGATTTTCCTGCTCCTCGGATGCTGCCTGACCTGCTGTGCTTTTCCAGCACCACACTCTCGACTCTGATCTCACATTCACCAGTCAGAAACTGGCCCGAGATGAGACAATTCTGAATGAAAGAGTCTCAGTCAGTAGCTGTTGGATCCAACTTCCTGCTTCCTCGCCTGGATCTTCACGTTTGAGATAATTCCCAGCATCTCAGAGTATACTCCTTGGACAGTGACCACCTAACAGTCCCCATCCCCAGAGTTTGGCATTGGGAAGCAGCAGCCTGACAGGCACAGCTCATCCCACTTACTACGCAGTTATCATTATGCTTGGAACCTACCTCCACACGTTCATTGTTAAGCTGCTGCCATGACACTTTGCACTCAGGGACAAAAACCCATCCAGTAGACCTGACTAGGGTGAAGTGCAGGGCTCGTAGCTTGCTCTGTCACTCATTTGGATACTCAAACTATTTCTGCTGCACTTTATCTTTTTGCCACCTTGTGCAGAGCTTACAGCTCACAGTATGTCTGTCTTGCCTTGTCTAATTAACGCAGACACAAAGTCAGGTCACTTGACATAGTTGATAACTGGGATCTGTCTAGGGGACGGACATGTTGCTGCATGGCATTGCACTACATCAATGTCAGACCTACACCATAGAATCAGCAGAAAAACTGATCCTCTGGTCCAACTTGTCTATGCTGACCATGTTCCCAAACCAAACTAATCCCACCAGCCTGCACTTATATCCCTGCAAACCTTTCCTATTCATATACCTGTCCAAATGCCTTTTAAATGTTCTATCTGTACCTGCATCCACCACGTCCTCTAGACATTCATTCCACATACAAAACACTCTCTGTGTGAAAAGGTTGCCCCTCATGTTTTCTGGGTAAGAACAATGACTGCAGATGCTGGAAACCAGATTCTAGATTAGAATGGTGCTGGTAAAGCACAGCAGTTCAGGAAGCAGCCGAGGAGCAGGAAAATCAACGTTTCGGGCAAAAGCCCTTCATCAGGAATACAGGCAGAGTGCCTGAAGGGTGGAGAGATAAATGAGAGGAGGGTGGGGGTGGGGAGAAAGTAGCATAGAGTACAATAGGTGAGTGGGGGTGGGGATGGAGGTGATAGGTCAGAGAGGAGGGTGGAGTGGATAGGTGGAAAGGAAGATAGGCAGGTAGGACAGGTCATGGGGACGGTGCTGAGCTGGGAGTTTGGAACTGGGGTGAGATGGGGGAAGGGGAAATGAGGAAAGTGGTGAAGTCCATATTGATGCCCTGGGGTTGAAGGTTCATCTTTCTCCTCTCACCTTAAAAAATATACCCCCTCGTTTTAGGGAAAACTATGCCCCTTGTGATTTTATAAACCTCAATAAGGTCAGCCCTCAACTTCCTATGCTCCAGCGAAAAAAATCCAAGCCTGGTCAGCCTATTGTTTTCACTGGAACTTTCCATTTTGGCAACATCTGAGTAAATCTCTTCTGAACCCTCTCCAGTTTAATAATGTCTCTTCTATAAGGGGTGCCCAAAACTGCAGACATGACTAGTTTCTCAGTCATTCTCACGAGTACCTAGGTACGGTGAAATACGGCGTGGCATACATTAGGACAATAGAACAGAGTGAGGAATACAATGTTACAGCTACAGAGAAGGTGCACAAACAGCAAGATTAACAGTAAATGTAAAATTTGAGCGGTCCATTCAGAAATCTAATAACAGCGGGGAAGAAGCAGATCTTGAATCTATGTTTAGGTTTTTGTATCTTCTGACTGATGGAAGAGGTTGGAAGAGATTATAACCAGGATAGGGTGATGTTGGCTGCCTTCCCAAGAAGTAAAGATGGAGTCAATGGATGAAAGGTTGGCTTGCGTGATGGACTAGGTTGTGTTCACAGCTGTTGTTGTTTCTTACAGTCCTGTACGTATGTCGTACACAGGAACGACAATGTGGCTTGGATTCCTACCCTGCTATGTGTATAGTATGGGTTCTGTCCCTTTACCTTCCCCTTGACAGTGGAAAATGTGTTGCTGGTTAAAGCACAGCAGGTTAGGCAGCATCTCAGGAATAGGGAATTCGAGCATAATAGGGCTTATGCTCGAAACGTCGAATTCCCTATTCCTGAGATGCTGCCTAACCTGCTGTGCTTTAACCAGCAACACATTTTCAGCTGTGATCTCCAGCATCTGCAGACCTCATTTTTTACCCTTGACAGTGGAAGCCAATAGCACCCCACTGTTGATAAAGGCTATCATAGGAGCAAGCCAGGCTGAAACATTAACGAGTAATGATCCAAACCCTTGTCTTTGGACAGAGCATACTAGGATTAATAATTCAGTTTAAAATGACTGAATATCCTGAACACTTTCATCTGAGAGGCAGCCAGTTTTGTTGAGGTAACATCATGCTGGATGAACTAATTTAAAAGGTGACTCAGAGAGTCTGTCGATGTTATTCAGATAGGCCTCCAGAAAGCACATCGTAAAGTCCCTCAAAAGAGACTTTTAGTTAAAATTGGAGCTCATGGAACTTAAAGCAGGTTATTGATGTGATTAGGATGCCAAATGAACAGCCGAGATGGGGGGTTAGATGGCAGAATGTGTCTGCACTGGGACTGCATCTTTTCATTGTATTTAATAAGGCTTTAATGAGATTGAAAGGCACATGCTTAAATATGCCAGAACACAATGTTATCTGGTATTGTAGGTGATATAGGCAATCCAGAACCCCACGTTAATGCCCTGCGGATGTGGGTTTGAATCCCACCACGGTGAATGTTAAAATTTGAATTCAATAAAAATCTAGAATAAAAGGCTAGTCTAATGGTTGTTATAAAAACCCATCTGGCTCACTAATGTCCTTTAGGGAAGGAAGTTTGCTATCCAACATGTGACTCCAGACCCACAGTCTTGTGGCCGACTCTTAACTGCCCTCTGGGCAATCCCAGATGGGCAATAAATGCTGGCCTGGCCAGCAACATTCTCACCCATGAATGAAGTTTGAAACATAGCAACATAAAATGAGAAAAGGCTAGTAGAGACATAGAGTCATACAGCACAGAAACAGATTCTTCAGTTCAACTCATCCGTGCCAACCAAAAATCCCAATCTGACCTAGTCCCATTTGCCAGCATTTGGCCCAAATCCCTCTAAACCCTTCCTATTCACATGCCCATCAGGGTGCCTTTTATGTGTCATAATTGGACCAGCCTCCACCACTTCATCTGGCAGCTCATTCCAGACACGCACCACCCTCTATGTGTAAAGGCTGCCCCTTAGGTCCCATTTAAATCTTTCCCCTCTCAACTTAAACCTATTCCTTGTAGAATCCCTACAATGTGGAAACAGGCCATTTGGCCCAGCAAGTCCACACTGACCCTCCAAAGACTAACCCCACCCAGACCCATTCCCCTACTCTATTATTCTACATTTACCCCCAACTAATGCACCCAACCTACGCATCCCTGAACACTATGGGCAATTTACCATGGCTGATTCACCTAACATGCACACCTTTGGATTGTGAGAGGGAACTGGACCACAGGGAGGAAACCCACGCAGACACGGGGAGAGTGTGCAAACTCCACACAGGCAGTTGCCTAAGGCTGGAATTGAACTTGGGTCTCTGGTGCTGTGAGGCAGCAGTGCTAACCACTGAGGCACCATGGCACCCTCTAGCTTTTGTCTCCCCTATCCTGGGAAAAGACCTTGGCTGTTCACCCTACCCATGCCCCTCATGAATTGATCAAGTCACCCGAAACGTCGAATTTCCTGTTCCTTGGATGCTGCCTGACCTGCTGTGCTTTAACCAGCAACACATTTTCAGCTCAGCTTCTAATACTCCAAGGAACAAAGTCCCAGCCTATTCAGCCTCTCCCTGTAATTCAAGCCCTCCAACCCTGGCAACATCCTTGTAAATCTTTTCTGAACCTTTTCAAGTTTAACAATATCTTTCTAATAGAAGGGGAACCAGAATTGAATGCAATATTCTAAAAATGGCTACACCAATGTCCTGTACAGCCGCAACGTGATGTCCAACTCTTATGCTTAATGCATTGACCAATGAAAGCAAGTGTGACCTCTTCACTTTCCTGTCTTCCTGCGACTCCACTTTCTAGAAACTGTGAACCTGCATTTCAAGGTGTCTCTGTTCGGCCATGCTCCCCAGGGCCCTAACATCAAGTTTATAAATCCTGCCCTGATTTGCCTTTCCAAAACATCTCACATTTATCTAAATTAAACTTCATTTGCCACTTCTCGGCCCATTGGCCAAATTGGTCAAATTGATCCCATTGGTCTCGGAGGTAACCATCTTCGCTGTCTGCTACATCTCCAATTTTTTTGTCATTTGCAAGCTTTCTTACCACACCTCCTATATTCACATCCAAATCATTTATATAAATGATGAAAAAGATAGAAGAACTGAATGGGCAAAGTGTTGGCAGATGAATTTCAATGTAGGCAGATGTGAGGTCATTCACTTTGAACAACATAAGGCATAGAACGAGGGACTTTGTAAGTGGTGACAAGACAGAGGCAGATCAGAACCAGAGACTTGGTGGCCCAGGTACACAGATGATGAAAATATCATTAACAAGTACAGAAAACAATCAAAAAGACTAAAGCTGGAACTAGAACACAAATGGGTAAAAACCATATTTCGACTGTATGGAGCCTTAGTCTTGGGTACGGTGAGCAACTCAGGGCACCACATGTCACCCAGCCCGAATTTGCCTGGTAATGCAGATGGTAGTGTACATACCTTTGGGTGACAACGTCTCATTTAAGTTTAGAGCAAATCAATGTTATACTACAGTGCAGTGCAGTGAGGCTAAGGTACTGCCCCCTGGAGGACACATTCTAACAATGCCCTCCAACTGCTTATTCAGATGGCTATCGATGATCCATGGTGTCCTTTTCAAGGGAGAAGCAGGAGAATTCTTGGCCAACACTTATCCCTTGATCCAAAACAGCGCATCTGGTCATTAATGCATAGATGTTAAGTGGGACCTTGCAATGGCTACTTTTCCTACTTCACAACACCAATTGTCTCAACTTCAAGAATATTTCATTGGCTGTAAAGCACTTTGACATGAAAACAGAAAGTGCTGGAGAGACTCAGCAGGTCTGGCAGCATCATGGAGAGAGAAATCGAGTGAACATCTCGACTCCGGTATAATCCTTCTTCAGAACTAATGGTAGCCAGGAAAAGGTGTTTTTATGTTGATTTATATTCTTGCACCCTCTTAGTTATGACTTTTAGACAGTATACAATTTATTGCAGAATAATCTCTACTATTTGCCTCAGAAATTGCACTCATTGTAATGTAATAGATATGGCTGCTCTGTTCTGGGGAAAACAATCATTCTGGTTATGGGAATGTCAATGGATCCTTCCGGAATGGGTATGTTAATGGGTCCTTCTAGAATGAGTATATCAGTGTCAAGAACAGTCAGTATTTATTGCCCGTTCCCAGGTGCCATTCAGATGCCCTTTTTCACCCACTGTGTTGTGTGTGATTAATGTGTCCCCACAATACTGAGCAGGTGAGGCGTTCCAGGATTTTGAGTAGGTTAGAAAAACCATTAACCAATTGGTTAAATCTTTCTCACGATCATCTTCAAGCTTCCAACTTAATGATATACTTCTCACTGGGAAGCAATAGACTGAGGCTGCTAATGTGATTTTAATAAGATGTACTTTGACTGTCATTAGACATTAGACTTCTTTTAATCGTAGACCAGATTCGACCAGTCTATTGTCATTTGGTGTTTTGTTCACAGGCAAGAAAATCTGGTTTGTAAATATTGCAATGCGGTGGTGCCATTCCTCAGTGAGCGTGTCATCACACCAGTCAGGGTTTCACAGGGCAGGGCTGAGAGCTGTACACTTGGCATTTACTTTGATAGCTTGCTGGGCTATTTCAAGGAGTGACTGACACTGTTGCTATGTCCAACGGGGGATAGATTCAACTGCGAATCACCAGATGGAAACTAGCATCAAAAGGGTGAGAAACTCCCCGGGTGAGTTATGGAGCAGCACTGGGAGAATTCAACTACTTAACTGGGGACCAGAAAGTACAGCATAGCCCCAGGGAAACTTGCAAACAATCCCAAACACTGTTTGGAATGGGCTTGTTACCATGGAAGCACTAATACTCGTTACGCTAATGGAGGGTTAACTTCCGGTTGCACCCTTTGAGTGAGAGGTATCAAATAACTCATGGTCCATTTGATGGGATCATGCAAACAAATGAATTAGGAGCAGGTCTAAGCCATTGGCCTGAATACAGTTTCACTTCCTGCTTCTCCCTAATAACCTCTCACTCCCTCATCAGTCAAGAATCTAACTGCATTCTGAGGGAGTTGCTAATACCCTTCAGAGAATGAGCACATTCTCCCTGCATCTGTGTGGGTTTCCTCCCACAATCCAAAGATGTGCAGGTTAGGTGAATTGGCCATGCTAAATTACCTGTAGTGTTCAGGGGTGTGTAGGTTAGGTGCATTAGTCAGGGGTAAATGTAGAGTAATAGGGTTTGGGTGGGTTGCTCTTTAGAGGGTTGGTGTTGGGCTGAAGGGCTTGTTTTAACTGTAGAGATTCTGCGATTAGTGGTTTCTCGGCCATTTGATTTTTCTTATGAGTACCTCCGTACCATGAAAAGTTTTATTTTGTGTGGCATCCATGAGGATAATAGAACAGAGCAAGGAATACAATGTTACACTGCAGAGAAGGTGCACAAACAGCAAGATTAACATTAATTGTAAAATTTGAGAGGTCCATTCAGAAATCTAATAACACGGGAAGGAAGCTGACCTTGAACCTGTGTTTAAGTGTTTGTATCTTCTGATTGATGGAAGATGTTGGAAGAGGTTCTAACCAGGTGGGAGGGGTCTTTGATGATGTTGGCTGCCTTCCCGAGTCAGAGAGAAGTAAAGATGGAGTCAACGGATGAAAGGTTGGCACGCGTGGTGGACTAGGCTGTCCGTAGTTCCTTACAGTCCTGGGCAGAGCATATGACGCTGTGATGCATCCGGATAGACTGCTTTCTATGGACCAGCATCCATAAAAGGTCTTTAAGAACATGCCAAAGGTATTCATTGACTTTGCTCTGACTGCTCCTTCTTCTTACCCCAATCTTTATTAATGAGGGGCAACTTCTTTACACAGAGATTAGTCTGTGTGTGGAATGATCTTCCAGAGGAAGTAGTGGGCGTGGGTACAGTTACAATGTTTACAAGACATTTAAGTAAGCACATGACTAAGAAATGTCTGGAGGAACATGGGCTCATGCACAGGCAGGTGGGTCTAGTGTAGTTTGGGATTATGATTGGCGTGAACTGATTGGACCGAAGGGTCTGCTTCCATGGCATTGTGGTTGAGGTAGGGCTATCATTTCTATCTGTCTGCTGTGCATGAAGCTCTATTTATATCATGTACTGAATGAACTATTAGAGCTGGGTGTGGTTGTCAAAATGAACTGCTTAATCAAGTCATTAAATACAATGGGAAGAACATTGTTCGTGAATGGGAACTGAAAGCCAAAACTGAAAAGAATTAGAAGTATTTCCCACACTAATATGAACTTTATTTGTCTGGTGTCACCCTTTAACCCTTTAGACGTGGGGTTTGTTAGTATTGGACTTGCCTGATTGGCTCCAGGATTACAAACTGGACCCTAGCTGCCCACTAATACCATCAGAGAGTCCAGGTTAAAGTGTTACCTGACCCAGGTTGGAACATGTCTGATCAAATATTAATTCTTTTTTCCACATATTAGACCAAAATGTCCAATCAATGATCAGGTCACCATTTTTGACCCATGATACAAAGGATGGGTTGAGTCTTTGAACAATCTCCTGGAGATGAACTGGGGTTGAAGGTCAGGATAAAAGGTGTATAACAGCAGCTCTCTCTGGGAGGAACATCGCAGTATCATGGCTGTACTTCCTTTGGAAAGGAGACTCTTTAATGTATACCTCATTGGATCTACAGGACTGTCCTTATCAATGAAAAGGACAATTCTTATCTGCATGATTTTCTGCTTACATTTGAAATTATTTGAATCTCTCACCTGATGGAGGGCATCAAACTCAGTGAGAGTGCATAACTGAGGCCCATCATTTGGGCAGAGTATATTTTTAAGGCGTTTGAAAATATTGATTCATTCAGGACAAGCAAGACTCCCTTGCTGATGGTCTGGAGTCCCAGGTCACCCACAGTCTCCTCCCAGAAACGTGTTAAGAAGTGATCCCTGGGACCCAGGCTCTCATAGCAGAAGAGAATCGGCCATCCTTACCTAGTCTGGCCTATATGTGACTCCAGACCCAGAATGTGGCTGGCTCTTAACTGACCTCTGGGCAAGTAGGGATAGACAAATAATGCTGGCCCAGACATTTAATTTAAATTTATAAATTTAAAAAAATACAGATTTGTCGGACAGATTCATGAGGTTCAGGCCCAGTCAGGAACCCCAAGGCACCTCAATTGGAGGCCTCAAACAACGTCAGTTAAAACTCAAGATTTATGAAGAATAATCTGGGAAATTGTCAGAATGGGTTGGTTTGCACAGTGTCATTGGTGCTTGGGGCCATCAGCTCTGGTAGAGCCCTCCCTCTTCCTCTCATCCCTGTCCCCTCCCATCTCATCCCTCCGCATCCCCACCTCAACATTTCACTCTCCCAGGACCCCTCAATCTCCTCCACACCCCTTGATTCTTCACTTCTTTCTGTTAAGACATTCACAGGATGAGGGTGTCACTGGGTAGATCAGCGTTTATTGCCCAGAGGGCAGTTAAGAGTCAACCACATTGCCGTGGGTCTGCGGTCACATGTAGGCCAGACCAGGTAAAGTTGGCAGATATCATTCTCTGAAGGGTATTAGCAAACCAGATAGGTTTTTCCAACAATTGATTCTTAATTCTCAACTTTTATTGGATTCAAATTCCGCATCTGCGGTGGTGGGATTTGAACCCAGGTCCCCAGAATGTTACCTGGGTCTCTGGATTAACAGACCAGCAATAATACCACTAGGCCATTGCCTCCCCTGCTCTTAGTTAGTCCCTTCATGAGCCTTGTTCCCAGCATTCCTATCCCCAGGCCTGCCACCTACAGACTTGCCTCTATGGAGCTGCTAGACTTGGGTATTTATTCAAAGGCTGGGATACCCCTCACCAGTTCATCCCAAGGCAGACCTCAGGCCCTGGCGACTTGTAATGTTCAGTCCCATTAATTTGTCAAGTTCTCTCTCCCTCATGATAGAGACTGTTCCGAGATCTTCCTTCCCATGACCACTTTGCTTATCCATTATCTTCAGGGTGTCATGTAAACTGGTGTAAAACATAGATTTAAATTATGAGCTATTTCCATTATCAATTCACGTCCTCCAGGAATACCACACTTCAGCAACTTTCCTTTTTTTCTGATTTGAAGATGCCAGTGTTGGACTGGGGTGTACAAAGTTAAAAATCACACAACACCAGGTTATAGTCCAAAAGGTTTAATTGGACTTTCAGAGCGCTGCTCCTTCATCAGGTGGTTGTTGGAGTATAAGATCATAAGACACAGAAGTTATATCAAAAGTTTTGCGATAAATCGACGCTTTGGGTAAAAGCCCTTCATCAGGAAACCATAAAACTGGCATACCAGACACACTGCAAACGCTCCACCCAGATGCTAATGACATTAGCATAATGTAACTTTATCCTAGGGTCTGTCCTTGGGTCACTGCTCTTTGTAGTTTTTATAAGTGACTTGGATGAGGAGATTGAGGGGTGGGTTAGTAAATTTGCCAATGATACAAAGGTTGGAGGTGCCGTCGATAGTATCGAGGGCTACTGCAGGCTGCAGCGTGACATAGACAGGATGCAGAGCTGGGCTGAGAAATGGCAGATGGAGTTCAACCTGGATAAATGTGATGTGATGCATTTTGGAAGGTCGAACTTGAATGCTGAATATTGGATTAAAGACAGGATGCTTGGAAGTGTGGAGGAGCAGAGGGATCTTGGTGTTCAAATACATGGATCCCTCAATGTTGACACCCAAGTGGATAGGGTGGTTCAGAAAGCATATGGTGATTTGGCTTTCATTAACAGGGGGATTGAGTTGAACAGCCGAGAGGTTTTGCTGTAGCTCTACAAAACCCTGGTGAGACCACACTTGAAATATTGAGTCCAGTTCTGGTCGCCCGGCTATAGGAAAGATGTGGAGGCTTTGGAGAGGGTGCAAAGGAGGTTTACCAGGCTGTTGCCTGGACTGGAGGACTGGTCTTACGAGGAGAGGTTGACTGAGCTCGGACTTTCTCTCTGGACAGAAGGAGGAAGAGAGGTGACCTGATCGAGGTATACAAGATAATGAGAGACATGGATGGAATCGATAGCCAGAAGCATTTCCCCAGGGTAGGATTGACTGGCATGAGGGATCATAGTTTTAAGGTGTTAGGAGGAACATATAGAGGAGACGTCAGAGGTCTTAGACAGAGAGTTGTGAACACATGGAATGCATTGTCAGTGGTAGTGGTGGAAGCAGAGTCATGAGAGACATTTAAAGCGACTGCTGGACAGGTTAAGTTATTTTATTTCAGATTAGGATTAATCCTCGGCACAACATTGTGGGCCAAAGGGCCTGTACTGTGTTGTACTTTTCTATGTTCAATGTTCTATGTAGAAGACAACAGTTATTCTGGACAAACATAACCCCAACACCATATCCACTAAACACAGGACACCACAGACAGAAAGGCACTAAGTCCAGCTACACAAAGAAACAGACGGTGACAAGCCATTCAAATGATTGCCTCTGTGTCAAACTATTAAATGCATCTTCCTGATTGGCCAGAACGATAGAAAATTCCAGAGAGCCATCTAAAAAGGTATAAAAACAGGGTTCACCTGCAAGATCTCTCTCTTGAACTGTCTTGGAATTGTCTGAGGCCTTCTGAGGAGAGCAGGTTGGCAAGGGGCAGACCCCAACTGACCATCCAGAGAGAGAGAGAGACAGAGACAGAGAGAGAGAGGGAGAAAGAGGAACCTGGAGACAGAGTCAGAAACAGAGACAGAGAGAGAGAGAGACAGAGAGAGAGAGGGAAAGGGAGAGGAACCTGGAGACAGAGTCAGAAACAGAGAGAGAGAGAGACTGTGTACATCAACAAGAGACTCGGCAAGGGGCCAAATAGGATTAAGGGTTTAGTATTAAAAGTTATTGTGATTTTGTTACTAATAAAATTGGGATTGTTTGACATTAGTACCAGCCTGTATTCGTATTGGTTTGACCGCTTCAATATTGTGGGACACTTGGGAAACTTCATTCATAATGTTCTGGTTGGAGTTAGCCGACTTGTTTAAGGAGAAACGAGACAGCACAATGATTCGCCAAGATGAGGGATAGGAGCAACAAAAGCATCAACTACAACTGGAACTGAACAAAATGGGAGCACAGATTATGACCTGAAACTGATGAACATAATTTTGAGTTCAAAAGGTTCATCAAGAATTTGTTTCAGAGTACTGTGTGTCAACTTTCATAGAATCCCCACAGTGTGAAAACAGGCCATTCAGTCCGAGTCCACACCAATCCTTCGAAGAGCATCCCACTCAAAGACATCCTCCTACCCCATCCCCGTAGCACAGCATTTCCTGTGGCTAACACACCTAACCTACACATCCCTGGAAGCTGTGGGTAATTTAGCATGGCCAATCTGCCTAACATGCACATCTTTGGGCATGGAATGACCCCTGACCAATATTTATCCCTCACTCAGCCTGATGAAAACACATCAGCTCTCTGGCTTGAATCTAATTATTGCTTATGGGAGCCCGCAATGTGCAAGTTGACTGCTTTATTTTGTTACAACAGTAACTATACTTTGTTGCAAAAAGCAGTTACGAACTGTAAGAATAGTAAGACTGTTCCTGGGGCAAGCTAACCAGTGTGTTACTCTTGGTGTGTCTCCAAGTTGAGAGAAAGTGAGGACTGCAGATGCTGGAGATCAGAGTCAAAAAACGTAGTGCTGGAAAAGCACAGCCAGTCAGACAGCATCCGAGGAGCAGGAGAATCGACGTTTCAAGCATAAGCCCTTCATCAGGAATTCCTGATGAAGAGCTTATGTCTGAAACGTCAAATCTCCTGCTGTTTGGATGCTTCCTGACTGGCTGTACCTTTTCCAGCACCACACTTTTTGACGAGTGTCTCTGAGTTGTGTTGCAATAGAGAAATAAGAATATACTTCACAAAACAGTAAACACCTTTCACCAGCTCCTCACAAAGGTTAAAGGCCTGACACCCACATCCAACAGGGAACATTATCTACAAGTTACCCTGCAAAACACTACATAGGACAAACAGGAAGAAAACTGACTGTATGAGTGTATGAACATCAGCTCAACACTGTCAGACATAACCAGCATTGTCTCACTTCCAACCACACAGATAATGAAGGACCCAAATTCAACTGGGAAGATGTAACCAGAGACATGCCAGAGAATTCCTTGAAGCCTAGCACTCCAACCAGAACTCAATCAAGAGACACTCAGATACTGAACTGGAAGTGCCAACAAACAGAGGAATATAAACTCCAGGCAGGACAGAGCACCAACACCTTATCAAAGTCGCACTGAGGATGTCACCTAGCAAGGCAACAAAACATTTGCAGAAAAACACATTGTCTCGGCGAATGAATCTACAACTTCACCCACAACCCGAGCTACAAATCTTCTCAAGAACTCTCAAACATTTCCTCTTAGGTTGAGCCTGATGTCTGACAAGAGACTGTCAGGTACAGAAGATATAAAGTCACTAACCGCTATTTATGTTATTTACTGTCCATCAAGACGGAGCCTGGATTCTGCAAAAGACTTTGATCTTGCCTCACGTGGAACCAGTATCCAGTACTAATGCCAACACAAAAGATTGGCGAAATTACTCAGACACAACATTACTCTAATGGTTTTTGGGGCGTCCTAAGGCTGTTAAAGGCATTCGTAAAATGCAAATTCTCCCTTTCTCTTCCACACTCATGTCCTAAATTGTTGGCACCTGTCCCTTTCATGTCTTTCCACTGTTTTACCCAGACTGCTGTCCTGAATATGTTTCTCATTTCTTCCTATTTGCAGTTTGGGGTAGGCCTCCTTTAAACCACACAAGGCAGCTGGAGGGATTGATAAGGGAATGTTTATTTTTGCTTTTAATGTGTCAATCTATATATGCGCTCCAGGAACTGCACAGCCTTCGTTCAAACTCTGAACTTGTATTTCGCAGTAACAACCAAAAAATGTTGTGATAATGTTTGTGCAGAATCTTATCCAAGTTGCCCCCTGCACTGACCATAATCTGACCGAGTTTCACATGTATCAGGTTGGCCAGATCTGACTGGAACAGTTCATCAAAGTTCAATGTATTCTGTTGCACCCCATCTAAGAATTAACTTTGACTTCCTCTTTACTCAGCAGCTCAGAGAGGAAATTCATGACTTCTTTTTTTGCAAGTACAGTTCTGTTAGTGTCGATCAACTCTCCAATCTCTTTCCCGGCTTTTATTTTAGCTTCCTGATTTTTCATGTTTCAAAAATTCAACTTTTGTCATTACTAGTAAGGTTGGAGAAAATGAGAACTGAAGATGCTGGAGATCAGAGTCGAGAGTGTGATGCTGGAAAAACGCAGCAGGTCAGGCAGCATCCGAGGAGCAAGCCATTTCAAGCATAAGCCCTTCATCAGGAATGAGGCTTGTGGGCTGTGGCTGAGAGATAAATGGGGGAGAGGGTGGGGGTAATGGGGAAAGGAAGCTGAAAAAGCGATAAGTGGATGAAGGTGAGGGAGATGGTGATAGGTCAGAGGGGGAAGTGGTGGACAGGTCTGGAGGGCGGTGCTGAGTTGGAGGCTTGGGACTGGGATAATGTTGGGGGGAAGGGAAATGAGGAAGCTGAGGAAATCCACATTTATCCTTTGTGATTGCAGGGTCCCAAGGTGGAATATGAGGCATTCCTCCTCCAGGTTTTGGGTGGTTAGGATTTAGTGGTGGAGGAGGCCCAGGACCTGCATGTCCATCAAGGACATGCAGGTCCTGGGCCTCTTCCCATCGCCAAACCGTTACCACCTGATGCCTGGAGGAGTACTGCCTTATATTCCGCCTTGGGACCCTGCAACCACACAGGATCAATGTGGATTTAACAGCTTCCTCATTTCCCTTCCCCCCACATTATCCCAGTCCCAAGCCTCCAACTCGGCACTGCCCTCCAGACCTGTCCATCACTTCCCCCCTGACCTATCACCATCTCCCTCATCTCCATCCACCTATGGCTTTCTCAGTTACCTTTCCTCATAATCCCCCCTCCCAATTATTTCTCAGCCCCGACCCACAAAGCCTCATTCCTGATCAAGGGCTTATGCCCGAAACGTTGATTCTCCTGCTCCTCGGATGCTGCCATCACTGGTAAGGTTGGCATTTCCAATTTGTACTGTGCCTCCTTCATGACCATTGATTGTTCATTATTTACAACAGCTTCACACACAACTTGCTAGAGAGCAATAAAGACCCAATTGTGTGTCAGACTGGAGTCACTTACATGCCAGAATGGGTAGAAACAGCTGGCTTCCTTTTCTGAAGGATGATGACAATCCAGAAGTCACTTTTACTGATGCAGGGTATTTGCTAACAAAAACACTGAATTGACATTCTGAAACTGCTGTGGTAAGAGTTGAACACACAGGCTGTTAAATCTGACTCCTTAATGTGTGAATGTGTGATACAAAACACACCATTTTACCTCCAAAGTGGACACATGCCCCTCTAATGCAATGGGACTATCCCAGTGAAGGGTGTGAGAGTAGGCACTGACATTACAATGCTTACCAGAAATTACCCTCTGGTAGCCTCACAGAGTTCCACATGACTTTCAGGAGAAGGAAGCGCTTTTTAAAGAGATCAACAACTTTCATTTTTGATGCTGATCGATTTCACCAGGTTCCTGTTGCGATTGGTAGTTTCTCTATTTCTGGTGTGATCCACGCTGAAGGTGGTTGTCTTGACCTCAAGGGGTTTGCACAGAACAGGAGCTCCTGGAGGTGCAGTGCAATTCCCGAGAGGACACACTGAGAGTGGTAAGTGCCGGAAGACGGAGGAAGACAAGGAGGCTTTATTTGCCTAGCATTTTCATAGTGCAACTCTCCCACCAGAACTAGTATTCATCCATGCCCAAGGAAAAAAGTATTGAATGTCTCAGCTTTGTTAAAGATACCCTCACCAGAATCTGCCCCCTTTTGTAACCTCAGAGTCGGGCAAGGCAAGCAATCCCCGTGGTCATGAAGGGGACAAAAGCCGTTGTCTTTTGTCTGACTGGAGCGGAGTAGGCAAAGACCTATTGGGATTATTGCCCGACTATTAATCCAGAGACCCTAGGTAAAGTTCTGAGCACTTGGGTTCGAATCCCATCCCAGCAGATGATGGAGTTTGAACTCAAGTGAGAATGACCAGGAACCAATTGTTGGAATAACCCATCAGCTCACTAATGTTCTTTGGGGAAGGAAACTTAGTCTGGCCTACATGTGACTCCAGATCCACAGTAATGCGGTTGACTCTTAACTGCCCTCTGAGCAATTAGGGATGGGCAATTAAAGCTGACCTCGCCAGCAATGCCCTCATCCCATGGATGAATAAACAAACATCTCCCCATTTATCAACCACTGTGAAGTGACTGAGGCTCGGTGTACCAAGAGTGCTGAACGTATTCCACTCTCTCGTCCCTGCACATGGTTGGGGGAGTAAACACATGGTCTAGCTGAGATTGAGCTATCCCTATTGTGCATCGAGTGCTAATACTGCCAGCTAGATGATAACCCATGCCAACCTCTGGATGCAGCATACAAGGGATTTCATTCCTTCAATGTCCAGTTGGCATGTGTCCATCAGAGGGAAAAAATACTGTTCAATGCCCATTATCCTGATATCAGCCCAGTGGGGAACCTGAGACACCAAAGACAGCCAGAAGATGTCTACTCAGTGAGAGGGGCTATCTGTTGAGCCGGTTATGTCTCATTCCCATTCACGTGGGCAGCTTGTATCTCACTAAGAGTGAACTTGCTGTGTGAAATGGTGAACACTGAGGGTGCTGAAGCAATGTGCTTCCAGTGGCTGAGCCAGTCTGGGCAGGCCCTATCCAGTTCCCTGCTCTACACCCTGGCAACTCTGAGGTGACAGGCCCGAGGCCACCATCTAGACAGTGAGTGGCTGAGGAAGGTGAGGAGGAGAAGCAGGCAGGAGAGAGACAAAATACAATAGCTTTCTGTCCAGTTTGTCTGAGGTCATTTCATCCAATTCCAGCACCGACGAATCTACCCACAATTCCCTCGCCAACAACAGCCCCGTGACTTAGCTCTACCTTGAATATTGAAGATGGTAGATCAGGGTGCTAATGAAGCAAGCTGCTTTGTCCTGGATGGTGTTGAGCTTCTTGAGTGTTGTTGGAGCTGCATTCATCTGGGCAAGTAAAGAATATTCCAGAAATTGTCCAGATCTTGCTGTATTTGGACATGAACTGCCTCGCTATCTGAGGTGTCATGAATGGTGTTGAACATTGTGCAATCATTAGTGAACATCTTACATCTGAGCTCTAGGTGGAGAGAATCCATTCTGAACAGACTGACACAGAGCAATTAAACACTACAAAAGGCACAAAGATGGAGTTATGGGAAGGAAATGAAATGAAGCAGACAATGGGCACTTGATTTGCATCCTGAAACCAATAAAGATTGTGGATTGCACGAATGTCATGACCATGGACCATAATAGCCATCTGGCAGAAGAAACTGGAGCATTCAGTCACTCACAGCCAATCTGTGCAACAGTTTCTTTCCCCTACGGTAGCACGGTGGCACAGTGTTGGCACTGTTGCCTTACAGCGCCAGGGACCTGGGTTAGATTCCAACCTCGGGCGACTGTGTAGAGTTTGCACATTCTCCCCGTGTCTGTGTGGGTTTCCTTCAGGTGCTCTGGTTTCCTCCCACAGTCCAAAGAAGTGCAGGTCAGGTGAATTGGCCATGCTAAATTCCCCATTGTGTTAGGTCCATTAGTCAGAGGAAGGTGGGCCTGGGTGGGTTGTTCAAGTATGGACTTGTTAGGCCGAAGGGTCTGTTTCCATACCGCAGGGAATCTAATCTAATCCCAAGCTATCAGGCTCCTTAATACAGTATATTTGGACTCTTTCATATCCAAAATACTTTGCATGACTTTGAACTGCTGCTAGAAAAATGTCTATTATTCATCATACTTCTGTAACTTGTGTGTTTTGCACTTCTTATGTGTGTAGTTTGTGCTTTTCAAATAGCACCCTCAGTCCTGGAGGAACGCTGTCTCGTTTTTACTGCATCAGTTGTATATGGTAGAAATGACAAATAAATACTACCCTATTCTACTCTAATCCAGGTGGTCTGTGGACATATCAAACTTTAACTGCAACATTTGCTTCTTAAAAGGAGAGACACCTGAAAGATTACTGTAGATTGAAATTCAGTGTTTGGAGAGGAACACATGTAAGTGTCAAGGAAGTTTCAAAGGAAGAAATGCACTACAAAGTGAACTATGATCACTTGTGTGTATCTAGGTTATGAATGTGGTGGGAAATCAGGCAGCAGTTTGCACGTTCTCCCCGTGTCTGCGTGGGTTTCCTCCGGGTGCTCTAGTTTCCTCCCACAGTCCAAAGATGTGCAGGTCAGGTGAATTGGCCGTGCTAAATTGCCCGTAGTGTTAGGTAAGGGGAAAATGTAGGGGTTTGGGTGGGTTACGCTTCGGAGGGTCGGTGTGGACTTGTTGGGCCGAAGGGCCTGTTTCCACACTGTAATGTAATCTAATCTAATCTAAAATCAGTCTGGGCCAAAGCAAGTTTCAATCTTAGTCTTTGTGTGTTACTGGGTCATTGTAGCCTGGAATTGAGTGTTGGTATGCTGTGAAGGTCACAGTCAAAGATCCATTCACTAGTCACCCTTGTGTTACAGGTAAGGGATTCTGTCACTCAGAGTGCTGGAAACCAGTCAACAAAACAGTTCAAAAGGAAACAGATCAAAAGAATTTCAGCTAACCTGCAAAGCCAGAGAATCTCAAAATCCATCCTCAACTATCAATGTTATATTATTTACTCTTCACAAATGACCCAGAGACTGATCCCTATATCTTTTAACTTTATCGCAATTTTGCATTTCTAATCTGTGTATGTGTGCTGTCATTACTTCTTCTTATGCTTAGACACTAATAAACCCCCCTCTCTCAAGAAAGCCTGTTAAATTGGCTCCTTTAAAACACAACACAATTTGGTCTGAGAGAACTTTTTTCCCATGTGGTATCGACATTCCTCAAACGTTGCCCCTTTTATTCATTGCCCTGCTGTTTAATATTTTAATGGTGCAACACTGTGTCTGGGACTATTTCAACTGTACAAGTAGCTGGCCTCCAGAGGATTCCTCAGGGACTCCCATAGCTTTCAAATAGATCACATTTGACTATTGCTTTCAATCAATTTAGCTCAACTCACCAGGGCACTTGGTATTGTAATTAGCACCACCCCACCCCAGATCAGAGAGGAGTTGAAAAGGCACAGTCCTTGTGGAGAAAAAGTCCCACCTTCACATTGATAATACCTTGCATCATGTTGCATGGCACTTTCACCGCACTAAATGAGACAGACTTTGAACAGATCTAACAGCTCAAGACTAGGCATCCATTGAGCTGGACTGTATCAGTATTTGAGAGTCACAAATGGTGCTGAACAATGTGCCATCATCGGTGAACATCTCCACTTCTGACCTTATGATGGAGGGAAGGTCATTGGTGACCTGAGCTGAATAGAATTTTCACACTGAGAGGTGAAAATAATGAACATGTGTGCAATTCCATCCCAGTGAGAATGACTCCTGCGGGCAGGAGAGAAATTTGGAAGGAAAAGTAAAATAAACTAGAAAAAGTGACATAAACAAGCTGCTGCATCATTCGCTTTAAGTTATTTTATACATGAAAGCAGTTTCCTCTGTTACACCATTTCCTCTGTAAGTTTGCTTGCTCCATCTCTTTGTGTCTGGTTTTGTTGTGTTTCTCTGTAATCCAATCTCTGTCTAGTCTTGTACTGTTTTACTGACTCTCTGTTTAGTCTTATCCCTCACAGTAACCATATCCTCATCAGAATCCTTTTCAAGCCGAGTCCCTTCTTTGAGTGAAGTAGGAAATTAGAATTCCCATTCATCGCTTTTCCTCTATTTCCCACAGGAATACAGTTTCGACATATCCTGCCTCTGGCTTGGTTGACAATAGTCAGTGTGGCAGCTGACATTCACCAGGATGTAATGACCAGCATCTTGGTCTCAATCTGAATATTCATGGGATCTCTCCAGTATGCATTCGGCCCACTGAATCCAAACCAACCCTCAGAAGAACATCTTGCCCACACCCATCTCTATCCTTTCACTGTAACCCTGCATTTCCACAGATAATCCACCTAGTCTACACATCCCTGGACACTACAGGCAATTTAGTATGGCTAATCCAGCTAACCTGCACATCTTTGGACGTGGGAGGAAACCAGGCGGACTGTTGCCCGATGTTCGAATTGAACCCAGTTCCCTGGCTCTGTGAGGAAGCACTGCTAACCGCTGAGCCACCAGTCTGCCCTGACACAGTAGTGGAGTATACAAGAACATAACAGGCAGGGGTGTCCTGCACAGGAGAGACTGAATCCCTGAGGAGCTGTTCCTCCCAATACAGGCTGTTTCTCTCCCACGATAACTGTGAGCCCATCAACAGCAAGTGGAGCAGCTTGTGAGCGAGTTAGCTGGGGGGGTTGAGGTGTGTGCAGCAATAAGAAAGGCTACGGGGGGTAAGTGAGGCAGGAAGTAAGGCTGCTAATCCAGAGGGAGTGAGGTTACCTGTTTGACTAGAGAGCTTTATAAACCCCCCCCAAAACCATCCATTGAAAGTGATTGTAGGGACCGCCCACACAGACTGTGTACCTCAATGGATGTGAAAGCCAACAATGTGCATTTATATATCAGCTTTCACACAGTGAAATATCCCAGTGAGATTCATAGAAGTTACAGCAATCCAAATGTCACACTGACGCACATGAGGAGATATTGGGACTGATGATGAAAAGCTAAGAAGCAAGTTCTGATGGGCATCTTACAGACTCCAGACGTGAGAGCTGGATTTCTGGTTCCCACGTGCTATTTGAAGGTGTGTTTAAACTCCACAATTCTGCCTCTGCAGGGGGGGGAGTCTATCACAAAGTCAAAGTTGGCTTGATCTGGTTTTGAATGAGGTGATGTTAACTCAGGCAGAAATGTTGAGCTGAATACTGAATTTCCCTCTTCCCTTGGAAAAATGTCATGTTAGCACACACTCCGAATGGGCAGGGGAATTGGTCAATTTGGGAGGGTTCCCATTCCCAACAGGAACAAGGTGAACTGAGAACATGAGCAGATGTTTGATCTGAGTGAGTGAGCCCTTTGACCTGACCGACCCTTTGACCTGACCGACCCTTTGACCTGCGCGACCCTTTGACCTGAGAGAGAGGGCCTTCGATGTAAATGAGTAAGACTATCATTTGGGTGAGGAAGATAGAAACATAGAAACAGGGGTAGGCCTTCAGCCCATCAAGCCTGCCTCGCCATGGCTAATAACCCTCAATCCTTTACGTATCCCATCTCCAAAATCTTATACACCACTATTGATCAGAAATCTACCATCTTCTACCTTAATCATACTCAAAGACTGAGCTTCCACAACCCTCTATGGTAGCGAATTCCAAAGGTTCATAGCCACCTGAGTAAACAAATGGCTCTCACTTCAAATTAAGATGTAATCTGCTCTATTTTTAAACTGTCTTCTCGATTCCCCAATCAGGGAAAATACCTTACTTGCATTTACTTCTTGAAGTATTCGGTAAGTTTCAATGAGATCACCTCTCAGTCTTCAAAACCTGACAGAATACAGGCCCTAACTTTGAAATATTCAATAATCCAGTCTCCAGTGGTCTCTGGGAATACAATTCCAAGCAGTAAAGATCTCCCATTCTCCACCAGTTGTCCAGCCACACATTCAAATGACCGATCCTCCTGTTCTATGTTCACTGTCACACGGCTCTGGGAATGGTCTTGAGATCACTGCTCAAGGCCCTGTTTTTTCATTTCCTTCCTAACTCCCTGAACTTTGCCCTCAGGACCTCCTCCCTCTTCCTACCTATGTTACTGGCCCCAGTGCGAGCCACAACCTCTGGCTGATCCTGACCCCTCACCCCAGAAGGATGTCTTGCAGCTACTCCATGGCATTCTTGATCCTAGCACCAAGAAGGCAACTCACTCACCTGGAGTCACATTTACCTGGAGCCACGGAAACGCCTGCCTGACCCCTCTGACTATATGGAATCCTTTATAACTATCGTTCTTTCATTCGCCCTGCCCTCCTGTATAGCTGGATGACCACGATCAAGACTGTTGACTTGATTGAGCGACCCGTTTACCTGAATGTGTGACCTTTGACTGCAGTAAGTGTGACCTTGATTGAGCGACCCCTTTACCTGAATGTGTGACCTTTGACTGCAGTAAGTGTGACCTTTGACTCAAATGAGTGATCCCTTTGACTGGAATGACTGTGACCTTTGGCCCCACCGCCAGCCCAGCCCAGTTAAGCAAAAAGCCAAGATTATTAGTTCACACATGGAACAGGCCAGAATCCCATGAGTATATCTCATGGTCAGAATAGGTACTGTTGATCCTTGGTGCCATCTTGAATTTCCCTGTCAGAGAGCCACCAGCTCAGCTCCTGACAAACAGCAGCTAACAACAGCCACCTTGGCCAAACTTTGAAATACTCCCCCAAAACCTTTTCAGTTCTCCACCACGCTTTCTGGATTAATAAGCCTCCTTACAATCCACAACCTTGAGCAAACTTTGTTCTGTTGACCTGGTTTTGGCCACAATCTTTGTGAAGCATCTTGGGATATTTCTCTACAAAGTTCTTACAAAGATATGAAGATGCAGAGCTTTTATGATGGTATTTTGTATGATTTCTGTCCAAGTCTGACTCCCATTTCAGAAATATTACCTTGATTTCCTAGTGCTCTCACAAACATTCTGGATAGTTTCCCACATTCATTGGTCTCTTTATAATCTCAAAGATGATCATTTAATTAAATAAAAGTGCTCCGAGCAGCACTTGGAACCAGGCCTTTGTAAAAACCATCTCTAATGTGATCAATCAGCCGTGGCTAAGCAGGAATGTTTTGTGATATTTTGAATCAGAAAGTTGGATTTTACAGCTTCAACCCAAACACTTGAATGTGAAATCTAGGCAGAACACTGCATTGTCGGAGGGTCAGTGCTGAGGGTGTGCTGCATTGTCGAAGGGTCAGTGCTGAGGGTGTGCTGCATTGTCGGAGGGTCAGTGCTGAGGGTGTGCTGCATTGTCGAAGGGTCAGTGCTGAGGGAGTGCTGCATTGTCGGAGGGTCAGTGCTGAGGGTGTGCTGCATTGTCGGGGACTCAGTGCTGAGGGTGTGCTGCATTGTCAGAGGGTCAGTACTGAGGGTGTGCTGCATTGTCGGAGGGTCAGTGCTGACGGTGTGCTGCATTGTTGGAGGGTCAGTGCTAAGGGTGTGCTGCATTGTCGGAGACTCAGTGCTGAGGGTGTGCTGCATTGTCGGAGAGTCAGTACTGAGGGAGCACCACACTCTTGGGTGGTAGGTGCTGAGAGAATGCTGTTCTGTCTGAGGGTCAGTACTGAAGGAACGCTGCACTGTCAGAGGGTCAGTGTTGACAGTGCCACACTGTCCGGGGACTGGTACTGAGAGACTGCTGCACTGTCAGAGAATCTGTACTTAGGGAGTGCCGCACTGTCAAGTGTAGTACTGAGGGAGTACCACACTGTCGAGAGTAGTACTGAGGGAGTACCGCACTGTAGAGTGTAGTACTGAGGGAGTACTGCACTGTTGAGTGTAGTACTGAGGGAGTACCACACTGTCGAGTGTAGTACTGAGGGAGTACCGCACTCGAGTGTAGTACTGAGGGAGTACTGCACTGTTGAGTGTAGTACTGAGGGAGTACCACACTGTCGAGTGTAGTACTGAGGGAGTACCGCACTGTTGTGTGTAGTACTGAGGGGAGTACCGCACTGTTGAGTGTAGTACTGAGGGAGTACCGCACTGTTGAGTGTAGTACTGAGGGAGTACCATACTGTCGAGTGTAGTACTGAGGGAGTACCGCACTGTTGAGTGTAGTACTGAGGGAGTACCGCACTGTCGAGTGTAGTACTGAGGGAGTACCGTACTGTCAAGTGTAGTACTGAGGGAATACCGCACTGTTGAGTGTAGTACTGAGGGAGTACTGCACTGTCGAGTGTAGTACTGAGGGAATACCGCACTGTTGAGTGTAGTACTGAGGGAATACAGTACTGTCAAAAGTAGTACTGAGGGAGTACCGTACTGTTGAGTGTAGTACTGAGGGAGTACTGCACTGTCGAGTGTAGTACTGAGGGAGTACTGCACTGTTGAGTGTAGTACTGAGGGAATACAGTACTGTCAAAAGTAGTACTGAGGGAGTACCGTACTGTCGAGTGTAGTACTGAGGGGAGTGCCGCACTGTTGAGTGTAGTACTGAGGGAGTACCGCACTGTTGAGTGTAGTACTGAGGGAGTACTGCACTGTTGAGTGTAGTACTGAGGGAGTACAGTACTGTCGAGTGTAGTACTGAGGGAGTACCGTACTGTCGAGTGAAGTACTGAGGGAGTACCGCACTGTTGAGTGTAGTACTGAGGGAGTACCGCACTGTCGAGTGTAGTACTGAGGGAATACCGCACTGAGGGAGTGCCGTACTGTCAAGTGAAGTACTGAGGGAGTACCGCACTGTCGAGTGTAGTACTGAGGGAGTACCGCGCTGTCGAGTGTAGTACTGAGGGAGTACCGTACTGTCGAGTGTAGTACTGAGGGAATACTGCACTGTTGAGTGTAGTACTGAGGGAGTACCGCACTGTTGAGTGTAGTACTGAGGGAATACCGCACTGTTGAGTGTAGTACTGAGGGAGTACTGCACTGTTGAGTGTAGTACTGAGGGAGTACAGTACTTCAAATGTAGTACTGAGGGAGTACCGCACTGTCGAGTGTAGTACTGAGGGGAGTGCCGCACTGTTGAGTGTAGCACTGAGGGGAGTGCCGCACTGTCAGAGGGTCACTATTAAGGGGCTGCTGCACTGTCAGAGGGTCAATACTGAGGGAGTGCTGCACTGTCAGAAGGTCAGTATAGACAATGAGCTGCGCTGTCAGAGGATCTGTACAGAGGGAGTGCCGCATTGTCGAGGGTCAGTACTGAGGGAGTGTTGCATTGTCAGAGGGTCTGTGCTGAGGGAATGCTACACTGTTGGAGGGTCAGTGCTGAGGGAGCTCTGCAGTCAGAGGATCATGCTGAGGGAGTGTTGCACTGTCGGAGGGTCAGTGCTGAGGTAGCATTGCATTGTCAAAGGGTCAATACTGAGGGAGTACTGCACTTTCAGAGGGACAGTACAGATAGAGTGCTGCACTGTCAAAGAGTCAGTATGGATGGAGTGTTGCACTGTTGGAGGGTCAGTGCTGAAGGAGCCCTGCAATATCAGAGGGTCAGTACTGAGAGTGTGCCACAGTCGGAGGGTCAGTACTGAGGGAGTGCTGCATTGTCAGATGGACAGTGCTGAGGCAGTGCTGTACTGTTGGGGTCAGTGCTGAAGGAGTGCTGTACTGTCAGAAGGTCAGTGCTGACGGAGCGCTGCATTGTCAGAGGGTCAGTGCAGAGTTGGTGTTGCACTGTTGGAGGGTCAGTGCTGAGGGAGTGCCACACTATCAGAGGGTCAGTGCTGAGGGAGTGTTGCACTGTCAGAGGATCAGTACTGAGGGCGTGCCACACTGTCGGAGGATCAGCGCTGAGGGAGTGTTGCACTGTCGGAGGATCAGTACTGAGGGAGTGCCACACTGTCAGAGGATCTACTGAGGGAGTGCTGCACTGTCAGATGGTCAGTGCTGAGGGAGTGCCACACTATCAGAGGGTCAGTGCTGAGGAAGTGCCGCACTGTCAGAGGGTCAGTGCTGAGGGAGCGACGCACTGTCAGAGGGTCAGTACTGAGGGAGTGCTGCATTGTTGGAGAGTCAGTGCTGAGGGAATGCCATACTGTCAGAGGGACAGTACTGAGGGAGTGCCACACTGTCAGATGGTCAGTGCTGAGGGAGTGCCACACTGTCAGATGGTCAGTGCTGAGGGAGTGCCACACTATCAGAGGGTCAGTACTGAGGGAGTGCTGCATTGTTGGAGAGTCAGTGCTGAGGGAATGCCACACTGTCAGAGGGTCAGTACTGAGGGAGTGCTGCACCATCAGGCGGTCAGTGCTGAGGGAGTGCCGCACTGTCAGAGGGTCAGTGCTGAGAGAGTGCCGCACTGTCAGAGAATCAGTACTGAGGGAGTGCCGCACTGTCAGAGGGTCAGTACTGAAGGAGTGCTGCACTGTCGGAGGGTCAGTGCTGAGGGAGTGCCACACTGTCAGAGGGTCAGGGCTGAGAGAGTGCCGCACTGTCAGAGGATCAGTACTGAGGGAGTGCCGCACTGTCAGAGGGTCAGTACTGACGGAGTGCTGCACTGTCAGAGGGTCAGTACTGACGGAGTGCTGCACTGTCGGAGGGTCAGTGCTGAGGGAGTGCCACACTGTCAGAGGGTCAGCGCTGAGGGAGTGCCGCACTGTCAAAGGGTCAGTACTGAGGGAGTGCCGCACTGTCAGAGGGTCAGTACTGACGGAGTGCTGCACTGTCGGAGGGTCAGTGCTGAGGGAGTCCTGCACTGTCGGAGGGTCAGTGCTGAGGGAGTGCTGCACTGTCAAAGGGTCAGTGCTGAGGGAGTGCCACAATGTCGGAGGGTCAGTGCTGAGGGAGTACCACAATGTCGGAGGGTCAGTGCTGAGGGAGTGCTGCACTGTCGGAGGGTCAGTGCTGAGGGAGTGTTGCACTGTCAGAGGATCAGTGCTGAGGGAGTGCCGCACTGTCAGAGGGTCAGTGCTGAGAGAGTGCAGCACTGTCAGAGGATCAGTACTGAGGGAGTGCCGCACTGTCAGAGGGTCAGTACTGACGGAGTGCTGCACTGTCAGAGGGTCAGTGCTGAGGGAGTGCCACACTGTCAGAGGGTCAGTGCTGATGGAGTGCCGCACTGTCAGAGGGTCAGTGCTGAGGGAGTGCCGCACTGTCAGAGGATCAGTACTGATGGAGTGCTGCACTGTCGGAGGGTCAGTGCTGAGGAAGTGCTGCACTGTCGGAGGGTCAGTGCTGACGGAGTGCTGCACTGTCAGAGGGTCAGTGCTGTGGGAGTGCCACAATATCGGAGGGTCAGTGCTGAGGGAGTGCTGCACTTTCAGAGGGGCAGTGCTGAGGGAGTGCCACAGTGTCAGAGGGTCAGTGCTGAGGGAGTGTTGCACTGTCAGAGGATCAGTACTGAGGGAGTGCTACACTGTCGGAGAGTCAGTGCTGAGGGAGTGCCACACTGTCAGATGGTCAGTGCTGAGGGAGTGTCGCACTGTCAGATGGTCAGTGCTAAGGGAGTGCCACACTGTCAGAGGGTCAGTGCTGAGGGAGTGCCAAACTGTCGGAGGGTCAGTGCTGAGGGAGTGTTGCACTGTCAGAGGGTCAGTACTGAGGGAGTGCCGCACTGTCAGAGGGTCAGTGCTGAGGGAGTGCCACACTGTCAGAGGGTCAGCGCTGGGGGAGTGCCGCACTGTCGGAGGTCAGTACTGAGGGAGTGCCACACTATCAGAGGGTCAGCACTGGGGGAGTGCCGCACTGTCGGAGGGTCAGTACTGAGGGAGTGCCGCACTGTCGGAGGGTCAGTAAACAGAGACAGTAAACAAGACACTGGATTAGATTAGATTAGATTAGATTTACAGTGTGGAAACAGGCCCTTCGGCCCAACAAGTCCACACCGACCCGCCGAAGCGCAACCCACCCATACCCCTAACCTAACACTACGGGCAATTTAGCATGGCCAATTCACCTGACCCGCACATCTTTTGGACTGTGGGAGGAAACCGGAGCACCCGGAGGAAACCCACGCAGACACGGGGAGAACGTGCAAACTCCACACAGTCAGTCGCCTGAGTCGGGAATTGAACCCGGGTCTACAGGCGCTGTGAGGCAGCAGTGCTAACCACTGTGCCACCGTGCCGCCCCCTAATTGTGGAGGAGGAGGCTCCACAATTATCCCCATCGTCAATGATGGAAGAGCCCAGCACATCAGTGCAAAAGATAAGGCTGAGCTTTTGCAGCAATCTTCAGCCAGAAGCACTGAGTGGATGATTCATCTCAGCCTCCTCCAGTGGTCTCCAGCATCACCGGTACCAGTCTGCAGCCCATTGATTCACTCCATGTGACATCAGGAAACAGTTGGTGCCATAGGATATTGTAAAGGTTGTAAAGACAACATTCTGACAACAGCAATGTGCCTTAGCAGAACTGGAGTCAATGGACATCAGGGGGCAAACTCTCTGCTGTTTGGAGTCTTATGTGAACATGGGAAGATGGTTGTGGTTGCTGGAGGTCAGTCATCTCAGTTCCAGGACATCTGTGCAGGAATTCCTCAGGGTAGTGTCTTAGGCCCAACCATCTGTAGCTGCTTCATCAATGACCTTTCCTCCATCATAAGGTCAGGAGTGGGGATTTTCACCAATGATTATACAATGTTCAGTACCATTGGCGAGTCCCCAGGTACTGAAGCAGTCCATGTTCAAAAGCAACAGGATCTGGACAATATCCAAGTTTGGGCTGACAAGTGGCAAGGAACATTCACAGCACACAATACCAGGCAGTGGCCATTCCCAAAGAAATAGAGGAGCTGAGCATATTTTGACATTCAATGGGATGGTCATCACTGAGTCTGACACAATCAACATCCTGGGGGCTACTACTAAGCAGAAACTTAAACGTACCGATGATATAAACACTGCAGCGACAAGAGAGGGTACAGGCTAGGAACAACCTGGTGATTAACTTGCATTCTGACTCCCCAAAGCCTGCCCACCATCTGCAAGGCACAAGTCAGGAGTGTGATAGAATACTCTCCACCTGCCTGAATGGGTGATTGATTTGTTTGTGTCTAGGAGTGCTTTGCACCATGTCATGTGTTACTGCATGCTCATGACATGTGTAATAAAGTCTGCATGCCCAGGTCATGCTGCACTGTCAGAGGGTCAATACCGAGGGAGTGCCGCAGTGTCAGAGGGTCAGTACTGAGGGAGTGCCGCACTGTCAGAGGGTCAGTACTGAGGGAGTGCCGCACTGTCAGAGGGTGAGTGATGAGGGAGTGCTGCACTATTGGAGGGTCAGTACTGAGAGAATGCCGCACTGTCAGAGGGTCAATACCGAAGGAGTGCCGCACTGTCAGAGGGTCAACACTGAGGGAGTGCCGCACTGTCAGAGGGTCAGTACTGAGGGAGTGCTGCACTGTCAGAGGGTCAATACTGAGGGAGTGCTGCACTATTGGAGGGTCAGTACTGAGAGAGTGCCACACTGTCAGAGGGTCAATACTGAGGGAATGCTGCACTGTCAGAGGGTCAGTGCTGAGGGAGTGCTGCACTCTCAGAGGGTCAATACTGAGGGAGCGTCGCACTGTCAGAGGATCAATACCGAGGGAGTGCCGCACTGTCAGAGGGTCAATACTGAGGAAGTGCTGCACTGTCAGAAAGTCAATACTGAGGGAATACTGCACTGTCGGAGGGTCAATGCTGAGGGAGTAAAGGGTCAATACTGAGGGAATGCTGCACTGTTGGAGGGCCAGAGCTGAGGGAGTGCTGCACTGTCAGAGGGTCAGTGTTGAGGGAGTGCCGCACTGTCGGAGGGTCAATGCTGAGGGAGTAAAGGGTCAATACTGAGGGAATGCTGCACTGTCAGGGTGCTGCACAGTTGCAGTATCAGTGCTGAAGGAGTGTCGCACTGTTGGAGGGTCAATACTGATGGAGTGCAGCACAGTCAGAGGGTCAGTACTGAGGAAGTGCCACACTATCAGAGGCTCAGCACTGATGGAGTGCCGCACTGTAAGAGGCTCAGTGCTGAGGGAGTACCATATTGACGGAGGGTCAGTGCTGAGAGAGTGCCACACTGTCGTAGGGTCAGTGCTGAAGGAGTGTTGATCGGTCAGAGGGTCAGTGCTGAGGGAGTGCTGTACTGTCAGATGGTCAGTGCCGAAGGAGTGCTGCACTGTCAGAGGGTCAGTGCTGAGGGAGTGCCGCACTGTCAGAGGGTCAGTGCTGAGGGAGCGCCGCACTGTCAGAGGGTCAATACTGAGGGAGTGCAGCACTGCCAGAGGGTCAGTGCTGAGGGAGTGATAATAATCACAGTTGGCACTTTTCAGAATTACTGAAGGCTTCTTGACATTCTCAATCTCTCAAAGGTCCTGGCAGATTGGGTGTGACCTGTTGTGATGAGAGGATCATAGTCAGGGTTTTAGTTTATTCATCGGGATTATGAGGGCGGTCTGAAATAAAGACAAGAACTGTGGATGCTGATGATGTGTAACAAAAACAGAAATTGCTAGAGAAGCTCAGCAGATCTTCCAGCGCTTGTGTAGAGAGAAAGCAGAGTTATATTTTCGAATCCAGTTCTGAAGAAGGGTCACTGGAAATGTGAACTGCTTTCTACCCTTCTGCTAGCTACCTGCTGAAGGAGCGTTGCTCCGAAAGCTAATGCTTCCAAATAAACCTGTTGGACTATAACCTGGTGTTGTGTGATTTTCAACTTTGTCCACCCCAGTCCAACACCGGCATCTCCTCACCCTGCTTTCTCCCAGATCTGCTGAGTTTCTCCAGCAATTTCTGTTTTTATTTCAGATTTCCAGCATCCTCGATTCTTTATTGAATGGGATCCAGTCCTTATATAAAGGGCATTTGTCTCCAACACTGACGACAGAGGAACCATTTGCAAGCATTGGACAACAAACCCCAAGAATTGAGTTATGTATTGCCACGTGTATTCAATATAAAATACAGTGAAAAGTGTGCACTGTTGCTGTGCACCATTCTCATTAATTTAAAATAAAGTAAAACATGTTAAAAATCTCAAAGAGAGTCCAACTTTTCCTTCTCAGGTGCCAGCGTCCCACTCCCAGCTATTTCAGCCCACACTGCGCCGCACTGGGCACACTCCCGGCTATTTCAGCCCAAACTGCGCCGCACTGGGCCCACTCCCGGCTGTACCAGCCCACACTGCGCCGCACTGGGCCCACTCCCGGCTATTTCAGCCCAAACTGCGCCGCACTGGGCCCACTCCCGGCTGTACCAGCCCACACTGCGCCGCACTGGGCCCACTCCCGGCCATATCAGCACACACTGCGCCACACTGGGCCCACTCCCGGCTACACCAGCCCACACTGCGCCGCACTGGGCCCACTCCCGGCTGTACCAGCCCACACTGCGCCGCACTGGGCCCACTCCCGGCTATACCAGCCCACACTGCGCCACACTAGGCCCAGTCCCGGCTATACCAGCCCACACTGCGCCACACTGGGCCCACTCCCGGCTGTACCAGCCCACACTGCGCCGCACTGGGCCCAGTCCCGGCTATACCAGCCCACACTGCGCTACACTGGGCCCATCCCCGGCTATACCAGCCCACACTGCGCCGCACTGGGCCCACTCCCGGCTGTACCAGCCCACACTGCGCCGCACTGGGCCCAGTCCCGGTTATACCAGACCACACTGTACCGCACTGGGCCCACTCCCGGCTACACCAGCCCACACTGCGCCGCACTGGGCCCACTCCCGGCTATACCAGCCCACACTGTGCCGCACTGGGCCCACTCCCGGCTATACCAGCCCACACTACGCCACACTGGGCCCACTCCCGGCTATACCAGCCCACACTACACCGCACTGGGCCCACTCCCGGCTATACCAGCCCACACTGTGCCGCACTGGGCCCATCCCCGGCTATACCAGACCACACTGCGCCGCACTGGGCCCATTCCCGGCTATACCAGCCCACACTACGCCACACTGGGCCCACTCCCGGCTATACCAGCCCACACTACACCGCACTGGGCCCACTCCCGGCTATACCAGCCCACACTGTGCTGAACTGGGCCCACTCCCGGCTACACCAGCCCACACTGTGCCGCACTGGGCCCACTCTGGGCTACACCAGTCCACACCGTGCCGCTGCCATGCGTCCTCTCCCAGAGGAAGCAAGAGTGCCACTCCAGGCTTCACAGGCTGGCAGACTGAGTAGGCCGCACTCCCTCTGAATATGCTGCTCCAGAGCCCATCAAAGCCAGCTTCCTACCGATGAGCCCTCTTCATCAGGTAAGTTTTAGTGAAAACTAAATAAAACTGAGAAAGGAAGAAGAAGAAAAATGACAAAAAAAAAGTAAAAAACAGGCAAAGAGGCAAGCCCGGATACAGGAGCCCATATTCTGCCTACTCCATTGCTGCTGTCTTGTTAGGATACAAGGATTCACTTGCTAACCAATCAGTATCCTTTTCTCATGCAGTGTAAATTGTTGTTTGAGATTTGATATTCTTGTGAATGTGTCCTAATGAGGGCAAAACAAAAAGATTTGACTGCATGTCTCTTTTTTTTCTCAGCATACTCAACTGCATACTCAAGTGACTATCTGTGAGGTTTTATTTATCTGGCAGGCTGTGATGTGAATATTGTTGCCAGCTTTTACATAACAGAAAATTCTGAGATTAACCCCAAACCGTCCACAAGTGTATCCCAATTTATGCTGCAGCATCGTTGCCCATTTGGCAAATATCGGTTCCCCTACTCCAGTTATATTGCCAATTAGGATTTGATTCACGGGATGGAAAATACTTTTAAAATGTGCACTTCTGAAGCATTTCTGCTCGCTGTGGTTTGACGTCCTCTAAAAGAAAGGCTATGCTCATCGTGGAATCATAGATACATTAGCAGAAAGGCACACCGGTTCTTTGTGTGCATGGTCCAGTAGATCTGAACTCTTCCTTCTATTTCTCCTGGGCATTGCAAAGTGATCCAAGGTTGTGATGCGATTCCCCTTTGGAGAGCTTGGATTTCAGGAATGTGCAGGGGACGCTCTGACATTGGCTGTAATGTACCTGTGACAGCTAGTAACCATGTGTTAGAGAATCATCAAATCAAACAGTGCAGAAAAGGGACTTCTGCCTTTCACCTGGTGTTTAACATGCTTGTCTTTGTTGCTCAGAGGTTTGACTACAGCAGTTGGGATGTCATAATGAGGCCTTTTCTGGAGTACAGCTTGCAGTTCTGGTCGCCCTGTTGTAGGAGGGATATTATTAAGCTGGAGTGGGTTCAGAAGTGATTTACCAGGATGTTGCTGCGAATGGAGGGTTTGAGTTATAAGGAGAGGCTGGATATGCTGGATCATTTTTCACTGGAGGTTGAGGGGTGGCCTTATTAAGGTTTATAAAATCATGAGGGGCATAGGTAAGTTAATTGCAAAGGTCTTATCCCTTTTGTGGGAAGTTCAAAACAAAGGGGCATGTTTTTCGGGTGAGAGGGACATGAGGGTCAATTTTTTTTTACTTCCGGAGGAACTGGTGGATGTGATTACAATTAAACTTTTAAAAGATATTTGAGTAAGTACATAAATAGGAAAGATTTGGAGGGATATGGGCCAAACACAAGCAGGTGAGAATGGTTTAGTTCGGGAACATGGTTGGCATGGACTGGGTGGACCGAAGGGTCTGTTCCTGTGCTGTATGACTCTACGACTCTAAGTCTGTGCTGCCAAAATAGACCAATTCTACACTTGTCCCCCTTTCCCACACTTGGCCCATAGCGGGCTTCAAGTGCTCATCCGAGAACTTTTTGCAAGGTTATGAGGTTTCCTGCTTCAACTGTACTCCCAGGCAGAGCACCCAGGCACCACCTTTCCTCGATTTGAGGAAATCTTTCCTCAAATCCCGTCTAAAACCCTGGCCTTTTGTATTAAAAAAATGCCCCCATTGTTGTGACCCTTCAACTATAGGGAACAGCTGCTTTCTATATACCCTGTCCATGTCCCTCATAATCTTATATGCTGCTATCAGGTCTCCTCTCAACCTTCTCTGCTCCAAACCAAACCCCACTGCTCTGCATCACTGGAATTCTCCAGCCCAGACACATCCTGGTCAATCTCCTCTGCTCCCCCTCCAGTGTAATTGAGAGATTGCAGACCAAATAAGTACATGTTTTGGTTTCTCCTCATCATCAAGGAAGTCACAAATAATGTCCCAAGAATGTTGGAGGACCACGGATCTGGTGAGGTAGACGAACTGAAAAAAAAAATCAGCAATGGTAAGGAAATGGTGTTGGAAAATTGATGGGATTGAAGGCCAATACATCCCGAGGTCTCGATAGTCTTTATTCAAGAGTATTTAAGGAATATAAATAGTGGGGTTTTTTAATTTCAAAGATATACTTTATTCATAAAATTATTTGGGTCTCTTTACAATTGGTCATGCCATTCTTGTGCATACATTACATTTCTTTACATACAGACATCGAAATGTATTTTTCCTATATACAAGTCTGTACATTTACTATCCAGCTCTTCTGCTGAGGTGTCAGCGGAACCTAAATGACTACGTGGGCCCCCTGTTCTTCTTTAGGTAGGCAGCTGTTACACAGTGGCCTTTCCCCACCGCGCCTTGACGGCAGCTGCCCCAAGCTTCAGCGCCTCCCTCAACACGTAGTCCTGGACCTTGGAATGTGCCAGTCTGCAACACTCAATCGGGGTCAACTCCTTCAGCTGGAAGATCAACAGGTTTCAGACCACCCAGAGAGCGTCCTTCACCGAGTTGATGATTCTCCAGGTGCAGTTGATGTTCGTCTCAGTGTCCATCTCAGGGAACAGGCCGTGGAGCATGGAGTCCCGTATCACGGCGCTGCTTGGGACAAACCTCGACAAACACCACTGCTTCCTCTCCAGACTTCCTCTGCATAGGCACATTCCAGGAGGAGGTGTGTGACAGTCTCATCCCTCCCGCAGCTGCGTCGGGGGCAGCATGCGGTGCGGGAGAGAGTCCGGGCATGCACAAAGGATCTCACAGGCAGAGCCCTTCTCACCACCAGCCAAGCCATGTCTTGGTGCTTGTTGGAAAGTTCTGGCGATGAGGCATTCTGTCAAATGGCTTTGACAGTCTGCTCAGGGAACCGCTCGATAGGATCCGTCCTCTCCTTTCCCCGAAGGGTCTCAAGGACTTTACGTGCTGACCACTTCCTGATGGTGTTTTTCTTCATAAACCTCTCCACGAAGGACAGGTGATACGGAATGGTCCAACTACTCGGAGCGTTCCGCGGCAGCGAAGCCAGGCCCATCCTTCGCAACACCAGGGACAGGTAGAACCTCAGTACGTAGTGACACTTGGTGTTTGCGTACCGGGGATCTACGCACAGCTTGATGCAGTCACACACAAAGGTGGCCATCAGGGTGAGGGTGACATTGGGTGCATTTTTTCCCCCGTTTCCCAGATCTTTGTACAGCGAGTCCCTTCAGATCCGGTCCATCTTTGATCTCCATATAAACTGGAAGATGGCCCGGGTGACTGCAGCGGCACAGGTTCTGGGAATAGGCCAGACCTGTGCCACGTATAATAGCAATGACAGTGCCTCACACCTGATGACCAGGTTTTTTCCCGTGATGGAAAGCAACCGTAGCTTCCATCTGCCCAGTTTCTGCCTCACTTTTCTGATATGCTCCTCCCAAGACTTGGCGCACTCCCCAGCCCCCCCAAACCAAATACCCAACACCTTCAGATGGTCGGTCCTGACGGTGAAGGGGATCGAGGATTGGTTGGCCCAGTTCCCGAAGAGCATGGCCTCGCTCTTGCCTCAGTTTACCTTGACCCCCGAGGCCCGTTCGAACTGGTCACATGTGCACATGAGTCTGCGCACAGACAGCTGATCCAAGCAGAAAACGGCGACATCATCCATGTACAGGGAGGCCTTAACCTGCAGGCCTCTGCTGCCAGGAATAGTCACCCCTCTCATGATCGCATCCTTCCTGATGGACTCGGCAAATGGCTCTATGCAGCACACAAACAAGGCAGGAGAGAGAGGGCAGCCCTGCCTGACTCCAGATCTGACTGGGAAGCTATCTGATTCCCACCCATTGATTGAGACTGCACTGACAATGTTGGTGTAGAGCAGTCTGATCCATTGGAAAGATTCCCTCCCCAAAGCTCATTTTGGAGAGAACATCTCTCATATACCTGTGTGATATCCTGTCAAAGGCTTTCTCCTGGTCCAGGCTGATCAGGCAGGTGTCCAACCCTCTGTCCTGCACGTAGGCGATCGTATCCCTGAGGAGTGCGAGACTCTCAGCGATCTTCCTGCCCAGTACAGCACAGGTTTGGTCAGGGTGAATCACCGACCCCAGAGCAGACCTGACCCGGTTGGCAATTACCTTTGACAGAATTTTGTAATCCACATTCAACAGTGAGATTGGTCTCCAATTTCTGAGTTCCTCCCTCCGCCCTTCCATTTGTAGTTGAGCGTGATAATGCCTTTCCTCATGGATTCACTCATGGTTCCCGCCCGAAGCATACTGACATATACATCCAGCCGGTCCTGGCCAATCAAGTCCCACAGAGCAGAATTGAGCTCGACTGGTAAGCCATCACTTCCGGGAGTTTTATTCTTTTCGATGGACTCGAGGGCTTTGGTCAGCTCGTCCAGAGATAGCGGCTGGTCCAGCCTCTCCTGTCTTCTGTCGTCTAAGACCTCCGTGATAGAGGACAGGAACAACTGGGAGGTCGCACTGTCGGTTGGCTTCGCGTCATACAGACTGGCACAGAAGGATTTACTGATCCTCATGACGTCAGCCTGAGATGACATTATCGAGCCATCTTCTTCCTTCAGGCTACTGAGCACAGAGCTCTCTTTGTGCACCTTCTGGAAGAAGAAACATGAGCACGTCATTAGTGGTCATCTTCCAAGATGCTACAGACTCTTTAATCATTACTACAAGATTGCAGGGTACTTAATGTAACCCCACTATTTGAAAAGGGTGATAAAGACAGAACAGGAAATGATTGATCAGTTAGCCTCACATTCTATAAGGTTTAACGCCTCTGGTCCACATGGACCAAGCAACCCCACTGCCCTGTGGCCAACCACCTCAACTCCCCCTCATACACCCCCTCACACACCCCCTCACACACCCCCTCACACACCCCCAAGGACATGCAAATCCTGGGCCTCCTCCACCGCCAAATCAAAGCCACCTGCCGGTTGGAGGAAAAACGCCTCATCTTCCGCCTTAGAACCCTAAAACCACGCGGCATCAACATCAACTTTACCAATTTCTGAATCTTCCCTCCCCCTACCTCATCACAGATCCATCTCTGCAACATAGCACTGCCCTCTTGACCTGTCCAACCTGTCAATCTTCCTTCCCACCTATCCGGTCCACCCTCCCCACTGACCTATCACAATTACCCGCCACCTGCATCCACATATCACCTTCCCAGCTACCTACCCTCCAGCCCCACCCACACCCTCTATTTACCTCTCAGCCCTTTCACCCTCCATATTCCTGATGAAGGGCTTCTTGGATGCTGCCTGACCTGCTGTGTTTTTTGACACTATAAGGTTTAATAGCAGAGCATTTGGAAAACAGTGACAGGATTGGACAGAGTCAACATGGATTTACTAAAGGGAAATTGCACTTGACAAATCTGCTGGAATTTTTCAAGGATGTAACTAATTGAGTAAATAAAGGGGAGCCAATAGATGTGGCTTACTTGGACTTTCGGAAGCTTTCAATAAGGACCCACAAAAGATTTGAATCTGAAAAGTTAAAATGCATAGAATTGGGGGTAGTGCACAGACATAGGTAGAGAACTTTTATTTATTCTCTCATAGAATGTGGCATCACTGGTGGACCAGAGTTATTGCCTGTCCCTAATTGCTCTCAAGAAGATGGTGCTGTGCTGCCTTCTTGACCCGCTGTAGCCCATCTGTCGTAGGCTGACTCACAATAACCTTAGAGAGAGATTTCCAGGATTTTGACCCAATGACAGTGAAGGAACGGTGATATATTTCCAAATTAGGATGGTGAGTGGCTCGGAGGGGAACTTGAAGGTGATGCTGCTCCCATGTACTTGCTGCCGTTGTCCTTCTAGATGGAAGTGGCCGAGGGTTTGGAAGGTACTGCTTGAGGATCTTTGGTGAATTTCTATAGTGCATCTTGTAGCTAAGACATACTGCTGCTACTGAGTGTCGGTGGTGGAGGGAGTTGGATACAGTGGATGTGCCACCAATCAAGTGGGCTGGATGGTTTCAAGTTTCTTGAGTGTTGTTGGAGCTGACCCAATAAGACAAGTAGGGAGTATTCGACCACATTCCAGAGTTGTGCCTTGCAGATGGTGGACAGGCTTTGGGGAGTCAGGAGGTGAGTTACTCATCTGAGTATGGCTAGCCTCTGGCCTGCTGTTGTAGTCAATGTGTTTATGTGGCTAGTCCAGTTGAGTTTCTGGTCAATGGTAATCCCCAGGTTGTTGATAGTGGGGGATTCAGTGATAACACCATTGAAAGCAAAGTGGTAGCGATTAGGTTATCTCTTATTGGAGATAAGTCATTGGTCAGTGCCTCACATTTGTGTGGTGCAAAGGTTACTTGCCACTTGTCAGCCTCAGCCTGGATATTGTCTAGATCTTGCTGGATTCAAACACAGACCTCTTCAGTATCTGAGAGAATGGTGCTGAACATTCTGCAATCATCGGTGAACATCCCCACTTCGGACCTTATGATGGAAGGAAGGTCATTGATGAAGCAGCTGAAGATAGTTGATAGGCAAGAAACAAAGAGTTGGAATAAACAGGTCATTTTCTGAGGGGTAGACAATGTTTTCACTTTATAAGTGAAAACAGGAAGGCAGATTATTATTTGAATGGTGATAGATTGGACGAGGGGGTGGTGCAATGAGACTTGGCTGGCCTTGGAGACCAGGTGCTAAAAGTAAGCAGCAAAAGCAGAAATTGCTGGAAAAGCTCAGCGGGTCTGGGAGCATCTGTGGAGAGAAATCAGTTAATGTTTTGGGATCAGTGACACTTCCTCAGCACATAATTAACAATCACACAACACAAGGTTATAGTCCAACAGGTTTATTGGGAAGCACTAGCTTTCATAGCGCTGCTCCTTCATCAGGTAACTATACTGGATTATAACCTGGTGTTGTGTGATTTTTAACTTTGTCCATCCCAGCTCCTCCACATCCTCAGGAAGGGTTCTGTGGAAGGGTCACCGGAACCGAAACATTAACTCTGATTTCTCTCCAAAGGTGCTGCCAGAGCAGCTGAGCTTTTCCAGCAATTTCTGTTTTTGTTTCTGATTTCCAGCATCAGTGCAGTTCCTTCAGCTTTTACATGCAGTTGCAGCCTGCAGTGAAGAACACAAACAGCATGCTGGTCTTCAGAACAAGAGGATTCAAATACCAGAGCAGGGATGTCTTGCTGCAATTGTACAAGGTCCTGGTGAGACCACACCTGGAATATTGTGTGCAGTGTCAGTCTCCTTATCTGAGGAAGGATGTTCTGGCTTCGAGGGGAGTGCAGCAAAGGTTTACCAGGCTGATTTCTGGGATGGCAGGTCTAACTGATGTACGAAGAGAGATAGGACTATATTCACTAGAGGTTAGAAGAAGGAAGGGGGAACCTCATAGAAACCTATAAAATGCTAACAGGTCCAGACAGGGCAAACCAGGAAGGATATTCCCGATGACCGGGGAGTCCGGAATCAGTCTAATGACACGGGGTAGGTCATTCAGGACTGAGATGAGGAGAAATGTCTTCACCCAGAGAATGGTGAGCCTGAAGAATTTTCCAACACAAAGTGGTTGAGGCCAAAGCATTGAATGTTTTCAAGAAGGTGTTAGATATAATTCTTAGGGCTGAAGGGATCAAAAGGTATGGGGGAGAAAGTGAGAACAGGGAACTGAGTTGAATGATCAACCGTGATGATGTAGAATGGTGGGGCAGGCTAGAAAGGCTGAGCAGCCTGCTCCCACTCCTATCTTCTATGTTTCTGTGTGACTTGCCAAGGCTCTTCTTGAAACTCCTTCACCATGTCAGGACCAGAAGACCGAGGATTAGATTCCCTACAGTGTGGAAACAGGCCCTTCGGCCCAACAAGTCCACACTGACCTTCTAAACAATAACCCACCCAGACCCATTTCCCCCTGACTAATGCGCCTAACACGATGGGCAATTTAGCATGGCCAGTTCACCTGACCTGCACATCTTTGGCCTGTGGGAGGAAACCAGAGCACCCGGAGGAAACCCACGCAGACACGGGGGGGATTGTGCAAACTCCACACAGACAGTCGCCCAAAGCTGGAATCGAACTCGGGTCCCTGGCGCTGTGAGGCAGCAGTGCTAACTACTGAGCCACCGCGCAGTCCAGAAGAAGAGCGATGCTTGCAAGTTCCTCTTCAAGTAGCTTTCCATTCTTCCCCTGCTGTCATGAGGCTGGCATCCTAAAATTCTCTTCCTAATCACATTGTGGCTGTGTGTGAACCACGTGGATTCAAGGCTGAAGCTCACCCCCACCTTCTCAAGGCCAATCAGGGATAGGCAACAATCTCTGGCCTTGACAGAGATCCTCACATCCACAAATAAATTTTAATCGTGCAGCATCATGATGTCCCAATGTTACCTCCAGCAGATCAGTCCTCCAGTTCCTGTTCAGCCCATCAGTCCTGTGCATTAGAATTAGCTTCAGCCCTTTGTGATATAGAAATTAGCTTTTGTAATTCCCAAGTTTCAGTCACCAGCGTCCTTCTTTTTCGCCCTGTTTGAGTGCTGATCATCCTTTGTGTAAGGAAATACTTCCTATCGTCTGTTCTAGATCTGCACTTAACTTTTTATCTCAGTCCAAAGTTGAAACATATTGTCGTTAGGTATTGTTAGAAATCTTATTTATATCACAGCAGAATTCCCCTAAAATGTTGATGCTTCCTGCAGATCAAGGTCACGGACATTGGAACTGGAATCTCATTGTACTGTACATTCTTTGCGCGTGAGGAGACTGCATGAACAGCTCTGGCCACATTTTGAATGCTCACATTCCAGCGTCTTTGTGAGGGATGGGCAGGGCTGATGTGAAAGTGGCAACAGAATACATACCATCCACTCACAGCCAATATCTGGGTCTCTTCCAGCTTTACTGGGGTCTTCATATGGGCTGCTGTTACGGACCAGACCAAACTCCCTCAAAATAAGTCGAGAAGGTAACCCAGACCTTAGTTTTTTTCTTATTTTAAAGGCAAGTGCCAGGCATTCAGTTCCAGATGCAGTTTGACTGGTCAACTACCAGATCTGAAGCAAAGCACACTTTATTCACACACTATAGTTAAAATACAACAAAAGAAAGAAGAAATTGGAAAAATTAACTCTATTGGAAAACTTAACAGAAACATAGATTATTTACCTACTAGACAGTAACTGTCCCAATGTGGTAACTTTTCATAAACACACCCTTGACAAAGGCAAAGACAGAAAAACAGATTGTCTCACAAGCAATTCTAGCAGCAGGAAGAGAACCACAGCTTTTAGCTGTAACACAGAGAGGGAAAAACAGCTTCAGCATCCGGCTTCAAGACTCAGCAGCTGCTCCTGAGAAGTTAAAACTAAAAATCCTGGTTCTGTGGGAGCTTGATCCCATCCATTCAGGCTGCTTCTATTACTCCAACCTTGGAAAAAAACCCAAGGCCTCACAAACTGTTTGCTCTAGTGGCTCTGAGTGGATGGCTATGCACCTCTCTCCCAACTTTTCTTCATGAAAAAGCCCAGGACAAAATACATAGCTCAGCTGCCTGCTGGAACTGAGCTACTCTTCATTAGCCCTGGAGAGACGGGGTTGGGAGGGTACAATGGCATTTATTCAGTTGGGGAGCATTCGAAGAATGAAATGTGTGATGCCAATGTTTTGCCCACTTTTCGTGGCATTAAGTCACCTCGTCTTAAAGGGGCAAATACGCATTGTTCAACAACAAAGTGAGCAAATAATACAGGCCTGCAAATGTTATTCTTTTTGAGTTCATGAATGGCCCACATCCACCTTCCCACATGTATCACACTGATCTTACCTGCATAAGCTGGGGCCTATGGTGGGTGTACCATACAGAATGCCTTGCCCTTTCTGATCTGATGGGCATGCTCAGTGGAAAATCTAAGTTCTAAATCCAAATCTACAGACTGTTCATCTTGCTTTATCATTTTAGGTGAGACATTAAAACTGAATCCCTAGCAGTTTTGTGGAGTGGTTACTACAACACCACTTCAAGGAAGAGAAGGGAGAGATCTGCCCAGTGTCTTACCGCTCATCCAAAACTCCAAAAGCGAATTATCTGGTCATCATCACTCTGCTGTCTATGGGATCTTCTTGTACACAAAATGGCTGCCACATTTTCTGTATGACAACAATGGTTACACTTCCAAAATGGTTTAGCAGCTGTGAAGCGCTTTGAGATATCTGGGGGCTGTGGAAGGAGCTAGATAAATGCAGCAGGTAACAAGAGCAGGGTTGTACTGCTGAGGCTGTATCAGGTTCTGGTCAGACTGTGTTTGGAATACTGTGAGCGGTTTTGGACCCCATTTCTAAGGAAAGTGATACTGGCTTTGGAAGGGGTCTGGAGAACGTTTATAAGAATGATCTCAGGGATGAAGGGCTTCTCATATGAGGAGCAGTTGAGGGCTCTGGGTGTGTACTCGATGAAGAACGAGGGATGATCTGATTGAAACTTGCAGAATACGGAGAGACCTGGATAGAGTGGATGTGGAGAAGATGTTTCCACAGCCTCAGAATAAAAGGATGATCCTTTAGAACTGAGGGGAGGAGGAATTTCTTCAGCCAGCGGGTGGTGACACTATGGAACTTCCTGCTGCAGAAGGCTGTGGAGGCCAAGTCACTGAGTCTATTTAAGACATGAGCTAGATAGGTTCTTGATGAGTCAAGTGTTATGGGGAGCAGGCAGGAGAATGGGGTTGAGAAACATATCAGCAATGATCGAATGGGCCAAATGGCCTAATCCTAGACCTTGTGGTTTAATTCTTCCCTTATCTTCAAACATCTCTGGTTTATAACTAATTGATCTCTTTGAATCCTCCGTGAGACTAGAGTGCAGCAGCAACAGAGGGACGTACTGGAGTGAGTAGATGCTTTTTCTTGGATGGCCCATTGATCGGTGATGTTTCCACATGTAAAAGCTGGAGTCTTGTTGTTACATAACCTCTCATAACAACAAGCAAGGCTGATTAACCGCCTTACAATGTCTATGCCTCAAACAATTGATCGCTCTTTGAGAGAGATGTGGTTAAGCAATGCAGACAGAACAGGTTGTTAAAGATAATGAAATATTAATGGGTGAATCAATAAATTATTACAGAGGTACAGAATCATTAGACACCAGCCTGACCTACACAAGCTACATGGAGATCAGCAACAGCGCAACAATCTGGTTAATGCCAATCATGTATAGAATTATAAAAGGAAGCTCTTTATTGATCAAAGACTGTCTCCATTTTGAGCCTGCAGGATACTTCATTGTGTGAGCATACTCAAAGGCTGCAGCACCCAGTGTGTACTCTGAAGGCAATCACTGTCTCGTTACCAGGCAACTAGCTCTAGGCCTAGAAGCCACTCAATTGCATATCGGCCCAGAGGCACATTCCAAGGGGAGAGTGTGGCAAATATTTGGCATTTCAGGTGAGGATGATTTTCTTCATCCTGCCTCTGTTGTTCCTCATTTCCTGTTAGGAGAAGGGAGGATTGCAGATGCTGGAGATCAGAGTTGAGAGTGTGGCACTGGGAAAGCACAGCTGGTCAGGCAGCATCCGAGGAGCAGGAGAATCAACGTTTCGGACACAAGCCTCATTCCTGATGAAGGGCTAATGCCCGAAACGTCGAATTTCCTACTCCTCGAATGCTACCTGACCAGCTGTGATTTTTCATGCCACACCTTTTGACTCATTTCCTATTGTCATGTGACAGTGTCAACCGTGATTGGTAGAAAACTGTATACCCTACTCCCTCTATTGTCTGACCACCACTGGAACTAATTGGAGTGTGAAGTCCAGTGATAGCTGTATTCTGTTTTCTTTCCATCTCTATCCAGGCGCAGTCCAGACATCTGTGTAACTCACAAATGATATTTATTGACATGCTGTATGTGACGGAGAAAGTGAGGACTGCAGATGCTGGAGACCAGAGTTGAAAAATGTGGTGCTGGAAAAACACAGCATGCCAGGCAGCATCCGATGAGCAGGAGAATCAATGTTTCGGGCATAAGTCCTGAAGAAGGGCTTATGCCCGAAACGTCGATTCTCCTGCTCCTCGGATGCTGCCTGGCATGCTGTGTGTTCTCAATGCTGTACATGATGGCACGACGACAGATCAGCATGCATTGTGCTGGACATGTTCTGATCCCTCTCTCTGTCAGTACCCTCGCATGTAGCTGGCTGTTTCCATCAATGTTCTGACCTCAGTTCTTGGTAACACAGGAGAAGTCAGATCCAAGAGCGATCCCTGATTTGATGCAACTATAATTTGCAATTTGGTCCCAAGATGGTCAGTTATTGACCAGTTTGTTAAGAGTTGTGAATGTATTTTGGACCAAAGACAAAAGATTATGGCACTCAAAAGCAAAGAAAAAGAAATTGATGTCTTTTTTTTTCTCAAAACGTGTTTTTAACCTTGCATTAAGCCAGCATTCATTCAGCACAAAACTGCCGAGGTTACCAATCCTATCTCTACAGTGATCGTATGTAGGTACAGAACCAAAGGAGAAACATATTGGAATGGATTTGGTGCATTCGAAACAAAGTCACTACTTGTGGTCCATTTGTTCATGAGCTTAGCTCCTTTGCCAAGCCTGCCAAGAGGGTCATTGGAACCTTATTCATCTTTTGAAATCAACCACTAAGATGTGAAGTTCAGATCACATTCTCTCTGAAGGCCAACATCATGTCTTGTTGTTTTCTGACTGTCACACACAGTGGGTATATATCTATGCCTTACCAGCTACATGTTCCATGGTGGCACTCTGACCTCCGAGCAACAAGCCCTCACATAACATGTGCTGACACACTCCAGTGTGAGTACGGGACTGTCAGAGGCACTGGCTCTTCACTGAGTTGTTAAGGCCCGATCTGCTATCTGACAGTGTGGCGTAAAAGGCACTATTGGAAGGACAGAAGAGGATCTGTGTTTGCTGTCTTATCAAATATTTCTTCCAAAATGATCATTCCCGGGGCCATTTAATTGGTCATTATCATATTGCTGTTTACAAGCACAAATTGGCTTTTTAAAATTAGAGTCCCTACATTATGGGAAACAGGCCCTTCAGACCAAAATGTCCACACTGACCCTCAGAAGTGTAACTCCATCCAGACTCATTTCCCTACATTTACCGCTGACTAATGCACCTAACATGATGAGCAATTCACCTGACCTGAACATCTTTTGGATTGTAGCGGGAAACCGGAGCACCCGGAGGAAACCCACGCAGACACAGAGAGAACGTGCAAACTCCACACAGACAGTCATTCGAGGTGGGAATCGAACCCACGTCCCTGGCACTGTGAGACAGTAGTGCCAACCATTGAGCCACCATGCCACCCCCTTGTCAAGACAGATAGAGGCTATTGTGAACATCAGACACAGTATTTCAGATACGCGCTGAAAGGAGATTTGATTTGAAGCAAACTGTTTTTATTTCTTGATCCAATAAATTTTGATCTAATACTGTCAAAGAACAGGCAGTCAGAAATGGCTTGTGGTACTTAGGGAATTGTGTAGACAATTCAACATAGAGCAATACAAATTGCTGCAGATAGGGCCAAAAGACCCAGGAAAGGGATCCATAATTTGATGAAGGAAATGTCATTCACAGAAGACCAAAGTCGGCCTGGTTCCTGGTTGATAAACCATCAAAGCCATTGTAAGAGTGCTCGGTGACCATGAGCAAAGCTGGATGGGATTAAAATCTCAATGCTGAGCTGGAATTGTGAGGCCACGCTGCTATTTAATCAACCTTTGAGAATACACTTAGAATACTGTGTATAATTCCGTGTGTATAACTCTTAAACTATGTATAAGCACATGCTGTGAATGAGAAGACTCAGATAGTAAGCACTTGATTGTGGATAATATCTTGATCAAAATGTAATATTTTATGCAAATTATCACCTGGTAGTACAGAATTTGAATACTGCTAAACAAAAAACTCATGCTGTTTTCATCTTGTTCTCAGCAGGACAGATGCAGGAATGCAAATTTCAAAGGGAACAACAATTTATAGTGCATGAGAAAAGGGGGCGAATTTGGCAACTGGATTCTGGATGATTGAGTTAATTCCATGGCGATTATATTACGCACCCACAAACTTTCAAATTTTTTTTGATACTTTTTTTTTAAAAAGGCAAGTTAACACTATTGGATGAAGTGTCACACCTTTTTAGGAATAACCTTGTTATTTTACAAACCATAGAAACTTCTCAGGCTAGGGTGCCAGCTGATTAGGAAGTAGGATGCCAGGTGGATATAGTACCCAGTAAGTAGCATGCCAGTTGGGTAACGTGTCAAGGGAGCCTGGTAAGGAATGGTGTGTTTCTTGTGGGTTGGGGTTGCTGGGGGTTATCAGGTCCAGTAGAGAGGATTGTTGGGTGCTGGAGGATGTAACGCATGGAGTAAGAGAGGGAAGAGGAGAGGATTGTTTTTGGGTTACAGCGAGGATGGAGTGTGGGTTGTTGCCTCCCATGGCAAGGGGTGGGGAGGAGGTTTCAGCACCCAGAGGTAAGGTGTTGGTTCTTGGGAGGCAGAAGATGTCAGACAGAGATGGGGGATGGGAAGGTGTCAGGTCAGGGTCTGGGAGGTGTCGGGGCCTGGGGGAGTGCAGTTGAGAGTGCATGAGGTAAGCTCAATGGGCATAATTATCCAGGAGATAGATAAGGGTTTTAAATTCAGTTTAAAAGTAATTTTAATTTACTTCTAATGAAGTAACTATTTACTTAACTGCAGCAGAACCCTCCAGATTCTCTGAGTTAAATGTATAGTTTCAGGTGTAAGGGAATTTGTCTGTGAGATCGTCAACTCCTTAAGAATCTGCCATCCCTGGCATTCTGCACAGCTCCTATGAGCAACTCCCCATCTATGGTTCAGAGACAACAATCTAGCTCTGGGGAAATCCATGCTTTATTGTCCTAGCTGGATAGGTCATATCTGATCCATCTTTCACATTTTGGAGGGGACAAGATATAGGATAGAATTTCAAAATGGTTTTGGAGCTACATTGTCCTGCGTAGTGTTGGGACAGATCTTCTGTCCCCGTGTTCGTTTGGAGGAGAGAGACACCGGGTCTGATTAAAAGTATAAACAGGTTTAATGAGAGAGAATCGTACACAGTACAGTGAGGTGTCTAGCTCACTGGAGAAGGCGCGTTCTGCCTATATTTTAATTTGTCTATCCTTTTGTTCTCTCACATTCCAGAGTTACATCCTTATTTGGTAAAATGCAGAATTTTGGTATGTCATTGGTTCTCACCTGATAACATTCTATTACCTCAGTTTGAGCTACAAGCATTTTGACACGGCTCCAGTGTCTTGTTATCTCTCACCCTCCCTGGGGCCTCTTCAGGCTATGCCATCAGCTTTTCAGTCTGTTCTTAGTGTAACATAATGGCTTACTGTTGTCTAGTGAAGCTAACAAGTTCCAGACTTGCTAATACTACCTTACGTGAGCACTACCTAACAATAAAGTTTCTTACACTACCTAACCTTAATAATGAATCCCAACAGTAGGTGCGTACATATATATCCTGAGTGCCACATCACTCAGCTCTGCCAACGTGCCAAAGCAAAACGTATCATTCCACCACAGAGACTGGGTGGGGGAGGGGGGAAGACAGGGATTTTTGTGTCTAAATGTCATTACTTTGAACTTCTAAAAACCACAAGAAAGACAAGATCACTCGATGGATAGGAAAGGGTACGGGGATATTATATTTATGGATTTCAGAAGGAAGTCAATAACAATTTGAAGAAGAGATGATTGCCAGTGATAAAAGCACCATGGACTTGGAGATAACTTTGCAACATGAGTTGGTGTTGGGTTGGAAGATCAGAGATAAAGAATGCTTGAGATATTGGGATGTACTCTAATGGGGCTGGATGTGATTAATGGTGTTCCCTAGTGCAATATACCTCAGTTTTTCACTAATTATATTAAAGGACTGGACGTAGGGAATATCCAAGAATAGACTTGATTAATGCAGGCAGTAAATTGTGTCAATTTTACTAGTGGTTAGAGATGGACCCCAGTCTGACTGATTTTAAAAAGAGCCTTTCCCTTATATGACATTATGCTTTAATACTGGAAGCTGATTAAATCGAATCTTTGAAAAATCCTAGCAAGGAAGAAATTGTAAAAGCTGCAAGAAAAGGTCAAGGAAATGGAAGCTACTCATTCAAAGAGACAGTGACAGACAGGAAATGATTGGGGTCCCAGTCACTGACCCAACAAAAAAGCCCGAGGAAGGAAGGGACCCCAACCACAGACTCCAACCCCAATCCTGCAAAGTCTCCAGTGATCCTGACAATTGTGGACTTCCTTCATTTTTCCCACCTTCATCCTTCATTGGATAGTGGATGGGTGAGATGGTCTCTTAGCAAACTACGTAGAGTCATAGAGTCATACAGCATGGAAACAGACCCTTCGATCCAACCCGTCCATGCTGACCAGGTATCCCAAACTGAACTAGCTCCATTTGCCTACGATTGGTCCATATACCTCTAAGCCTTTCTTACCTGTCCAAATGTCTTTTAAATATTGTAAATATACCTACCTCCCTCACTTCCTCTGGCAGCTTGTTCTATAAGAGTACCACCCTCTGTGTGAAAAAGTTACCTCTCAGGTCCCATTCCACTCACACCTTATGGGGTGACATAGTGGCTCAGTGGTTAGCACTACAGTTCGATTCCACCCTCAGCTGACAGTCTGTTTGGAGTTTGCATATTCTCCCCGTATCTGCGTGGGTTTCCTTCAGGTGCTCTGGTTTCCTCCCACAGTCCAAAGATGTGCAGGTCAGGTGGATTGGCCGTGCTAAATTGCCCTGTAGTGCTCAGAGATGTACAGTCTGATTGGATGAACCATGGGAAATGTGGGTTCAAAGTGATAGGATGGGGGCCTGGATCTGGGTGGAAAGCTTTTTGGAGGGGTTGTGCAGACATGATGGGCTGGATTGCCTCTTTCTCCACTCTAGGGATTCTATGATGTTATCGAATGATTCTGAGTTTTGGAATAATGTAGATTTACAAATCTCTAAGACCATCACATAAACAGAATGAGGGAAAGGCTTCAATGGGAAATCTATGTGCCTGTCAGTAAAGTGGATGTAGATCTTGACTAGATCTTCATCCCAATCCTGAAGCCGACCTGTTATATTGTTTTGTAAATAGCTTTCAGTTTTAAGTCGCCTCCCAGCTTATCCAGCTCCAGTTGACTGTCTAGAGCCCTGAAAGGGAGATCTCTCTTTCTGTGATGTGTCATATTTAACAAAGGCCAGAAGTAGTTGCTTAGAGCATGTAACTAATAAAATAATACTGACATTATGCTGGTGCATATTTTATATTAACAATATAAAAATATTATAATTTTATTGGAATGGGAGTTGGCCATTCAGTTTGTCAAGGCCTGATCTGATGCTCACTTCTCCCATCCATTTGGACTGTATTGTCCATTCCAAACTACAATCACTCCCCCAGCCTTGAACATTTTAATTAACCTCTAGCAACTGCAGCACTGTGGGAGCGAGAAATCCTTTGTGCAAAAATGTGTTTCCTTCTTGTTTAATTCCAACATCAAAACAAAACATCTCCGTTCCTTCAAGTGTAGTCAGAGATCTTTGTTTGGTCTGCACTCGACCCAGCTCGGAATGTAAGATTGTTTTCTCTAATTCTGAACTTGCCCACAGGAGCATGCCAGCTACTCTGTATCGATCCCATCAAATCCTTTAAGCAAGAATTGGATTATCCCTCAATCTGCCAGAGGAAATAGAGGACAGGTTTATATAACCCAATGTCATTGTTTAACTCTTTCTGGGTGAATGCACCCTTTCCAGTAATCTTCCTAAGAGTCAGTGTTTAAATCTGCATCCTGCATTCTGTAATCTCAGGGCTAAGTTTACCCATTGTCTGAAACAGGATCCTGCTGGTGTTTGATGTCTGCCTTCAACCATCCCACTCTGCCTTGTGTCATCTTTTGAGCTATAGGGAGAGGCTGGACAGGTTGGATGTCTTTTCACTGGAGTGTGCAAACCCTGTGGGGTGGTATCCAGGTTCAAAATGACTGATCGAGGGTCCCAGACTGGAGGACTGTATTCCTGCTCAGGTCACCCCTCTGTCTTTGTCTGTGACCCTTATTCCCCACCCATTCCTGTCATCACTCTGGTGTCTGAGAGCTAACCCTCAAGTGAGTATGTACTGGAAGGAGGGACCACCTCCTTGATGGTGCTGCCGTTGTTCAATAGATCTGATTGGTCAGCTACTTATAGAGTTATAGAGGTGTACAGCATGGAAACAGACCCTTCGGTCCAACCTGTCCATGCCGACCAGATATCCCAACCCAATCTAGTCCCACCGGCCAGCACCCAGGACTAGATTGGGTTGGGATATCCGGTTGGCATGGACGGGTTGGGCCGAAGGGTCTGTTTCCATGCAGTGCATCTCTATGACTCTATAAGTAGCTGACCAAACAGATCTATTGAACAACAGCAGTACCATCAAGGAGGGAAGGCAGTGGTAATACAATTGGAGTAAGTAACCCAAAAATCCCAGGTTCTGAAAACATGAGTTCAAATCCCACCATGGGAGATGGTGAAATGTGAATTCAATAACAATCTGAAGCTAGCCTAATGGTGACCATGTGATCATTGTCACTTGTTGTAAAGGCTCATTGGGGTCACTAGTATTCTTTAGGGAAGGAAATCTGCCATCCTTACACAGTCTGGTCTACACAGGACTCCAGACCCAAAGCAATATGGTTGACTCTGAAATGGCTTGGAGAACCAATTAGTTCAAACACAACTCAGAATGGCAACACTAGCCAGGCTTGCCAGTGATACCCAAAAATAATCTTTTAAAAATAGTGAACCCATCACCCACTGTTGGAAGAATATGGCCTCATTCCTGACGAAGGGCTTACGCCCAAAATGTCAATTCTCCTGCTTCTCCGATGCCATCTGACCTGCTGTGCTTTTCCAGCAATGCGCTCTCCACTCTCAATATCAGCAGTGGCAAGATGAGGTACTGAAGTTGGCTTGGTGGGTGGGCCTTCTGCCATCAGGCTTCTTGTGAGGGAATGCTTGCAGCTGTCTAGTTAAGTGCCCAAGGAGGGGGGCTGATTTCCCACTGGCCTGCCCTTTCAAAGGGGAAAAGTGCATTACTGCTGGCACTCCGAATGTTGGACCTGGAGGAGTTGCTGGGCAGGGCAAGTTTCCGGTGATAAGGTCATGGAGAAGTTTGAATATACCTTCTCAAGGGGCAATTAGCAATGGTCAATAGCAGTTGGGTCAGCCAATGGTGTCCTCACCTTATGAATGAATTAATAAAAGAAATAGAAGTTTTAAAATCACATAAACAGTGAGATGCCAGGGCTTTGAGGTTGCTTGGCATAATTCCCATTGATGGAGGCTGTGGAGGAGATGGGGGGAGGCCATGTGACAGGAGATGATCAGGCAATGGCAAAACAGTAGCTCACACCCACATTAAAACAGTGTTGTGAGGTGTGTGTTTCGATTCACTTTAAATTAAGAACCAAAATAAATTAGAAAAAAAACATACAAATTGTTAAAAAAAGGATTTAGTTCCACTTTAATATTTTTGATGCATCCATTATATTCATAAGTATACTTCCATATACACATATAGATATACAAAAATAACTCATATATAACGTAAGTACATTAAAATGTACATTTACACCAACATTTCATACAGATACAATTAATTCAAACATCTATCTTAATAATTCTTTGAGTACTCAAGTATAAACTCATATACACACCCCATAAAGGTGCACATTCTGATACAAATATTATACAGCCATTGTACCCTGTGACTGCACAGGACTTTGCTTCGCTGCTCCTGAACTACAAGTGAAAATTTTCAAACACCAGGGTGTTCCGAGGTGATTTCCTGCATCCTCCGAATTACGTAACACATTGCAGCAGATCACAAAACATTTAGAGTGCTGCAAAGCATTTATCATATTTGATTTGTTGAAAGAGTGAGATGGAGCAGATTGAGAGGATGCTGATGTGGCACAGAATCACTGGTATAGGCTAGTTAGACAGAACAGCCTGTCTCTGGGCTGCAAAATCCTGCAACAATTTCATCTGGCAATTGCAAGCATTTGCAATGATCCAGCATTAGTTTATTTGGGATTTTTGTTTTGGTGCTTTCTATGCTCATTGAAACAATAAAGAATTTTGTGTTTATTTTGTTTCAATAATTCTCTTTTCTGGTGCTTGTCTACGAGTGATATCACAACTAGAGATGGCAAATACATTTTAACTTTTATGATATTCCGTGATACTCAGTGAAGTTGCCAATTTAGTTGGAAACATGTGAGGTAGGAGACATAGGAGAAAGTGAGGACTGCAGATGCTGGAGATCAGAGTTGAAAGTGTGGTGCTGGAAAAGCACAGCAGGTCAGGCAGCATCCGAGGAGCAGGAGAATCGATATTTTGGGCATTAGCCCTTCATCAGGAATGAGGCTTGTGGGCTGGGGGGCTGGGAGAAAATGGAAGGAGGGGGTGGGGTTGGGGAAAGGTAGCTGGGAAAGCGATTGGTGGATGAAGGTGAGGGAGAAGGTGATAGGTCAGAGCGGGGGAGTGATGGACAGGTCAGGAGGACGGTGCCGCATTGGAGGTTAGGATTGGGATAATTTTGGAGGAGGGGAAATGAGCAAGCTGTTGAAATCCACATTTATCCCGTGTGGTTGCAGGCGGAACATGAGGTGTTCCTCCTCCAGGTGTCGGGTGGTTAGGGTGTGGTGATGGAGGAGGCCCAGAACCTCCATGTCCTTGACGGAGAGGCAGGGAAAGTTGAAGTGTTCAGCCACGGGTCGGTGGGGTTGGTGGGTGTGGTGTCCCAGAGATGTTCTCTGAAATAATCCGCATAAGACGTCATGTCTCCCCAATGTAGAAGAGACCACATCGGATGCAATGGATACAGTAGATGACATTGGGAAAGGTGCAGGTGAATTTCTGGTGGATGTAGAAGGATCCTTTGGGGCCTCAGACAGAGGTGAAGGGAGTGATGTGGGCGCAGGTTTTTCACTTCCTGCGGTGGCTGGGTGAAGGCTGGTGGGGGGTGTGGACCTGATAAGGGAGTTGCAGAGAAAATGGTCTTTTTGGAACACTGATAGGGGTGGGGAGGGAAATATATCTCTGATCGTGGGGTCCGTTTGGAGATGGTGGAAGTGGCGGAGGATGATGAGATGTATGTGAAGGTTGGTGGGGTGGAAGGTGAGGATCGGGGGGGTTCTGTCCTTGTTGTGTTGGGAAGGGTGGGGCTTGAAGTGGAGGAAATGTGCTGGAAGGCATCGTCAACCACGTAGGAAGGGAAGTTGTGATCATGGAATAAGGGGGCCATCTGGGACTTTCTGAGGTGGAATTGGTCATCTTGGGAACAGATGTGGCGGAGGCGGAGGAATTGGGAATAAGGGGCGGCATTTTTACAGAAGGTAGGGTGGGAGGAGGTGTAGTCTGGGTAGCTATGGGAGTCGGTGGGCTTGTAGTAGCAGAAGTAGACCATTCAATTCAGTAAGGTCATTTGTGTTTTGAATTTCCCATCCTGCCTTGGTGGTACAGTGGTGAGCACTACTACCACATAGCTCCAAGGACCTGGGCTCAGTTCTAGGTTTGGACCACCATCTGTTTGGAGTTTTCCCAGTTTCCGTGTGGGTTTCTTTCAAGGTTACTCCAGTTTTCTCCCACAGTCCAAAGATGTATGGATTAGCCTTGCTAAATTGCCCCATAGTGCACAGGCTAGGTGGATTAGCCATGGGAAATACAAGGTTTTAGGGATAGTGCAGAGGGGATAGGTTTGGATGGGACACTTCCAGAGGGTCCATTGGACTCAATGGGCTGAATGGCCTGTTTCCACACTGTAGGAATTCTCTGATATGCATCTCACCTTTGATTTCCTTGCTTAACACAAAGCTATCTATCTTAAAAATCTTTAATGAGTTCCTTTAGAAGCAGAGGTCTAAAGTTGCACAACACTCAGTGAGAAATTAATCTTCTAATCTTTGTCCAAAAAGGATGACTTCTAATTTTAAAACAGTGCCCCTTGTCCTGGACTGACTTCAGATAAGGAAATGTTGTTGAGTGACAATGAATTGAAAGTTTTTGCTGT